>NC_039362.1:90103168-91303168 GCF_003573695.1 Papaver somniferum
ATAAAAGGATGGGGGAGATGAATGACGAAGTCAACCATCTTCGTCACTTGGATTCAATGAAGCAGGTAGACTTAGACGCGAGCCAATTTGCTCTTACGAACCTTCTAACGGATTATAAGAAACTATCCGACGAATATGACTTTCTTGATGAGGCTCGGGACGCAGTTGTTAATGAGTATGAAGAGGCTTCGGCTAATGTCGAAGGTATAACCTCGTTTTATCGAGTGTGATTCTGTTATTTCTTCGTTTTAACCCCTTGGTATTTCTTGTTTTCAGCACTCGAGGGACAGCTTCACGCAGCAAATGATGAGCTTAAAAAAGCTCAATCTGCCTTAGTGCAACAAGAAGGACAAGCCAACTATTTCAAAGGGTTGGCCGCGTCTTGTGAGGAAGCAGCAAAGATTTCCTCCAAAGAGGCGGAACGCCTATCTGCATTGCTGTCTCAGGCCAACCAGCGGACCACTGTTATCACTTATAAAGCTCGATGTCAGTTGGCTGAAGAGACCAACAAAGTCCTAGATAAGATTAAACTTGATCTTAAAGTCGAACAATGGTCTTGTCAAGAATTATCCGCGTTGTCCCCTTCCCGCGCCCTTGCTTGGTTCTTCTGGGCCTTCTTCAGGTGGTAGCGTACCTTCATCTCGCAAAGACAACCCTGTTGATGGAGTTGTATCGTCCAGGTAGATTTCTTTTATTAGTCATAGAAAGTTGATCCTTGTTGATTATATAATTTCGGATCATTTTTTGATGTGTTTCCTGCTTTATCTTATTTGCTGAACTTGTAATCAACTCTTTATGAAATGGATCATCCTTTTGGCATACCTGCGTTATCAATTCATTTTTATTTTAAGTATTTTGAAGTGTTAAACAAGAAATAGTTTGCTTTGTAAAAAGTTGAGAGTGTTTGGGTGCGACACCGAAGGTAAATACCTTCGTGATCGTCTTGAGACTTGTCACCCCGCTGGCGAATCCTGGGCCAGAGGATTCCCAAACGGTGGGGGACGAGGCAGCGTTCTAGGATATGGGATGCTTATTTGAAATATTTACATGCACTCATTCCGTAGACCCGCTGCCTTAAAATTGGTTGGGTATCTCTTTTTGCTGGGTGCCTTCCCCCTGGTTTTACACTCATAGACACTGATAGGGGAGCCCTGAGAGATTGTAGATTAACTACCTTCCCCAATATTGTTAATTTATTATGTAATGTACGTGCGTTCACCCAGCGGGCCTTTTGACCATTACGTTTGCTTGAAGATTTCTCAAAAAGTTTGTTTGATTGATAGGTTGAGGCCTGCTACTCCTCGTCCAGAGATAGAAACATGTAAAGTGGTTACGCTGCCTTCTTCTTCTGGTATTTTTCACGCAGAAGCAAAGCTGCGCTGCTCCTATGGGTAGTACGGTTTGATCCATTTAGCATTCCAAGGGTGCCGGAGGACCTCGCCTTTCAGATTTCGAAGATAGTAGGAACCGTTTCCCGCAATGTCGTGTATTATAAAAGGTCCTCCCCATGTAGGTGTTAACTTTCCCCATTTCTTCTCTCGTTGATACTGCGAGATTGTTCTTAGCACATACTGCCCTTCTACAAAATTTCGAAGCTTAACCTTTTTGTTGTACTCTCTCGCTAATCTCCGTTGATAATTTTCTATCTTTTGCAATGCTGCTTCCCTCCTTTCTTCCAGGTCGTCCAGTCTCTCTAACATCATGTCTGTTGTGAGATTTTTCTCCCATGCTTCGGTCTTTGTGGTTGGCATGAGGATCTCTGTTGGGATGACTGCTTCAGCTCCATAAGTGAGGAGAAATGGGGACTCCCCAGTGGCAGATCTTCGTGTTGTCCTGTATGCCCATAATACATTTTGTAGATGTTCACACCATCGCCCCTTGTGTTCGTCTAATTGCTTTTTGAGGATAAGGGCGAGGGTCTTGTTAGTAGCTTCCGCTTGTCCGTTTCTTTGAGGGTATATGGGGGTGGACTTGTTTTTCCTTATTTTGAAAGTGTCGAAGACCATGTCTATGTTTTTCCCCTGTAATTGTTTACCATTATCGGACACGATTTCCGCTGGTATGCCGAACCTGCAAATAATGTTTTGGAATATGAAAGTAAACACGTACACGTCTCTGATCCTGGCTAAGGCTTTGGCTTCCACCCATTTACTGAAGTAGTCCGTGGCTACTATCAAAAATAGTCTTTTCCCTGATCCTTCGATGAAAGGCCCAACGATATCTATGCCCCATTTTGCAAATGGCCACGGACTATCCACCGGATTCAACGTTGTTGATGGTGCGTGTATCGTTTTGGCGAAACGCTGACATTCTTCACATCGTCGGGACATTCTTGCAGCATCTTGTATCATTGTGGGCCAGTAATATCCTTGCATTTTTGATTTGTCGGCTAATGATCTCATGCCGCTATGATTCTTTGCGTCACCATAATGGATGTCGTTTAGAATTCGATGCCCCTGTTTCCTGGATAAGCAATGTAGTAACGGTCCGAGGAAAGATTTCTTGTACATGACCCCATCCCGAAGATCATATCTTCCTACTTTGGAGAGTATTTTCCTGGTTTGTTTATGATCCGCGGGTAAGGTTCCATCCTTGAGAAACGCATGGATCATCGTTCTCCAATCATCTTCGTTGCTGAAATCTTCGTCTTGATTTGCTCTTGACAGGATATCTTCTTCGTCAAAATCGTTACGGGTGTCTTCTCCCACCTGATCTTCGATATTTTCTTCCACTGTATCTTGATTTGTAGCAAAGGAAAATTGTGATGCAATCGAAGGCTCGTATACCCTTGTTATTTTGATAGCTTCGATATTCTTTTCCTTCAGCATGGATGATATATATATGCTAGGGCATCCGCGTGCCTGAGATCCCTTCTGCATAAGTGCCGGAACTTGATGTTCGGAATTTGTGATGCCAATGTTTGGACCAAGGCCATGTAAGCTGAGAGGGTGTCGTCGTGCACATTGTATTCGAGTCCTATTTGCCGTATGACAAGATGCGAATCACATGTCAGTCTTACATCAGTTACCCCCATCTCTATTATCAAGCGGAGGGCATATACGACTGCCTCGTATTCGACGATGTTGTTAGTATGCTCTTTGAATTCTAACCTGAGTGCCTGTACGATCCTTTCTCCAGTTGGGGTGGTGATGACAATGCCTATTCCTTCCCCTTCCTTATTTTTGGAACCATCAACGAAGACTTCCCATTGTCTTTGACTCGCGGGTTCGAGGAGATCAACTGGATCCTTGCTTTCCTCGTCGGCTTCTGGTATTCCCCTAATCTCTTCATCGTTGTCCAGGGGGAGGCCTGCTAAGAAATCCGCCAATACTTGGGATTTTTGGGAATGTTGAATTTCATGAATGATGTTGAATTGGTCCAGGTGGGTGTTCCACTTGGCTATGCTACCTACTTTTCCTGCGCTTTTGAGGACTGCTTCCAGTGGTGCTTTGCATGGGACGCGGATAAAGTGAGTTAGGAAATAGGTTCTCAGCTTTTGAGTAGCCCATACTAATGCCAGGATGAGTTTTTCGATCTTCGTGTAATTCCTTTCCGCATAATTGAGGGTCTTGCTGACATAATAAATAGGCTGTTCTATCTTCGTATTGGTTTTGACCAACACTGCGCTAACTGCGTCTTCTGTCGCTGCTATGTACAATGCCAAAACCTCATCAGGATCAGGCTTCTGCAGGATTGGAATTGAATCCAGGTATTCCTTGATTCTTTGGAAGGCTTCTTCGCATTCTGCAGTCCATTCAAACTTACTCCCTTTTTTGAGAATATTGAAAAAATGTTTGCATTTGTCCGAGGATCGGGCAATAAATCTGCCCAAGGCTGCTAAGGACCCATTGAGCTTTTGCACTTCTTTTAAATTCTTCGGAGATGGCATTTCCACTATGGCCTGAATCTTCGCGGGGTCTACCTCAATACCCCTTTTTGTTACCAGATATCCGAGAAATTTCCCTGAGGTGACACCGAAGGTGCATTTTTCTGGATTTACTTTCATGTGATGTTTCCTCATTGCTTCGAAAATATCTCTCAGGTCCTGGTGGTGATCTTTGCGCAACCTACTTTTGACGAGCATGTCATCAACGTAGACTTCTAGGGTACTACCAATCCATGGCCTGAAGATAGCATCGACCATTCTCTGGTAAGTTGCCCCTGCGTCTCGAAGTCCAAAGGGCATTCTAGTGTAGCAATAAAGGCCATGCAGGGTATAGAATGTTGTGTGTTGTTGATCTTCTTCTGACAGGGATACTTGGTTGTAACCAGAATATCCGTCCATGAATGACAGCTCTTCGTACCCTTCCACTGCTTCAACCAGTTGATCTATGCTCGGTAGGGGATAGCTGTCTTTTGGACATGCCTTGTTGAGGTTAGTAAAGTCGATGCATATCCTAACCCCTCCATTTTTCTTAGGAACGATGACCATGTTGGAGATCCATGTAGGGTATTTGACTTCCTTGATGAAGCCTGCTTCTAGTAGTTTCCGAAGTTCTTTTTCTACTGCCTTATGATACTCTGGTGCAACTTTTCTTATTTTCTGCCTGAAAGGTGGCGTGCCTGGTTTGATGCGCAACTCGTGTTGGATTATTTTTGGATCAATCCCCGGCATGTCTCCTAACTTCCAGGCGAATACATCCGCGTATTCTTTAAGTAATTTGGTTAAGGAATCTTCTCTTTCTTCGTCCATTGTGGTCCCTACTTTGATCATCTTCGGGTTTTCTTCCGTTCCTATGTTGATTTCTTTTACGGGCTCCACTGGTGTGAACACCAGCTTCGGGTCCCCAAGGACTGGGACGTTCTTTAATTGATATTTGGTATGTTTCTGTCCCTCGTTGGCTGCTGAAGTACTTGCCTCTGTGTTAAGGACATTATCATCTTTTTTCAAGCCCTTCCCTGCGGTTTCCTTGAGGAACAGGTCTATGGCGGCTTCTTTATTTTTGATCCTTCTGGTTTTTCCCTGCTCTTTCTGTTCGTTGTTGATACGATCCTGAGTGGACTGACATTCTTTTGCAGAGACCCGATCTCCCTTGATTTCCATTACTCCCTCGGGTGTAGGGAACCTGAGATATTGGTAGTAAGTTGCTTCCACTCCCTTGAGTTTATGTACCCACTTTATTCCAATAATGGCGTTATAGGGGGATGGGGCGTCTACCACGCTGAATCGTGTTTCTACTTTCATGGTCCCGGCGTTCACCTGCAACACGATGTCTCCCAATGGATTTGTAGGCGCTCCGTTGAACCCGTAGATGGTGTAATAAGAGGTCATCAGCTATTCATCATGGAGCTTCATCCGTTTGAAGGCGTCGAGAATATAACGTTCACTGAGCTTCCCCCGTCGATGAGGATATTTTTGAGGTTACATCCGGCCACTGGTAGTGTGAGGACCAAGGGATCGTTATGGTCTTCCATATCTTCTTCGATATCTTTAGTATCGAAGATGATAGGTGCGTCCATCCACTCTTCGTGCTCGTCCAACTCTACGCCATCAATCTTATATAATTCGCAGTGGTCTTCGAATTTATTTCGTAGCCTCTTTCCTATCTGCGCTGTAAGTGAGGGCCCTGCGGCTTCGAAACACGAGATGGTGTTGATTGTGCGGTTTCCCTCTGGAAGTTGGACTTGCTTGGTTCGTTTGGATATGTCCTCGGTGACTTCTTTTCGTATGTATTGCTTGATTTCACCAGCATCAATCAATTTTTGGATCATTATTTTGAGGTTTTGCATTTCTCGGTCTGGTGTCCATTGAAGCAATGGTACTCACAGTAATCTTTAGACTTCTCGGTCCTTGGGGGATGTTTTCCCTTAGACCATGGCCACTCCAAACTTTCCCTTCCTTTGATCTCTCGCAAGATCCGAGCGTAGCTAGCATTGAGCTTCGTGTAAACCTAATCTTCGAATTTTCGATCGTCTTTTCGTCGTTCATCTCTTCGTTCCTTCCTATCTTCGTGCGGTCGTTCCACTGAGCTATTTCTTTTGGCCCCGCTGGTTTGTTCTGCGGAATTGGTACGGTGAGACCTCTGCGTTTGTGCCCTCGGGTTCTCACGTTGGATTTCTTCAAGACGAGCATACTTCTCAATAATTATTCGAAGATCTCCTTCTGTCTTAGGTACGCTTCCGTGGATCTCAACAAATAGTGGACTCATTCAGTCTAATCCCCACTTGTAGCAGTTGATGCTTACTACGGGATCCACACTCCCTATGGCTTGGCAGATCTTGTGCCATCTGTTGGTGTATTCCCTCGTGTTTTCCTTGTAACCAATTGCCAGAGAAAAAAGTTTATCCATTCCGGTGTTGACAGCTTTGTTGTACATGTAGGTTCTCAAGAATTTCTCTGCGAGTTGATCGTAGGAGTTGATGGAATCAGGTGGCAGGTTGTCAAACCAAGACAAAGCCGATCCCTTAAGACTTGATGGGAAATACCTACAGAGGACGGTGTTGTTTTGACTCCATCGGGCTAAGATACGATTATAATACCGGATATGTGCCGCGGGATCACTGGATCCGTCATAGCATTCAAAAGTTGGGACATGGCACTTTAACGGAATAGGGGTATTTTCCAGGCGATGAGTTAGGGGCGTGGAGTTAGCCTCTTTCATCACCTCTTCAAGCCTTCCTCCGCCTTGTCTGGCTTTTAACTGCCTGATCTTAGCCATCATCTCATCACACAACTCTTCCATTGCGCGGTAATGTCCCACGTTCTCATGCTCAGTTGAGCGTTTCTTTCTTCGATCTTCACTGTCATAATAGTCTAAGTCTTCGGCGGCATATTCCGGATCGGATGCACTGCTTCCCCTAGCGGCGTTTGCTAGGATGATTCTTCGGTCTCGATTAGGCTCTGGTGCCTTAGAATTTGCTTCTTCCAGTTGTTGGCTAGTCTTCGTGCTTTGGGCAATCCTATATTTTAAGTCTTGGTTCTCTCTGGCCAGAAGAGCTACGGCATCTGCGTAGACCTGCTGGATCTTTTTTAATTCTTCGAGCTCTACCATCAGTCGGTGGGACTGGTTTGATCCATGATTCGGAGTTCCATCTTGTACTCCTACGGCCATAGTTCCCCCTTCGTCTACTGTGTGTATTAAGGGTGGTAGAGGATCCGCTTCAATTGTTGGAATCTCCAAGTTTGGTCCCCTCGGTTGAGCTTCCACCCGCGGTACTAAAACCACTGGTATGGTTTGATTTTGACCGTTGGTTGACGACATTCCGAAGACTGGGGGATGTGCGGGCTGATGTTGCCAATGTTGAGTAATCCATTGTGTTGGGCCATTTGGCAGCTTCCAATGTTGCCAAGCTTTCATCCTCCTCTGTATCACTGGCTATCCCTGTAATGGTTTTGCAGCCCTGATAGTTGCCTGTTGCATCTGTCAAAATTAGACCAATACCAGATTTATGAGAGTCTACATCAAAGGAAGCATCAACATATGCAATGACTGAATCAGATGGAAGATCATTTATAGTAACAAATATAACGCCAAAGTCCTTAACATGTTGTTGCCTATTAATGTTGTCAGTAAACAATGCACTCAAAGTTTCATCTGCCAATTTGCAAGCTAATCTTGATACACCGGTAGGATTAACCTGCTTTCCTTCAAAGACATTACAACACATACCGCTCTTTCCAGATACTCCACGCCGTTGTGAATATATAGCATAATTGCTCCTTACTATAGTTTCCAGTCAACAATTTCCTAATCCAATTGGAGATGGTGATATTGGAACCAAGATCAGACAGAACTAGATTACCATGGCTAACAGATTCCCAAACTGTTTTAGCAAATCCACATTGAAAAAGAATATGTTCTGTTGTTTCATGCTAGTTGTCATTACACATGTTGCAATAAGTATCCTGATGTGAAGTATAATATGGAAGTTTACATTTAGATGAAAGGATGTTTCCTATACATTATTTTCGGATGAAGATCTAAACTTTATGCATAAAACTAGTGCCCCATAGTTTTTTGTAGAGAGGGGTATTAGGATTGACAGATGAATAACTTGCAGAGATAGAAGTATTACTAGTTATTGTCTTATATACAGACTTAACAATAAGAGAACCATTCTTAGTATACGGCCAAATTAACCTGTTTTTACCAGAGATGGGTATTCTAGTTCGTAAGATTTTATGACTATTATTTAGTTGGAAACGATTTATTTGTTGGAAACTAAACAATGAGTCAAAAGATGATCATGTGAAAATTTCCTTGAAACATCTTACATGATTTGTGTGAGACAACCATTTGATGTAGATTCAGAATGTTTCGTATTGTACATTCGATCACTTGAAAATTACTTATACATTAATAGTTTGTGTGAGACTGATGCGAGACATATTTAAGGCCATTTCTTATATGAGTCATGTTAGAAGTCCATAACTATTATTGAGTCTGTTTTCATATGATTTGCTTTGTTGGCTAATTTACGAATCTATTAAGATAAGTCAAAAGGGGTCATCCGATGTCTCTTGTTAGTAAAGTTGTTAGGATAAACTTCACACGTATGTGAAGTTATCGTCAGTCAAGACTCTGATAGGTCTAGTTAGAACTATAAGTATCTTGTTCCTTTATCATTATAATCAGCTTTGGATTAGCTCGCTTTATTGATTAATGAAACTATTGAATTGTTTGGTTTACTACCATCGTTTGCTTTCTTAAACTCTTGGATTAGAGTCTATTTGCTCCTGGATTGGAGTTTATCTGTTACTTGAAGGAGTGGATTCTCCTTGTTTTCAAATCGCTTCAGTGTGCCATATCAGAGACAACTATTGTCGTCTTCCAAGGATGTTTCAATGATTGAAATGGGAGTTTAGAAAAAATAACCATTGTCTGGATATAGGATAGTATGCATACCAGTATGCAAACTGTTGTAGTATGATTCAGGTCCAGGAACCAAGTATGCATACGGTTTTTATTGTCAAAGTCCGGGAACCAAGTTTGCGTACCCGTTTGCAAACGGTTTCACTTGAGTTGCGGTCCGGGACGACAATATGCATACCCGTCTGCAAACTGTCATACAAGACCAATGTTCGGAACTTATGTTTGTATACCCGTTTGCAAACAAAGTTTGTTTAAGTTCTAAAATTGGTTAAGTATGATTTCATACTCATGAACAAATACATTTATATATATATTAAGGAATGCAATCTTTGCAAACCGTGTCTAAATGTTTATGAATTGATTCTCTTGAATCAAATATGGTTTTGTTTCAATTGTGTCTTGTATACTTCTATGAGGATATAAACAATTGAACAACTCTATGAGTAACACAATTAGATTCATTTGATTATCATTTGATCTATAAGTGTTAGATGAATGTGGTTAATAAAAAAGTGTTCATATGGCTAATTTCGCTTTACTATTGTTGAGCCAACTCAATATACACGTTTAGGTACGGTTACCCATATCTAAATGAAGGTATATTTCATTTGTGTGTAACAAGCTAATACCATCTAACGGAGGAGAGATATCGCTTTGGTTTTAATCAAACTTAGCTTGAATCTTAAATCAGGTTTTCATCTAACGGTGAATATTGATTGCTTTGTTTCAAAGCTATCAAACCTTGATTTGAAGACTATATAAGGGAGAACTCTAGCAACTGGGAAACCTAATCCCCACACCCCCTGTGTGATACTAGTTGCGTACTAGAGTTGATTCTCCTTTAACCTAGGTTTTTCCTAAAACTATTTTAGGTTAACGACTTGAAGACTTCTTTGGGATTCTGAAGCCAGACCCAACTATTTTCTTTATAGTTGCGTGTTCTGATCTTACTTGTTTTATCGTATTGAGTACTATCTTCTCTAAGATTGGCTCGAGATTTATCTCTGATAGGTGAGATATAAAAAGTAATCTCAAAGCTCTTTGTCTCATTCTTTGTGATTCCATAATAACTTGTTCTACTACCATATAGTTAAGTTATTATGAGGTGATTGATATTTCTAGGCTGTTCTTCGGGAATATAAGACCGTATTATCAATTGGTTCCTGTTCACCTTGATTTATCAAAAGACGGAACAAAAATTTCATAAGTATTTATGTGGGAGACAGATTTATCTATCAGAATGGACTTTTCTGTGGGAGACAGATTAGTTTATCAAGTCTTCGACTTTGGATCGTAGCAACTCTTAGTTGTGGGTGAGATCAGCTAAGGAAATCAAGTGCGCAGAATCTGGCGTGGTTCTAGAGGCGTAAGGAACGTGACTGTACCTTGATCAGTGTGAGATTGGTTAGGGATCAACTACATTCCAGTTTGAAGTTAACTTGGAGTGGGCTAGTGTCTGTAGCGGCTTAATACAGTGTGTTGTTCAAATATGGACTAGATCCCGAGGTTTTTCTCCATTTGCGATTTCCTCGTTAACAAAACTTCTGGTGTCTGTGTTATTTCTTTTCTTCATTACATTTTCTATATAATTGAAATATCACAGGTTGTGCATAGTTCAATCAATTGGTAAATCAGACCTTTGGTTGTTGATTTAAATTGATTGACACTTGAACATTGGTTTTTGATACCGTTCAAGTTATTTCTCTTATCAATCGGGCTCACAAATTTCTATCTGTTCGATTACAGATTTTATTGAGATATTGATATATAAATCTTGGATGTTTTTCCTTGATTGAGTCTGACTGTCTAGTTGATTCTCTTGGAATCATATTGGAGTTATTCCATACAGATTGTCGAACGAAATATTGGGTGTGGTTGTTAGATCCCCGCTTTTTCAATCGGTATCAGAGCAGGAAAACACGATAAACCTAATAAGTTTGTGTTTGTTTGATCCCAAGGATTGTTCCTATGTGAAATATCTTTAGGAAACTTGTTCAGCGCATCTGTAACGCACACCAGAAGTCCTCAAAGATTGTTCATAGTTTATCTATCTCAAGACCTCTGGTCCTTCAAGATAGTCTCACATCATCTAAAACATTGGAAATCTTAGATAATGGAAAAAGTCTAAAGGAAAAATAAATATTCCTTCAAAAAGGTTTGTTGCAGGAAACCCGTGAACAAAAACTCAAGGATATGGAACCGCTCTAGACTGCTTATCAATCTTTTTGAGGAATACTATAGTGATGGATCAATTGGCAAAGATCTATTTATGGCTTTTAAAACATGTTTAAATAGCTGGAACGACTAATTTCGATTAAGGAAAAGGTTTGCACTGGAAAAAAACCTGACCCTATCTTTCGTGACAAACAGTCGGGTCTTGTTAACTACTCTGGAAAAAATGATAAAAGGTTTCGGCCATTCATGTTACAATTTCCAGAAGTCGGAAAAATCATTTCCTTAATCACAAGAAAAGGGAATCAAAAATTTCAACTACTCCTGAGTATCATCATTACTATGATTATACTTCTGGTACATTTCATAAATATCGACCGGAAAAGATGCATGAGGATTCCTCTGCTCATTATCCAAATATTGATGAAAAATAGAATGAATTTTTGAATTACAAAGATTAAGTTTATGATATCATTATGAAAATATTGATGAAATATAGAATGAATCTTTGAATATTCCGCAGTATTGATCTTTCCTTGATCCACTTTCTATGTGAAAGTACTGTATGACTCTATAATTTCTCTTATGTTGAGCATTTCCGATTAAGTTAATCATGGGTTCTCTTGTGGTTAATTTAATTGAGTTTTCTGGATACAAATTCATGTTTCATGTGATTTGTTAATGTCCAAAGAAATCCTTATTTTCTAGCGAAAGTAAGGTCGCTCTTGTTGTTCCTTCGGGAATGACATTTTATGGGGGAGAGTTCTTAATTGAACTTGTGCTTGATTGCCAAATCTTTGTGTGGGAGTGCGCTGTGAAATATTGTAGGAGTTTTCTTATATCTTCATTAACTCCTTGATGAATACACTAAGTTTCGACTATGTGAAATCATCGAAACAAAGTTGATATGTTCTCTTTTAGTCATGAAGTATCTCTATGAGAATTTTATTATGATCCCACTAGGTTTCGTACCTTTGCCAATTTTTATTGACAAAAGGGGGGAGAATTATTATGTAGTTCACGCTACAAATACATATGGTTTACGGATCATTATGTAAGGGGGGGTGGTTTTCATTGTGAGATGAAGCATTGACTAAGGAGGAGTGATACATATCACCGTAGTATTATTGTCAAAGTTGTGATACAATTGGACTTTGATGTTGTGTAATAATACTATGACACTGTATAAAAAGGTCTTGTTAACTACTCTGGAAGAAATGATAAAAATGTTTCGGCCATTCATGTTATAATTTCCAGAAGTCGGAAAAATCCTTTCCTTAATCACTAGAAAAGGGAATCAAAAATTTCAACTACTCCTGAATATCATTATTACTATGATTATACTTCTGGTACATTTCACAAATATCGACCGGAGAAGGTGCATGAAGGTTTTCCTGCCCATCTTACCTCTTGGTAACAAGATTGGCTCCACCCCATTTGTATATAACTTGAAATGGGGCAAGTAACAGTCTGATTTTTTTTTGTGTCTTTGTAATTTATTTTTGAAATTTAGTTTCGTCTCCTTGTTTGTGATTCCACAATATCTTGTTTCACTACCATAACGATTAAGATTATTGTGAGGTGATTGATATTACTAAGCTGTTCTTTGAGAATATAAGTCCGGTGTATCAATTGGTTCTTGTTCACCTTGATTTATCAAAAGGCGGAAAAGAAAACTTGTAGGTATTTTGTGGGAGACAGATTTATCTATTCAATAGACTTTTGTGTGTGAGACAGATTTTTTTATCAAGTCTTCGACTTTGGGTCATTGAAACTCTTAGTTGTGGGTGAGATCAGCTAAGGGAATCAAGTGCGCAGAATCCGGTGTGGTTCAAGAGGCGTAAGGAACGCGATTGCACCTTAATCAGTGTAAGATTGATTAGGGCTCAAATACATTCCGGTCTGAAGTTAACTTGTAGTAGGCTAGAGTATGTAGCGTCTTAGTACAGTGTGGTGTTCAAATCTAGACTAGGTCCCGGGGTTTTTCTGCATTTGCGGTTTCCTCGTTAACAAAATTTCTGGTGTCTATGTTATTTCTTTTCTGCATTATATTTTTATATAATTGAAATATCACAGGTTGTGTGTAGTTCAATCAATTGGTGAATCCAACCTTTGGTTGTTGATTGAAATTGATTGACACTTGGATATTGGTCTTTGGTACCATCCAAGTTATTTCTCATATTAATCCGGCTCACAGATTTCTCTCTGTTCGATTGCAGATTGATTTGAGAAATTGAGATATAACTCTTAGATGTATTTTTCTTGATTGAGTCTGACTGTCTAGTTAATTCTCTTGGAAATATATTGAAGTTAGTCCATACAGATTTCCTAAATGAAATATTGGGTGTGGTTGTTAGACCCCCCCCCCCCACACTTTTTTAATTGGTATTAGATTAGGAAAACATGATAAACCTAATAAGTTTGTGTTTGATTGTTCCCAAAGACTGTCCTTATGGGAAATCTCCTTGGGAAGCTTGTTCTGGGCATCTGTGGCTTATACCAGAAAACTTCAAAGATTGTTCAGAGTTTATTCTTGTCTAGAGTGCTGGCCTTTCAAGATAATCTCACATCATCTAAGACGTTAGAAATCCTAAATGATAGAAAACAATCGAAAGGAAAAGTTAAAGATTCCTTTAAAAAGGTTCGTTGCAGGAAACGTGTGAATAAAAGCTCAAGGATATGGAACCTCACTAGACTTTTATTAATCTTTTTGAGGAATACTATCGAGATGGATCAATTGACAAAGATATGTTTATGGCTTTTGAAAACGTTTTCAAATCTCTGGAACGACTTGTCTTGATAAAGGAAAAGGTTTGTGCTAGCAAAAATTATAATTCTGTCATTCGTGGCGCACATTCGAGTTTTGGAAACAACTCAGACAAAATCGATAAAAAAAGATTTTTATAGGTGGTGTTGCAAGTTCCAGCCATTGGAAAAATTCTTCCTTTAATCATAAGGAGTCAAAAATTTCAAATAACCCTGAGTATCATCATTACTATGATTATACTTCTGGTACATTTCATAAATATCAACCGAAAAAGATGCATGAGGATTCCTCTGCTCATCTTGCCTCTTGCTAACAAGATTAGCGTCACCCCATTTGTATATAACTCGGAATGGTCAAGTAACGGTCTGATTTGTTTTGTGTCTTTGTACTATGGGTTAGTTTTATTCTTGAAATTTATTTTTCCTTGAAGAAAAACTCGTCCGACAGAATTTTTCTGTCCACCTGAGGTTAAATAAAGTGATGTAGTTCTACTACTATCCTTTTACTGCACTATGTTGATTTTCTTCACAGTGTGCGAACCTTGATGGTTGAACGATGTAAAAATCCCACTTTTCGTATATGGGTCGCGGTTCATGAACGGTTCCAATCCCATTAATGGGTACATAAGAGTTGTGGTACGCGTACCCTTCTTCTTCCTTCCCTTGTCCGCGTACGTGAAAGAAGTCTCTTCTAGGGTTCGCGTTTTCAACTCCATTAAAAATTGTTTTTGGAGGTCAAAGGGAGGCAAAGGGTTGTTTTCATACTCAAGAAGTTTTTTCATGTAAGTTTCTTCCTTCTTTTGATCTTATTTTTAAATCTCAGGGGAAATTTCAAGGTCTCAAAGAAGGTTTCAAAAAACTTGGATTCATCCTCTTCTAGCATGATCTTAACTAAAAATCAAGATTCTATTAGAACTAAATTTGTCAATGATTCTAGTAGTAAGATCTTTGAAAGGATTTCTTCTAGTTATTTAATTCTAGAAAAAAAATTGGATATAATTAGTGGTCATAAAGAAGATTTGGTTTGTTTTGAAAAATTTAATCTTGGAAACATCTTTAATGGTCTTGGTGAAGGTTTTGACACTCTAACAAGAAACTCTTATGCTAACATCCATGATGTTGATCTTGATGACATGGAATACAAGACCATGATAAATAGAGAAAGGATTCTTGTTAATAGAGAGTTGATTTCAAGGATTACCAAAATTTCCTTGGGTAATTTTCGCCTTCCTAGACCAAGGGAAGAAAGACCATCTTATGAAGCCATTTCTAATGGTCTTTGTGGCAAGAGTGTTGATTGGATTGAAGGGAAATTTCCTACTATTTATCTTAGTCTTGATTTGATGTCATTCAGAAAACTTGGTATATCTAATCTTTGTCCCTCCACAATTGAGAATTCTCGGTGGAGTCATGAGTTTGCGGAGTTAGTCTATTTCCTTGAATTGGGTTCTCGAAGTCTTGATATTTGTGGATTCATAAATTTTCAAATGCTCTCAATGACGTCATCCAACAAGAAGTTAGGCTTTCCTTGATTAATTGAACAAATTTGTCAAGCATACTCTATGGATCCTATTGGAAATTCTATTGGAACTCCCAAACTTGTTCATCCTTGTACTTTCAAACGTATGAAGGAGAATGCTTGCAAAAGACAAAGATGTGATTCCCTTGACGGTTCTTGTGATCCTACCACCTTGGGTCTTCTTCATAAAATTCACAAGGGTGTGTGTAAGATCATTTGCAAGGTAAAATGTGTGCAAGAATAATTACATGTTATTGCTACTAAGTTTCCCGAAATCAAGGAAGATATGGATGTTGTTCAAGCCTCTTGGATGGTTCCGATGATGAAGACGATAATTAATTTATTTTTTCTATCGTTGGTTTTTATTATGTCTAGGAAACTTCTTATGAGAATCTATTCTTGTGTTTTAAGAAGGATAACTAGGGTTTGGAATAACTTATATTGTGATTACACATTGCTATTGCCAATGATTTTCATCTTGCAATGTTTTTAGATTCATTTATTTAAATTCTAAAGTTTATTTGGAAGATGATCTTGCAATATTAATCTTTATTGGTTTTATATATTGCAAAAATTATGGGATATGTGTGTTTGCGTCCATGAACTATGATTGTCCCATATATGTCAAAATTAAAGTTTATTGTATCATTATGCAAATAGTGATGAAAAGTAGAATGAACTTTTGAATTATAAAGATTAAACCTATGATATCATTATGCAAATATTGATGAAATATAGAATGAATCTTTGAATATTGCGCAGTATTGATCTTTCCCTGATCCACTTTTATGTGAAAGTACGGTATGGCTCCGTAATTTCTCTTATGTTGAGCATTTCCGATTAAATTAATCATGGGTTCTCTTGTGGTTAATTTAATTGATTTTTCTGGATACAAATTCATGTTTCATGTGATTTGTTAATGTCCAAAGAAATCCTTCTTTTCTTGCGAAAGTAAGGTCGCTCTTGTTGTTCCTTCGGGAATGACATTTTATGGGGAGAGTTCTTAATTGAACTTGTGATTAATTGCCAAATCTTTGTGGGGGAGTGCGCTGTGGAATATCGTAGGATTTTTCTTGTATTTTTATTAACTCCTTGATGAATACACTAAGTTTCGACTATGTGAAATCATCGAAACAAAGTTGATATGTTCTTTTTTAGTGATGAAGTATCTCTATGAGAATTTCATTATGATCCCACTAGGTTTCGTACCTTTGCCAATTTATATTGACAAAAAGGGGGAGAATTATGTGTAGGTCACACTACAAATACATATAGTTTACAGATCATTATGTAAGGGGGAGTGGTTTTCATTGTGAGATGAAACATTGACTAAGGGGGAGTGATACATATCACCGTAGTATTATTGTCAAAGTTGTGATATAATTGGACTTTGATGTTGTGTAATTATACTATGACACTGTATAACAATAATTAAGAACAATGGTTTTCTTATTGTTATGGCTACGGATCTTCAACAACTATGATGCTGAGTCGAACACGTTCAGAATCACTGGAGTACTTGGAAGTGACGAAGATTTCGAGTAATGTTGAAGAACCAAGGAAATCAAGCATTTGGATGAGAAGCTACAAAGATTATTTATTTTGTAATCCATATGTATTGATAGTTTTGTCACTAAAATTGACAAAAGGGGAGATTGTTAGAGCACTGCTCGGTCGAACTCGCAAGCGTTGCTATCTCAAGCTTGTTTTTCAAGTTTAGTTGCCAAAACTATGTCTTGATTTCTAGTCAACTTATAACTATGTCTCGGATTAGGATAAAATGTGTAGTTGAGCTTTAGACTTCACGGTGTTTGTCGATTGAAGACGAAGAACTACTAAGGGAAGCTTGTGGAACTTCATCAACAAAAGGTATGTGGAGACTTGAAATCATCTATCACTCAGAAGTCTATTTCTATTTTATCTCCTATTGAGACAAAAGTCGTATAGCTATGTAGACTTCGTATTATACACATTTGATATTTCGAGTTGCGTTTAACTCGCTTACATATTTCTCGAAATATGTGTTGGTAACCTTTCGCTTTAACCAAGTTTATCTTTATTCTTGACGAAAGTCAAAAGATGATCATGTGAAAATAGTCTGGTAACATATTACATGATTTATGTGAGACAACCATTTGATGTAGACTCGGAATGTTTCGTACTGATCTATTGATCACTTGAAATTTTCTTTGAAGCTAATAGTTTGTGTGAGACAGCTATTCCCGTCTTCCAAGAATGTTTCAATGATTAACATGGATTTTAGAACGATTAACCATTGATTGGATATATCACAGTATGTGAAAAAGTGGGGGGTACAACAACCACACCCAATATTTCGCTTAGCAATCAATATGGACAAACTCCAATATACTTTTATGAGAATCAACTAGACAGTTAGACTCAATCAATGAAAAGTATATCAAAGAGTTCATATCTCAATCTCTCAATTTGAGATATACTCAAGCAAATAGAAATCAGCGAGTCTTTATCAAATACTAGAGAGATAACTTGGATGGTACCAAAGACCAATATCCAAGTGTCAATCAATTTAAATAAACAACTAAAAGGTCGGGTATTCTAATTGATTGAACAACACACAACCTGTATTATTTCAATTATATAAACAAATATAATTCGGAAAAGAAATAACACAGACACCATAATTTTGTTAACAAGGAAACCGCAAATGCAGAAAAACCCCGGGACCTAGTCTAGATTGAACACACACTGTATTAAGCCGCTACAGACACTAGTCGACTCCAAATTAACTTCGGTCTGGACTGTAGTTGAACCCCAATCAATCTCACATTGATCCAAGGTACAGTTATGATTCTAAAGCTCTGATCCCAGCAGGATACTGCGCACTGGATTCCCTTAGCTGATCTCACCCACAACTAAGAGTTGCTACGACCCAAAGTCGAATACTTTAATAAACAAATCACACAGAAAAGTCTACGATAATAGATAAATCCGTCTCCCACGAATATACCTACGAGTTTTGTTCCGTCTTTTGATAAATCAAGGTGAACATGAACCAATCAATAATACCGGTCTTATATTCCCGAAGAACAACCTAGTATTATCAATCACCTCACAATAATCTTAATCGACGCAGCGAAAAAAGATATTATGTAATCACAAAAAATGAGACGAAGTTTGTTTGTGATTACTTTTCTATATTTCCTATCCGAGATATAAAATCTCAAGCCAATTATTTCAATTGTACTCGTACGATAGAAGATGCAAGATCAGATCACACAACTACAAGAAAAGTAGTATCGGTCTGGATTCACAATCCCAATGAAGTCTTTAAGTCGTTAACCTGGTTTAGAAGAAGAAACCAAAGGTTAAAGGAGAACCGAATCTAGATTAGCAAAACTAGTATCACACGGAATATGTGGGGATTAGGTTTCCCAGTTGCTAGAGTTCTCCCTTATATACACTTTCAAATCAGAGTTTGCAATCAATATTAGCTTAGTAACAAAGCATTCAATATTCACCGTTAGATGAAAACCTGATTAGATTCTAGCTAATATTTCTCAACCGTTGGATCGAAAACTTAGCTTGTTACACACAAATGAAATGTCCAATTTTGGGTTTACGAACCGTTCCCAAACATTAACATTTGTTGGTTCAACAAGTCAACCAAATGGTTAGCCATATGATTACTCTCATATCAACCATATTCTTCTTCACCATAACTAGTTCAAATGACTCAAATGAACTAGTTAGAGAGTTGTTCAATTGCTAAGATCTTATGTAACTACACAAGACACAACCAAAGCAAAATCGGTTTGATTCACTCGAATCGGTTCATGAAATTTATAGCCACGGTTTGCAAAAGCATCCCTTAGTTTATTTAAACATTAGTTCAAGAACAACCAGTTTTAGATATAACCTGCTCAAGTTCGCGGACTGGATTCGCAGACTTAAGCTCATGGAAGGAGTTCACAAACTCCAGCAGAAATTCTCGGTCAAAAACTTCCGCCAGTTCGCGGACTGAGTTCACGACACTTCTATTTCTCTTAATCAACAAAGTTCGCGAATTTTGGTTCAAGGAATAAGGGCTTATACATATATGTGTTTCCACAACAATGTTTATATCCTACCAATGGTTATGTATGAAAAAGCGGGGGTCTAACAACACCACCCAATATTTCGCTTAGCAATATGTATGGACTAACTCCGAAATACTTTGCTAGAGAATTAACTAGACCGTCAGACTCAATCTAGATTAAAGTATCTCAAGGAGTCAATATCTCTCACTTGTTTTGATTTACTCAAGCTAAAACAATAGCGAGTCTTTAATCAAACACAAGGAATAACTTGGACGGTACCAAAGACCAATATCCAAGGATCAATCAATATCAATCAACAACCAAAGGTTGGATTTCCAATTGATGATCTTGACGCACAACCTGTATTATTTCAATTATATAAAATATAATGCGGAAAAGAAATAACACAGACACCAGAAGTTTTGTTAACGAGGAAACCGCAAATGCAGAAAAACCCCGGGACCTAGTCCAGATTGAATACACACTGTATTAAGCCGCTACAGACACTAGCCTACCCCAAGCTAACTTAGGACTGGACTATAGTTTAACCCCAATCAGTCTCCCACCGATCCAAGGTACAGTTGTAATCCTACGCCTCTGATCCCAGCAGGATACTGCGCACTTGATTCCCTTAGCTGATCTCACCCACAACCAAGAGTTGCTGCAACCCAAAATCCCAGACTTGATAATAAACAAATATGTCTCACACAGAAAAGTCTATCAAAAGATAAATATGTCTCCCGCAGATAAACCCTAGGTTTTGTTCCGCCTTAAGATATGAAATCAAGGTGAACATGAACCAATTGATAATTCGGTCTTATATTCCCGAAGAACATCCTAAATTAATCAATCACCTCTCTACAATCCTTCCTGACTACACATGCGGTTTGTCAAGGAATCACAAACAATGAGACGAAGATGTTTGTGACTTCTTTATCTTTCCTATCAGAGAACAATCACGATCTCAAGCCAATCAAAAATTGTACTCGTACGATATAAGATGCAAGATCAGATCACACAACTACGATAAAAGTAGTATCGGTCTGGCTTCACAGTCCCAATGAAGTCTTTAAGTCGTTAACCTGGTTTTAGAGAATAAAACCAAAGGTTAAAGGAGAATCGACTCTATCGAGCGCACTAGTATCACACAGACGTGTGGGGATTAGTTTTGCACAATGCTAGATGTCTCCTTTATATAGTCTTCAAATCAGGGTTTTGCCTTAGTTACAAAGCAATCCATATTCACCGTTAGATGAAAACCTGATTTAGATTCAAGCTAATATTTTTCAACCGTTAGATCGAAAACTTATCTTGTCATACACACTTGGGTAGACGTTTACCGAGTTTGTGAAAACCATGCCCAAACGTGTACGTGTATGTTAGTTCAACATAGTAACCCAAAAGGTTAACCATATGAGCATTTCCTATTAACCTTGTTCTTCTTCACCATAACTAGTTCAATTGACTCAAATGAACTAGTTAAAGAATTGTTCAATTTCTATGAGATCTTATGTAACTACACAAGACACAATTGAAACAAAGATGATTAGATTCGATTGAATCGGCTCATGAACTTTATAGCCACGATTTACTTAAACCATTTCTTAGTAATTTAAGTTTCATGTTCAGAGCACATCTTTAGATCATAACCTCTTAAGCTCACAAACAAGTTCGCGGACTTAAGACAACCGGTGGAGTTTTCCAAACTCAGCAGAAAATCTCCGCAAAGAGACTTTCGCCAGTTCGCGGACTGAGTTCGCGGACTTACACGCAAACGAGTTTTTGGAAAATCCCAGCAGAAATTCTCGGTACAAGAACTTCCGTCAGTTCGCGGACTGGGTTCGCGGACTTGGCAAAGCCAATTCCTCCAGTTTCTCTCAATCAACAAAGTTCGAAAACTTCGGATTAAGGAATACATGGTTATGTAATCTAAACTCTCATTCCAATCATTGAGACATTCTCAGAGGACGTTATATATTCGTTATTTACATACCGTTTCGCATCAGAGCAATTCTCAAAGTAATTGAAACTTTTCATGACTTTCGTCACTAGGTGAAGATAAACTTGATCAAAGAGAAACGTTTTACCAACACATGATTTCGAGATATAGATAGGCGAGATATACTCGGATCGAAATATCAAATGTGTATGATCCAGTCTATATAGCATACGACTTTTGTCTCATAAGAAGTAGGAGATAAAAGGGATAGACTTTTGAGTGATAGATAAGTTCAAGTCTCCACATACCTTTTTGTTGATGAAGTTCCAAGGTTCCTTGAGTAGATCTTCGTCGTTGTATGATGAATCGCCATGATGTCCTTGAGCTCAACTACACTTTTCTATCCTAGTCCGAGACTTAGCTATGTAGGATAGAAATCAAGACTCATAGTTTTGATCACTAACATTGACAAACATGCTTGAGATAGCAACGCATGCGAGGTCGACCGAGCTATGCTCTAACAATCTCCCCCTTTGTCAATTTTAGCGACAAAACTATTAATACATATGGAATACAAAATAGATAAACTTTAGTGGCTCCTATTCCATAGTCCAATCTTCAACGTTCCCTGAAATCTTCGTCCTTCCAAGTACTCCAATGATCCCAAAGCTTGTAAGTTTAGCATCACCGTTGTTGAAGATCCGTAGCTATAACAATGAGAGAAATCGAGATTCTCGATCATTATTATACAGTGTCATAGTATTATTAGGTAATATCAAAGGTACAAAAAGGAGATCATAATGAAATTTCCAAAAGAGATATTTCATAGACTAAAAGAAAAATACATACCAACTTAATTTAGATGCAATCATAAAGCCGAAGCTAATTGCATTCATCAAGGAGTTTTAAGATACAAGATAACCCCTATAAAATTCCACAGCCGCACACCCCGCAAGATATTACCATTAAGCACAAGTTTAAAAGAACTCTCCCCCGTTTGATGTTATTCCCGAAAAAACAACAAGAGCGACCTTAATTTTGAAAGAAAAGAAGGATTTTTTAATTGGACACCAAAAACCATGGATATGATTTTCTATATCCAAAACTCAATCAAATTAATCACAAGTAAACCCATGATTAGTTTAATTGGAATACGCAACTAAATCAAACCACAAAAGTGATCAATTTAATTGATTGTGCTCAACATAAGAAAACTCACGGAGCTACGACTAAGATAATCACACAGAGATGACTACCTTAATCGTTCAAATACTCAACATAAGGAAAACCTTACGGAATATACTACTACATCAACCAATAGAACATGATTAGTATAGTCGTTCATATACTCAATTCAAGAACTTGTAGAATATATGAAAAACTCAACTAGATTAATTACAAGAGAACCTATAATTAATCTAATTCGAATACACAACCAAACTAATCACCGAAGCAACCGATTTAATTGTCAAAAGATTTTGCTCGACACAAGAAGATTTTCAGAGCAAATAACTAAATAACCAATCAAGATGATTAATTTAGTTCAAGAATGCTCAACATATATCATCTCATGGAACAACCAACAATGCTAATATTAATCGACATAGTTGTAAGGTGCTCAACATAAGATACACAATGGAGCCTTCACGGTAAAACATAACAAGATGGATCAAAAGAGATCAATACCGTGGATAACATACAAGGATCTATTCTATTTTCCATCATAATGACATAATAGACTTTATCCTTGTCAAACAAAAGATTTTATCCTATTTTCCATCAAATACATGACTGCATAGGCATAACTTTTGTAATTGTCAGAAGTCCATTCGTTCTTTCATTAATATGAATATCAATTCATGAACAACTTTACTTTTGACAGCATATGGGACCTTCAAGTTCACGGACGCAAACAATACATATCCCATAATCAAATTGCAATATCTAAAAATCATAACGATTAATACTGCAATAACATCATCCTCCAAATATTTTTAGAATTAAAAACCAATAAACCTAAAAAAATAAGAAGATGAAAACAAAAATATCTATGTGTAGTCACAATCATCGCTATTAAAAGCACTAGTTATTCTTCCAACTAAACCAAAAAGAAGATATACTAGGCAACAATTCTTTTGAGAAATTCTTTATCATTCCCGAACTCCTTGTTATCGACAACCATCGGGACATAAGGTTCACGGAGATAACTGTCAATACCCACGAAATGTCTTGGCTGAAGAGGTCGAATTAGGGTCCTCTGAATTTCCAAAGATTTAGACACGAACGTCTTTATTTCATAAATCTCCCTTCTTATTTCCTTTAACTCATCAAGAACATCGGAAAACTTCTGAGAGTTAACATCCCTGGGTTTTCTTGTATTCTTTCTTTTTCTTTTCAGGGACTTAGAGACATGAGATTTTTCTTTTTCCTTGATTAAATACTTAACAATCATGTTGACATCCTTTCCATCTGACGACATTATGCTTTGAGAACAGTTATAAACAACTGGATTTGTGTGATTGAATCACTTAACTCAACAAGCAGTCTTATATATGATGTCAAGAGGAAAAATGAATGTAGGTTTCGAAACATATTGACAGGTTCGTATACGCCCAACTCTAAAACCCTATAAAGAGTAGAATTGTCGATAATAACCCTTTGTTTTATTTGATAGACAATAAAATAACAAAACTAAGAAAAGACGGAAAAACTCTTCTGAAGCCTGAATCATCACTCAATTTTGTCTCTTTTCGAACAGGCACATGAGACAAGATTTTTCCAACAACACAATCAAGTTGTTTTGCGATGAACAACGATTTATCCATTTTTTTCCTCATGGGAGGAATCCTCTGTTATCTGTCTATCAAAACGATTTGACCATATTTTCTTTTCAAATGGTCTTGTTCTATACTTGGAAACCAACTTCTTAGACGAAGATAAGATCCTATATACCTCGGCGGTCTTCTGAGCAAGTTTCAGCTTCCTTGCTAATCGATCTGCTCTTCGTTGAAGTTTGTTGGCGTGCCTTATTTGGTGCTTGTATTTGTAACACCTTGATAGTTCGTGTCCCTTCATCGAACAAAATGAGCACGTCAATCTTGGATAGTATTCAGTCATCTGAGATGTGCAAGTAGCTAGACATACTGTTGATACTGAAACATCACTGATAGGGTTTCCAGTTATCGGATTCAGTGAATCTTCCAGCTTGATTGGGTTTCCCTCTTCTCCGAACCCATTGAGGTTGATATATGTATTGCTACAAGTATCAAAATCGATGTTTTCACAAAGAATCCCTACACTTGATTTCCTATCTTTATCGGAATCATAGGTTTCAGACATTTCATCAAGTGTTACAGCTAGACCTTTGTTCCCAGTGTATTTTCTACGATTTGGGCATTCGTTAGCAAAATGGCCAAAACCCTTACACTTAAAGCACTGAGGCATGTCCTCGTCATCAGCCTCGTCAGCATCCCTGTTTTCAGGAGGTACGCGACCGTGAGGTTTTTCTGATGACTTAGGTTTGTTTCTTGAAAACCGTTTACTTCTCTTCAACAGAAGATCCCTAAACTGTCTTCTGATCAAGCAGACTGATTTGTCAAGATCTTCATCCGAAAAATCATCCTCAGACTGATCATCCTCAGATACATGAACACTCTTAACTTTGACAAGTAATTTAGTGTTCTTTTGTGCTTTAAAGGCAACATCCTTACCGACTTTGGATGTATGCTCATGGTTAAAGATCTTAAGATTTCCAACCAAGGTGTTTCTGGAAAGATTATCGAGGTTATTCCCCTCAACGATGGCATGCTTCTTAAACTCGTATCTAGATGGAAGCGATCTGAGAATTTTCATCACAATGTCATTTTCAGGAATAGTCTTACCCAGTGCAAAAGATGCATTAACAATTTCAGACACATTGTGATAAAACTCATCAAATGTTTCTTCATCTGCCATACGGAGGTTCTCCCAATCGGAATTAAGGTTTTGAAGCCTATCATCCTTTTCACTGGAGTTGCCTTCAAATACGGTTTCTAAGATACCCCAAGCATCTTTAGATCTAGTGCAGTATGTCACATGATGCTGAAGATTTGGGGTAATGGCATGTATGATAGCATTTAAACCGTCGGAATTTTGCTTTGCAGTAGTTATCTCAACAGCGGTGTATTCACCAATAGGTTTGGGAATGTTTACATCACCAACTGCCACAACGGGAGCATCATAGCCATTAACCACATATACCCATAATTGAAAATCACGCGATTGAAGAAAAGCTCGCATAACAATTTTCCACCATAAGTAATTGGAGACATCGAAGACTGGTAGTACGTTAATAGAGATAGCACTTCTGTCCATAGAGTCGGATGGCTACAAACACAGACTTGTTAGGTCTTAAACGTGTTTGCCTGCTCTGATACCAATTGAAAAAGCAGGGGTCTAACAACACCACCTAATATTTCGCTTAGCAATATGTATGGACTAACTCCGAAATACTTTGCTAGAGAATCAACTAGACAGTCAGACTCAATCTAGATTAAAGTATCTCAAGGAGTCGATATCTCTCACTTGTTTTGATTTACTCAAGCTAAAACAATAGCGAGTCTTTAATCAAACACAAGGAATAACTTGGACGGTACCAATGACCAATATCCAAGGATCAATCAATATCAATCAACAACCAAAGGTTGGATTCCCAATTGACGATCTTAATGCACAACCTGTATTATTTCAATTATATAAAATATAATGCGGAAAAGAAATAACACAGACACCAGAACTTTTGTTAACGAGGAAACCGCAAATGCAGATAACCCCTGGACCTAGTCCAGATTGAATACACACTGTATTAAGCCGCTACAGACACTAGCCTGCTCCAAGCTAACTTCGGACTGGACTATAGTTGAACCCCAATCTGTCTCCCACCGATCCAAGGTACAGTTGTACTCCTACGCATCTGATCCCAGCAAGATACTACACACTTGATTCCCTTAGCTGATCTCACCCACAACCAAGAGTTGCTGCAACCCAAAATCGCAGACTTGATGATAAACAAATCTGTCTCACACAGAAAAGTCAATCAAAGGATAAATCTATCTCCCACAGATAAACCCTAGGTTTTGTTTCGTCTTAAGATATGAACCAATTGATAAGCCGGTCTTATATTCCCGAAGAACAACCTAGATTAATCAATCACCTCTCTATAATCCTTCCTGACTACACAAGCGGTTGTAGAGGAATCACAAACAGTGAGACGAAGATGTTTGTGACTTCTTTATCTTTCCTATCGGAGAACTCTCACGATCTCAATCCAATCAAAGAGTGTACTCGTACGATAGACGATGCAAGATCAGATCGCACAACCACGATAAAAGTAGTATCGGTCTGGCTTCACAGTCCCAATGAAGTCTTTAAGTCGTTAAACTGGTTTTAGAGAAGAAAACCAAAGGTTAAAGGAGAATCGACTCTAGCGAGCGCACTAATATCACACAGACGTGTGAGGATTAGTTTTTCACAATGCTAGATGTCTCCTTTATATGGTCTTCAAATCAGGGTTTTTCCTTAGTTACAAAGCAATCAATATTCACCATTAGATGAAAACCTGATTTAGATTCAAGCTAATATTTCTCAACCGTTAGATCGAAAACTTATCTTATCAAACACACTTGGGTAGACGTTTACTGGGTTTGTGAAAACCATTGCCAAACGTGTACGTGTATGTTGGTTCAACATAGTAACCCAAAAGGTTAACCATATGAGCATTTCATATTAACCTTGTTCATCTTCACCATAACTAGTTCAATTGACTCAAATGAACTAGTTAAAGAGTTGTTCACTTACTATGAGATCTTATGTAACTACACAAGACACAATTGAAGCAAATATGATTCGATTCGATTGAATCGGCTCATGAAATTTATATCCACGGTTTGGATAAAGCATTCCTTAGTAATTTAAGTTTCATGTTCAGAGCACATCTTTAGATCATAACCTCTTAAGCTCACAAACAAGTTCGCGGACTTAAGACAACCGGTGGAGTTTTCCAAACTCAGCAAAAATCTCGGCAAAGAGACTTTCGCCAGTTCACAGACTAGGTTCGCGGACTTACACGCAAACGAGTTTTTGGAAAAACCCAGCATAAATTCTCGGTACAAGAACTTTCGTCAGTTCGCGGACTGGGTTCGCCGACTTGGCAAAGCCAATTCCTCCGGTTTCTCTCAAGCAACAAAGTTTGAAAACTTCGGATTAAGGAATACATGGTTATGTAATCTAAACTCTCATTCCAATCATTGAGACATTCTCAAAGGACGTTATATAGCCGTTATTCACAGACTGTTTCGCGTCAGAGCAATTCTCAAAGTAATTGAAACTTTTCATGAGTTTCGTCACTAGGTGAAGATAAACTTGACCAAAGCGAAACGCTTTAACAACACATGATTTCGAGATATAGATAGGAGAGTTATACTCGGCTCGAAATATCAAATGTATATGATCCAGTCTATATAGCATACGACTTTTGTCTCATAAGAAGTAGGAGATGGAAGAGATATACTTTTGAGTGATAGATAAGTTCAAGTCTCCACATACCTTTTTGTTGATGAAGTTCCACGGTTCCTTGAGTAGATCTTCGTCGTTGTATGATGAATCGCCATGAAGTCCTTGAGCTCAACTACACTTTTCTATCCTAGTACGATACTTAGCTATGTAGGCTAGAAATCAAGACTCATTGTTTTGATCACTAACATTGACAAACATGCTTGAGATAGCAACGCATGCGAGGTCGACCGAGATATGTTCTAACAATGTAATCTAAACTCTCATTTCAATCATTGAAACATTCTCAGAGGACGGCTATAGCCGTTATTCACACACCATTTTTCGTCAGAGCAATTTTCAAAGTGATTGAAACATATCATGACTTTCGTCACTAGGTAAAGATGAATTCGGCTAAAACGAAAGCTTACCAACACATATTTCGAGAAATAGATAGGCGAGATAAACTCGGATCGAAATAGCAAATGTGCATAATGAAAGTCTATATATCAAAACGAATTTTGTCTGAAGAGTAGGAGATAGAATAGATAGACTTTTGAGTGACAGATAAGTTCAAGTCTCCACATACCTTTTAGTCGATGAAGATCCACCAGTTCCTTGAGTAGTCCTTCGTCTTGTATGATGATTCCCATGGATTTCTTGAGCTCAACTACACTTTCTATCCTAGTTCGAGACCTTCAGATATGTAGGCTAGAAATCAAGACTTATAGTTTTGATCACTAACATTGACAAACATTCTTGAGAAAGCAACGCATGCGAGTTCGACCAAGCAATGCTCTAACAATCTCCCCCTTTGTCAATTTTAGTGGAAAAACTATTAATACATATGGAATACAAAAAATAAATAAATTAACTTTTGTAGCTCCTATTCCACATGCCTAATCTTCAACATTACTCGAAATCTTCATCACTTCCAAGTACTCCAATGATCCCAAAGGTTGTAAGTTTAGCATCATCGTTGTTGAAAATCCGTAGCTATAACAACAAGAAAACAATAGTTCTTAATCATTGATATACAGTGTCATAGTATCATTACACAACGTCAAAGTCCAATTGTATCACAACTTCAAAAAAAATACTATGGTGATATGTATCACTCCCCCTAGTCAATACTCCATCACACATGGAAACCATTCCCCCTTACATAATGATCCGAAAACCATATGTATTTGTAGTGTGAACTACATATTAATTCTCCCCTTTTTGTCAATAAAATTGGCAAAGGTACAAGAACGAGATCCTAATGAAAATTCTGAAAGAGACATTTCTTAACCAAAAGAAAGCAAAAGTATATCATCTTGTTTAGATGCAATCATAAAGCCGAAGCTAAATGCATTCATCAAGGATTTTATAAAGATACAAGATAACCCCTATAATATTCCACAACCGCACTCCCCACAAAGATATGGCAATAAAGCGCAAGTTCAAAAGAACTCTCCCCCATAAAATGTCATTCCCACGGGAACAACAAGAGCGACCTTAATTTCGAAAGAAAAGAAGGATTTCTTTGGACATAACAAATCACATACAAGTATGAATTTGAATCCAAAAAGTTCAATTAAATTAACCACAAGAGAACCCATGATTAATTTAATTGACAAATGCTCAACACAAGTAAACTTATGGAAACTTAAGAGCGCTCAATTAGATTAATTGATAGACGCATTTATGTGTCTATTTTGATCTCAATTATGTATTTTGTTAGTGCTCGATTTTGTATTTATTATGGCTTTTTATGTCTTTGTAGGTGTTTTTGGAGAAATAAACATGCGTGGAAAAATTGGCCCGAAAAGTGATTTTTGTGCTCGTGGGAGAAAACTACTAAAGGCACCCCTCATTTGGATAAGGTGTACCTAAATTATTAAGGGGTACCTACTTGTTATTTGCAACCTAGTTGATATCAACACCAGCGAACTGGTTAGGGGTACTCCATCCCTTGCTTTTGAAGAGACAAAATTTGGCCGGAAACTGCACTTCACCTGCGATTTCCTGTTTTGATTTCTGGACGAGATTTCATGAGACTCAACTGCGAAGTTGAGTTGAGTCAGGCCTGTTAGGGATAAACAGGGCTAGTGTAAGAGATATAATCGAGAGTTTGGGGTGGTTTCTGTGAAGAACGAAACGCTGCAGAGGAGTTGTAGCAGCAGCAGGCGAGGAGGAAGAAGAAGAGTTGCAGACGACAGAAGACAAGTGTCGTTCTCAAGAACACGAAGAACATACACATACAAACAGTCATTATTCTGCAACACATTTGATTTATCGTTTATTATAACAGTAACTTCGTAACATTTATAAATGTTGCAGTTTTCTGTTTTTATTACTCTTCTCTCTTTTCACTATTGTAAACACACTTTTGATCCATGAATAAATATTTTGAGCGTATTTTCACCATGTGGAGCTAAAACCCATCACTGGGATGACGGAGGAAGCTGGATATCATCTATGTGGTAAATTGAATTAATTCGTATTTACTTTTTGCACTGTTTATAATTGTTTTATGATTTTTATTGAATGATTGTTATTTCAATTGATGGGTCATGCTTAGCTTAAATGATTTGATGTCCCATGCTTTAGATTTACAGTCACTGCTTTCCAAAATCTATCTTGGCAAATATTAAGAGTTAATAAATCTTATTATTTGAGCCATAATTATCCTAGAATTAATTTCTGAACCACATGAATATGAGAAACAGTGAAATCCCGAGTCCCAGTAACTCTTACTCTTGTTACTTTCTTTTACATATTTTTGCTACTTTTAGTATTTTCTTTAATTAAGTCTAAAATCAACAACTTCACAAGTCCGAGAATCAAACCCTTTTCTTGCCACTGTAAAAATTACATCATTAATCACAAGAGAACCAATAATTAATCTAATTGAAATACACAACCAAATTAATCACAAAAGTAATCAATTTAATTGGTCATGCTCGACATAAGAAAACTTACGGAGCAACAACTAAATAACCAAACAAGATGATTAACTTAGTTGAAAATGCTCGACAAAAAGTACCTTACGGAACAACAACATAGCTAATCAAAAATAATCAACTTGGTTGTTTAATGCTCAACATAAGACACTTTACGGAGCCTCACAATAATACATAAAATATGGATCAGGGAAGATCAATTACTGCGGAATACTCAAGGATTCATTATATTTTCCATCACTATTTGCACAATGACATACAATAGATATAATCCTTGTAAACAAAAGATTTTAACCTATCTTCCATCAAAGATTGACAATATAGGCTTAACTTTTGCATTTGTCAAAAGTACATTCATTCTTTCATCAATTCATGAACGACTTTACCTTTGACAAGATATGGGACAATCAAGTTCACGGACGCAAACACACATATCCCATAACAATATTGCAATATATAAAACCATAAAGATTAATGCTACAAAAATCATCTTCCAACAAATTTAGAATTGAAACCAATAAATCTAAAAACATGAAGATGAAAACGTTGGACATAGTTATGTGTAATCACAATAATGGCTATTCCAACCTTTAGTTATTCTTCTAAAAAAAAACAGAAATATAGAAGATTTACAAGATGTTAAGACCTTTAAAGAATTCTTTATCGTCCCCGAACTCCTTGTCGTCAATAACCATTGGCACATAAGGTTCATTAAGGTAGGAGTTTATATCAATAAACCTTCTCGACTGATGTTGTCGAACCAGGGCCTTCTGAATCTCATGAGTCTTATATACAAAAGCCTTTATTTGTTGAATCTCCTTTCGCATCTCCTTCAACTCTTCAAGAACACCAGAAAACTTCTGAGAGTTTGAAGGAACGTCTCTTGGCTTCCTCACATTCCTTCTTTTTCTTTTCAAGGTAGGAGATAATGGAGATTTTTCTTTTTCCTTCATGATTGATGGCTTAACAATCGCATTAACATCTTTTCCATCAGAAGACATCATGCTTGGAGTATCCATACGTATGGGTTTGTGAGAGGAATCACAAATTGAACTCAACAAGTAGTCTTGAGATAAAAAGAGGTTTTGAGGAAGGAAAAAGGAATGTAGGGTTTCGAAACCTTTACACAGGTTCGCACACGTCCAACTCACAACCTTATAAAGAGTGGAATTGTCAATAATAACCCTCCTTTGATAGACAAGAAGAACAAAAACTAAGCAAAGAAGAAAGAAAAACTTTTCCTAAAGCCTGAGAGGTACAAAATCATTGTCTCTTTTGACCAGGCACATGAGACAAGATTTCCAAATCAACACAATCAAGTTGCGTTGCGGTGAAAAACAATTTTTCCACCATTTTCCTCTTGAGAGGAATCCTCAGACTTCTGTCTATCAAACCAACTCGACCATACTTTCTTTTCTAATGGTATTGGTTTATCCTTGGAAACTGACTTCTTAGACGAAGATAAGTCCTACATACCTCAGCGGTCTTCTGAGCAAGTTTAAGCTTCCTTGCTAAATGATTTGCTCTTCGTTTAAGTTTGTTGACGTGCCTCAATTGGTGTTTGTACTTGTAACACCTTGAAAGTTCATGACCCTTTAGGGAACAATACGAACACCTCAAACTAGGATATAAATTAGGCTTCTGAGATGTGCATGCAGCTAGACACATCGTGGAACCTGAACCATTACAAACAGAGTTTCCAAAGAATGGGTCAACTTTTTCTTCCAGATTAGTTGGATTTTCTTCTGAAAGAATATCAAGAATGATGTATGTATTGCTACAATTATCAAAATCAATATTTTCACCAAGAAGTGCAACACTTGATTTCTCGTCTTCATTAGAATCATAGCTGTCAGACATTTCATCAAGAGTTGCAGCAAGACCTTTGTTCCCAGTGTATTTTCTACGATTTGGACACTCGTTTGCAAAATGACCAAATCCTTTACACTTAAAGCACTGAGGCATATACTCATCATCAGTCTCATCTGTTTCCCTGTTTTTAGGAGGAATACGATTATAAGGTTTAACTGATTCCTTAGGCTTATCTCTGGAGAACCGTTTACTCCTCTTCAACAGAAGATCCCTAAATTGTCTTGTGATCATCGAGACTGACTTGTCAAGATCTTCATCTGATGAATCTATCTCAGAATGATCATCTTCAGAGATATACACTTTTTTACTCTTATCAAGTAATTTAGTGTCCTTTTGTGCTGAACGCAGTTTTGGATGAATGTTCGTGATCAAAGATCTTAAGCTTACCAACCAGTGTATTTCTGGAGAGATTATCAAGGTTATTTCCCTCAACGATGGCATGCTTCTTAGAATCGTATCTGGATGGCAGCGATCTGAGAATTTTCATCACAATGTCCTTTTTAGGAATAGTCTTACCCAATGCAAATGATGCATTAACAATTTCAGACACTTTATGATTGAACTCATCAAATGTTTCTTTATCTTCCATACGAAGGTTTTCCCAATCGAAATTAAGGTTTTGAAGCCTATATTCCTTTTCACTGGTATTACCTTCGAATACGGTTTCTAAGATATCCCAAGCTTCTTGCGACTTAGTGCAATTAGTCACATGGTGCTGAAGATTTGGGGTAATGGCATGTATGATCGCATTTAAAACGTCAGATTTTTGCTTTGCAGCAAGTATCTCAGCAGGGATGTATTCACCAATAGGTTTGGGAACATTTACATCTCCAACTGCCACAACGTGAGGATCATAGCCTGTTAGAGCATAGCTCGGTCGACCTCACATGCGTTGCTATATCAAGCATGTTTGTCAATGTTAGTGATCAAAATTATGAGTCTTGATTTCTAGTCTATTATAGCTAAGTCTCGGACTAGGATAGAAAAGTGTAGTTGAGCTCAAAGACTTCATGGAGATTCATCATACAACGACGAAGATCTACTCAAGGAACCGTGGAACTTCATCAACAAAAAGGTATGTGGAGACTTGAACTTATCTATCACTCAAAAGTCTATCTATTCTATCTCCTACTTCTTATGAGACAAAAAGTCGTATGCTATATAGATTGGATCATACATATTTGACATTTCGAGCCGAGTATTCACTACTTATCTTTTTCTCGAAATCGTGTGTTGGTAAAGCGTTTCGCTTTGATCAAGTTTATCTTCACCTAGTGACGAAAGTTATGAAAAGTTTCAATTACTTTGAGAATTGCTCTGACGTGAAACGGTATGTGAATAACGTCTATATAACGTCCTCTGAGAATGTCTCAATGATTGGAATGAGAGTTTAGATTACATAACCATATGTATTCCTTAATCCGAAGTTTTCGAACTTTGTTGATTGAGAGAAACCGGAGGAATTTCCTTTGCCAAGTCCGCGAACCCAGTTTGCGAACTCAGTCCGCGAAATGTCGGAAGTTCTTGTACCGAGAATTTCTGTCGGGATTCCAAATTCGTTCGTGAAGTTCAAGTCCGCGAACTCAGTCCGCGAACCTAGTCCGCGAACTGGCGGAAGTCTCTTTGCCGAGATTTTTGCTGAGTTTGGAAAACTCCACCGGTTGTCTTAAGTCCGCGAACTTGTTTGTGAGCTTAAGGGTTATGATCTAAATATGTGCTCTGAACATGAAACTTAAATTACTAAGGAATGCTTTATCCAAACCGTGGCTATAAAGTTCATGAGCCGATTCAATCGAATCGAATCATATTTGCTTCAATTGTGTCTTGTGTAGTTACATAAGATCTCATAGCAATTGAACAACTCTTTAACTAGTTCATTTGAGTCAATTGAACTAGTTATGGTGAAGAAGAACAAGGTTAATATGAAATGCTCATATGGTTAACCTTTTGGGTTACTATGTTGAACCAACATACACGTACACGTTTGGCAATGGTTTTCACAAACCCAGTAAACGTCTACCCAAGTGTGTTTGATAAGATAAGTTTTCGATCTAACGGTTGAGAAATATTAGCTTGAATCTAAATCAGGTTTTCATCTAATGGTGAATATTGATTGCTTTGTAACTAAGGAAAATCCTGATTTGAAGACCATATAAAGGAGACATCTAGCATTGTGCAAAACTAATCCCCACACGTCTGTGTGATACTAGTGCGCTCGCTAGAGTCGATTCTCCTTTAACCTTTGGTTTTCTTCTCTAAAACCAGGTTAACGACTTAAATACTTCATTGGGACTGTGAAGCCAGACCGATACTACTTTTATCGTGGTTGTGCGATCTGATCTTGCATCGTCTATCGTACGAGTACAATCTTTGATTGGCTTGAGATCGTGAGAGTTCTCCGATAGGAAAGATAAAGAAGTCACAAACATCTTAGTCTCACTGTTTGTGATTCCTCTACAACCTCTTGTGTAGTCAGGAAGGATTGTAGAGAGGTGATTGATTAATCTAGGCTGTTCTTCGGGAATATAAGACCGGATTATCAATTGGTTCGTATCTTAAGACGGAACAAAACCTAGGGTTTATCTGTGGGAGATAGATTTATCCTTTGATAGACTTTTCTGTGTTAGACAGATTTGTTTATCATCAAGTCTGCGATTTTGGGTTGCAGCAACTCTTGGTTGTGGGTGAGATCAGCTAAGGGAGTCAAGTGCGTAGTATCCTGCTGGGATCAGATGCGTAGGAGTACAACTGTACCTTGGATCGGTGGGAGACAGATTGGGGTTCAACTATAGTCCAGTCCGAAGTTAGCTTGGAGTAGGCTAGTGTCTGTAGCGGCTTAATACAGTGTGTATTCAATCTGGACTAGGTCCAGGGGTTTTTCTGCATTTGCGGTTTCCTCGTTAACAAAAGTTCTGGTGTCTGTGTTATTTCTTTTCCGCATTATATTTTATATAATTGAAATAATACAGTTGGTTGTTGATTGATATTGATTGATCCTTGGATATTGGTCTTTGGTACCGTCCAAGTTATCTCTCTTTGATAAATACTCGCATATTTCCATTTGCTTGAGTAAAGATCAAATCGAGAGACTGAGATGTAAACTCTTTGATATATATTTTTATTGATTGATTCTAACTGTCTAGTTGATTCTCATAAAAAGTATATTGGAGTTTGTCCATATAGATTGCTAAGCGAAATATTGGGTGTTGTTGTTATACCCCCGCTTTTTCATAGCCATTAACAACATATACCCATGATTGAAAATCATGCGCTTGAAGAAAAGCTCGCATATCAATTTTCCACCATAAGTAATTAGAGCCGTCGAAGACTGGTGGTACGTTAATAGAGATAGCACCTCTGTCCATAGAGTCAGATCGCTACAAACACAGACTTGTAAGGTATTGAACGTGTTTGCCTGCTCTGATACCAATTGAAAAAGTGGGGGGTACAACAACCACACCCAATATTTCTCTTAGCAATCTGTATGGACAAACTCCAATATACTTTTATGAGAATCATCTAGACAGTTAGACTCAATCAATGAAAAGTATATCAAAGAGTTTATATCTCAATCTCTCAATTTGATATATACTCAAGCAAATAGAAATCTGCGAGTCTTTATCAAATACTAGAGAGATAACTTGGATGGTTCCAAAGACCAATATCCAAGTGTCAATCAATTTAAATCAACAACCAAAAGGTCAGATATTCTAATTGATTGGACAATGCACAACCTGTATTATTTCAATTATATAAACAAATATAATACGGAAAAGAAATAACACAGACACCAGAATTTTGTTAACGAGGAAACCACAAATGCAGAAAAACCCCGGGACCTAGTCCAGATTGAGCCCACACTGTATTAAGCCGCTACAGACACTAGCTTACTACAAACTAACTTCGGTCTGGACTGTAGTTGAACCCCAATAAATCTCACACTGATCCAAGGTACAATTGCGCTCCTTATGTCTCTGATCCCAGCAGGATACTACGCACTTGACTCCCTTAGCTGATCTCACCCACAACTAAGAGTTGCTACGACCAAAATCGAAGACTTTAATAAACAAATCTGTATCACACAGAAAAGTCTACGGTAATAGATAAATCTGTCTCCCACAGAAATACCTACGAGTTTTTGTTCCGTCTTTTGATAAATCAAGGTGAACAGGAACCAATTGATAAACCAGACTTATATTCCCGAAGAACAACTCAGTATTATTAATCACCTCACAATAATCTTAATCTACTAGCGAAAGAAGATATTGTGGAATCACAAACGATGAAACGAAGATGTTTGTGACTTCTTTTATATCTTTCCTATTGGAGAAATCAATCTCAAGCCAATCTCAAGCCAAACAACAAGATCAGATCACACAACTACAAAAAAAGTAGTATCGGTCTGGCTTCACAATCCCAATGAAGTCTTCAAGTCGTTAACCTGGTTTAGAAGAAGAAACCAAAGGTTAAAGGAGAATCGACTCTAGCTTAGCACAACTAGTATCACACAGAATGTGTGGGGATTAGGTTTCCTAGTTGCTAGAGTTCTCCCATATATACACTTTCAAATCAGGGTTTGCAATCAATGTTAGCATAGTAACAAAATATTCAATATTCACCGTTAGATGAAAACCTGGTTAGATTCAAGCTAATATTTCTCAATCGTTGGATCGAAAACTTATCTTGTTACACACAAATGAAATGTCCAATTTTGGGTTTACGAACCATTCCCAAAAATTAACATTTGTTGGTTCAACAAGTCAACCAAATGGTTAGCCATATGATTACTCTCATATCAACCATATTCTTCTTCACCATAACTAGTTCAAATGACTCAAATGAACTAGTTAGAGAGTTGTTCAATTGCTTAGATCATATGTAACTACACAAGACACAATCGAAGGAAAATCCGTTTGATTCACTCGAATCGGTTCATGAACTTTATAGCCACGGTTTACAAAAGCATCCCTTAGTTTATTTAAACATTAGTTCAAGAATAACCGGTTTTAGATATAACCTGCTTAAGTTCGCGGATAGGGTTCGCGGATTTAAGCTCATGGAAGGAGTTCAAAAACTCCAGCAGAAATTCTCGGTCGAGAACTTCCGCCAGTTTGCGGACTTAGTTCGCGGACTTGGCTCACGCCACTTCCATTTCTCTTGATTAACAAAGTTCACAAACTTTGGTTCAAGGAATAAGGACTTATACATATATGTGTTTCCACAACAATGTTTATATCCTACCAATAGTTATGTAATTTAAACTCTCATTTCAATCATTGAAACATTCTCGGAGGACGGATATAGCCGTTATTCACAGACCATTTTTCATCAGAGCAATTTTCAAAGTGATTGAAACATAACATGACTTTCGTCACTAGGTAAAGATGAATTCGGCTAAAGCAAAAGCTTACCAACACATATTTCAAGAAATAGATAGGCGAGATAAACTCGGCTCGAAATAACAAATGTGCATAATGAAAGTCTATATATCAAAACGACTTTTGTCTCAAGAGTAGGAGATAAAATAGATAGACTTTTGAGTGACAGATAAGTTCAAGTCTCCACATACCTTTTAGTCGATGAAGATCCACCAGTTCCTTGAGTAGTCGTTCGTCTTGTATGATGATTGCCATGGAGTTCTTGAGCTCAACTACACTTTCTATCCTAGTCCGAGACCTTTAGCTATGTAGGCTAGAAATCAAGACTTAAAGTTTTGATCACTAACATTGACAAATATGCTTGAGATAACAACGCATGCGAGTTCGACCGAGCAATGCTCTAACAGTATGCGTACTTTTATGCTAACTGTTGCAAGTTATTCCAAGTTCGAGAACCATAGTATGCATACATGTATGCGTACTGGTTCGATAGTTGAAGTCTGGGAACTTAGTATGCATACCCGTATACGTGCCGGCTTAAAAGTTCAAGTCCGGGAATTCAACTGAGTTTGGTCATGTACGAAAGTATGCATACCCGTTCGCATACTGGCGAACCCAGACCAAGCCCGACTACTTAGGTATGAGTACCCGTTTACATACTTGAGTGGGTTAAGTTCTAAAATCGGTTTTTTTATGAACAAATATATTTATATAATAAGGAATGCAATATTTTGCAAACAGTGGCTATAATGTTCATTAATCGGTTCGAGTGAATCAAAATCGATTTTTCTTCAATTGTGTCTTATATACTTCTATGATAATATAAACAATTGAACAACTTTAGAACTAGTTTCATTTGAGTCATTTGAACTAGTTGTGATTAAGATGAACAAGGTTGATATGAAAGTGTTCATATGGCTAACTTCGGTTAACTATTGTTGAGCCAACCATGTGCACACGTTTGGGTACGGTTACTCATACCTGAATGAAGTCACATTTCATTTGTGTATAACAAGCTAAGTTCGATCTAACGGTTGAAAGATATTAGCTTGACTCTAATCAGGTTTTCATATAACGGTGAATATTGAATGCTTTGTTACCAAGGTAGCATTGATTGCAAACCCTGATTTGAAGACTATATAAGGGAGAACTCTAGAAACTGGGAAACCTAATCCCCACACCTCATGTGTGATACTAGTTGCGACTAGAGTCGATTCTCCTTTAACCTAGGTTTTTCCTAAAAACATTATAGGTTAACGACTTAAAGACTTCATTGGAATTCTGAAGCCATACCCAACTATTTTCTCTGTAGTTGCATGTTCTGATCTTACTTTGTTCTATCGTATTGAGTACTATCTTCTCTAAGATTTGCTCAAGATTTAATCTCTGATAGGTAAGATAAAAAGTAGTCACAAACATCTTCGTCTCATCGTTTGTGATTCCACAATATCTTGTTTCGCTACTGTTGATGGTGGATTTTAGTTCAAGGCTAAAATTGTAAAACCAGTATTTAATGTGCTGACATCCTGTAAAGGGTAAAGCCGTTTGATAAGTGATGAGTACCTCTTCACTTTATTTATTCGAAGCAATTCAATAAATATACAAAATTCACCCAGAATGGTGCATGTACCAACAATCCCAAATATTCTGTGAATTTTAGCATTATTAATTAATGCATGATTTGCGTAGTATTTCCTATGCAGTTCCTCCCCGAACTCTCATTGTTAGCATGACGACCGAGTGTTCCCTCTCAGCAGAGTAACATGAATCTCCAAGTGCCAATTTTGAGACATGTACGAAATACCCGTACAGGCTACATCACTCTCTGACAAAAGAGAATTTCGAATCGATGCGCTCTCAGCTCGATCGAACGTATTTAATTTCCTTAAGGAAAATCTGGACTGTGTATATTAGTCTCAGAAACGATCGCATCCACACAAGTTGGACGCGCAATTTAACAAGCCTAGCCAAAACTTGGCAAGAATGGGCGATTGACGTGATGACCACCGGCGGGCCCACTTGCGCCCTAGCCGGTCGAACATCACACGAACACCTCCCAGCAACGTCAAACGCCAACCCTAAGTAGGGTGGCCGTACTGATTTGTAGAGGTTCGATCGAACATAGACTGTCCAGGGCAGTCTTAAAACCATCACAACCGTCCAAATTCGCCAGCCTAGTTGGACGGATTAGATCTTCCCGCGAATGATCATGGAAACGCTAACGCATACGTTGGCGAGCCCGCTCTATCCCTACCCGATCGTCTTTCTCACGGCAATTCCATGGAGCAATAAATGTTTTCTCGAAACATGGCTGGCGTGATGCTTTAAAAGGGTCGCGGAAATTCCACTAGTGTCTTAAAACGATCACAACCATCCAACTTAGCCAGCATATTTGGATGGCTTAGATCGCGCTTAGGACCATCAGGGAGGTGCACATATGTTCACCATCATCCCAATATGGGCTCCACACGGTCGGTCTCCCCAAAGGAGAAGCTTAGCTTGCCAAACTGTTTGACCAAAGGCATGCGTGCGTGACTATTAAAAACCCTAATTAGGATTTACGTCAATGCATATCTGTCGTAGTTCGATCTCGTCCATCCATCTTCGCCGGCCTAAACGGAGGGTGTAAATATAGACTCAAGAGGTCCCAAGGATGTAGACATGATCACCATGGGCCCACCTGTGCGTGTGACCGGCCGGCCTAGGCAGACTAGGACTCGGCAACCTCGAAACGCACGTCCAAAGGTGGCATGTCACGCGGATTCTAAATCCTTTGAGGGAATGGATTTCTGTCGCAAATCGATCACGACCACTCATCTTTGCCAGTCAAATTGAGTGGCCTAGATCGAGCCTTCATGAGACAAAGTGGTATAGACATGCACACCGGCAGGCCGTTTACACGCATGCCGGTCGGTCCCACCAAAAATAATGTCCATGCTTGAATTCGGTCAAGCCAAAGAGTTATACTTGCGCACCTCTTAAAACCCTAAAATTCCATCAACGGTCGCAGATCTATGTCGTAAACCATCTCGTCCGTCCAACTTTGACAGCTTGGTCGGACATCCTAGGTTAAAAGCTAGACGACCAATGAAGCATCTCGATGATCACCGTCCGCCACTCTTCCACAGGGAGTGATCGATCAGAGAATGGCTTGCTCATGCAGCCTCCACACGATCACTCGAAGATGGTTGGACGTGATATTATTTTAAGACGCATAATTTGCGACTTATTTGGTTAAGTTTTAAAACATCGATGCTTTATACATATTGATTGTAATGCATCGAGCATACACGATATTTCATGATGTCGATTTCTTAAATAACTTAGTTATTTAACTTAGCACCGTATGCTACTTCCTGCAGTGGGTCCCACGATCCACTCATTCGAGACATCAAGCATGTCACAAACTGGGGGATACTTACTGGGATATTGGTCTAGCGGTTTACAACGTGCAACGCGCCATTACTAGAACGTGTCAGGAAAAGGTGGACGGTTAACAATGATGAGGGAAGTGGGAAAAGGTGTGATCGTGTGACAATCACCATTCCTACACGACCCACTACTCCATCACTTCACCTCCTCCACTTCCTACGAGATGAGGGTTGCGCTCAATGACTTGTATAAATAGGTCCTTCACCTATTTTTAAAACAACACACAGACGGAAAAGCCAAGCGTTTTCATAGTATTCAGAAAACACCCAGAACTGATAGCTTACATTGTGCAAGCCAGTTCATCATTCTGATACAAGTCATAAACATCAACACCTTCACAATCTCAACACCTTCTTTGCTTCCCTCCCTAAGATCAACCCCATCTCCTTCACTTTGTGACCGTAGCAAGTCTGGAACAGACATTTCTTGGTTTAGGCCAGAATTGTATAGATTGATCTCTTGAATCAAAAGCACTCCCGTGCAGTGCATTTGTTTAGGGTTTAGATTCGTTTCTCATCCACACACCCAAATATACCAAAAACAGTAGAAATAGTTTTCACCCATAAAAAATTGGCGACCACAGTGGGAGATTAATCTCTCGGTTGTGAATTCAATTTCTTCAATACCCAGTTCAATTTTACTGATTTCAAAATGGTGGATCTTAGGTCTGGATCATCAACCAATCCCGACGGAACTACCGCTGACAACACTCTCGGCATCGATATCCCGGTCAATGGCGTTACTGTACTGCCCGTCAATACGATCAATGCATCTCGTGGAATTACGTCTTATACCACCAACACCAGCGGAGCAGGAGATATTCCATTGGGCGTGACACCTCCTATCACCAGAGCCAGAGAAGCTGCAAACCCCGACATTTCTTCAGGTGTAACGCCTCCAGTCGTCACCAGAGTAACTACCACTCCTCCGTCAGGACGAGGAGCTGGGGGAGCTAGAGGAGGACAAACCCCTATTATAATGATGGATTTGATGGAAAGACAAGAAGTTCTTTCTAAAGCCCAAACGGACATGGCTACGACTCGGAAAGAGGTACTCACTTTTCTCAAGACATTAACCGAGCGATTGCCACGAGAGTCACGACAACCCCTGGAGCCAACAAGGAGCACAGTCAATACACTCGGAGCAGGCACTTCAACGACGCGGGCCTACATGGAGGAAGAAGCTCGTGCTGCTCCTGAACGTCCAAGGGAAATGGACCAACCATCCGACTTCATTACGCGTGAGGACCTGGAGAGACTCCTCCAAAACCGGGGCAAAGGAAATCCAATGGACATGCACCAGCATCAACCTCCATACCCTCAGGATGTACAACGAGTTCTTATTCCAAGGGGATACACCTCTCCTCAGTTCTCCCTTTATGATGGTACGGGTAACGCTCGTGAACACATCTCTCGGTTTTTGGAATCTTTAGGGGAACACGAATATAATCATGTTCTTCGCCTGAAAGAGTTCTCAAAGTCACTTACTGGAAGAGCGTACACCTGGTACAACAACATCGCACCTAACAACATACCCAATTGGAGTGAGATGGTAAGTGCTTTTTACAGGAAGTATTTCTTCGTGTCTGAGCTGATCACCTTTTCATACTTGGGAGAGTCTTTCAACGAAAAAACAAGCATCCAAACGACTTCGTTAAGAGATTCAGGATTCAAGCGTTGGATTGTCATGATCCGAATGTCACCGAACGCCAGTTGGTGGAGTTATGCATTAACATAATGGTGCCAATATACCGTGCTTTGTTAGAAAATCTGGGTTTTCAAACATTTTCTGAGCTCCATGAAGACGCTAAGCGCTCAGCCAAAACGACCCCGGCATTGTTGGAAAGAACCAGAATTGTTCGAAACGAAGATGCACGTGAGAGTCGAGGAAGCAGGCGTCTCATCAACAAGAAATATAACACTGGTCCTTCTGTGAGCGTGGTAGGCGAAGGAGGAAAAAGGAAAGCTCCAACAACGGAACAACAACCCAAGCGTGCGGCTCCAGCGCAGACAAATTCATCTCGAAAGGGAGCGGGCAAGACTCATGTACAAGAAGTCGAAGATGCGGTTCCAGACTTCCCATTTCACATGAATGAAGTCATAGAACTCTTGGAGGCGTGGATTCAAGATAACGCGATCAAACTCCCCCCTCTTAGACGTCCGCCGACCGAGAAAGAGATGGAAAATCCCAAATATTGCCGTTACCATAGGTTCGTCCATCACCCGACCAAGGATTGCAACAAATTGAAGAACATTTTCAGAGAAAAGATAGAGGCAATAGAGCTTCAGTTAGGAAACGAAGGTGTTCATAGAGATCCTCTTCCTATCAGGAGCTGCATGATTTCTGGGGATTCTGTTCGCAAGACTATACAGTCTACGATGGAGCATTTATGTGAAATCTTGTATTTCTCTACGGCATAAAGTCAAGATATATTTGCATCCCTCAACCGCATTGTGTCAGGCAGGCGTTTGTGTTCAGAAGAGGAAGCAATTTCGAAACCTCAGTCTTTCCTGGAAGATGCAACTAGCAAGGGGAACTGGGGACTCTTGACCGTCACTCGTTTGAAGGATGTCGAGTTCGATAGCACATTGATTGATGCAGCCTATGAATTCAAATCATTACTGTCAAGACCTTGAAAGCAGCAAAGATTTCGAAACAAGAAGTTATTCGCTGCTCAACCGTAATCAAGAATTCATAGGGAGAATTTAGAGATTCCTATGGATACATTGATCTTGAAGTTAAAGTGGGTGATGCCCTGACACATGCAAAATTCTACATAGTCAAAGAATATCTGAATTATGATATGGTACTGGGACGCCCATGTGTACACGACAACAAGGTAACGCTGGGAGTACGTCCTTTGAAGATTTCAATACCTGAAAGGATCTCCAACAAGCCATCCAATCCCGAAGACTATTTTTCGTATCAATCACTCACAAATGTGACGCAATTACCTGGAGAAAGCCTGCCAGCATATGTTAGGAGATTCCGGACCCAAGTAAGTCTTATCGAACAACCCTTTTTGCAACCAGTCACTCCTCCTTCTGATAAGTCTTGGGGACTCGCTCCAATTAACAACCCAACCTCCACTAGGAGATGTGAATGGGATGCTGGTCCTTTTGAAACGCTTTGTCAAAAGTTTATAAGTTGTCTCGATTAAAGATGACGAATCCAAGGACCAAGTAGGTGTGCAACGCCCAAACCCATTTCAAATTGGAGATTTGGTGACAAAGGCGACCACATTTCAAGTTGGAGATGTGACAGTGAAAATGACCGCTCACTCTGATTCACCTACAGAAAGGGGAGATAAGCCATACCTGGTGGCAGATGTTATCTTAGGAGGTTACTGCAAGCTCACCAATGCCAACAAAATGGAAGGCATGCCGATTCACTCACGATGGCTCGAACCCTACAGTACCTAAGACGCTGTGCTACCACTTCCTCCAGCGTTCTCTATACCTAAAGCGTTGTGCTATCTTCTCCTCCAGCGTTTTCTTTAGTATTTCTTCCAGCAATTTCCTCTTTCATGCAATATTTGTAAATTCCTCCAAAATGATTGCACCACTTGCATTCATAATTAGGTTTTAAATTTCCAAATTAATCAAAGTATTATTTCCTTTTAGGAATTTATTTACCCCTTAAACGTGACACAAAAGTCAGTCTAAATTGCCACTACCCACCAGATTAAACCATAAAGAAAACCCTAAAAGAAACATCTCCTATCCTTTGGAAAACGTTGGAAGAATAGAATATGTGCAGAAGAAAATAGGGAAGACGTTTCGAGCAGTCTACTCCAACAGAATCAGGAAAACCTCAAGACAGGAGCACAGACAGGTTCGTGGTGTTTCATTATGGCATTACATTTTCATCACAAGAATAACATGCGATCACATGAAGGCGGATCATTGCCTGAGAAGGTTTTGATATAAACATATTGGAAGACTTATCTCAAAACAATATGAAACCCTTGTTCAAACAAGCAAGCAAAAAGAAGAAGACCTTGAACTCAGCCGCCACTGAGTACAAGGAGGAAGTGTTCACAAATTACGAGAAAGTACTTGTCCAAAAAAAAAGATAAGAAAAGGAACTGGGAGATTTGTTCATCAAGGAAATCAATCGTGTCTTCACCGGATTCTACTTCAACACCGTCATCATAAGCCACCACTGCTTCTTCCTTTAGGCCTGCCTCGACTTCCCTTTTGGATGTTTCTGGGACGTTAACAACGTTCTCCGCTTCAACATCCTCAGTAGGAACAACTTCCATATCTTTCTCAAGGGCCAATGTAGCCGTGGAGATTGTGCTGACAACCTTTGGGCGCTCGGGTTCATCCGTATCGGAATCGAGGATTATCACGCCATCGTGGATTGTATAATAACACTTATCTTCACTCGGAGTGCGTTCATGTTCAACTCTTCGCCTTTTCATCCGTGCCGCAAACCTCTCAGCTCTCGCGCTTACTGGTGATTGCGACGCTTCATCATATCTCCATTTTTCCTCCCTGTCGATTGAAGCCAAAAGATTTTGAGTGTGCTTTTGAGCGATGCGCAGATGCAGAATCAACATACCCTGTATAGAATAACCAGCCTCGCGAAGTGGAAGATCGATTTTAGCCATCACCTCCTCAAACGCATCAGCCTAAGGTTTGTTGACTTCGAAGCTTCTTTCCGGAGAAGTACCAGAATAGTCATCACCAGCAGCCTCCATGAGATTCTGCAGGAAGAGATTATGATTATATCAACAGAAAAATCATGATTAATCAGAAGATCAAGTCGTATAATAAGCTTGGGGAAATACCTGGAACAGAGAAGGAAGCAATTCTACGATGGGAGGAGTCTCAGAGCCTTCTTTATATTTCACAAGTTAACGGGATCTCGGGAAGAAAAGGAGTCTCTACTTTCCGTGTATAGAGGCTACAGATGCGGGATAGCAATCAACGGATGCTTATCAAACCTGAATATTTGAAGGCAGCTACCGTGCGATAAGAAGAAATGCATCCAGTCCAAGAAACGGACCAGATTACATCCGGGTAACATGAACTGAAACCTTTCATGTGAATTTATTTTACTGTCACCATCTAATGCCTACCCCGCAATAATGCAACCATTACTTGCTAGGCATGGGACTTAATGTTGATGGTGGATTTTAGTTCAGGGATAAAATTGTAAAACCAGTATTTAATGTGCTGACATCCTGCAAAGGGTAAAGCCGTTTGATAAGTGATGAGTACCTCTTCACTTTATTTATTCGAAGCAGTTCAATAAACATACAAAATTCACCCAGAATGGTGCATGTAGCAACAATCCCAAATATTATGTGAATTTTAGCATTATTAATTAATGCATGATTTGCCTAGTATTTCCTGTGTTGTTCCTCGCCGAACTCTCATTGTTAGCATGACATGACGACTGAGTGTTCACTCTCAGCAGAGTAACATGAATCTCCAAGTGCCAATTTTGAGACATGTACGAAATACCCGTACAAGCTACATCACTCTCTGACAAAAGAGAATTTCGAATCGATGTGCTCTCAGTTCGATCGAACGTAATTAATTTCCTTAAGGAAAATCTGGACTGTCAATATCAGTCTCAGAAACGATCGCAGACACACAAGTTGGCCGCGCAATTTAACAATCCTAGCCAAAACTTGGCAAGAATGGGCGATTGATGTGATGACCACTGGCGGGCCCACTTGCGCCCTAGCCGGTCGAACATCACACGAACACCTCCCAGCAACGTCAAACGCCAACCCTAAGTAGGGTGGCCGTACTGCTTTGTAGAGGTTCGATCGAACATAGACTGTCCAGGACAGTCTTAAAACCATCCAACTGTCCAACTTCGCCAGCCTGGTTGGACGGATTAGATTATCCCGCGAATGATCAGGTTAACACTAACGCACACGTTGGCGAGCCCACTTTATCCCTACCCGATCGGATTTCTCACGACAATGCCATGGAGCAATGAATGTTTGATCGAAACATGGCTGGCGTGATGCTTTAAAAGGGTCGCGGAAATTCCACTAGTGTCTTAAAATGATCACAACCATCCAACTTAGCCAGCATATTTGGATGGCTTGGATTGCGCTTAGGACCATCAGGGAGGTGCACATATGTTCACCGTCAGCCCAACATGGGCCCCACACGGTCGGTCTCCCCAAAGGAGAAGCTTAGCTTGCCAAACCGTTTGACCAAAGTCATGCGTGCATGACTATTAAAAACCCTAATTAGGGTTTGCGGCAATGCATATCTGTTGTAGTTCGATCTCGTCCATCCATCTTCGCCATCCTAAACGGAGGGTGTAGATATAGACTCAAGAGGTCCCAAGGATGTAGACATGATCACCTTGGGCCCACCTGTGTGTGTGACCGGACGGCCTAGGCAGACCAGGACTCGACAACCTCGAAACGCACACCCAAATGTGGCATGTCACGCGAATTCCAAATCTTTTGCGGCAATGGATTTCTGTCGCAAATCGATCACGACCACTCATCTTTGCCAGTCAAATTGAGTGGCCTAGATCCAGCCTTCATGATACAAAGTGGTATAGACATGCACACCGGCAGGACATCTACACGCATGCCCGGTCGGTCCCACCAGAAATAATTTCCATGCTTTAATTCGGTCAAGCCAAAGAGTGGTACTTGCGCACCTCTTAAAACCCTAAAATTCCATCAACGGTCGCAAATCTATGTCGTAAACCATCTCGTCCGTCCAACTTTGACAGCTTGGTCGGACATCCTAGGTTAAAAGCTAGACGACCAATGAAGCATCTCGATGATCACCGTCCTCCACTCTTCCACAGGGAGTGATCGATCAGGGAATGGATTGCTCATGCAGCCTCCACACGATCACTCGAAGATGGTTGGACGTGATATTATTTTGAGAAGCATAATTCGCGACTTATTTGGTTAAGTTTTAAAACATCGATGCTTTATACATATTGATTGTTCTCGATGCATTACATGCATCGAGCATACACGATATTTCATGAATGTTGATTTCTTAAATAACTTAGTTATTTAACTTAGCACCGTATGCTACTTCCTGCAGTGGGTCCCACGATCCACTCATTCGAGACATAAAGCATGTCACAAACTGGGGGATACTTACTGGGATATTGGTCTAGTGGTTTACAGCGTGCAACGCGCCATTACTAGAACGTGTCAGGAAAAGGTGGACGGTTAACAATGATGAGGGAAGTGGGAAAAGGTGTGATCGTGTGACAATCACCATTTCTACACGACCCACTACTCCATCACTTCACCTCCTCCACTTCCTACGAGATGAGGGTTGCGCTCAATGACTTGTATAAATAAGTCCTTCACCTATTTTTAAAACAACACACAGACGGAAAAGCCAAGCGTTGTCATAGTATTCAGAAAACACCCAGAACTGATAGCTTACATTGTGCAAGCCAGTTCATCATTCTGATGCAAGTCATAAACATCCAACACCTTCACAATCTCAACACCTTCTTCGCTTCCCTCCCTAAGATCAACCCCATCTCCTTCACTTTGTGACCGTAACAAGTCTGGAACGGCAATTTCTTGGTTTAGGCCAGAATTGTATAGATTGATCTCTCGAATCAAAAGCACTCCCGTGCAGTGCATTTGTTTAGGGTTTAGATTCGTTTCTCATCCACACACCCAAATTTACCAAAAACAGTAGAAATAGTTTTCACCCATAAACAGCTACCATACGATTAAGATTATTGTGAGGTGATTGATATTATTAGGCTGTTCTTCGGGATATAAGTCTAGTGTATCAATCGGTTCTTGTTCACCTTTATTTATCAAAAGATGGAACAAAAACTCGTAGGTATTTCTATGGGAGACAGATTTATCTATTAAATAAACTTTTCTGTGTGAGACATATTTGTTTATAAAGTCTTCGACTTTGGATCGTAACAACTCTTAGTTGTGGGTGAGATCAGCTGAGGGAATCAAGTGCGCAGAATCTGGCATGGTTCAAGAGGTGTAAGGAACGGGACTGTACCTTAATCAGTGTGAGATTGGTTAGGGCTCAACTACATTCCAGCCCGAAGTTAACTTGTAGTAGGCTAGAGTCTGTAGCAGCTTAATACATTGTGGTGTTCAAATCTAGACTAGGTTCCGGGGTTTTTCTGCATTTCTGTTTTCCTCGTTAACAAAATTTCTAGTATCTATGTTATTTCTTTTCCGCATTAGATTTTTATATAATTGAAATATCACAGTTTGTGTGTAGTTCAATCAATTGGTGAATCCAACCTTTTGTTGATTGACACTTGGATATTGGTCTTTGGTAGCATCCAAGTTATTTCTCATATTAATCCGGCTAACAGATTTCTATTTGTTCGATTGCAGATTGATTTGAGAAATTGAGATATAAATCTTGGATGTATTTTTCTTGATTGAGTCTGACAGTCTAGTTGATTCTCTTGGAAATATATTGGAGTTAGTCCATACAGATTGCCTAAACGAAATATTGGGTGTGGCTGTTAGACCCCCACTTTTTCAGAAATCTCTAAAGGTCGTGAACGAGAGAAGGTACTTCAAGCAAAACTAGATAAGTTGGAGAATATTGAGATGAACTTGTTATCTGATTCAGAACAAGAATCTCTCAAAGTTGAATTTTGAATCGTCCAAGAATTATCTAGTTGTTGAAATTTTATTGGTGTACTTGGTACCATAGTTAGCAATTCGTGATATGGAAAACGTACAGAACATCATACATACGACTATTATTCGGATTCTTAAAATCAAGTTCGTTCAATAATCCGGTCAACAGTTCGTGATACAGTGGTAATTGAGAATGCATATGTACTTGTATAATGCGTTTTTGGGATATAAATTCGGTGCACAAAATTCAGCGTATATCAAATTATATATAAAAACTTTTTATTGTTGGGTCACTTGATAAAATGATTAAAATGAATATATAAGTAGTATATGAAGTTACAACAACAACGAGCTTATAGCCAAATTGTTAGATTTTATCCAAGTGCGCTAGAGGTCTAGAGCTCGACCCACTTCTGCAATAAATTTTTAGATGACTTTAAAAAAAGAAAAAAAATACGTGAATCAGAACTGACTCGTATGATAAATCGTCTGGTCTCATCAGTGGTCTAACCAGCTGACTGTATTAAGTCGTCTTATGAAATAAGAACCCGAGTAAATGTAACTACGGGATAAGGTAAGCACATAAATTTGAATATCTAAAAGATATCTGAATATTTAGGTTTCGGATCTCTCCTTGAGGATCAAGGAAAATACTTGAACATTAAGTAATAAGAGTTTATGACATGCTCAAATTACTATGTTGACATTGCATAAATATTCCAAGTTGAATACATGTACGTCTCGGTGTTTTCCAAACCCTAAGATCACCAAACATATCGAACATTTAAAAATAGATAAAACTCTAAACATGGTTGGTCAGGGATCGGTCCTTACCACGGATCGAGCCTACATTGGGATCGCTCATGTGTTCTCTTTTGACTACAAACATAAATTGAGCAGGACCCTATGAATAACAAAGAATAACCAGTCAAAGAATCACCAATCTAGAGCTGGAAATTTTTTGGATAGGATCGGGCTGAGTCACGCTCGCAAATCGGGCGACGAACTCAGTGAAATTTTCGTTTTCTGTTTCCAAATTTTGATCTCTTTCTTCATTAATTCAGGTGAATCACTGGTTTCGATATCAATAATTGGTGTTAATTTTACTTCGATTCCTGTCTGAATCTGGAAATCATCTGAAATTTATTTTGGTGGATTGTAATAAAGAGTATCTGGTTTTTCATCATCTATGGGATCGATTTTGAAGAATCCTAAATTTAGTTTTTTCTCTGAACAAAGAGAGAAGAGAGTTGAAAGTGAATTTTATGGTGTAGTTCCATCCTTATACATACCAGATGAAGATATTGATGAGAGTCTCAGTGAATGGAATTTTAGTTTAATTGGGAGACTCGATTTTATCAAGCTGAAATTTGCTGTTGCAGAAGAATCCTTGAGGAAACAATGGAAAACATAAGGTAATTATCAACTAATTCCTCTTGGGAAAGTTTTTTTCATCATTAAATTAGCAAATGAGATACATATGAAAAATATTTGGAATGGATTTTGGAAGGTAGATACTCAAATTCCAAAATTGAGACTTTGGGAACCAAATTTTAATCCTGCTGCTCAGTAAACTACTACTACTTTTGTGTGGGCAAATTTTCCAGGTTTGTCAATTGAGTGTTGGAAAGAAAAAATTCTTATGTCTCCGAGTGATGCCGTTGGAAGAGCTATAAAAGTTGATGACACAAGTCTTAAAAGGGAAGTAGGATATTATGCTAGTGTTTTAGTTGAAGTGGATTTAACAAATAATATTCCTAATCAAGTTTTAGTTAAAACCAAATATGGCAGTTTTGAACAAGAGGTACAAATACCAAAAATTCGTAGCTTCTGCAATCATTATAAAGAGGTGGGACACGTAGTCACTGAATGTAGAGTGCATAAAAAGATTAATTTGCAAAATGATGCAAATGGTCAAGTTCATAATGTAGTGCAAAGGAAGGTACGGAAACTTAATAAGAGGAACCCTCAAAAACATATTGGTTTTGATATATGTTTCACTCCAACAACACAAAAGAACAAGGGATTTGAGAATGAACTTTTAAGTGAATATAAGATAGTAGATACTATTATTCCTTCCTTGGAGAAAGTTAATGAAAATGGTACAGGATCTGGAAGTGGAAGTTCAGGTAAATTTTATATTCTATAAAATTTAATACAAGATGATTTTCCTCCAATAGAGAGATTTTCAAATGATAATGAAGTTGTTCAAGATTCTGTTCACCAAAATTTGGAAGAAGGAGAAATAGATTTCACTGGTAATGTTGGTTCTTTTGTGGAATTCTGGAGAATATTATTCAGATTTCTTCTGCAGTGCATTCAAAGAATAATAATATAGAAGATCTGGGTACTTTTGCTTCTGCAAGTAAATTTCAAACTTTGGTGGATGTTGTGGAAAAATGTTCAGAGCTTCCTGTCAAGGAGAAGATGGTCAAGAAACCACAAGCTAGTAAAGTGAATAATTCAAAGGAGGCTGAAATTTCAAAAACTAAACCAGGTATATCTCTTATCACTACTAGAAAGCAAGCTCCTAAAATTTTAGCAAAAAATAAAGGAGGGAGAAGTCCTACATCTTCTCAATCCAATCCTTCTCAATGGGAGTCCTATATTGGAATCTCATAGGCTTGAAAAGAATAAGAGGCAGAGACAAATTATATAGTTTAGTGAATCAATTTAATCCTTCTTTGCTTTGGGTTGTTGAACCTAAAATAAGAGTTAATGGTAGTAATATTAAGAATTTGAAGTTACCTGTAATGAGTCAAATGTTGATTCACAATTCTACTACTACTTGCAAAGGTAATATTTGGTTATTTTGGCAGTCTTCTTTGCTTCATCCTTCTGTAATCTCAACAACAAGTGAAAGTGGGGGAAGCATTAATTACTGGAATTCATGCAGCTTGTCTTGCAACTGATAAAAAGGAATTATGGGAGGAATTAAAAATAATTAGTTCATTGAATTGTCCTTGCCTAGTAATTGGAGATTTTAATGTGGTCTTAAGTTGTGATGAAAAATTTGGAGGTAGAAGTCCTATAAAACAAGCAATGACAGATTTTAGAAATTGTTTGGAATCTTGTGAACTTATTCAAGAAAATAGATTTGGCATTGATTTTTCATGGTGTAATAATGGAGTTGGGAAGAAAAGAATTCTATGTGATTTAGATAAAGCCATTTTTAATCTAAAATGGTTAGATATGTATGAAGGTTGGAGCTATAAGGTGGGAGTAAGAGGAGTATCTTATCATGGACCTCTTATGGGTAGTACAAATGACATTCCAAAACCATCTAATGTACCTTTTAGATATCAAATTGTGTATACTACTCATCCTGAATTCTTACAATTAATTAAGGAATCTTGGGAAGCATAATGTGAAGGCAATCTAGCTTTTGTGTTTATGTCCAAGTTGAAAAAATTTAAGAATTGTGTCAAGCTATGGAATTGGGAAGTTTTTGGTGATTTAAGAGTAAAGATCAAACAAACTGAAGTGGAAGTAATGGTTGCTTCTTTATTATCAGATGCTCAGCCTGACAATATCATTTTGCTAAATAATCTTATCACAACTGGAGGGAAGCATGAAATGGCTGCTCAACAGTATAATGAATTGATAAGAGCTAAATCTAGAGTACAATGGGTACAATATGGAGGAGCTAATACTGCCTTCTTCCATGCTACAATGAAGATTAGAAAAGCTACTAATAGTATAACAGAGCTGGAGGATAGTGATAGACACATTTTTGTGTCTAAGTTGTCCTCAATTTTCTCTATGTTGGTACTCGATTTTGTACTTATTGTGGTGTTTTGTGTGTTTGTAGGTATTTTTGAGAAATAAACATTTTTGGAAAAATCGGTTCGAAAAGTTGCTCGGGGCACCCCCGGAGGATATTTGTTAAAGGCACCCTCACTTTGGATAAGGGCACCACTAGGCATCCCAGCTGTTAAAGGCACCCATATTTTGGATCAGGGAACTTCATCCTCGACATTTTGAATTTCAAATATGGTGGGAAACTGTTGCAGTTGAAGAACAGATTAGGGCTTGATTTTTTGGCGTGCTAGAAGTATACTCAATGGCTGAAACTTCATGGTTCGACTTGATTGATCTTCACAGGCATGGTACGATCAATGTTTTGGGTTAGAATTGGCTGGAAACTCAGATTACGTAATTCAGGGAGTTACGTATTTTATAAACCCGTCAATGGTTGTTTTGGTTTTGGACGACTTCTAGGGAGATTACAACGCTACAATTGGTTGGATTGGTCCTGTTTCAGATTAACAGGTCTGCTAAGTCCATCAGAACCGATGAATTTGGGCTACATCATCGGAGAGAAAAAAACAAAGAGTACATGTACAAGGTGAGACAATCACGAGATTTTATGAGCTGTAGTGAGTCTTAAACATGTACGACAGAGTTAAGCAACCATTTGGATCATGTATAAGATAAATATGGAGATTTTACAACTGCAGAGCGTGTGAAAATCAAAATCAGAGAAAGAAAATCCGAACCCTGCATGGAGAATAATGAAGAATATTTTGCAATCAAGACGAGATATTTTGTTGTTAATATGTATAAATAGGCTGCTGGGATGTTTTAGAAGGGGGATGGAGAGTTAAGGGAAGAAAATAGAGGAGTTTTGATCGAGTTGCAGAGTTGTTTCTGCTGCTGCAGAAACCCTAGAAGACGAAGAACACTGACACACGAAAGCAGTCGTTTATACTATAGTGAATGCGACAGTCGCTCGACAGTCTTATATGCTACAGTGACAGCGACACTTTCTTCATATCGTTCTCCGTAACAATTAGGTTTGTAACAGAAATAATTGTTACAAATCCGATTTTAATTGTTTTTCCTCATTTTCACCATTGTAAACACTTTTTGAGCAATGAAAAAAATCCTTTGAGTGTGTTTCCAACATGATGAGCTAAACCCTATCACTGGGACAACGGAGGAAGCAACTTTTCATGATTGTGGTAAATGAATTAATTCTTTTATTAACTTTTTGCATAGATTTAATTGCTTTATGATTTCTATTAATTACTTGTTATTTTGTTAGATGCCGCATGCTTAGTTTTAATTACTTTAGATGCATCATGCTTTTAACTTACAAATATATTTTACGAAATCTATTTTTGGCAAAGAACTAGAGTCACAACTCCTTTTGTTTGAGCTATATTGTCTAGAGTTAATGACTGAACCACAACAATATGAAAAGTAATGAAATCCCGCGTCTCAGTGTCTCTTCATCTTGTGACATAATTTGTATATTTTTAGTATTTTTCCTTTATTAATACTAAAAACAATTTCAACAAGTCTGAGTGAAAGAATCATCTTACTACAACTCAATTGAAAATCCTATCGTTTTTGGCGCCGCCGACGCGAATTTGTTTATAAATTTGTTTTTAGTTTTTTTTATTTGTTACTTTTTACGCCTTTTGGTATTTCTTGTTTGCTTTCAGATTTGGAACTGAGCTCAAGAAAAGGGGAGAAAGTGCTGAAAACAAAAGCGAAGCCAAAGAAAAAAAAAGGAGGAATCCAAAAGGAATGAAGAAGAAATTTTTTGTATATAGATATTCTATTTTTTTTTTAGAAATTGTAATTAAGGTTTTTATTTTTGGACATTTTTTTATTTTCGAACATTGAACTTTGGGACTTTATTTCTTTTAAACCCTACGGAAGGGTAGTTTTAAATATAAACTGTGTGCAGAGAAGGACGACGATTACAATATCGTCTCGGCCCCTCGGGTTCGTGCACGACATTGGAGTTGTGTCCCGAGTCGACTTCAACGGTTCATCCCCCGTCTGGAACGGGAGGTAAGAATTCTAAACACCCGCGAATCCCCTGTCAGCGGGTTTACTGGATGATTTTGTATGCCTATATGTTGAGGACCTGAAATCGGATTTAATTTTCTAGTAAAGGGCAAGGACTGGCCAAATCAAGATAAGGACTCGGATTTCATCACCGTTTCCTTCTTGCCCGCCTTAGGAACACGTAACCTACGCAAACCTAAGCCTAAAATTTTGACTAGAACGAGACCGATAGGGTAACGAGCTTAATCGAAAACTCATTCGAAAAATATTGGTTACTCTTTTAAGCATACTTCAAAGTTCATGATGGTTTCTGTGAGTTGAATGCGTGACTTCTCCGCCTTGTAATGCAGTGAGGCCTTGGGTATCAAAGCTCCACGTAGCTTCCCTCGCCTCTATTCAACTTACTTTGACTCGGATTGATTCCAGAGGGGTTTGATTAAATTGTAACGAATTCCCTTTCGAAGGATTAGAAGCTGGTCTAGAAACAATCTAAGTGGATCCATCATGCTTTTTTTTTGCTAGATAAATTAGGCTTGTTGTGGTCGAGTCAGCCTTCTTTGTGTTTGTGTAGAATTCCCTTGCTATTAGGATGTCAAACTGGTATTCTAATAGCCATCACAATGAATATGATTATCCAACTGAACAATATGGACATTACTCTTACCATAGTGTGAATAGTGGTTGGGAACGCCAACCTTTGGAAGGATATGGGTCATACCCTGGTGAGCCCAATTACTATCCACACGTGCATCAGTCTTACGAGCAAGAAGATTATAGTACTAGTTCTTCGTCTCTAGAGGATACAATCAAACTATTGAAAAGTAGTCGTTTTTATGATCCCTCTGTTCCTATTCCTCCTTTAGAAGAGTCCCTCAGGAAGTTAGCTTAGTCGACGCGTAAGTTAGCTGAGATGAATAATATAATTATAGGCGAAAGAACTACAATAATGAGTGAACCTTCTTTAGAAGACCACCTCAAGCGGCTGAGACGAACGAAAGAATTGCTCGAAATTACTTGAATTGCCAATATACTGTATCCAATAATACCCTTGAGAATGAAGATAGTTATTTACATAATCAAGATAACGAGGTTAGAATTGGTAGCACTACTTGTTTTGATGAGGTTCAATCTTTTTCATGTTATTATGATGAGGATAATGTTGATGGAGAATCATACTTATGTAGAAATAGTGATCAGGAAATGGTTACTCCAATTGAGCTTTACAATGATAATATTATTTCTAGTTCAAATCCAAATAATTTTAATAATTATTCACCTATTCAAAAGGACGAGGATTTGACTAGAGATACCCTCGTTTTAGACGATGTAGTATTTCCTGTTTACAAAGACGATAATGATTTAGAGGAACGAGTTTATTCTGAGAATAATGTTTTAGAGTCTAGCGATTTAGAAACAATAATCTTAGACGAAGAAGATGAACTCGTAGAGCTGTTAAATATGAGTGAGGATGCATCACCTGAGTATAACCTAAAAGAAGCAATTGGCCATTTTCAGGATTCCGATGATCTAGAAATTGTAGTTAGTCTATCTAGAGACACCCAAAACTCTAAGTTTGGGGGTGATTATCATTCTACCTGTGCTTTACCTTTAACTCTTATAAAGTCCCCTCGTGTAAGACTTGACATTTTTGCCTCAACCATCTTACAAGATTATCTCCATACACGTTTTCCCGAACCTAGTAATGTCCAAAAAGAAGCTCAGTTGTTAGAAACCCATCCTCTGGTTGATGTGGTTAACCCAGGCTATGATACCAAGATTGACTTTGTTTTCCCACCAAAAACTTTTCTTCTAATTGTGGGAACATATGATTTTCAGATGTGTCGGTTATTAAGTTTTGAGACTAAACCTAATTACTTTAGGATATTAGAGTCGACACATTTTCTTAAGAATGACCATTATTATGGTCAACTTTGTGAGTCAAATCTAATTGACTTAGAGGATCCCCAATTATTCAGGTTGTTGTTATGTGCTTCTAAGTTCTTAGTTGAGTTTTTCCAGACTCTAATACCTGAACCGGATCTTAGCTTTGAGGAAATCCAACCGATGAAAACCTGTTATCTAGACCCAGTTATAGAAACTGAACCTGAGCCACAACTAGATGTAGTTGTCTTAAACAAGGGTATGTTCGGTATCTTTTTGGTCTGTTGCAGTTTCCTCTTCTTGTGGGTAATACTTTTTGATCCAGATGACCCACAGTTATTCCGGCTACTTCTATATGATTCTATGAGGTGACTAATTCTTCCAATGTCTGGCTGAAGACTTTAAACTTAGCACTTCTTGGGAGGTAACCCAATATTCTTGCGACACGGTAATATGTTTCCTTATCTCTTTTGCTTCAAGTGGTAACAGTTTCTCCTTGTTCATGCTTTTAATTTTATCTTTAGAACATTGAGGACAATGTTAGATTTAAGTTTGGGGGTATTTTAGCCGCATTTTTGAAACTTCTAGCGTCACATGGTATCCGGTTAGCTAACTTTACATACTGTTTCTCACCGAAAAGATAGACATTGGAATGCTAGAGATAACAATCTATTGAGACATTAGAGAAAAAGACATTGAGATCCTTGAAATTCAGGAGAGAACTTGTTCCTTTTAGAGGGTAACCGTGATGGACCTAGCCATCCATGATGGAAAGGCAAGTAGGTCAGGAAATGCCAGAAAGACAAAGCAACCTCACAATGTATTCTTAGTTACTGGATTATGACTCTCTCAGTAGAAACTTATCATCATCAACAAGTGGAGCGACATCAAAATCTATGAAGAAAGTTGAAGACGTTTAAGGTTTAGAAGCAACAATAGAAAAGAATAGTTTAAAAATCAAAGTTGAAGACTTAGTTACAAGAAGTTATAAGAGCAAATGATATAAGTTGTTGAAGTTCATGATACCAAGTTGCGAAGATCCAAGTTCTAAAGTCCTTCTCTCATGGCCATTAAAATTTTTGTCTTGTTATTTTTGTGTTGAAAAAAAAAATGAAAGGAAAAAAAAATGAAAAAAAAAGAAAAAAGAAAAAAAAAATGAAAAAATCATCGTTACGTGTTGTTCAATAAGGCCATAGGGAAAGCAGAAATCTATAAGGAAGTTTCAAGCATGAAATTAAGGAGAAAAGTTAAATTGTCAAGGTTTTACGAGGTTCGAGAGTTTATCATCAACAGTTGAAGCCGAAGAAGACGTTGTTTCTGCTGGGCACTATGAGAGAGTCGAAGAAAGATGCATTTTGGTTGCTTTGTTAGTCCGCTTTCCATCTGGCACAAGATCTTTCTAGCACTGGTTCAAATCATCACACGTAATTAGTCCAGCTGTGTAGCATATGTCCCTCTCATCTTTATCTCTCTCCTAATCTTATCCAGTTGTAAATCAGCGGACCCATCTTACAATGTTTATCTAGCTGTGTAGCGGATATCTCTTTATCTAGCAGTGTTGCGGATGTGTCTCCCCTTTTCTTTAGTCAGCTTTAGAGCTGGCACCTTTAATTTCTCTGGCATTCTAGTTACTTGGCGATAGGTTGATAATACGTATGTCCTCATAGCTCTTTGGATACTTGTGACCAATTAGAAGTCTTGGTTTTGTGGGTACACCTCTGGTAAACCCTCCCGAGATTAACTCGGTTTTATTTTTTATTAGTTTTTCTCGAGGACTAACAAATAATAAGTTGGGGGTATTTGATAGACACATTTTTGTGTCTAAGTTGTCCTCAATTTTCTCTATGTTGGTACTCGATTTTGTACTTATTGTGGTGTTTTGTGTGTTTGTAGGTATTTTTGAGAAATAAACGTTTTTGGAAAAATCGGCTTGAAAAGTTGCTCGGGGCACCCCGGAGGATATTTGTTAAAGGCACCATCACTTTGGATAAGGGCACCACTAGGCACCCCAGCTGTTAAAGGCACCCATATTTTGGATCAGGGCACTTTATCCTCAACATTTTGAATTTCAAATATGGCGGGAAACTGTTGCAGTTGAAGAACAGATTAGGGCTTGATTTTTGGGCGTGCTAGAAGTAGACTCAATGGTTGAAACTTCATGGTTCGACTTGATTGATCTTAACATGCATGGTATGATCAATGTCTTGGGTTAGAATTGGCTGGAAAGTCAGATTACGTAATTCAGGGAGTTACGTATTTTATAAACCCGTTAATGGTTGTTTTGGTTTTGGACGACTTCTAGGGAGATTACAACGCTACAATTGGTTGGATTGGGCCTGTTTCAGATTAACAAGTCTGCTAAGTCCATCAGAACCGATGAATTTGGGCTACATCATCGGAGAGAAGAAAACAGAGAGTACGTGTACAAAGTGAGACAATCACGGGATTTTATGAGTTGTAGTGAGTTTTAAACATGTACGATAGAGTTAAGCAACCATTTGGAGCATGTATAAAATAAATATGGAGATTTTACAGCTGCAAAGCGTGTGAAAATCAAAATCAGAGAAAGAAAATCCGTACCCTGCATGGAGAATAATGAAGAATATTTTGCAATCAAGACGAGATATTTTGTTGTTAATATGTATAAATAGGCTGCTGGGATGTTGTAGAAGGGGGGTGGAAAGTTAAGGGAAGAAAATAGAGGAGTTTTGATCGAGTTGCAGAGTTGTTTCTGCTACTGCAGAAACCCTAAAAGACGAAGAACACTGACCCACGAAAGCAGTCGTTTATACTACAGTGAATGCGACAGTCGCTCGACAGTCTTATATGCTACAGTGACAGCGACACTTTCTTCATATCGTTCTCTGTAACAATTAGGTTTGTAACAGAAATAACTGTTACAAATCCGGTTTTAATTGTTTTTCCTCATTTTCACCATTGTAAACACTTTTTGAGCAATGAAAAAAATCTTTTGAGTGTGTTTCCAACATGATGAGCTAAACCCTATCACTGGGACAACGGAGGAAGCAACTTTTCATGATTGTGGTAAATGAATTAATTCTTTTATTGACTTTTTTCATAGATTTAATTGCTTTATGATTTCTATTAATTTACTTGTTATTTTGTTAGATGCCGCATGCTTAGTTTTAATTACTTTAGATGCGTCATGCTTTTAACTTACAAATAATATTTTACAAAATCTATTTTTGGCAAAGAACTAGAGTCACAACTCCTTTTGTTTGAGCTATATTGTCTAGAGTTAATGACTGAACCACAACAATATGAAAAGTAGTGAACCCACGTCTCAGTGTCTCTTCATCTTGTGACATAATTTGTATATTTTTAGTATTTTTCCTTTATTAATACTAAAAACAATTTCAACAAGTCTGAGTGAACGACAACTCTTTTACCACTACTACAACATCATTGAAAAGATCACATCAGATAGTAATGGCAATGTTATTACAAAGCAAAAACAAATAGCTGATATTTTGGTTTCTCACCTTCAAAAGAAATTTGAAGCACATGCAGTAAACATTGATGAGAAGATCTTTGAAGTGATTCCCTAGGTGATTATTGAGGAGGATAACATTATTTTGGATGCTACTCCTTCAGCAAAGGAGATTAAAGTTGCAGTTTTTAGTATGAATGCTAATAGCTCTCCTGGGCCTGATGGCTTTCCTGGTAGCTTTTATAAGTATGCCTGGAATATCATTTGTCAAGATTTAGTGAAAGAAATTCAATTTTGCTGGGACTGCAAATTCATACCTAAAGGAATGAACTCAAACTTCCTATTTTTGTTGCCAAAGATGCAAGGTGCAAGAAGGGCTGATCTGTTTAGACCAATTGGTCTTGCTAATTTCTGTTTCAAGATAATCACTAGAATTATAACTACAAGAATGGAGGGTGTAATAGAAAAGGTGGTCTCCAAACAACAAGGAGCTTTCATTAAAGGAAGAGATATCCACGAAAAGATAGTTCTGGCCTCTGAATTAATAAATGAACTGGAGATTAAAAGAAGAGGAGGAAATGTGGGATTGAAGTTAGATATAACTCAGGCCTATGACTCTCTAAATTGGAATTTCCTTTTTGAGACAATGAGGCATTTTGGCTTCTCAGAAAACAATATTCATTGGCTACACAAAATCTTCATGTCTGCAAAAATCTCAGTTTTGATGAATGGAGGACCTTGTGGATTCTTTGAAGTAGGTAGGGTCTTAGACAAGGAGACCCCTTATCTCCAATACTTTTTGGTTTCTCAGAAAACAGTATTAATTGGCTACACAAAATCTTCATGTCTGCAAAAATCTCAGTTTTGGTGAATGGAGGACCTTGTGGATTCTTTGAAGTGGGTAGGGGTCTTAGACAAGGAGACCCCTTATCTCCAATACTTTTTGTAATAGCTGAGGAGGTGCTGAGTAGAAACATAACTAAAATGATTCAGGAAGGTACTATTAAATCAATGTGAATAGAAATGGTTTGTCAACCATCTGACTTACTCTTTGTAGATGACATTTTTGTTTTCTATAATGGGCACAAGAAGTCATTGGAACAATTAATGCAATTGTTAATGAAGTACCAGCAAGCATCAGGGCAAATGGTGAATAAAAGCAAGAGCAAATGTTTTGTTGTGGGTGTCACTGAAAGTAGGAGAAGGGAAATAACTGGTTTTTTACAAATGGAGTTATCTGATTTCCCAGATAAATACTTGGGAGTAATTTTGAAACCAGGAAGAGTAAAGAAATCTCAAGTTTGGAGTATTGCAGAAATATTACAAAAATTACTAGCTGGTTGGATGGGTAAAATCCTAGCTTTTCTGAAAGACTCACACTAGTGAAAATTGTATTGTGTAGTATCCCAATTTATAATATGTCTGTATATAGATGGCGCAGTGAAGTTCTAAAAGAGTGTGAAAGGATAATAAGGAATTTCTTATGGTCAGGTGACCCAGCAGTTAAAAAACTCATCACAGTTAAATGGGATGAAGTATGTGCTCCAATGGAAGAAGGAGGACTTGGGATAAGAAGGTTGGAAGTAGTCAATAAAGATCTCTTGATGAAACTACTATGGAGGATTGAAACAGAGGATGCATAATGGACTAGATTTTTAAAATAAAAAAATAAAAAAAAGAAAGGGGAATGAATTACTACATATAAAAAATCTTCAATTTGGCCTGGTTTGAAGTGGGTACTAAATGATTTTGCAGAAGAAACTAGATGGATTGTGGGTGATGGTCTAACAATATCTGTGTGGAAAGATAAATGGGTGAAGGCACAAGCATTATTTGATATACATCCACAAGATGATTTTATCTTACAACATAAGGATATGAAAGTGAATTAAAAATGGTGAATGACAAATACCAGTGGAGATGAATGCTTATTTCAATGCGAATGACTTACCATGTATTGGGGATGGAGCTGATAGAAAAATTTGGGAAACAAGCTTAACAGGGAAATTTTCAATTGCAAATGCAGTACAAGATATAAGAAAAAAGTTTCCTAAGTGTTCATGGGCTAAGAAAATTTGGAGATATTGCTTACATCCTAACTTGGCCTGGAACATGTGGAAAATTGTGAGAGGTTATGTAGCAACAGAAGACAGTGTCAGAAACAAGGGTTTCTCTATAGTTTCAAAATGTTATTTATGTGGCAGTGGACAGGATACACTGATACATATGCTATGGGAATGCTTCTTCGGTAAGAAGATTTGGCACTGGATGAGAGGTATTTTTCATTTCTTAAATCCCTCAAATTTTGATGAAGTTCTTAGCTGGGTGCAATCTAAAAGATCTGTAGTAAAAGAAATCCGGTATTTTGGTATATTGCTGCTTATACTTTAATGGTTGAAGTATGGTTGACTAGGAATAGAAAACTGTATGAAGATGAGACTCCAAATACAGAGAATATTAAGCACAAAATATTGTGGTTTACTAAAGTATGCAATAGTAGGATTAAGGGGATGATGCATAATTGTAGTTATGATTTGAATATTATCTTATATTTTGGGCTGAAGGGGATAAGAAGTAAAACTACAAGAGTTAAGGAGATTCATTTCAGTTTGCCAGAAAACAATCAAATACTTATTTGCGGTGATAGAGCAGCTAAGGGCAATCTTGGTGTGGCAGGCTTTTGATTTATTGGGAGAAACAGTGAAAGTGAATGTGTGGGTGCAATGGCTGGTGGTCTGGGAATTGCAACTAATTTTGTAGCAGAGATGATGGCTTTGGTAATGGCAGGTGAATGGGTTGTATATAAGTCATTCCTGAATGTATGCTTCAGTATGGATTCTCAGGATGTTTTTAAAGGCTTTCACAGGTAATAAAATTCCTTGGATGATTCTCAACAGATGGAAAAAAGTAATATCTCATCTGAAAAGGTTATCCTTCAGACATGCTTATAGAGAAGCAAATTTTTCAGCAGATAAGATTGCTAAGAAAGGAGCTACTTTGAGCAGGGGAGAAATTGTGAGATATGAGAATAAATAAAACTTTGTGGGAAGTATGGAAGATGAGAATGCCACTTATTTTAGATTCTACTGAAAAAGAAAATGTAAAGATTTTTTGTATTTCTTTTTGTTCCTTTGAGTGTTATAAAATTAGGCCTTGGAGTGTCTTGGCTAGTTAATTGTTCGGAAAATTTTTAGTAATAAAATTATATGATTTAGAAAAGAAAAAAAAAGACTACAAACATACATTTGTGAGTTTACTTGATATTCCTTCATATGTAATCCCAAGGTTTGAATTCATTCCGGAAGTTCAACTCACTAAATAATAACAAGTTACCACTTAATGTAACATCGACTTACAAAGCCTACAGATAAACTATACTTCGTAACTTCATATACTCAAGTTGTATTAAACAAATACTATATATTTCCTTAATACTTTTATCATAGTATAATAACCAAATCACTGATACTAGAGACAAGTAAACAAACTGTACTTCATATATTATGGTTTTAATGGAAACTGACTTGAAAGAATAAAGATAGAAGTGGAACAAGTAAAGTATGTTATTGTTGTTGCTAACCTCGATCGAACTGAAGGATGATATGTTTATTGATGTCGATATGTCTTCAGGTTCTTTATATGTAACAAGAGTGAGTCTCAACATTTCTATGTTCCTAGAGTCTAACCTTACAAAGTTGACTCTAGTAATCAAATCACAGCTTCGAGTTTTGGGACTAAAATATGACAATTAAACTTGACATACCAACACTTGCTAAGTTCCACCAAGCAACACTCTAACAAACTCAGACTGAAGAAAAAGTTTCCATGTCCTAATGATGAATAATTTATTCGCAATAAATATATGTCTAAATTACAGAGTTGTCTGTCTATCATCTTCATTCACAAATTCAAACACAAAAACATTGTCACCGTGGATTTTCATATGAAAATCACCCTTCAAGCCCCATGTTTTTGTGAGCGAATCCTCCACCACTGTGTATGGTAATATGCGACCTACGAAAGTTACCATTAATGCATTTCTACACTTGATTTTTTGCTTCTAATATATGAGAGTGAAAAGACGAGGGTGCCTAAATATACCTCAATCTAAAACTTTTCCACCTATAAGTCCTTTCTCCGAAAGTGATTGTCTATGGACTGAGTCAAGATAATACAACTAATCGGTTCACACTTCGTGTGATCGTCTATGGATACGAGATCGAGACAATACGTCAACAAGATAACTTGTGTGATTGACTATGGATACAAGATCGAGACAATACAACAACGAAGTATGATTACTTGATAAAAAGGTTCGGACTTAACCAAACACAATAGGATTGCTATCAAGTAATTAGGAATTAACGTTTGTGTATTTTACTTCTAATTATAATAAAAACAATTATAATTGCGGAAATAGAAAAGTAAAAGACACAATAAGATTTTGTTAACGAGGAAACCGCAAATGCAGAAAAACCTCGGGACCTTGTCCAGAATTGAATACTCTCAGGATTAAGCCGCTATACAAAATCTAAACCAACTTCGTATAGTTGAGACCAAGTAACTAAACGTATAGTTCACCTAGTTCCGTCTGTATCCCTGTGCCTCCAACTTGTAATAAGTCACGCACTTGGAACAATTCCTTTGGTTCGTATTCCAAACAGTAAAGGAACAACAAATCTGTTCGGTAACAACTCTTTTCAAACAAGTGATATGAGTTTGACAAAAGGTTCTTCCGTTTATCCCAATAAACTCATTTGTCAGGTTCTTAGATCTATCTATTCAACAACTACCAAAGTAATTGTCTAGATTTTGCAATCAATATTTCTTAGTGACAAAGACAATATATTGATGCCGATCTACTCAATTAATCAATCAGGATTATCACAAAGATAAACCGATTATAGTTGGATCCCTAGCCGATCAAATTTTGTGCACACCAAAGATTATGAACTCAAACAAGCAATCTTCTTTATCTTCAAATCTTCTTAGATCTTCAATAAACACCTGCACACAATCAACTTGAATCTCTTATGACCAATCACACACAGAACGGAGTCTCCTAATCCAGAAATCAGGGACTTCGCTCAGTACCGTGCTCTACTATTTCATGATTTAAAAATGTACAATTTCCATAGGATACAGTGAGAGCTAAGAAAAATGGAGACCCATAAAAGATGAATCAAAAACTGAAGCGGCTTGGGAAGTATACTGTTCTTCCTTTGTCTCTAAGATAACCTTAATGCCATCTCTTGAAGCAGGACTCCCTTTTGGGAGGATGTAATGACACGATTGCTTTCAGCATTCTCGAGTAGATCGGCTATTATGGCAGCTGCATGACCAAGAGGTTCCTCGGAAGCCCTTTTCAGCATGAATGCCTGGCCATGGTGCGGTACAGTCAATGTGCACGGTTCTTGAAACCAAGGCTCGCCGTCAACTTGAACTGGCAAGGGAACACAGATAAGGATCTTGATAGATTGCCCTTGTGCAAGTCTTTTAGATCGTGAAAGTCCACCTGAAGCTTTCCTAGATGCCACATTCCTGATATGCTAACAACCTCTAGCATCTTGTCATGCATGGACTGAGGATCAAAATTATCATCAGTTTCATCGTTGTTTTGCCACAAATTCACACCTCCCATATAGCTACCAATGTTAGCAATAAGTACACCTTGCACATCCTCAGGGATCCCTACGTCTACCCCATCCACCTCTACTCGACTTTCCAAGGGAAGTCTTCCATGATACTCCTTGCCCCTTCACGAGCATAAAGTACTTTGTTCATAAACTGGTGATAGAACTTCTCTGGATTCTCTTCCCGCAAATTATGAACCCAACCGACTGTACCATCCCCTCCACATACTAGAACCCTGAAATGAAGTACCCATCTAAATAAATAAAGGCCCACCTCTGGTCCTAGTGTGGCGCCCCAATTCGAAGACCTGAACGCGATTCAGAAGGATGTTCACACGTTGCCCGAGTGTACTGCCCACGTTGGTCCCCACTCTTTTTGTTTATGAAAACAAGAAGTGGTCTTGTATCTGGAGGCAAATCTATCAACTCATATTTCTGTCGTATCCCTAAAACCTGAGACTCTCCCTGATTGGATGATAGTACCTTTTGGTAATTTGGCTTCAGGTCCACCTTGTTATTCATTTCACCACCGTCAGGAGTTACCTGCAACTTCGTATTACCACTACAACTTTCACCATTTCCATTCAAACCCTTTGGTGTTTGGAGAACCACCTAGAAATACAAGGCTTGTCACAAACACTACAGGAGGAAGTTTCATCTGGTTGATCAGCAATCTCTGTCCACCTGACAGCCCACTGGTGAATCATGTTTTCATACCCTGTCATCGAAACACACAATCCTTTTGGGCCTTTGAGGAGCAGCTTAGATGTGCGGCTGCACCACATATATTGCAACGGTGAATGAAGCTGTTGGAGGCCATCAGAGGCTGAGCGGGGCTTACTGATTCCAAGCAAACACAACAATTTAGACTCTTACTGATTCCATAGTAAGAACAAACAAGAGTAATTCCGCAGGCTCAGATGATAAATGAAAGAAGCTTAAAACTATATGAATATCACTTACTGAGCAAATAAAGCAACAGTGATTTTAATCCAACTTACACTAATCAAGATTTATTTAACCAAGAATCATTCCTGTCTCTCTCTCCTCCTCCCAAATTTATGCTGTACGGCATCATGTAAGCAAATGATCCACTAGGTCCTATAATAGGTAAAAAGAACCACTCCCAGTAATGTGCTTCACCGTCTGATTACCTATAAACAAACAAGCAGCTCCTCAAACAATATTGCAATGATTTACATATCTAAGCCACTGAAATCCTGCGCAGGGCATCAAGAAGAATACGAGGAATTCTCCGTACATTATAAGTATTCGACAGAAATCCCACTAACCACCCCTTCAAGATCCCCATTGAGACCATTCTTTTCTATTTTATCTATTTTTAATAGATACACTAGATGATTTCCCTGTGTGTCATGTTATCTATTAGTACTGCATTACCAAATCATTCCTACAAAGTAAGAATACACACACACACACACACTCTATTTGCCATGTGGAAGAAAATGCATAAGATTGTAAACACAATTAATCCATTGAAGAGTGAGGACACCTCAACAATTAAGCACTGAAATCACAAAAGCTTGCAAGGATTATCTAGTGATGTGTTCTCTTCAGGATATGTTCCATCCGTGAAACTTCTAACAAAAGCCTCTTGTTTTCCCTTTTTCCTTACTTTCGACAAGCATGAGCTCCTGGGCCATAATGTCAGGCCATAGTATATGGGTTATCCTAATAAAGGTTTGCAATCCTGGGTAAGTTTCTGTAAGGTATCCTAATTCGTCCCGAGGACTTCCCCAGATCAGTATTACAGCATATCGACATAGCTGGATTGGTGCAATCAAGTTCCGTGCCAAAAGAATTTGTAACAAGATAAACGGCTAAGAATGTTCCAAAACTGAGGCAGCATATACTTTAACATACTAGAAGAAAAATAGGCATCCCAGCTGTGGGTTTTCTAACAAGCTAAATTTACTAATGCCATATTTCTAGAGCACTTACTTCATCTTCTGGAATGAAGAAAGTGAGAAGTATATGCAGAATACAAGAATATGGAAGAGGAAAAGATAAGAAAGTTACCAGGCAAAAGTATCTTGGTCTAGAATAAGGCACGCCAAACTGTAATGGGCTCAAAATAAATTCCTGTGCAGTAAAAGAAGTCTTCTTCAACATCTCGACCATTTGCTTACGTGTATCAGATGTCTGGAAAACAAAAACTATGTAGTCAGAATATGCACCAAAGAACTTACTACATCTAAGTCAGAGTCGAGAAGTGAAAAATAATGACAATAATCATTAATCTCCAGATTGCTAAAACTGTGTACCTCAAACCCAACAACATTCTCCACGAATAGCATGAGTGGAGGGCTTGACAGTTTCGGGATAAGTTCAAGAATATTAAGAAAAGAGAATGCGCGTGCATCACCAGAATCCTTCTGCAAACATATGAAAAACACATTATTAAACAAACACAAGAAATTCCAACTAGAAACTCCCAAAAAATGGAACACATAACTCGAAAGCTAGACCTTGTCGTGTATAAGGTTGACATGGAGGAGTAAGCATCCATGCATTCGCCTCATATTTGTCTAGCTCAGCAACAGTTACACTTTGAATATTTCCCTACTCTCACACAAAACATTGCAGGTAATTAAGAACATATATACTTCCAAAAGATAACAAAATGGAAAATTTATCTTTAGCTACGTCGCTTGTGGTGACTACAATTCATTCCTGTCAGTGGCAAAGTAATGTCGCCTAAGCAAGAAATAAGTGACTACAGGTTATACTGGCAACAGGGAAGTGATTACACAGAACATTACATGCATATAATTAAGAGCAAATATACCTCCAAAAGATAACAAAGTGGAGAACTAATCATTTCACAAAATGGAAAATTTGTCATTAGCTGCGCCCTCTTGTGGTGACTAAAATTCATCCGGTTAATATCTCCAGAGCAAGAAGTAAGTAATTATAAACTTACGTGACCACGGCACACCCCGTGCAGTGATTACTAGTATCTAATTTCATTGTTTACATATGTATAAGGCTATAAGCAGATTACAGGAGGAATCAAAAATAGGAATGAGTTCATACTTGATAAGGCCTATGACCAAAATCATGTTCATAAACATCATTTTCTTTGTCATTAATATCAAATGATTCCAGCATTGTTGCTTCTACTACAGCTTCCATAATCGATTATCTCCGCAAATAATTACCAAAACCCTAAGAGAAAAGCAAGCATGAAAAAGAAAAATTAGGGTTTATGTTAGGAAAAAATCTTTACCATCCCTCAAATACCACTGTAGAATTCCAGTACTCTCCATGCCTCTTGGCCTTCGCCTTTACAAAGACTTCCCCCCATTTTAATGCTTACAAAAACACTCTTATATTTAGGGCGGGAAAGAATCTAACAGGGGGTTAGTCGTGGGAGAGTTCGAAAGATTTTAATGTATTTAGGTTTTCTCCTGTTAGTCCTGAGGGAGTTTGAGGGAGTCTCTCCAAATCTCCGTTAGTCGTGGGGGAGTTTAGAGGAGTCTCCTAAACTCTCTAGAAAACACCTGTTAGTCGCTGGAGAGTTTAAAAAATGCTCTTGAACTCCCTGTTAGTCATAAAACCCTACAATACTAGGGAGTTGGTTGCTTTGGGGAGTTCGAAGGAGTTTTTAGTGTACTTTGGTCTCACAACAAATCTCTCAAAAGAGTAGAGATTTGGGAAGGAGTTTGGTGCGTAGAAAACCACAGGAGAAAGAAGAGGAAACATTTTTCCCAGGTATGTTTTTTTTTTCTTTGATATCCATGATTGTTTATAATAGTTTGATTTGTGTACTATTTTGATTGTTTTTCATATCTTTGATCTCCATGATTGTTTATTTTGATTGTGTGTATAACTTTTTTTTGTGGGTACTCTCTCTCTGTCAAAACCCTAATTTGTGGTTCAAAAGATCTTGGTCAGAAATTGCATGATTTGATTATAATGATATCTTTTAATTCAACCGTTGGAATATGATGAAATTTGAGTATGTCGTAGTTTACCTTGTTATAGAAGTACAGTAAAATTTTCACGCGGATCAGGTCACGTTTTCTACTGCAAAGCTTGCACAATATATGACTATGGTCTGCTGAGTTTAAATCCCGAATAGGGGACTGATTCCTATTTATCTCATTCTCCGCTTATCAGACAAAGCTGAAATTTTAGTATGATGTTTGTATATATGAAGGTTACCTACTGTAGAAATTTCATGAAGTTCTGATCACTTTAGGTACACCAAAGTGTGAGAAATCCGGAACTGAATTCTGTATGCACGTATTGAAAGTAGTCGGGTTCTGAGTAATGTATCTTTTTAATGAACCGTTGGAATGCTATGATTTTTGAGTGTGTTGTAGAATATTGAGTTGTAAGTGTACCATAAAACATTTAAGAGGATCAGGTAAGTATTAGTACTGCAAATATTGGACAATCTGAAACTGTTTTTCGGTGAAACAGAATTCCTTTACAACTATCTTCATAATTTGTTATGTCATCATGCATTAATTGGCTTGCTACTTTGCATGGGTGTCATTGAGAATCACTATCACTTGTTAAGTCATCTTATTTAGACACATACTTCTCTTCTATTCTATATGTCAAAGTTCAATACAGTGGCGTACTTCATTCTGTATTGGCGTGTTTTAGCCAATTCATACGGTGCTTTTGTTATAATGATATTTTTATACTCAACCGTTAGAATATGATGAAATTTGAGTATGTCGTAGTTTACCTTGTTATAGAAGTACAGTAAAATGTTCACGCGGATCAGGTCAGGTTTGCTACTGCAAAGCTTGCACAATATATGACTATGGTCTGCTGAGTTTAAATCCCGAATAGGGGATTGATTCCTATTTATCTCATTCTACGCTTATCGGAAAAAGATGAAATTTTAGTATGATGTTTGTATATATGAAGGTTTCCTACTTTAGAAATTTCATGAAGTTATGATCACTTTAGGTACACCAAAGTGTGAGAAATCCGGAACTGAATTTTGTATGCACGCATTGAAAGTAGTCGGGTTCTGAGTAATGTATCTTTTTAGTGAACCGTTGGAATGCTATGATTTTTTAGTATGTTGTGGAATATTGAGTTATAAGTGTACCATAAAAGTTTCAAGAGGATCAGGTAAGTATTAGTACTACAAATATTGGACAATCTGAAACTGTGTTTCGGTGAAACAGAATTCCTTTACAGCTATCTTCATAATTTGTTATGTCATCATGCATTAATTGGCTTGCTACTTTGCATGGGTCATTGATAATCACTATCACTTGTTAAGTCCTCTTATTTAGACACATACTTCTCTTCTATTCTATATGCCAAAGTTCAATACAGTGGCGTACTTCATTCCGTATTGGTGTGTTTTAGCCAATTCATACGGTGCTTTTGTTGCAAGGAGTTGCTAAGGGATTTTCTTTGATTAACAATTTGGCTAAGTAGATCTGCGTGTTAGTACTGTGTAATCTAGTATCACATTTTTTTATCATGTTTACATTAGACTGTTTGGTGTTATTACTATCCTTGCTTTGTTAAGTTCTAGTATTAGTCTAAGTACTAATGTAGCTAACATCTCACACCATAGAATGGAAAAATCCAGCCAACCTGCTGAAAACAACAAGAAGAAAAAGAATGTTAGGAAGAATAAGAATACGGAACCGGAAACGGAAGTGACTACGAATTACAAACAATGGACAACTCGAGAGACTGAGAAATTATTGGAACTGTTGGTAGAAGCTACACTTGAGAAGAAGAAAGACACTAGTGGATGTTTTACTAAGAGAATAGTGGAAGAGGAGATACTTCCAAAACTTAACCAAGCATGTGGTTGTGACAAATCTTTTGAGAACTATAAAGGGAAACATAGATGGCTGAAGACTAGATTTGGTCAATACCAGGATTTGTTTAAATCTTGTACTTCTGGATTCGGTTGGGATGATGCTAACAAGATGATTACTGGATCCGACGAGATGTGGAACAATTACTTTGAGGTATGTGTGTGTTACTTACTGAAAACTAAATTTGATATTTTTTTCTTCTATTTTGTGCAGTCTAATTCATCTTTATCCTTTATTTATTTTTTGTATGTTAACAGAGCCATCCAAACCAAACTAACTTAAGGGAAGATAATGGTAAAGACTATGGTGACTTGCTTATTGTTTTTGGGAATAAATGTGCTTCTGGAAAAGTTACAGTTGATCTTACCCATGAGGGTACAAGTGCTAGAACCTGTGATAAGGAAGATGAACAAGATGATTACTTCGATGTTGATTATACTCAACGAGAGCAATATGATAATGCTTTTAACGTATCATACGTGGGATATGGCTTAGAGGAAAGTGATGAACAAGATAAAGATGAAACTCAAGATATGAACACAAAGAAAATTCCTGTCAGAAAAACGGCACCAAAGAAAAGACCAAGGTGTGACATTGGTGACTCTTCTACATCAACTAATCCTACTGGGCAGTCTGATTATCTAGAGAAATTGATTGCCAACAGTTCATCGATTGCTTCTTCTATTGATTCAATGCATGCTCTTGTTGCGAAAGAGAAAGAAGACCGCAAAATTGAAAAAGAAATGCGCAGAATTGATAAGGATAAGAAAGATAACCAAGTATGGGATCTTGTTTATGGCATGAATGAAATTTCTTTGGAAGATAAGCTGAAAGTAATTGAAATGCTGGACAACAATCACAAGAAGAACTTATTCATACGTTTTACTCCTGAAGAGAGAAAGTTGTGGATTGGTTCAAAGTTAAAAGCATAAACCTGTCATCTTTGCAAGTTTCTATTAGGTTTAATGGGCTTTTAGAGTTACAACATTTGATCGTTTTTCTTCATAACTATTAGTATTTAATTTTTCTTTCTCCTAGTTGAGAACTTATTGTTATGGATTGATTGCTACTAATTTTTATGGGTTGACATCTTTATGGTTATTATGATTGAATTTATGAACTTTATATTCTATATGCTTATTTTCTATATACATATACTTTTATGCTTTTGAAATAATGATGATTCTAATAAAAAAAAGTACTTTTATCTTTTTAGGTGAACATGTCTGATTTGGATTTATCTACTGATAGTGAAGATGAAGCCTTTGATACAGAAGAAGAAAAGCAGTGATGATGAAGAGGTAAGCAGCAATAATGAATTTGAACTATCCATATTTTTGAATATACTTTCAGCGGTGCATTCATGGTTGATGGATATAATCAAGCAATTGCAATACATACAAAGTCAGCGTATTGAAAGACCAATGAGACGCCCAGTTACTTTGTTTGGATATAACTATATAAGGAGAGTTTTGCGTCAAGACCCAGAAGACTTTCGAAGAAGTTATAGGATGTACCCTGATATTTTTCTAAAACTATGTTGTATCATTATAGAAACTACATCTATGTGATACAAGATGTGTTTCTATTGAAGAAATGCTTGGTACATTTTTACTCGTTGTTGGCCAAAGTTCACGATATTGCAATACGTGACACATTTGGTCGCTCTCGGTGGACAGTTAGTAAAAACTTCAACAGGATGTTGCGAGCTTTAAATTCTATAGCTCCGAGGATGATGGCTAAGCCAACAAGTGCAACTCCATTTAAAATTCGTGAGAGTACACGATTTTATCCTTACTTTAAGGATTGCATTGGAGCTATGGACGGTACACATATCCCAGCAATGGTAGAGAAAAGAAATGCAGCCGTTTATCGGAATCGACATGGAATTACATCTCAAAATGTGTTAGCGGTTTGCAACTTCGACTTGGAGTTCATATACGTGCTCAGTGGATGGGAAGGGTCTGCTCATGATTCGAAAATACTTAACGACGCAATGACAAAAAGAAATGGACTGAAAATACCGCAGGTAATTTTACTTTTATCTAATGTGAAGTTTTGAGTTTTTTGGTTAAGTTATATTCGGGTTCTACTTGACGAAGTTTTTTTTTGTGTTTTATTCAGGTAAATATTACTTGGGGGATGGTGGGTTTGCAAACCGACGATATTGTTTAACACCATTTCGTGGCCAACGTTATCATTTGAAAGAATTTTCTGGTACGGGTAATCATGCGAAAAAGGCTGAAGAATTATTTAACATGCGTCATGCTTCTTTGAGGAATGTAGTTGAAAGATTGTTCGGTGTTGTGAAGTCTCGTTTCTTGATCTTTAAGTCTCAACCTCCATTTCCGTATCAGGTGCAAGCGGAGATAATGACAGCTTGTGCAGGCCTACACAACTTCTTACGAAAAGAATGCCGTTCAGATGAGTTTCCGGTCGAGGAAGAGGAAGATAGACATCCATCAACGCTTGTAAATGACGATGAAATTTTGACACAACAAACTCAAGAACAACAACGTCAAGAAGCTAATGCATGGAGAAAGAGTATAGCGGATAATATGTGGGAAAATGTTCGTGAACAAAGGGAGTTAGAATTGTATGGAGACCGTTAAATTGAAGGGAAAAAAAATTATCTCGTTGCACAAAATAACATACTATTGATACAGAGATATGATCATTTTCATTTTTTTTTTGATTAAAGATCAATGTTATTTGCAAATAAGGTTTTATTGTTTCTTAAAAGAGAATGAGTTAGGAGCGAACTCTCTCAAACTCCCCCAAACTCCCTCTAATAAACTCTCTCAAACTCCCTACACTCCCCCAAACTCCCTGAACTCAAAAACACAAAACTCTCTCAAACTCCCTACACTCTCTCAAACTCTCTCAAAATCCCTGAGATTTAAAATACACTCAACTCCCCCGAAATCACTCGAGGACTAACCCCCTGTAAGTTTAGTAGCTTAGTGCCTGAAAAGACTCGCTCACTCAAAACAAGTTAGGGGGCCCGTTAAAAGTGGTACGGACCGTCATTTATTGACCTCAGGCAGTGATAGCCGCCAGCCGGCAACATTTTCTTGTAAAAATAGCCTTATGATGTCGGGTTTGCAAGTGGGGCTGCTGCCCAACCCTTGTTTCGCTTTATCTTGACCTGGAGTATGAGAATCTGCCATGACGTAACTTTGAACATTAACATTAAAAAAAAAGAAGGGAAAATTAAGCTAAGGTCTGACTCATGGGTACCCATAATATCAAGCCCTTAATCAAAAGAAGTTTAAATCTAGGCCCCAAAATATTAAAAGACATTGATATCCTTATGCACATTATCAATCCCACAATTAAATAAAATTTAAATTTAGACTCAAAATTTAAAAAATATAGTGTGATGATGTTCCAACCACCTCCGACCACCAACGCCACCAACCACCACCGACCACCACCGCCATACACATCCAACCACCACCATCAAGCCTCCGACCACCACCACTAGCCACCACCACCACTCACCACCTACGACATCCACCGCCGCCCACCACCAGCAATCGCCGGCGGGGGCCACCACAACCACCGCCTCCCAGCAACAACATATGGATGTGTAATCAGAAGTTACACATGCACATGGCATGTGTATACAGAAGTTACACATTCATATGACATGAAACAATTAAACATGTGTACAACATGAAACAGTTACACGTGTATGCAGGAGTTACACATGTGTATCCAGAAGTTACACATCCATATGGCATGTGTAATGAGAAGTTACACATCAAAAAAAAAAAATTAGACATCAAAAAGAAAACATAAAAAATACATGTATTACTTTAATATTCCTTTACAATAATTTCTTAGCATGTGTAACTAGAAGTTACACACACATCTTTCTAGTGTAATTGAAAGTTACATATGCATCTATCTAGTGTAATTGAGAGTTTCACATGCATCTGACTTGTGTATTTAGGGTCAACTCCAATTCCAGCAAAAACAATACCACAAATAAGTAATTAGCTTTTATGAAGTTATCGGAAAACCTGAAATATCACAACAAGCAATCAGTTTTTATAAGCTTAAATGAACAATACATACAACAATGTACATTCAGCTTCACATATATCTGACTAGTGTAGCTAGCAGTTGCACATGCATCTGAATTGTGTAACTAAGAGTTACACATGCTATATTGCATATAGCATGTGTAATTCAAAGTTACACATTCATATTGATATGTGTACCAACTGTTACACATACATATTTGCATGTAAAATTGAGAACATACAATGTCTTATTCATTTGTACATATAAATTAAAGAAAAATTGCAAGGTGAATAACAAAGAACATCAAAACAACAATAATTACAAAATAAAAATAAAAAAGTGAATATAAGCCACTAAAATATGGCAGCTTCCCCAAAAAATTAGTTGTCAAATGCTTTTGGTACTTGGTGAAGGAAACTAGTTCGTAGATATATACTTCAGGAACATGCTAATGCAAATAATCTGCTTTAGTCAGTCTTAACTAATAAGTAAATACTCCAAAACTAACTAAAAATTAAGAAAAGTAAAATCAACATCATGAGAATAAGTTGTTTGATTGGGGAACCATCAAAAAAAAGGTAGTGTATGTAATGTAATAACCTTGACCATATAGTATGTAATTTTCATACTACCATTACATCAATTTCCATATAAAATCAGAGCTAGAAAGGGAATTCATCTGTGGTAATGAGGGTCGAATTGAAAGATTACCTGGAAGAAGGATATTTGTGATGGATCCAATCATGTGTTTCCTGGTGTACAATAACATCAATAGGAGCAACAAGGCCAACACGTGCAGGGGCCTCAACCTGATGTAAACAGAAGATAGTTTATCAAACTGAATACACATGTGAAAAGAAAAACAAAAAAATCTTGAAGTTCATTCATATTGGTTTTTAAGAGTCTTAAAATATATATATATATATATTAAGACTCCAACAATACTACCACTACCAAGAAATATCAAAGGATAACCACCAACTCGAACAATACCACCACAACCATCAGTCCAACATCAACACAGCCAATAAACAGAACTACGCAGTATTTTGGTTCAGTCATATTTTTACACATCCAATTAGCATGTGTAACTAGCAATTACACATCCAATTAGCATGTGTAACTAGCAGTTACACATAACTAGAGATTACACATGAAATCCACCAACATATATAGTTTTTGACCTATACTATACTATTCTATATACCACTACGGTTTAGAGTTATTTTGAATTGCACCAGCTGAGAACTTTTGTATCAACTATGTAATCCTTTGAATTAGTTCTTAGAATGAAGGCCAACTCCCAGGTTCATTGTGTGTATTGAACATAACAGAAGTTGGGTCTCAGTTGGCGCACTTAATTGAGTTGTGAAGAAAGCAACTGTGACATACGATGCGCGTCGTTAATGCAACAAATTAATAATCTTATTTCCACATAATTAACTGGTAATATAATGGAAGTAAGGATCGTTCCCACGAAGAGCAGTGAGTTTCAGTTGTCAAAGTGTCACAAAGGGGGGGTTTTGTTTTAGATTGTGAGCAAAGTAAATAATCAAAGCAAATAAAGTTGTATTGTAATCAATAGAGAGAGATATGATCGAGGAATCCTTCTTTGTTATTATAGTTGCCCACTCGTCGTTAATCATATATTATCACCAACCATGGAATAACAGCTAGATCAGTGTTATCCCCTAAATTCCTTATATCACTGGATACAGAAGTTCTCGCCTACCAGATTCTATTCACCTAAACCACCTAGTAGTAGATCACTCAAGGTGTAATTTAGTCGAATGCTTTATCTTTTGTGAATTTATAGGTTGATCCTACTAGTTAGACTCTTAGATCAATGTCCACTTTTTAGTGTTGCTTATACACACAATCGCTCCACAGAATCCCACTTCAAGGTTTTGTGTTCTCTATTTGTGTACAAGTTATTCGACGATTACTTATCTCCTAACTCAATACTAGCAATAGATTGAATAAACAAATCAATTTAGTTGGCCACCTAAACAATCTATCAATCATAAATATTCACAATAGTATTAACAAACGATAATCATATGAGGAACTTCAAAGTAGATTAATATAATAACTCAAATCTTGTTTACAACTTAGAATCCATCCTCAATAAATAGGTGTTTAGCTACTCATGGATATAGAAACATCCATGATATACATATGAGAAAAGTTTAGAGATATCGTTACGATTGATGAATCGCTCTGAAACCTTAGCTTTTGATCCATGTGATGTTTCTCCTCTTCAAGCTTACAATTTAGTGATCCCTTGATGTGATATCATTTTACATAACCTAACACCTTTTTATAGGTTTACATTGCTTGGTCTCCACGTGTTGAGTCTGGTTCAAGAACCCGACCTGGAAACACGAAATAATGAATGCAAACGTGCCCTTAGGCCTTCACAAGTATACATACACGTTTTTATACTCCTTAAATATGCGTACCGGTATGCGTACCTCAAATTCCAGCAGAAAATTTTGGAAATTAAGTATGCGCACTCGTTTGCATACTTTACCGTCTTCGGTATTCGATAAAAGCTTGTTTTGGCCACAACTTCTTCGTCCGAACTCGGAATGACCTCACTCTTTTTGCATTCTTTTTATCTTTCAATTATCTTCAAGATATTGATGAGAAATCCTTAATTTGAATGAGTTAAGATCGGTCTTTGTCCCTTCTCTTGATTTTGAGTGTTTTGCTCCTTTTCGTCGCACTTCTTCAACTTCTCTTGGACTTGGGAACTTGGATACTTGGAATACTTCTCCTCATATCTCTTTTCAGCACTTTTTAGCTCCTTTTTGGATTATTTATCTAATAGAGACACATAACAGAAAACAAAAGTAATAATACGAAAATATGCAAGAATAATAGCTAAAACAAGTATGGAATGAACACTAAAATCATATGAATTATGCACTTATCAAACTCCCCCACACTTAGCTTTTTATAGTCCTCAAGCAAACTAAATAAAACTAATCTTAAATACAACAACTCCATCTCGTTGAGAAAACGGTTATACTTAGCATGTATAACAAGCCTTTAAAATCCTAGGTGTCCCTAGTGGACGAGTTATAGTCTCGTGAGGGCTTACAAGAGGTATACCCACAAAACCAACTCCAATTTCTCTCCTTGGAAGAACCACTAATGATAGACACAAAGTAGAAAGCCAAATAATTAGCTTGCATAAGTTCTTTAGCTGCAAACATCCCATATACATTCCAATCATCACATGTAAGAAATTACTTACGTGTGACATTCAACCTGATTGCAAAACTCTACTAAGATAGTCATCGTACTTGTTGCAATGTTTGCCGCAACACTGTCATACTAAAATCACATGGATAGATAAGAGAATGGAAATAGAAAAGTGAAGTGTGCAAATGTTGACTAAAGTTAAAGATGTTACCCACAATACTTGTATGAATGTCGTCAAACACTAGTACAAAAATCAACATAGGTGACATTTCAAAACTGTCACAGTATCAATTTCACGCCAGTTCATGTGAAATTTGAACGTGTCGCCAAAGGCAGTGTCATGGTAGGTATTACTTAAGGTGACAGTTTTAAACTGTCACTTAACCGTCGTATAATAGCATTGGGAAGTGTTGTATTGTATCCAAAAATGTCACCATAACAAACATCAGAGGCAATATCTCAATCAAAATAATCATGTTCTTTGTTTCAGTAACACTTCATTTAAGTAAATGTCACCTATTAGGTATCATGGTAATGGATTATCCCATAAATGTCATATTTCAGAATTCTACCGTGGCATATTTTGAGGTAAACTGTCACTGTAAAGTGAAGATTAAAGGATTTCCCATAATGCTTTATGCTTGATCCAGTGAACTGTATGATATAAGGTAAACATACAATAATGCATTCTCCAATAATTCTTGCATCATAAAACTTTTATATTCATTCGCAATCGTAATTTCCATTTCATTGAAACTAAAATTTACAATCCCTTTAATTGAAATTAATCTGAACTCATCACAAAAATCAACTATAATTTACAATCAATCACTCCAATATCCATCAATTAATCAATGGGGTATCTACCCAAGTTTTCGTTCATGTGTAAGTATGAATTGATTTTTTACGATAAATAATTGCAAACATACTTCATATACTAGTAGAAGTTCATACGTTGATCTCCGTCCGTAAAGTGCTAGAGATGTTGCTTTGTGAAAAAGCGGGGTCTAACAACACCACCCAATATTTCGCTTAGCATCCTGTATGGACTAACTCCGAAATACTTTGCTAGAGAATCAACTAGACAGTCAGACTCAATCTAGATAAAAGTATCTCAAGGAGTTAATATCTCTCTCTTGATTTGATTTTTACTCAAGCTAAAAACAATAGCGAGTCTTTATCAAATACAAGGAATACTTGGACGGTACCAAAGACCAATGTCCAAGGATCAATCAATATCAATCAACAACCAAAGGTTGGATTTCCAATTGATAATCACGAACGCACAACCTATATTATTTCAATTATATAAAATATAATGCGGAAAAGAAATAACACAGACACCAGAAATTTTGTTAACGAGGAAACCGCAAATGCAGAAAAACCCCGGGACCTAGTCCATATTGAATACACACTGTATTAAGGCGCTACAGACACTAGCCTACTGCAAACTAACTTCAGACTGGACTATAGTTTGACCACAATCAGTCTCCCACCGATCCAAGGTACAGTTGTACTCCTACGCCTCTGATCCCAGCAGGATACTGCGCACTTGATTCCCTTAGCTGGTCTCACCCACAACCAATAGTTGTTGTAACCCAAAATCACAGACTTGATAATAAACAGATCTGTCTCACACAGAAAAGTCTATAAAAGGATAAATTTGTCTCCCACAGATAAACCCTAGGTTTTGTTCCGTCTTTTGATATAAAATCAAGGTGAACAGGAACCAATTGATAATCCGGTCTTATATTCCCGAAGAACAACCTAGATTAATCAATCACCTCTCTACAATCCTTCCTGACTACACAGGCGGTTTGTCGAGGAATCAAAAACAGTGAGAAGAAGATGTTTGTGACTTCTTTATCTTGCCTATCGGAGAACTCTCATGATCTCAAGCCAATCAATCGATTGTACTCGTACGATAGAAGATGCAACATAAGATCACAACTACGATAAAGTAGTATCGGTCTGGCTTCACAATCCCAATGAAGTTTTCAAGTCATTAACCTGATTTTAGAGAAGAAAATCAATGGTTAATGAAGATCGACTCTAGCGGGCGCATGATGTAGATTTTAGATAACCAAAATTAATGATTAAATGAAACCCAGTTATATCCGCAAGCGTACAGGTCAATAATAATATAGATAGCAAATGCGATTTGTTATCACAGGGAGTGTGAAATACTCTACAAACTAATACCAAAACAAAATAATCAAATAGATAATGTTTTAACGATTTTTCAGAAATTAAGGACAAAAATGAAATAATAATAATTCAAACAATAATGGGAAAGGGTTGTTAGGGTTTTCGATTTTCACCAATTCAATCATATAAAACTCTACTAATCTCTATTTATTACTCAAGACAATTTTGAAACCAATCTCATGTCTCGGAAGATTGTATGTTAAATTCTCAAATATAGTTTCTCCGTTGTAATCTCCTTCGCTTCAAGGGTAGTGATTCTAAAGCATTACCTATCTATCCTTGCATACCACGTCTAGGGATTTAACCGAAGCATGAAATATCAATTCAAAAGCATAAATAATATAGAAAATCACATGAGCAATTAAATACCAAGCTATATAAAGAGAAATTACTAATCAATGAATTACTATTAGAAATATCATTGTTGAGTATATATTATTAAATTGGTTTCCATATCAACCCTAACAAACAACTTAGCAAACCATGGAGAAAAATGAAATCAAAACTGCAAACCCTTGTTTCTCCGCTTCACGGCTCTGCAGCCCCCCCCCCCCCCCCAACACAGACGTCACTCCATCCTTTTATGGTTCCTCCACTTCAGACATATTAAAGTGTACATAAGAATAATATATTCTTTCCTTATCAAATTTTTGCATGTGAATAATTAAAGTAAGAAGTATAATTCTTTCTCCAATCACAATTAATTTCCCTTGCATGTATCTTTGACCACCAACCAAAATGCATGTTCACAATCTCGTGCCCACGTTTAATATAATTCACTCCCACTAATAATGGTAAGTAAAATAATATTACTTCATTAATTTATTTTCTTCCATTTTCCATAATACCACTTCATTTCTTTATTTTCTTTTCTTTTCCGAGTGAGAGTTGCATGTATGTGTATCCCATAATACTTCATGAATATATTGTCATGCCATATAACATCTTGCAAAATCTTTTCACATTGAATACTGATTCCCTCTTGACAACCACAATATTCTCTCATTAATAAATTAACACCAATTAATTATCCCCATATATTTTTCTTCTGCATGTCATTACCCGATGGAGGTGTGCAACTAAGGAAACAATCTTGGATATTGAATTTGGAAGTGTAGCAGGTGCTTCAAGAATTAATGCGGCTACCTTTGGAAACTCAATTTTGTTCATGCTATACGTAAATTTACGCCAACACCGTTTTAGTTTCATATTCACCATTTCGACTCCCTTCTGTTGTCATGGTAACTAGACTGGTTGCTGATATATGGAAATACCAGGCCAACCCTGTTTCATCATGGTGGTTGCTGATACATGGAGATACCAGGCCAACCCCGTTTCATCATGGTGGTTGCTGATACATGGAGATACCAGGCCAACCTCATTTATCATTGTGCTGCTGATATATAGAAATACCAGGCCAGCATATTTGATCATTGTCGTTGCTGATACATGGAGATACCAGGCCAACTCGGCTGCTGATACATGGAAATACCAGGCCAGCATAATAAGTGCTGCTGATATATAGAAATACCAGGCCAGCATAATAAGTGTTGCTGATATATAGAAATACCATGCCAACATATTTTCCATTTTCGTCGCAAACACCATTAAGTCTCACATTTTGCTGTTTATTCGTTGGATGATCGAATTCACTTGTACTTTCTACAAAAGCACTAAAATAGTATTAGTAACTAAAATATTGAATTCTAGCTAATATAAATATGGGTATAAAATGTAGAATTTACATGCTTATCAGCGCACTAGTAGCACACAGACGTGTGGGGATTAGTTTTGCACAATGCTAGATGTCTCCTTCATATAGCCATCAAATCAGGGTTTTTCCTTAGTTACAAAGCAATCCTTCACTGTTAGATGATTACTTGATTTAGATTCAAGCTAATATTTCTCAACCTCTAGATCGAAAACTTAGCTTGTCACACACACTTGGGTAGACGTTTACTGGGTTCGTGAAAACCATGCCCAAACGTGTACGTGTATGTTGGTTCAACATAGTAACCCAAAAGTTTAACCATATGAGCATCTCATACTAACCTTGTTCTTCTTCACCATAACTAGTTCAAGTGACTCAAATGAACTAGTTAAAGAGTTTTTCAATTGCTATGAGATCTTATGTAACTACACAAGACACAATTGAAACAAAGATGATTCGATTCGATTGAATCGGCTCATGAACATTATAGCCACGGTTTTCATAAAGCATTCCTTAGTAATTTAATGTTTCATGTTCAGAACACATCTTTAGATCATAACCTCTTAAGTTCACAAATAATTTCGCGGACTTAAGTTAATCGGTTAAGTTTTCCAAACTTAGCAGAAATTCTCGGAAAGAGAACTTCCGCCAGTTCGCGGACTGGGTTCGTGGACTGAGTTCGCGGACTAAGCACACAAACGAGTTTCGGAAAATCCCAGCAGAAATTCTCGGTCGAGAACTTTCGACAGTTTGCGGACCGAGTCTGCGGACTGGCTTCGCGGACTTGGCAAGCCAATTCCACAATCCTCCCGATTTCTCTTGATCAACAAAGTTTGAAAACTTCGGTTCAAGTAATACATGGTTATGTAATCTAAACTCTCATTTCAATCATTGAGACATTCTCAGAGGACGCTATGTAGCCGTTATTCACAGACCGATTCACGTCAGAGCAATTCTCAAAGTGATTGAAACTTTTCATGACTTTCGTCACTAGGTGAAGATAAATTTGATCAAAGCAAAATGCTTTAATAACACACGATTTCGAGATAAAATATAAGCAATGAATGCTCAGCTCGAAATGTCAAATGTGTATGATCTAGTTTATATAGCATACAACTTTTGTCTCATAAGAAGTAGGAGATATAAGAGATAGACTTTTGAGTGATAGATAAGTTCAAGTCTCCACATACCTTTTTGTTGATGAATTTCCACGGTTCCTTGTATAGATATTCGTCGTTGTATGATGAATCGTCATGAAGTCCTTGAGCTCAACTACATTATTCTATCCTATTCCGAGACTTAACTATGTAGGCTAGAAATCAAGACTTATAGTTTTGATCACTAACATTGACAAACATGCTTGAGATAGCAACGCATGCGAGGTTGACCGAGCTATGCTCTAACACTTTGGTTTCCCATGGATTCTTGTCGTAGATAATTTCCAGTCAATGACGCCCTCGATAATGCCAAAAATCAAATCTACACAAAAGAAAAACTCGTGTTAAATCGATCGAGAGTATATAAAATCTGTCTTACAATTACAAGCCAACCCTTTATTAAATTTTTGAATATAATAAAACAAGAATACTGGAAGAATCAAACTGATTTAGGGGTTTGACGATATGATTACCCTAAGTAGACAGAGAGGACGACATGGTAGTCGATAGGAGAAAAAGACGAGAAAAAGGGAATATAAAGGGAGGCGGTGAGTAGTGGGATGGTGGAGAGTCCAGAGACTATATATTTTAGGTTTTGCTTATAAACCCTTGGATTAAAAAAATTTGCATCAATATTGGCGGTTGGATCCACAAAAACTAATGTTGCAGTGGTTTTGATTAGCGGACGACAGCTTGTAATTCCATGTCCAAGTCCAAGCCCAGCTAACGTTTTATCAAATGACCCACACCTTTTCTTTCTATATTATGAGCTGGTGGGATTATTTATCATCGGACCGTTATTAGATATGGTGAGTTCTTGTGACATTCCACCCACAAAATGTTAGTATATTTACGAGCTAGTGTAACGGTTATCACCAAGCGTCATTATATATATTGAACTAGCTCAAGCGTTACTAAATATCATGTATACGTGGCAGTCCATAACTGTCATTGTATGATAGTTCTATTGTGCCACTTTCTAGAATATAACGTCACAGTAGATGTTTGCTGTGACAGTTTAGATAGCCATCACGATTGTAAAGACTTTTAATGACGGTTATGCTAGGGAACCATCATCTATGCATGACCATCAATGTATTCTGACGCTTTTTTATAAAACTGTCATGGTATAAAATCTCAAACCGTCACCAAAGCCCATATTTGTCCTAGTGAAAGGATTCTTATTTATAGCATAATAGTTGAGAGAGGCACCCATTTAACTCGACCACATGATTAGATACTCTAAGCGCATGTTCCTTTTCAGCAAGTATGTGATAGTTGCATTGGATCCTGCGTTCCACGCTTGTTTAGGCGACGGAGAGAGGGACAACGTTTCACACATAATGTTATCCAAGTGTCGAGAACCTCATCAATAGTATTTTTTACTTGCTATATAATGATGATATGGTTTTTGTTTCATCGACTACATGATTAGTCCGCAATTCCGGACCTATCATTTATTAGTGTCGATAAATGAAGAGGAGCATTATATATATGTTTTTTTTTCTTTTTCGGCTCACTCTTTATGAGTGTAAGACAATTGTCTTATGGGGATTTTATATAAACTCAACCAATGATTACCTTGCTACAACATCCACGACAGTATCAGGATCCCACCAAATCACTTTAGAGAAACATATAACTGCAAAAATAAAAAGAAAGTGATTCAGTAATAATTAATTGCGAGGATGAATCTTTCAAACGACTACCATAGATGAGTTTCGCATTCAATTATGAACATATATATTTAAAAATTGTATAATGACAAAATGGAACTTAATCTACAGTTGTAAGAACTGTTTTAACCTAAAATGGTTTAGAATGTCATCCTAAATAGCTCATAATTAACTTCAAAAGATGAAGTCTCAATAATGCAAGAAATCAAAGAGTATTATTATTTTATATGTATATACAAAAAGTATGATACTAAATGCTCCCCCACACTTAAACCCAACATTGCCCTTAATGTTCAAAACCGAAAATTCTGATTTCTAACATAACAGCCCTGAAAAACTCAAAACTGTACCAAATAGGGAACTAGGAAAAACATCCTAAACAAAAGTTGTTCGCCTATGTATTTTCCATATCGTGTCAAAAGGGCACATCGTTTTGATAAATGGTCTGACTTTTATGGCCTCTAGACTGATAGTTATGCAATCTGAAAAAGTTCTGGAAAAATTCTGAAACTCAAATGTCCAGGACAATCGGTCCAACTGAACAGATTCTGAATTCAGATTTTCTTTTTGTAAAAGAAAGGTATTTCTGTTTTCTTTAAAATTTGGGGTCAACCACTCAAATCATATTCCATATGAAGTCTCGAGAGCTGTTTTCATGACAAGTGTGCAGTCAAAATTTTCTGACGAGAATTCGTCAAAACTTTTATTATAGATATAGGACTTGTAAAATCTAAGATGGGAATGCAAGATATGATATGAAAAACTAAGAAAAATAAAAACAAAAGTGATGGAGATACAAAACCGATGGGTTTCCTCCCATTTAGCGCTTAGTTTAATGTCCTCATCCCGACTTGGCATCCTTTCAGTTACTCCTCCAGAGGGAGATAATCACGAAATTCTTGCACATCCATATCCACATAAGCAATGATTTCATAATATGACTTCAATCTATGGTCGTTCACCTTTAAATTTGTTCCATCTCTAAGACTAGAAATTTCAACTGCGTCATGAGAATAAACATTAGTAACAACATATGGTCCAATCCATTTGGAACTTAGCTTACCAGGAAATAGTTTAAGACGAGAATAAAATAAAATAACTTTTTGAGCCACATCAAAATTCTTTTGAGAAATCATCTTGTCATGGAAAAGTTTCGTCTTTTCTTTGTAAATACGAGAACTCTCATAAGCATCATTACGTATCTCCTCTAGCTCGTTAAGTTGTAACCTCCTTTGTTTCCCCGCATTGTCATAATCCATGTTGCACATATTTATCGCCCAATATGCCTTGTGTTCAAGTTCAACCGGAAGATGACAAGCTTTTCCATAAACCAACCGATATAGAGACATACCAATCGGTTTTTTGCACGCCATTCTATATGCCCAAAGCGCATCGTTAAGCCTATAACTCCAATCTTTCCATGTAGTGTTTACGGTTTTCTCAAGAATGGATTTAATCTCACGGTTTGAGATTTCGGCTTCGCCACTAGTTTGTGGGTGATATGGTGTACCAACCTTGTGTGTTATGTTGTACTTCTTGAGTAGAGCATGAAAGGATTTCTGAAAATGTGAACATCCATCACTGATAACCACTCTTGGTGTACCATGTCTAGAGAAAATATATTCCTTCACAAACTCACAAACAACTTGAGAATCATTAGTAGGGGTGGCTTTAGCTTCCACCATTTAGAAACATAATCCACAGCAAGAATTGTATAAAATTTTCCGTTAGAATTGACAAAAGGACCCATAAAATCAATTCTCCACACATCAAATACTTTTACAGCGAGAATTGGTGGGAGTGGCATTTGATTTCGAGCACCTAGATTGCCCGTTCTTTGACATCTATCACAAGATTTGCAAAAAATATATGCATCCTCAAATAGGGTAGGCCAATAAAATACACTTTCAAGTACTTTGAAAGCGGTACGTTTAGAACCAAGGTGACCACCACATGTATATGTGTGACAAAAAGTAAGAATACACTGAAATTCAGAATTAGGTATGCACCTGCGGATGATTTGATCAGAATCATATTTCCACAAGTAGGGCTCATCCCACACATACTGCTTGGCTATTTTCTTAAGCTTAAGCTTTTGAAAATTAGACATTGTACTAGGTACTTGTCTTGTAACCAAGTAGTTCACTATATCCGTGTACCAAGGTGTTGAATCTTCAATTGAGAAAAGTTGTTCGCCTTGAAAACGATCTTGTAAAGGAAGTTCTTATTCGGAAACAACAAGTCTACTAAGGTGATCAGCAACAGTATTTTCAACACCTCTTTTATCCTTTATTTCATAATCAAATTCTTGCAATAGTAGTATCCACCATATAAGTCTTGGCTTAGCTTCTTTCTTCTTTAATAGGTACCTAAGTGCTGCGTGATCGGAATACACAACCACTTTTGAATCCACCAAATAAGATCTAAATTTTTCTAGTACAAACACTATAGCCAAAAATTCTTTCTCGGTGGTGGAATAGTTTATTTGTGCATCGTTTAAGGTCCTAGATGCATAATAAATCACATGAGACAGCTTGTCTACTCTTTGACCCAAAACGCCTCCAACTGCATAGTCACTTGCATCACACATTAATTCAAATGTAAACTTCAACCCGGTGACTTGATAATTGGTGCAGTTGTAAACAATTCTTTCAATTTATCAAAATGCATCCTTGCACTCCTTGTTGAAGTCAAAAATAACCTCTTTTTGCAATAATTTGCACATCGGCATTGAGATTTTGGAGAAATCCTTGATAAACCTCCTGTAAAAACCTGCATGACCAAGAAAAGAACGAATCTCCCTCGCTGAAGTGGGGTATTGTAAGTTTCTTATTAAGTCTATCTTTGCTTTGTCAACTTCGAGCCCTCGAGAGGACACATTGTGACCGAGTACTATACCATGGTTTACCATAAAGTGACATTTCTCCCAATTTAAAACAATATTAGTGTCTATGCACCTTTTAAGCACAAGTTCAAGATTTTGTAAACAAAAATCAAATGAATCACCATAAACACTAAAATCATCCATAAATACCTCAATTATGCGCTCCACGTAGTCAGAAAATATACTAACCATACACCTCTGAAAAGTGGCAGGCGCATTGCAAAGACCAAAGGGCATTTGTCTATAGGCAAACGTACCAAAAGGACAAGTGAAAGTAGTCTTCTCTTGATACTCTGGTGCACTAACAATCTGATTGTACCCCGAATAACCGTCTAAAAAGCAATACTGTGAATGTCCCGCTAACCTCTCTAATATCTGATCAATGAAAATGAAAGGAAAGTGATCCTTTCGGGTTGCAGCATTAAGCTTTCTGTAGTCTATGCACACTCTCCATCCTGTTTGAACTCTTATAGGAACAAGTTCATCATATTGATTTCTAACAAAAGTGACACCTGCTTTCTTAGGTACCACCTGAACCGGACTAACCCATTTGCTGTCAGAAATTGGGTAAAGCACCCCCACACTTAGTAATTTGAGGATCTCTTTCTTCACGACCTCCATCATTGGGGGGGTTAAGCCTACGTTGAGCATCACGTACAGGCTTAAAATCATCTTCCTTTAGGATTTTATGCATGCACATGGATGGACTAATTCCTTTAATATCAGCAATTGTCCAACCAATAGCCTTTTTGTGCTCTTTCAGAACCCTAAGTAGATGTTCTTCTTGTATTGGGGTGAGGTTCTTTGAAATGATCACCGGATGTTCTTCTTTATCACCTAAGTACGCGTACTTTAAGTGGTCTGAAAGCGGCTTCAATTCTAGTTTCGGTGCCTGCACAATAGAAGGTAAAGGAACCTCATTAGTTATGGGTAAATAAATATAAGAAATATTACCCTGTTTAGCTTCTTGTAGTGTTGTTAGGGCACCACACGTCTCCACCAGTTCTTTGGATATATCAATGTCCATGTTCGGATTCCCATGAACATCCAAATCAATGCTATTTCGTAGCACAACTCCAAGTTCATCTTCATTGTTTAACTCAAACATTTGTTGCGCTAACGAACCAATAAAATCAATGGAGAAAGCTGAGTGAACATCACTAGGATAGCGCATGGTTTCAAAAATCTTGAACCGTATGATGTCCTTATCAAATTCCATAGGGAGTGCACCACTATCAACATCAATCTTCGTCTTTGCAGTTTTCATGAACGGTCTTCCAAGAAGTAACGAAGTAGATGAAAAATTATCTCCATTGTGCATATCCACAATGTAAAAATAAATCGGACAGATTAACTGATTCACTTGAACTAACACGTCCTCCATGACTCCCTTAGGATATATATTGGACTTGTTAGCCAATTGAATAGTGATCTTTGCCTCTTTTAAAGGTACGGATTCAAAGAATCATAAACATCGGCTGACATAACACTTATGGATGTTCCCAAATCAAGCAAAGCATGCTTGAATCGTCGGTTACCAATAGTAACGGGTACTGTGAAACCGCCAGGATCTTCACACTTTGCAGGCATCTTCTTCAGTAACATAGTTGTATCACTTTCGCCCACTTGAGTGATCTCATTAGCAATCAACTTATCATTCCTTGTACATAAATCCTTCAAAACCTTGGCATACCTGGGTACGATTATGATGGCCTCAATAAATGGAATGTTGATGTGTATCTTGTTGAAAATATCCATGATTTCCTTGTCTTGAGCTTCTTTCTTGGATTTGGAAAAACGACTAGGAAAAGGAGGTGGTATGGTAAAAGTGGGAACCGTGTGGCCGGTTGAGGTTGGATTTTCCCTTGGTACGGTTTCCGCCTCTACTTCCTTTTCAATATCGTCATTTGGTACACGTACTGCTCATGTATCTAGATTAAAATCATCTACTTGCCTTCCACTTCTTAAAGTTACTGCATTGACGTGCTCTCTTGGGTTTACGAAAGGTTGTGATGGCAACTTTTTTGAAGCTTGTGCCTTCAGTAAATTCACATAAGTTGCCATTTGCCCCATTTGTAATTATAGGTCTTTGACAGTAGCATCGTTCTTTTGTTGATAATGTGCGTTCTGTTGCAATATTGTATCTTGTTTCTGCATCATGGCTTTCATCATCTCTTCTAAACTTAAGCTTTGATTTTGCTTTTGATGTTGTGGTTGGAATTGTGATTGTTGAAAACCACCTTGTTGTCCGAAAACGGGGTTGGAAACTGCAGCTTGCTTGTTTTTATAACTAAAATTAGGATGATCTTTCCAGCCAGGATTATGAGTATTAGAGTAGATATCATACCTTTGTCTCTGATTTGGAAACACAACGTTCACATGTTCGGCCTCTTCATCATAAGCAGGAATGAGCATAGCTGCCATTTGTTGCATTATCTTCTCCATATTACCCATTCTATCCTCTAAGTGTGAAGAAGAACTAACTTCGTTTATCCTCCTAGCCATCGATGCACCTCTTGTATTAAATTGTTGCGTGTTTGCATCCATGTTCTCGATCAGTTTCGTGGCTTCATCAATGGTTTTTTTAGTTAATGCACCACCACTAGCCGCATCTATGAGATTTCTCTCCGATTGAAGCATCCCATCATAAAAATACTGCACTATGAGTTTCTCACTGATTTGGTGGTGTTGACAGCTAGACAATAATTTCTTGTATCGTTCCCAGTAATCCTAAAGAGTTTCACCAACAACTTGCTCAATTTCACTTATTGCTTTACGAATAGTTGCTGCTTTGGAAGAGGGAAAGTACTTTTATAAAAACACTTTCTGCGTGTCATTCCATGATGTAATACTTCCTTGTGGAAGGTTGTAAAACTATTCTTCTGCAGAATCTGTCAAAGAAAATGGAAAAGCTGTGAGTAAAGCTCTGCCATTGTCAGTTCCAGTTGGCTTCAAACTTGTCAACCTATGTTGAAATAGTTGCAAGTGTTTATTAGGATCATCTCCAGGTATCCCTTTAAACTTCGGTAACCAATGTATCAATTGAGATTTAAGTTCAATCGAATCATCTAAGTTGATGCAAAGCTTTTGTTGATCAAACGATGGAGATGTTAGATCTTTGAGAATTCTCCTGGGAGGAGGAGGTGGTGGAGGATTTCTCTCGTTGTATGTATTAACCATCTTTTCTGTAGAGGGTTCTTGTTGCAATTGATGGCGTGCTTGTAGTACCGTTCCCTTACGAGTTTGAATACCGCACCTCAAATAATCCCAGTCTTTCGGTGCCAGAGATTAAGTACCTGAAACCAAAAATCTAGAAAACGAAATTAAAAACTAACAAGAAAATATAAAAACTGAGAATAAAACTAAGAAAAATAACAACTAAAGCTACCGACTGCTCCCGGCAGCGGCGCCAAAATTTGGTGCGCGTCGTTAATGCAACAAATTAATAATCTTATTTCCACACAATTAACTGGTAATATAATGGAAGTAAGGATTGTTCCCACGAAGAGCAGTGAGTTTTAGTTGTCAAAGTGTCACAAAGGGGGATTTTGTTTTAGATTGTGAGCAAAGTAAATAATCAAAGCAAATAAAGTTGTATTGTAATCAATAGAGAGAGATATGATCGAGGAATCCTTCTTCGTTAATAGACCGTCAATGAGTCATTATAGTTGCCTACTCGTCGTTAATCATAGATTATCACCAACCATGGATAACAGCTAGATCAGTGTTATCCCCTAAATTCCTTATATCACTGGATACAAAGTTCTCGCCTACCAGATTATATTCACCTAAACCACCTAGTAGTAGATCACTCAAGGTGTAATTTAGTCGAAAGATTTATCTTTTGTGAATTTATAGGTTGATCCTACTATTTAGACTCTTAGATCAAGGTCCACTTTTTAGTGTTGCTTATACACACAATTGCTCTACAGAATCCCTCTGCAAGGTTTTGTGTTCTCTACTTGTGTACAAGTTATTCGACGATTACGTATCTCCTAACTCAATACTAGCAATAGACTGAATCAACAAATCAATTTAGTTGGCCACCTAAACAATCTATCAATCAATCATAAATATTCGTAATAGTATAAACAAATGATAATCATATGAGAAACTTCAAAGTAGATTAATATAATAACTCAAATCTTGTTTAAAACTTAGAATTCATCCTCAATCAATAGGTGTTTAGCTACTCATGGATGTAGAAACATCCATGATATACATATGAGAAAAGTTTAGAGATATCGTTACGATTGATGAATCGCTCTGAAACCCTAGATTTCGATCCGTGTGATGTTTCTCCTCTCCAAGCTTACAATTTCGTGATCCCTTGATATGATATCATTTTACATAACCTAACACCTTTTTATAGGTTTACATCGCTTGGTTTTCACGTATTAAGTCTGGTTCAAGAACCCGACCCGAAAACACGAAATAACGACTGCAAACATGCCCTTAGGCCTTCACAAGTATACATACACGTTTTTATACTCCTTAAGTATGTGTACCGGTATGCGTACCTCAAATTCCAGCAGAAAATTTTGGAAATTAAGTGTGCGCACCCGTTTGCATACTTTACCGTCTTCGGTATTCGATAAAAGCTTGTTTTGGTCACAACTTCTTCTTCCGAACTCGGAATGACCTCATTATTTTTATCTTTCAATTATCTTCAAGATGTTGATGAGAAATCCTTAATTTGAATGAGTTAAGATCGGTCTTTGTCCCTTCTCTTGATTCACAAAATAAATACTAATCCTAATCAATAAATATATTCCTTGTGTAATTAGCAAATACTAATCCTAATCAATATTAATAACTAATTTACTTGATTTCAATTAGCGTATCATGTGTAAATTAGAATGTGTAACTATAAGCTACACATTCATTTAGCATGTGTAACTTGCAGCTACACATCCATACAATGTAACTTGCAGCTACACATGCATCTGAATTGTGTAACTAAGAGTTACACATGCTAATTTCTAGAGTCTGATTTAAGAATAAACATACCTTTTCCACCTGTATCTTCAATTAGTGCAGTCCAAGCATTGAAGTCTAATGAGTTGGACGTGACTATGCTCCACAGTCGCTCTTCTATAGTAGAAACGGTTGAAACGTTAGACATCACAAAATCATTAACCTGTAGCATCCTCACTGCAATCACTAACTATAAGATTTCCAGGCTTAATGTAATAAACAACAACTTGATAATCCTTAAGAACTGAAACATACTAAAAAGAAATCGATGCAGTGAAAAGTACTGAATGACACCCCAAAATTGGGTAGAGAGAACTTACAAATTCATAAGAAGAAAGAGATTGGCATAGATTACCTTGAGTTCATAAGTAAGCTTATTTGACCTTTCAATGTCGATCACGACAATATCTTCTACAAAAGGAGCTTGCTCTGCAACCATTTAACAACCTCTTAATTAGCCTCCCATTTGTTGTGAGTCGGAAAACACAATCACCAGTAACCAATATTCCGTAGAATGAATTAACAATGAAATTAGAATTAAATTTTTGATTAGATATATAGTCAAGGTCTTGAAGTTAAATTATATATTTTTTTGTATTTTGAACAACTAATATAAGTCTAGTTATTGTTTAACGCATTCTAAAAGAACAAACACAAGTTCACATCAGTTCAAGTTAGGTCAGAAATATCAAATTACAAACGAGTTGACGGGTAATGCATATTTAGGTACACAAATTTCAAATCCGAACTTATATTTCTAATTGAGATTAAAGGTAGAGAGATAATTCAAATTTCAAAAAAAAATCCCTAACACATATTTGGTAAAATTTATCCTAAATTTTGAGTTCAAAACAAGGATAAAGATTAGATGAACCCAAATCTGAACTCTGATTGTAAATCGGATCATAATTTTGAACTGAAATCACAATTTTTAGGTTTTAGAAATTGATTCTATTTTTTTGAAATCTAAAATCGAGTAAGAGAAGTTAACATCTGTGATCGAATTAGAGCAAAAAAAAAGGTTAGAGTTATCTTTCAGTTTCATTTCATTACAAAATCTTTAGATTCATTCATTGATGATAATTCTCATAAACTCTTTCCATCAAATCTCCAAAAATCTTCAACGACACATGGATTAGAGTGCGATTATAATAGATCTAATGATTATGAGTTCAAATAAGAGAATTGAACCTAAATCAAACTTTCAAATGTAAAAATTCAAATCGAAGAATTAAATTTACTTATTGAATTGAAATATTAAAGATAATGAAACTTATCTCTTCAACTAAACTTTCTAGGTGAATCTTCAGATTTATTTGCTGATTCTCGTAGACCTTTTCCATTTTTTTCTATTGAATCTTCAAGAACAAGTGACATTGATGTTGAAATTAGGTTTTGAGATCTTCAGATCAACCGATCTTTGTTTCGTAGATCTTAGAATTACGTTTTGAGATAGTCTTTCCGCAAAAAAATTCCATTAGAAACTGTATTTCTCTGTATGTTTCACTAGCAAAGAGAGAAAGTGAAATTAAAAATGAAAATGAAAATAAAACTGAAATTACAGAGGAATAGAAGGAGAAGATGCAATCGGTATTTGTTGTTGCAGTCGAAGACTTGGATGAAGACGACGAAAAGTGAATCTCAGAAACCCTAGACACTATTTTTCTACAACAGAGAGAGATAAAGATAAGAGAGAGAAAGAAAATAGAAAAGTGAAAATATATTATGATGCTCCTCTTGTATATATACTAAGAGCAGTTCCTATGGTAATGTTCAAACTCAAAATTTTGTTGAGCCGCGTGGATGATCAAGCGGGTTTCTCTACTATGGTAAATGTGACGGACCGGAAAATTACGCCTTTGCACGTTGCCCCGCAGGCCGTAACTCCCCCGGTGCGCCGTTGATGAATCTACGATCCGGGCCTTAAGGCTAGGAAAATGCACGTTCATTTTCCCTTGCAGGCATGCTCGACGAGCATGATGCAGCTAACTTAGCTTCCACACCGTTCCAAATTCACCCTTGTCCGCAGAAGGGTATATGACCATAAGGTCGTTGCCAAGAGTTCAAGCCATAGAGGCTATGGCCAATGCATATTGCACGCAACATTGGCTCTGCCACAACGTAGGGAATTCATCACTGAATTTCATATCTAGATGAGCAATCGTCAGCATCCGAGTCATATCCAGACTTAAGGCATAAGCCGTGTATTTAGGCATAGGCCGCTCTAAGCCTATTTCCATTCTCTTACTCCGCTTTACCGACTCTTCGTAGCTTGATCGGAAGTATGAGAATCCACTTGCTGGCATGCAACATTCCTCATCAAGTCTAGCCGCAATCATCTCTTGCATCGAGCTACCGAGCTTAGATGATATGAGGGGCCAACGTGCTGGACCGGCAATGCTGCAACTCATTGCGGCTGCCTACGTATCCTTCCCTACTCTAAAGGAATCAAGCACAGACCGTAGTTCATCCTCGAAGGGACAGAAACTTATGACAACTCGTTTGCATGGTCGTGGCCAAGCAATAGTGGTAATAGCCTAGTCCGTGTAGGTCGTTCCGTCAAATGCATCCAAGTGATGCATCATCGAGTATGTGGAATGACATAGTGATGCCTCAGCATCATATGCTCCATTCGTAAGGCTAGGCAACTTAGAATGAGATTTAGGCATCACTCATAGCGTTCCGGCTAAGCTGTGAAGCTTACTTGGTACATGGTCCGCTTATGCACCTTCAACCAACTATCCCTCCATATATATGTTAACTTGACATTTTTACAAGTTGAATTGGGGGAGGAAAAATCATTCATCAACTCCCCACTTTTAATATTCATGGCCATTGCCATGTATTTTCCTGAATAACCGGCCAAGATGGCTATACATTCAGTTCTGGCTCACATGCCAGTTCATATGCCCGGCCAGGATGGAAGTGGACAGGCAACATCGAGTTGGCAGTGGACAGCCAACATGGATGAACATCGAGTTGCCATTTGAATGGACTATGGGACAAAGTCGGAAATACAGCCATCAAGACCCTTCATCGGGTTTGGCTCAGGAAGTGTTCAGCCATCCTGGCCGGGCATATGAACTGGCATGTGAGCCATAACTGAATGTACAACCATCTTGGCCGGTTCTTCAGGAAAATACATGGCAACGACCATGAATAGTAAAAGTGGGGAGTTGATGAATAATTTTTCATCCCCCAATTCAACTTGTAAAAATGTCAAGTTAACATATATAGGGAGGGATAGTTGGTTGAAGGTGCATAAGCAGACCATGTACTAAGTAAGCTTCACAGCTTAGCCAGAACGCTATGAATGATTCCTAAGGATCATTCTAAGTTGCGTAGCCTTACGAATGGAGCATATGATGCTGAGGCATCACTATGCCATTCCACATACTCGATGATGCATCACTTGGATGCATTTGACGGAACGGCCTACACGGACTAGGACATTACCACTATTGCTTGGCCACAGCCATGCAAACGAGTTGGCATAAGTTTCTGTCCCTTCGAGGATGAACTACGGTATGTGCTTGATTCCTTTAGAGTAGGGAAGGATACGTAGGTAGCCGCAATGATTTGCAGCATTGCCGGTCCAGCACGTTGGCCCCTCATATCATCTAAGCTCGGTAGCTCGATGCAAGAGATGATTGCGGCCAGACTTTATGAGGAATGTTGCATGCCAGCAAGTGGATGCTCATACTTCCTATCAAGATACGAAGAGTCGGTAAAGCGGAGTAAGAGAATGGCAATAGGCTTAGAGCGGCCTATGCCTAAATCCACGGCTTATGCCTTAAGTCTGGATATGACTCGGATGCTAACGATTGCTCATCTAGATAGGAAATTCAGTGATGAATTCCCTACGTTGTGGTAGATCCGATGATGCGTGTAATACGCATTGGCCATATCCTCTATGGCTTGAACTCTTGGCAACGACCTTATGGCCATATACCCTTTTGCGGACAAGGGTGACTTTGGAACGATGTGGAATCTAAGTTAGTTGCATCATGCTCGTCGAGCATGTCTGCAAGGGCAAATGAACGTGCATTTGCCCAACCTTAAGGCCCGGATCGTAGCTTCATCATGGCGCACCGGGGGAGTTACGGTCTGCGGGGCAACGCGCCAAAGGCGTAATTTTCCGGTCCGTCACAGTTGGTACCGAAGCAAGTTCCGAGAAAACTCTAGGGACTTGTGCGGAGTGGACTCATTGGCGAGTATTTTCCTTAATGGAAATTTGAAGTTGGAGAGTAGGCCAACTTTTGCGCGGAAAGAATTTGTGACTGGAACTGCCAGTTACTATGCAATTCGAGTGGAGCTTGGACGAGTGTTGTGAGTTTGCCTGGCCTAAGTGGCACCTCACTTACCAGTGGATATCCGGAAGGCCGTCTGGGACGGTGGGTAGACAATGGGACTGATCATCCCCACACATTGGCAACTGGCCAATGGTGTGCGTTGTCAGGCCCGACTAGCATCCCACTTACGAGTGGCAACCTGGGTGACCGTCAGGGACGGTGGGCAAGTGGAAACTGTTCCACACAGTGTTGCGCTAAAATCTTGTCATTTCGATGATATCTTCAACCTTGTGAACTTTAGGGATTCTTGGATGGTGGAATGGGACGTCATTCAGGATACCTGGTCGAGATATCCTCTTGGCACTGGCCAATTGCGATTCTTCGTATTATTGTGGGCACTTTTGGATTCCTGGGCAGGAGGTATGGGACATGTGCTCAGAAGGTCTAAATTTTTGTTCATAACAACTTGAAGAAACCCGTGATTTCTGAGCATCTGGCATGAGAATTTTGCTCAGGAAATCCAAACCGAAGAGATTGTCCACAATAGTTTTGGTTTTGAATTTCGGGGACGAAATTCTTTGAAGGGGTGAAGAGTGTAACACCCCGTATTTTTAGCATGGCGCATGCTAAAAGATGCGCCATTGCTCGAGAGGAAGCTTCATCCAAGCTTCCGTTGCATGTGAGATGCATTTGGCCCAGGGCCAATATCCGGTGCCAAGTAAGGCACATCGCGTATGCATATTGGCTAAGGCCAATATGACATTAGTTGGAGGATACATTGGCCAAGAGCCAGTCTTGCATCAAATGATGCATTATGCCAGTTGGGTGGATGGCCTTGAATATGTACAGCCAACATGGCTGGACATCGGGTGGAAAATGTACAACCAACATGGTTGGACATTGAGTTGGCAGTGGACATCCAACATGGCTGGCCATCGAGTTGGAAATGTACAACCATCACGCCTGGGCATAGGAGTGGCCTACGGGCCAAAGCTATAATACAACCATCCTGGGTGAACACCGAGTTTACATTTGAGTCCTATGGGCCAAAGTCGGAAATACAACCATCACGGCCCTTCATCGGGTTTGTCTCAAGAAGTGTTCAGTCATCCTGGCCGGGCATAAGAACTGGCATGTGAGCCAGAACTGAATGTACAACCATCTTGGCCGGTTATTCAGGAAAATACATGGCAACGGCCGTGAATAGTAAAAGTGGGGAGTTGATGAATGATTTTTCCTCCCCCAATTTGAGTTCTAAAAATGTCAAATTAACATATATAGGGAGGGATAGTTGGATGAAGGTGCATATGCGGACCATGTACCAAGTAAGCTTCACAGCTTAGCCGAAACGCTATGAATGATGCCTAAGGCTCATTCTAAGTTGCGTAGCCTTACGAATGGAGCATATGATGCTGAGGCATCACTATGCCATTCCACGGACTCGATGATGCATCACTTGGATGTATTTGACGGAACAGCCTATACGGACTAGGCCATTACCACTATTGCTTGGCCATGACCTAGCAAACGAGTTGGATTAAGTTTCTGTCCATTCGAGGATGAACTACGGTCTGTAGGTGTTCATCCAGGATGGATGTATTATATTTTTGGCCCGTAGGCCACTCCTACGCCCAGTCGTGATGGTTGTACATTTCCAACTCGATCTCCAGCCATGTTGGTTGTCCACTGCCAACTCGATGTCCAGCCATGTTGGTTGTACATTTTCCACCCAATGTCCAGCCATGTTGGCTGCACATATTCAAGGCCATCCACCCAACTGGCCTAATGCATCATTTGATGCAAGACTGGCTCTTGGCCAATGTAACCTCCAACTAATGCCATATTGTCCTTAGCCAATATGCATACGCGATGTGCCTTACTTGGCACCGGATATTGGCCCTAGGCCAAATGCATCTCACATGCAACGGAAGCTTTGGATGAAGCTTCCTCTCGAGCAATGACACATCTTTTAGCATGCGCCATGCTAAAAACACGGGGTGTTACAGTAAAGCAAGGCAAAATGAAAAGATTTGGTTTTCTAGGGCCCCACTAGTATTTCTTTTTAATATAAAATGCTTTGTGGGATAGAGTTAAAATATAAAATACAATATTTTGGTGAGATAAAATAGGATAAAAGTGAGATAAAATAGGATAAAGTGAGAAAAATATTAGTAAAATATCCGAATTTGCAGTGGGCGTTCATGGTAGAAACATTAGAGATTTTGGAAGGAACGCTCGCGATTGTGCTAGTGACGCCCGCGTTTTTTCTTGGCTCGCGCGATTTACCTAGGATCGCGCATCTGATGTTGCGACTCGATGTTCAAATGAACAGATTTGTTCATTTGAACATTCATTTTCTGTGTTTGTTCATTCCATAATGGGAGCAAAATGAACCAACTCTGAGTTTTTTCATCCCATATGAATTGCTCTAAAGAGTAGTGTTATCATTATTAAAATTCGATATTTTCGGCCTAGCAATATCATTTTCTAAAAGTATAGAGTTGACAGTGTATGATCCATTTAGTGGTGCTTCTATATGTTGAACCCATATAGAAGGGGGTTACAATATTTTTCACTAGATTTTTTCTTGTCGCATTTGGTTTGGACACCATTAAGCACCAGAGGAAGTGTCCATGTAGAACAAAACACCATAGATACCTTAGAACAGCCGTTTTTGGAACTTGGAACATCCGCCAAAAAAGTTAAACATTGTTGAAGCCAGCGGCGGAGCCTGAAATTTGCCTAAGGGGAGGCAAAAATAGTTGAGGTAGATAAAAGGAAAAACATAGGCTTGAGACGTCGAAAAAATGACTTAGGATATGCAAAATTAGGCTGGGAGCCAGCCCGGCAGGGTAGGCAACTGCCTACCCTTGTCATGAGTTGGCTCCACCACTGGTTGAAGCGAAGAGTCCAAAGATGAAGATACAGACACAAAAAAATGTTGACAACTAGTCTTGATGACCGATTGATTATTAGCATACTGAACCATTTCATTAAATTCATTGCTGGACAAGCAGCTTTGTACCGAATCTGTCTCACTCGCTCTCTCTAGTTTTGCAAGAAAGAAAAAGGAGACAATGGAAAACTATAAAGACTACCCATCAAACCTTACCACTGACGCAAGCCCTATCTGGTTGAACAAAGGCGACAACGCATGGCAACCCACTGCACCAACATTTGTTGGTTTACAAAGTGCTCCGGGGATAATCCTTTTATACGGAGCTGGGGGTGAAGAAAAATGGGCTACTAGTTCAGCTTTAATGGCGCTGCTGTACTTCCTTGTTGGTTGTTATGGGGTTATCAAATGTCATTTTGTGACAAATTGCTTCCATTTTGGGGGAAAAATCGACGTTGTTGTAGCCACGGGTACTAGATGCAAAATCCTATTTAGGCATCTAAATTAGTTTGAAAGGAGTATTAAACTAAGCTATAGTTTCTTCTACCTCCTGATATTTTTTTTGAGAAAAAGTGAATAATTAAGCTGTGGTCACAAGGTGATACTGAGTTTGATAATATTTTTGCTTTAATCACGTAGGATTTGACGTCACCATACTAAAGGTTCTCAAATTTATTCATTTAAATCTTAAGAAAATTTAATTAGACAATCTCAATCAGAAAAAAAAAATCCATCATTGATTTTAAAAATATTGATCATGAATCTGATAAACAGAAATAAGAAGAACGTAAAAAGGAGAAACGAAAGTTAAAAAACACAGATTAATTGGAGTTACCAAATTTAAACCCATCTAAGCTAGTGTGCTAAGGGGTGTCTAAAAGGTGTTAAAAGACCAAACTATCCAAAAAAAGACATGCCGACTAAAACCTATCCAAATAATTTTCAAAATCTTTCTTCAAAACTCTAACTATACATGATGAATAAAAAAAAAAACGAGAAGAGAAAATTTGTATTTGAGATTGGGTGCAAAATCATACCCAACCTCAAATCCCGTATGACTTCGTTTTTATCAAAAGTCAGCAGGGTTTCCTTTTGTCGACCTTACCAACTTGTATTAGTCGGCAGGGTATTTTTTTGTAGACCTTGCCGAATAGTATTAGTCGTTATCAGTATAGGTTGAATATCGTGACGACTTTTCGTCTCTGAAATTATCATTTACAGGGTCGTCACTATATTCATCTTATACCTTGAAGACTATACTTTAGTCGGCAGGTTATGGAACTAATACCTTGACGACTAATAATGCATTTGTGTTAGAGCATTGTTCGGTCGAACTCACATGCGTTGCTATCTCAAGCATGTTTGTCAATATTAGTGATCAAAACTATATCTAAGTCTCGGACTAGGATAAAAAGTGTAGTTGAGCTCAAGGACTTCATGGAGATTCATCATACAAGTAGAAGAACTACTCAAGGAACCGGTGGAACTTCTCGACAAAAAGGTATGTGAAGACTTGAACTTATCTATCACTCAAAAGTCTATCTACTCTATCTCCTACTCTTTGAGACAAGAAGTCGTATGCTATATATATAGACTTAGAATATACACATTTGGTATTTCCAGCCGAGTATACCTCGCCTATCTATATCTCGAAATATGAGTTGGTAAGCTTTTCGCTTTAACCAAGTTTATCTTTGCCATGTGACGAAAGTCATGATATGTTTCAATCATCTTGAAAATTTCTTTGACGAGAAATAGTGTAACAACTATATAACGTCCTCTAAGAATGTTTCAATGATTGAAATGAGAGTTTAGATTACATAACCAATGGTGGACATAAGCATTGTTGTGTAAATACATTTATGTATAAGTCCTATTCCTTGAACCAAAGTTTGCAAACTTTTTTGATCAAGAGAACCGGAAGAATGGCGTGAGCCAAGTCCGCGAACTGCCGAAGTTCTCAAACCCGAGAATTTCTGCTGGAGTTGACAAACTGTCTGCATGAAACTAAGTCCGCGAACCGGCGAAGTTCTCATTCCCGAGAATTTCTGCTGGAGTTTGTAAACTCTGACTGGTAACTTAAGTCCGCGAACCTAGTCTGCGAACTTGAGAAGGTTATATATCTGAAGATGATTCCTGAACTTAAACTTAAAAAGACTAAGGAATACAGTTTGCAAACCGTGGCTATAAAAGTTCATGAACTGATTCGAGTGAATCAAATTATCTTTGCTTTAATTGTGTCTTTTGTAGTACATAAGATTTCCTTGCCATTGAAAAACTCTCTAACTAGTTCTTTTGAAATCATTCGAACTAGTTATGGTGAATAAGAACATGGTTGATATGGAATGCTCATATGGCTAACCATTTGGTTAACTATTGTTGAACCAAAAAGTGCATACGTTTGGGTACAATTAACAAACCTAGAAGCGTGCATTGTCAATTGTGTGTAACAAGCTAAGTTTTCGATCTAACGGTTGAGAAATATTATCTTGAATCTAAATCAGGTTTTCATCTAACGATGAATATTGATTGCTTTGTTCCCAAGGTAACTTAAATGCAAACGCTGATTTGAAAGACTGTATAAGGGGAATTATAGTATCTGTGCAAGACTAATCCTCACACGTCACGTGTGATACTAGTTTGCATACTAGAGTCGGTTCTCCTTTAAACTTTGGTTTTCTTCTTCTAAAACCAGGTTAACGACTTAAAGACTTCATTGGGATTGTAAAGCCAGACCGATACTACTTGTATCGTAGTTGTGTGATATGATCTTGCATCTTCTACCGTACGAGTACAATCAGATTTATTGGCTTGAGATTGATATCTCCGATAGGCAAGATATAAAAAGTAATCACAAACAGCTTCGTCTCATTGTTTGTGATTCCGCAACATCTTGTTTCGCTACCATACGATTAAGATTGTTGTGAGGTGATTGATAACTCAAGGCCGTTCTTCGGGAATATAAGACCGGGTTATCAATTGGTTCATGTTCACCTTGATAATAAAAAGACAGAACAAAACCTTTTAGGGTTTATCTGTGGGAGACATATTGATTATTTGATAGACTTGTTTGTGCGAGACAGATTTGTTTATTGTCAAGTCTTCGACTTTGGGTCGTAGCAACTCTTAGTTGTGGGTGAGATCAGCTAAGGGAATCAAGTGTGCAGTATCCTGCTGGGATCAGAGGCGTAGGGAGTACAATTGTACCTTGGATTAGTGAGAGATTGATTGGGGTTCAACTACAGTTCAGTCCGAAGTTAGCTTGGAGTAGGCTAGTGTCTGTAGCAGCTTAATACAATATGTGTTCAATCTGGACTAGGTCCCGGGGTTTTTCTGCATTTGCGGTTTCCTCGTTAACAAAATTTCTGGTGTCTGTTATTTGTATTTCCGCATTATATTTTTTTTATAATTGAAATAATACAGGTTGTGTGTTTGAATCAATCAATTGGAAATCCGACCTTTGGTTGTTGATTGATCCTTGGATATTGGTCTTTGGTACCATCCAAGTTATACCTTGTATTTGATTAGAACTCGCAGTCCTTGCTTGAGTAAATCAAATCAATAAGAGAGATATTAACTCGTTGATATACTTTTAATTGATTGAGTCTTGTTGGTTCTCTTAAAAGTATATTCGAGTTTGTCCATACAGATTGCTAACCGAAATATTGGGTGGCGTTGTTAGACCCCCGCTTTTTCAATTGGTATCAGAGCAGGCAAACACCTCAAACCTTATAAGTTTGTGTTTTTTCGATCCTCAAAAGTCTTTTTCTATGGGAAATGTTTTCGGGAGACTTGCTCGTGGCATCTGTAACGCACACCAGATCTCCTTAAAGGTTGTTCATAGATTATCACAGTTCATTCATATGGGTGCATATGATAATTCTATACCTTCTAGCATGACATAAAATCTAGAGGTGAAGAAACGATCTAAGGAAAATAATAAAAAGAATTGTCAAAGAAAACTTGGTCAACGCTCAAGGGTATGGACTCTCACAAGAATTACTCTTAATCTCTTTGAGGAATACTACCATAAAGGTTCCATTGACGAGGAGCTGTTCAGAGCATTTGAAAGTGTTTTGCAATTCTTATAAAAGCTTAATTCCATAGAGACTTTGAATTGTTCTGACAAGAGTGATGTGCCGGTCAAATCATTCTCTAATGATGCACAAACTGTTCTCAACACCGATTCAAGAGAAGCCGATAAAAAGGAATCATCTGAATTGTGCAGAGGAACCATTTGTCAGAAAAAGTCATCTCTGTGTCATAAGAAAAAGGACCCACATGACTCTAAGTATTATCATTATGATTATACTCATGACTCTGGGTACAAATATCAACCAAAAAAATTGCATGAGAAAGTCTATGCAGTTTCCAACACCTGATTTCAGGATTGGCTCTACCCCATTTGTACATAACTTGAAATGGGGCAAGTAACAGGTTGATTTTGTTTTAATCACTTTTTTTTATGATAAGAGCTTTGTCTGAAAGTATTTTTTCTTGTTGTTTGTATTCTTAAATCCTACTTCTCAAATGGGTCACGGTTAGTGCACAAGTCAAAGCCCATGTAGGGTATATAAAAGAAGTTCGCGGACGCCTTCATCTTCTTAAACAGTACGCGTACGTGAACCTCTAGGGTTTTGTGTGTTTTCACCATTGAAGCCTCCTTGAAGAAATTGGAGGAAAGGGTGTTCAAGATTCACTCTAGGTAAGTAAATCTCTTTTGATCCTTTCATATTTCTAGGTCTATGATGAATCCTAGAAGCAAAAAAAGGAGTTCTATAAGCCCAAAATCCTCTAGCTTGAACTCTCTCTGTGACCAAAATTCTCTTAGAATTAAGTTTGTGAATGATTCTTGTGATAGAATGTTTGATAAGATTGCTTCAAAAGGTTTCATTCTAGAAAAGAAATTGGATTTCTCTAGTAGACATGAAGAGGATTTGGTTTGCTTTAAAAAATACAATCTTGGAAGAATTTTTGATGGTCTTGGTCAAGGGTTTGATTCTCTTACAAGAATTTTCTATGCCAACATTCATGATGTTGATTACAACAAGATGGAATTCAAAACCATGATAAGTAGAGAAAGGTTTCTTGTTGATAGAAAATTAATTTCAAGGATTACCAAAATACCGATGGGGAACGTACGGCTTCCTAGACCAAGTGATGAAAGTCCTTCTTGTGATGATATCTCAATTGGACTTTGTGGTAAAAAGGTAGTTTGGAGTCAAGGAAAGTTTCCTACTAATGATCTTAGTATTGCTTTGATGGCGTTTGGAAAACTTGGTATCCCCAATCTTTGTCCCTCCACAATTGAAAATTATAGGTGGAGTTATGAGTTTGCAGAATTGGTTTATTTCCTTGAATCGGGTATTCCAAGTCTTGATATTTGTGGTTTTATTATCCTTCAAATGATTTCGATGACTTCACCCGTCAAGATGTTAGGTTACCCTTGCTTGATCAGTCAAATTTTCCATTACCGTGGGGTTGATACAATTGGCAACTCTCTTGGAGTTCCCAAACCGGTTCGTCCTTGTACCTTCAGGCGCATAAGGGAAAATGCTTGCAAACGACAAAGAATCGCTTCTCTTGATTTCAGTAACCCTACCACCGTGAGCTTTCTTCAAAAAATTCATAAAGGTGTGTGTAAGGTTGATTCAAGGGTAAAGTGTGTTCAAGAACAATTGTCTTTGATTGCGACCAAGTTTCCCGAGCTCAATGAAGATTTGAACGCAATTCAAGCATCTTGGAGTATCTCCGATGAGGAATAAGATGAGTAATTTGTTTTCTTTTTTGTGCCTAGTATGTCTTCTTTTTGGTTTAGTTGGAAGAATAACTAGTGCTTTGAATAACAATGGTTGTGACTACACATAGCTATTATTTTTCATCTTCTTTTTTAGGTTTATTGGTTTAAATTCTAAAACTATTTGGAGGATGATATTTTGTAGTATTAATCTTTATGATTTGTTATATTACAACTTGTCATGGGATATTGGGGTTTACACCGTGAACTATATTTGTCCCATACTTTGTCAAAAGTAAAGTCGTTCGTGATCGGTATTCACGTATTGATAAAAGAATGAATGGACTTTTGAAAAATACAAAAGTTAAGCCTATGTTGTCAATATTTGATGGAAGATAGGTTAAAATCTTTTGTTATCAAGGATTATGTCTATTAAATATCGTTATGCAAATAGTGATGAAAAATAGAATGAATCCTTGTGTATTCCGCAGTATTGATCATCCCTGATCCATATTCTATGTATTACTGAGGCTCCGTAATGTATCTTATGTTGAGCCCTATACAACCAAGTTGATTATTTTTATCTTAGTTGTTGTTCCGTGAGATATTTTATGTCGAGCATATTGAACTAAATTAATCATCTTGTTTGGTTATTTAGCTATGCTCCTTAGGTTTTCTTATGTCGAGCAAAACAAATGACAATTAAATTGATTACTTTTGTGATTAGTTTGATTGTATATTCCAATTAGATTAATTATGGGCTCTCTTGTAATTAATTAATCTAGTTGAGTTTTTTCATGTATCCATAAGTTCTCTTACGTTAAGCATAATCAATTGAATTGATCACTTTTTGTGGTTAATTTGATTGTGTATTCCGATTAAATTAATCATGGGTTTACTTGTGATTAATTTGATTGAGTTTTTGGATATAGGAAACCAGTCTTATGGTTTTTGGTGTCCAATAAAAAGTCATTCTTTTCTTTCGAAATTAAGGTCGCTCTTGTTGTTCTTTCAGGAATGACATCAAATGGGGGAGAGTTCTTTTGAACTTGTGCTTAATGGTCATATCTTGAGGGGGTGTGCGGCTGTGGAATTTTAGATGGGTTGTCTTGTATCTTTAAACTCCTTGATGAATGCATTTAGCTTCAGCTTTATGATTGCATCTAAATTAGTTGGTATGAATTTTTTCTTTTAGTCATGAAATGTCTCTCTCGGAAATTTCATTATGATCCCGTTCTTGTACCTTTGCCAATTTTATTGACAAAAAGGGGGGAGAATTAATATGTAGTTCACACTACAAATACATATGGTTTTCGGATCATTGTGTAAGGGGGAGTGGTTTCCATGTGAGATGGAGTATTGACTAAGGGGGAGTGATACATATCACCATAGTATTATTGTTGAAGTTGTGATACAATTGAACTTTGACGTTGTGTAATAATACTATGACACCGTATAACAATGATCGAGAACTATGTTTTCTCATTGTTATATCTACGGATCTTCAACAGCGGTGATGCTAAACTTACAACCTTTGGGATCATTGGAGTACTTGGAAGTGATGAAGATTTCGAGGAATGTTGAATATTAGACATGTGGAATAGGAGCTACTAAGGTTTCTTTATCTTTTTTGTATTCCATATGTATGATGTATTTTTCAAATGATGTTGTAGTTGTGGTAAAAACTGGGTTCTTTTCAGACTTGTGAAGGAAATAATTTTTAGACTTAATAAAAAATTAAAGATAAAACAAATTAAATTCAAAGGTGATGTAAATATTATGGAAAGACCAGGGGTTAGGATTTCACCATTCACCAAAATTCATGTGATTCAATAATAATTATTATCATGCAATTCTAGACGTTATAATTCAAATCAAAAACAATTGTGATTCTAATCATTGCCTAAATCAGATTTTAAAAACATCCATTGTTAATCGCAAGCATGAAATATCAAAAGCAATAAACCAAGCATATTTCATCAAGAGAAAACACAATTAATTAATAAAAATCATTTATTCAATTTTCATTCGGTGCAATTAATCATAAAAGGATTGCATAAATAAATTTAAATGAATTTTACCACATAGATTTTGGAAGAATGGCTTCCTCCATCACCCCTGGGATTGGGTTTAGCTCCTCATCCCAAAAACACACTCACAAGATGTATTCATGGCTAAAATAGGTGTTTTTATTGATGTATATAAGATGAAACAAGAATTAGCAACGCTGTAGAAGTGTTACAGCGTCACTGTGACAAAGGGGTAAGTGTTTTTGAGACTGCTGTAAACGATAAGCCTTTACTGCTGTATAAGAACGATACTTGTTCTGCTTTTAAGACTGTCGAAGAACGACGGACTCTGCGAGTCTGTTCTTCGTCTTCTTCTTCCTCCTCGAGCAGCAGCAGCAGCAGCAAAAATACCTCCTGTAACTTCTTCTTCTCGTCTCTCGTGAACTCCCAACTCTCTCCTAAGGGTTTCTAAAACTTTCTCATGACTCGACCCAACCTTTTTATAACTCAACAGGGTCATCAAATCCCGATGAAATCTCCTCTTTTTCTTCTCTGCGTTTGAAATGATAATCAGTTCTGTTTAGTTTTTTTCACGTGTTGTTAGCTATATAATAGCTACCAAACTCTTCCCTAGACTTGAGTAGGACCATGTACATGTTAATACAGCGTCAAAGTCCTCCAGAAATCTCTCAAAAATCTTATAAACTCGAAACAGAACACGTCTCTCTGTTGAGACTTTGAAACCCTCTCTCGGCCATTCCAGCCCAATTGGCCGGGTCCAATTGATTGTACTGGGCTTGTAAGGTCTTCTACAGTCCATACAAACCGATTTCGGCCATTGAATCTCTTTGAAACTGTCCGAAAATTCAAATCTAAAACCATGCAGACTGATGCCAAATTTTCCCGCCATTTTCCTTAATTTGAACTTTGAAGATGACCTCCCCCTTATCCAGTTCCGGCCTCCCTTTAGCAGATGCCTGGAAATGGGTCACCCCTTAGTAATTAGGTTACCCCTTATCCAAAGTGAGAGTCCGTATAGTAATTTTTCCCACGAGCGCAAAAACCACTTTTTAGCCAATTTCGCCGCAAAAGCTTATTTCTCCAAAAACACCTACAAATACATAAAATAACCAAATAAGTACAAAATCGAGTGCCAACAATATATAGTATTATGATCAAATTAGACACAAAAATGTGTCTATCAAATACCCCCAAACTTATTATTTGCTAGTCCCGAGCAAATCAAAACTACAAAATAAAATCCTAACTCACTTTCGCAGGCATCGTCGATTGCATTTAGCGTATGCAATAAGACTTTAAACCCCTAGGTGGCCCTAGTGGCCGAGCTAAAGTCTCGGGAGGGCTTACCAGAGATATACCCACAAAACCTTTACTCCTAATTGGTCACAAGTATCCAAAGAGCTATGAGGACATACATATTCTCAACCTATCTCCAAGTAACTAGAATGCCAGAGAAATTAAAGGTGTCAGCTCTAAAGCTAACTGAAGAAAAGGGGAGACACATCCACACGACTGCTAGATAACGAGATATCCGCTATACAGCTAGATAAACATTGTAAGATGTGTCCGCTGCTTTACAGCTGGATAAGATTAGGAGAGAGATAAAAATGAGAGGGACATCTGCTATACAGCTGGACTGCTTACGTGTGATGAGTTAAACCAATGATAGAAAGATCTTGTGTCATATTGAAAGAAGACTAACAAAGCAACCAAAATGCATCTTTCTTCGACTCTCTCACAGTGCCCAGTAGAAACAACGCCTTCTTCGGTATTCAACTGTTGATGATAAACTCTCGAACCTCATAGAACCTTGACAATTAACTCTTCTCTTCGATTTCTTGCTTGACTTATAAATTTCTTCTTCCCTATGGCCTTATTGAACAAAAAGAACGTAATGATGTTTCATTTTTTTTTTTTTATTTTTTTTTTTTTCATTTTCTTTTTTTTTCATGGCTAAAATATTACAAGACAAAAATTTACATGGCCATGAGAGAAGGACTTTCAAAACTTGGATCTTCGCAACTTGTGATGTCTTGGTATCATGGATTCTAACAACTTATATCATTTTCTCTTATAACTTCAACTTTGATTTTTGAATTATTCTCTTCTATTGTTGCTTCTAAACCTAAAACGTCTTCACTTTCTTCATAGAGTTTGATGTCGCTCCGCTTGTTGATGATGATAAGTTTCTACTGAGAGAGTCGCAATCCAGTAACTAAGACTACATTGTGAGGTTGCTTTTTCTTTCTGGCATTTCCTTAACTACTTGCCTTTCCATCATGTATGGTTAGGTCCATCACGGTTACCCTCTAAAAAGAACAAATTCTCTCCTGAATTTCAAGGATCTCAATGTCTTTTTCTCTAATGTCTCAATAAGTTGTTATCTGTAGCATTCCAATTTCTATCTTTTCGGTGAGAAAAAATATGTAAACTTAGCTAACCGGATACCATGTGACGCTAGAAGTTTCAAAAGTGCAACTAAAAAGTTTCTCCCATTCCCCCAAACTTAAATCTAACATTGTCCTCAATGTTCTAAAGATGAAAAAAAAGCATGAACAAGGAGAAACTGTTACAATTGAAGCAAAAGAGATAAGGAAAGATATTACCGTGTCGCATGAATATTGGGTTACCTCCCAAGAAGTGCTAAGTTTAAAGTCTTCAGCCAGACTAAGCAAGGATTAGTCAACTCGAACCGTATAACAGTAGCCGGAATAATTGTGGGTCTTTAAAACCAAAAAGAGCTGACAAAAGGAAACTGCAGTGAACCAAGAAAATGTACAAGACTAGCATGCCCTTACCTAGTTTCTGGATAACTATCGCTAATTGCGGTTCAGGTTCAGGTTCTATGAAGGGGTCTAAATAGACTATTTTCCTCGGATGCATTTCCCCATAGGTAGGATCCAAATTATTAGGTCCTAGAGTCTGGAAAAACTCAGATAAGAACCTGGAATCACAAAATAACCTAAATAATTTAGGATCCTCTAAGTCAATTAGGTATGACTTACATAGTTGACCACAATCAGAGTAGTGGTCATTCTGAAGCAAATGTGTCGATTCTAATTTCCTAAAGTACTTAGGCTTAGTCTCAGAACGTAATAAGTGACACATTGGAAATCTACACGTTCCCACAATTGGAAGAAAACTATTTGGTGGGAAAACAAAGTCAATCTGGGTATCATAGCCTGGGCAAACCACATCAACCAGAGGATTGGTTTCTAACGACTGAACTTTTTTCAGGACATCATTAGGTTCGGGAAACCTAGTATGAAGATAATCTTGTAAGATGGTTGAGGCATGGATATCAAGTCCTATGTGAGGGGACTTTCTGAGAGTTAAAGGTAAAGCACTAGGAAAGTGATAATCACCCCCAAACTTAGAGTTTTCAGTGTCTCTAGATAGACCTCTAATTATTTCTTTAATTTCCGTATCTTCAGAGTCCTTAAAATATTCAAGAGATTCTTCTAAGTTATTATCAGGTAGTGCATCTTTACTCATCTCTACGGGTCTATCTTCTTCTTCCAAGACTATTGTTTGTAAGTCGCTAGACTCTAAAACAACATTTTCTGAAAAAACCCGTTCCTCTAAACCACTATCGGCTTCGTAATCAAAAGGAAATACTACATCGTATAAAACGGTGGTATTCATAATCAAATCCTCGTCCTCTTGAATAGGTGAATAATCATAAAAATTATTTGGATTTGAAGTAGAAATAATATAATCACTATAAAGCTCAATTGGATTACTAGATTCCTGATCACTATGCCTACATATTTCAGATTCTTCATCACTGCTATCCTCATCATCATAATAGTACGAAGATGATTGAACCTTATCTAAATAAGTAGTTTTACCAATTATAACCTCGTTATCTTGATTATGTGAAAAACTATCTTCATTCTCAAGGGTATTATTGGATACACTATATTGGCAATTCAAGTTATTTCGAGCAATACTTTCGTTCGTCTCTAACTCAAGTCTACGTGTCGACTCAGCTATCCTCTCAAGGGTCTCTTCCAAAGAAAATTCCCTTAGTGTAGGATCTAAGTTTTGAGTTAATCTATTGAGGATATGTTCTACAGATTCAGTTGTTGTTGCAGTTCTTTCGTCCATAACTACATTATTCACCTCATCTAATTTATACGTCGATTCAGCTAACTGACGTGATGACTCAGCTAAATTCCTGAGAGTCTCTTCTAGAGAAGGAATAGGAACTGAAGGATCATAATAAGGACTACTTTTCAATAGTTTGATTGTATCCTCTAGAGACGAAGAACTAGTACTATAATCTTCTTGCTTGTATGAATGATGCACGTGTGGATAGTAATTGGGCTCACCATGGTATGAACCATAACCTTGAAAAGGTTGGCATCCCCAGACACTATTCTCACTATGGTCATAATACTGATGATGTCCATATTCAAATTCAGGTCGATATTCATTGTATTGGCTTCTATCATACCAGTTCGACATTCTTAATTGCAAGGGAATTCTACACAATCACAAACAAGGCTGACTCGACCAAATCAAACCTATAGAATCTAGCAAACAAAAAGCATGATGGCTCCACTTAGATTGTTTCTAGACTAGATTCTATCTCTCGAAGGGGAATTCGTTACAGTTTAAGCAAACCCCTATGGAATCAATCCGAATCAAAGTAAGTTGAATTGAGGCGAGGGAATCTCAGTGGAGCTTTGATACCCAAGGCCTCACCGCTATCACAAGGCGGCGCAGTCACGCATTCAACTCACATAAACCATTATGAACTTCGAGATTGCTTAAAAGGTAACCAATATCCTTCGAAATTTTTTCCTAACAAGCCTGATACCCTATAGGTCTCTTTCTAATCAGATTTTAAAGCTTGGGTTCGCGTTAGGTTTCGTTTTCCCAAGGCGGGCAAGAAGGGAGCGGTGATGAAACACGAACCCTTATCTTGTATTGGCCAGGCCTTGCCCTTTACTAGGAATTTAAAAACAGTCCGGTTCGTCCTCAAACAATTATCACCTTAAGGAATACAGTAACTCGCTTACAGGAGATTCGCGAGTGTTTCGATTGGACTTATCTCCCGTACCAGACGGGGGATGAACCGTTGTAGTCGACTCGGTCCACGACTCCTATGTCATGTACGAACCCGAGGGGCCGAGACGATATTGTAATCGTCGTCCTTCCCTGCAAACAGTTTGTATTTAAGGATCCCTTCCATAGGGTATAAAAATAAAAATAAAGATGTCCAAAGTTTAAAGTCCACAGTCCACAAAAATAAAGTGCAAAAGAAAAAGTAAATTACAAAATATTTCCTAATACAATTCTAAAAAAAATAAAAAAAAAATAAAACTAAATCCTAAAACAAAAATTGTCTTCTTTTTCTTCTCTTTTAGCTTTAAGCTTTGTTCCAAGTCCTTAGTATCCAACTTCAAACCTGCAAATCAAAGACACACCCAAAGAAACGTAAAGAGGAACAAATAAAAAAAATAAAAAAAAAATCTAAAAATAAAAATGCTACCTAAACACAAATCCCCGGCAGCGGCGCCAAAAATTTGATGTATTTTTCAAATGATGTTGTAGTTGTGGTAAAAACTGGGTTCTTTTCAGACTTGTGAAGGAAATAATTTTTAGACTTAATAAAAAATTAAAGATAAAACAAATTAAATTCAAAGGTGATGTAAATATTATGGAAAGACCAGGGGTTAGGACTTCACCATTCACCAAAATTCATGTGATTCAATAATAATTATTATCATGCAATTCTAGACGTTATAATTCAAATCAAAAACAATTGTGATTCTAATCATTGCCTAAATCAGATTTTAAAAACATCCATTGTTAATCGCAAGCATGAAATATCAAAAGCAATAAACCAAGCATATTTCATCAAGAGAAAACACAATTAATTAATAAAAATCATTTATTCAATTTTCATTCGGTGCAATTAATCATAAAAGGATTGCATAAATAAATTTAAATGAATTTTACCACATAACTTTTGGAAGAATGGCTTCCTCCATCACCCCTGGGATTGGGTTTAGCTCCTCATCCCAAAAACACACTCACAAGATGTATTCATGGATAAAATAGGTGTTTTTATTGATGTATATAAGATGAAACAAGAATTAGCAACGCTGTAGAAGTGTTACAGCGTCACTGTTACAAAGGGGTAAGTGTTTTTGAGACTGCTGTAAACGATAAGCCTTTACTGCTGTATAAGAACGATACTTGTTCTGCTTTTAAGACTGTCGAAGAACGACGGACTCTGCGAGTCTGTTCTTCGTCTTCTTCTTCCTCCTCGAGCAGCAGCAGCAGCAGCAAAAATACCTCCTGTAACTTCTTCTTCTCGTCTCTCGTGAACTCCCAACTCTCTCCTAAGGGTTTCTAAAACTTTCTCATGACTCGACCCAACCTTTTTATAACTCAACAGGGTCATCAAATCCCGATGAAATCTCCTCTTTTTCTTCTCTGCATTTGAAACGATAATCAGTTCTGTTTAGTTTTTTTCACGTGCTGTTAGCTATATAATAGATACCAAACTCTTCCCTAGACTTGAATAGGACCATGTACATGTTAATACAGCGTCAAAGTCCTCTAGAAATCTCTCAAAAATCTTATAAACTCGAAACAGAACACGTCTCTCTGTTGAGACTTTGAAACCCTCTCTCGGCCATTCCAGCCCAATTGGCCGGGTCCAATTGATTGTACTGGGCTTGTAAGGTCTTCTACAGTCCATACAAACCGATTTCGGCCATTGAATCTCTTTGAAACTGTCCAAAAATTCAAATCTAAAACCATGCAGACTGATGCCAAATTTTCCCGCCATTTTCCTTAATCTGAACTTTGAAGATGACCTCCCCCTTATCCAGTTCCGGCCTCCCTTTAGCAGATGCCTGGAAATGGGTCACCCCTTAGTAATTAGGTTACCCCTTATCCAAAGTGAGAGTCCGTATAGTAATTTTTCCCACGAGCGCAAAAACCACTTTTTAGCCAATTTCGCCGCAAAAGCTTATTTCTCCAAAAACACCTACAAATACATAAAATAACCAAATAAGTAGAAAATCGAGTGCCGACAATATATAGTATTATGATCAAATTAGACACAAAAATGTGTCTATCAATGTATTGATAGATTTGTCACTAAAATTGACAAAGGGGGAGATTGTTAGAGCATTGCTCTGTCGAACTCGCATGCGTTGCTATCTCAAGCATGTTTGTCAATATTAGTGATCAAAACTATAAGTCTTGATTTCTAGTCTATTATATCTAAGTCTCGGACTAGGATAGAATGTGTAGTTGAGCTCAAGGACTTCATGGAGATTCATCATACAAGTAGAAGAACTACTCAAGGAACCGGTGGAACTTCTCGACAAAAAGGTATGTGAAGACTTGAACTTATCTATCACTCAAAAGTCTATCTACTCTATCTCCTACTCTTTGAGACAAGAAGTCGTATGCTATATATATAGACTTAGATTATACACATTTGGTATTTCGGTCCGAGTATACCTCGCCTATCTATATCTCGAAATATGAGTTGGTAAGCTTTTCGCTTTAACCAAGTTTATCTTTGCCATGTGACGAAAGTCATGATATGTTTCAATCATCTTGAAAATTGCTTTGACGAGAAATGGTGTAACAACTATATAACGTCCTCTAAGAATGTTTCAATGATTGAAATGAGAGTTTAGATTACATAACCAATGGTGGACATAAGCATTGTTGTGGAACCACATTTATGTATAAGTCCTATTCCTTGAACCAAAGTTTGCGAACTTTGTTGATCAAGAGAACCGGAAGAATGGCGTGAGCCAAGTCCGCGAACTGCCGAAGTTCTCAAACCCGAGAATTTCTGTTGGAGTTGACAAACTGTCTGCGTGAAACTAAGTCCGCGAACCCAGTCCGCGAACCGGCGAAGTTCTCATTCCCGAGAATTTCTGTTGGAGTTTGTAAACTATGTCCGGTAACTTAAGTCCGCGAACCTAGTCTGCGAACTTGAGAAGGTTATATATCTGAAGATGATTCCTGAACTTAAACTTAAAAAGACTAAGGAATGCAGTTTGCAAATCGTAGCTATAAAATTTCATGAACTGATTCGAGTGAATCAAATCATCTTTGCTTCAATTGTGTCTTGTGTAGTACATAAGATTTCCTTGCAATTGAACAACTCTCTAACTAGTTCTTTTGAAATCATTCGAACTAGCTATGGTGAAGAAGAACATGGTTGATATGGAATGCTCATATGGCTAACCATTTGGTTAACTATTGTTGAACCAACAAGTGCATACGTTTGGGTACGGTTAACAAACCTAGAAGCATGCATTGTCAATTGTGTGTAACAAGCTAAGTTTTCGATCTAATGATTGAGAAATATTAGCTTGAATCTAAATCAGGTTTTCATCTAATGGTGGATATTGATTGCTTTGTTATCAAGGTAACTTAAATGCAAAACCCGATTTGAAAGACTATATAAGGGGAACTCTAGTATCTGTGAAAAACTAATTCCCACACCTCACGTGTGATACTAGTTTGCATACTAGAGTCGGTTCTCCTTTAACCTTTGGTTTTCTTCTTCTAAAACCAGGTTAACGACTTAAAGTCTTCATTGGGATTGTAAAGCCAGACCGGTACTACTTTTATCGTAGTTGTGTGATCTGATCTTGCATCTTCTATCGTACGAGTACAATCAGATTGATTGGCTTGAGATTGATATCTCCGATAGGAAAGATATAAAAAGTAATCACAAACATCTTCGTCTCATTGTTTGTAATTCCGCAACACTTGTTTCGCTACCATACTATTAAGACTGTTGTGAGGTGATTGATAACTCTAGGCTGTTCTTCGGGAATATAAGACCGGATTATCAATTGGTTCCTATTTACCTTGATTATTATCAAAAGACGGAACAAAACCTTTTAGGGTTTATCTGTGGGAGACATATTGATTCTTTGATAGACTTGTCTGTGTGAGACAGATTTGTTTATTGTCAAGTCTTCGACTTTGGGTCGTAACAACTCTTAGTTGTAGGCGAGATCATCTAAGGGAATCAAGTGTGCAGTATCCTGCTGGGATCAGAGGCGTAGGGAGTACAACTGTACCTTGGATCAGTGGGAGACTGATTGGGGTTCAACTACAGTCCAGTCCGAAGTTAGCTTGGAGTAGGCTAGTGTCTGTAGCGGCTTAATACAGTCTGTGTTCAATCTGGACTAGGTCCCGGGGTTTTTCTGCATTTGCGGTTTCTTCGTTAACAAAATTTCTAGTGTCTGTGTTATTTCTATTTCCGCATTATATTTGTTTGTATAATTGAAATGATACAGGTTATGCGTTTGAATCAATCAATTGGAAATCCGACCTTTAGTTGTTGATTGATATTGATTGATCCTTGGATATTGGTCTTTGGTACATCCTAGTTATACCTTGTATTTGATTAGAACTCGCAGTCATTGCTTGAGTAAATCAAATCAAGAAGAGAGATATAAACTCGTTGATATACTTTTAATTGATTGAGTCTTGTTGATTCTCTTAAAAGTATATTCGAGTTTGTCCATGCAGATTGCTAAGCGAAATATTGGGTGGTGTTGTTAGACCCCCGCCTTTTCAATTTGTAACACCTTTCTCTGTATGTCAAAAATTCTATAGCCGGCAGGGAATTTTTTTGTGGACCTTGCCGACTTGTTATAGTCGGCATGGTATTTTTTTGTCGACCTTGCTGACTTTTCATACTTTCAGAATTGAAAGTGTTGTTGCTTTTGTAATTTTGAGTATGAAATCACTCAGCAGCTTTGTGATCCTCTTTGTAAAAGTGTTTGACTAGTGTTTTTTCATTTCCGTTACAAAAAAAAATCTCAAAAAAAAAAAATCCTCAAAAATCATAACACATAATCCATGAATTCAATACAAATAATACCTAATTTGAGAATTTTAATTCAACTAATTAATTAACCTATACACATTATTAGTGTTAATTAAGCAAAGATAGATTAGGCACTTTGAAAATAATTGGTTAGGGGGTGTTGTGTTTTATTTCATAATGACCCAGATTTTGTCTTATTAGGTATACCAAATTAATCTTGGTATACCCCAATTTGGCTAGGTAAATTTTTTTCCACTTCCAACATATATTTTTTTCACTTTATTATTAAATCAAATAAACAGGGTTAGGAATGTATCCAATAATAGGGGAGGAATGCGCACACCCCAAGGTAAGCCTGCTAAATTGGGGCCTATGCCACTTAATTGGGGTCTATGAATTTATTCATCCACACAATAGAGAATGATAAGGGGTGTCTAAAATATTGTAAAAATACTAAATTAACCCTTAGAGAAACCTTAATTATTCTAACACAGATACAAATACAAAATTATAACTTAATTAACAAATACAAAAATCATTAATCAAAACTCTTTTTTTTTTCAATTTCCATCAAAATCAAAACTAAATCCTAATCAATCACAAACAACAATTGAAATCTAATTTCTTTTTAGGTTTTGAAAGAAAAAAACCCAAAAACACACAGTTCAAGTGATTGAGTTAAAATCCCTTTAAACCATTCCTTCTAAGAGGTACTCTACAATGATTTACCTCTAAATCTTTAAAATTCACTCATCAAATTTTCTGAAAATCCACCCAGAATCGGTTTATATGTGCACCATATTAATCCGATTGTGGCCTAAATCGGTTTTTAATGCGAACCTACATAACTCGATTCTGGGTTGATGTGATGAACATCAACTATAATCGATTTACACTAATACACACATCAACCGATTCTGGTTTCAGGTTCAGATCATCTTGGACCATATGTAATCCGATTATTGAGTTAAAAATCGTCTGTTCTTCTGTAACTTTTTCTTCCAACAATCAGATTATATTATCGTCCATATAAACCGATTCTGAAAAAGCTGCAGCAAACTACCTCCAAAATCGGACTTTATAAACGTATTAGAAGTTCGATTTTGATTCTGTTTGAGTCCAAGGTGCCCTAAAAAGAAAACCACTTTCATTCATTAAGCTTGGTTCAAGTTTGCAAAATACAATATAAGAAAGCGACCAAATATAGGCATCCGATAGATCAAGTTTTTAACATAAGAAAAATACTCATTCCAACAAATGGAGACCATCGAATTAATCCGGCCCGATCAATTCCTCACATCGCCTCATGTTGGGATCGTATTTTTTTATACACACCTTGGTGACCTCTGAGACCTCATGAAACCTATCTACCGGTGGTAATGGACAATCTTCACGTACTCTAAGGCCGATATAATATATTTTGTTATTGTTGAATAAAACAATTCGCCGATCCTTAAGCGATTCATCCCAAATGGTGTATTTTGGTGCGTATGTATAACATGATCCCTTACCAAATAGATGAACAACGTAACTCCACGTTTTCACCAAGATATGACCACATAGAGGCATACGCATCCAATACTCTCGGGTAATTGGTCCATTCCCCTTTGGTCCTTGTACTCTAGCAACCATTTTTTCAAAAATCACTTCTTTGTCTTATCTTGTTTTTCCTTCCTTCATCATCAATATGTAAAATTCCTTGTCTTCTTGTAGGCGCAAGGCCATCATCTTTCTAAAGTATTGAAAATAGGTTAGGTTCTCATCGTCCGCCAAACTTATATGGCCTATTTATTCCGACGCAACGTATAACCACATTTTTCATCCGCATCCACGTCGTCGGTATATAACACATAGGTCTTAACGATTTCAGGAAGTTTTGAGTAATACTCCTCGAATATGGTGTAACACGTTCTATGGGGTCTACCTCGTTCATCCCTAGGCGTGCTTCCATCACCAAGAGCGGCCCTTAGAGTCACCATAGAAACCATTTTTCTTGCTTATTCCTTGCATGCGTGTAACCTTGATACACATCCAATTTTTGTTCACGTATGTCCTAGAACTTTTTGTTTCCAAAATCGGATTACATATACACGTAAATAAATCGATTGTCAACTTCGTGTATTCTACGTGATTATTCAAGTGAAGAAATCGGATTGTGCACATCACCAACAAAAATCGATTTTCGTCACTGTTAGAGCATAGCTCGATCGACCTCGCATGCGTTGCTATATCAAGCATGTTTGTCAATGTTAGTGATCAAAACTATGAGTCTTGATTTCTAGTCTATTATAGCTAAGTCTCGGACTAGGATAAAAAAAGTGTAGTTGAGCTCAAGGACATAATGGAGATTCATCATACAACGTCGAAGATCTACTCAAAGAACCATGGAACTTCATCAACAAAAAGGTATGTGGAGACTTGAACTTATCTATCACTCAAAAGTCTATTTATTCTATCTCCTACTTCTTATGAGACAAAAAGTCGTATGCTATATAGACTGGATCATACACATTTGACATTTCGAGTTGAGTATTCACCACCTATCTTTTTCTCGAAATCGTGTGTTGGTAAAGCGTTTCGCTTTGATCAAGTTTATAATCACCTAGTGACAAAAGTCATGAAAAGTTTCAATTACTTTGAGAATTTCTCTGACGTGAAATGGTCTGTGAATAACGGCTATATAACGTCCTCTGAGAATGTCTCAATGATTGGAATGAGAGTTTAGATTACATAACCATGTATTCCTTAATCCGAAGTTTTCGAACTTTGTTGATTGAGAGAAACCGGAGGAATTGGCTTTGCCAAGTCCACGAACTCAGTTTGCGAACTCAGTCCACGAACTGACGGAAGTTCTCTTGCTGAGAATTTCTGCTGGGATTTTACAAAAACTCGTTTGCGTATTTAGTCCGCGAACTCAATCCGCGAACCTAGTCCACGAACTGGCGGAAGTCTCTTTACCGAAATTTTCTGCTGAGTTTGGAAAACTCTTCCGGTTGCCTTAAGTCCGCGAACTTGTTTGTGAGCTGAAGTGGTTATGATCTAAAGATGTGCTCTGAAACTTAAATTACTAAGGAATGCTTTATGCCAACCGTGGCTATAAAGTTCATGAGCCGATTAAATCGAATAGAATCATCTTTGTTTCAATTGTGTCTTGTGTAGTTACATAAGATCTCTTAGCAATTGAACAACTCTCTAACTAGTTCATTTGAGTCAATTGAACTAGTTACGGTGAAGAAGAACTAGGTTAATATGAATTGCTCATAAGGTTAACCTTTTGGGTTACTATGTTGAACCAACATACACGTACACGTTTGGGCATGGTTTTCACAAACCCAGTAAACGTCTACCCAAGTGTGTGTGACAAGCTAAGTTTTCGATCTAACGGTTGAGAAATATTAGCTTGAATCTAAATCAAGTTTTTATCTAACGGTGAATATGGATTGCTTTGTAACTAAGGCAAAACCCTGATTTGAAGGCTATATAAAGGAGACATCTAGCATTGTGCAAAACTAATCCCCACACGTCTATGTGATACTAGTGCGCTCGCTAGAGTCGATTCTCCTTTAACCTTTGGTTTTCTTCTCTAAAACCAGGTTAACGACTTAAAGACTTCATTGGGATTGTGAAGCCAGACCGATACTACTTTTATCGTAGTTGTGTGATCTGATCTTGTATCTTTTATCGTACGAGTATAATCTATTGATTGGCTTGAGATCGTGAGATTTCTCTGATAGAAAAGATAAAGAAGTCACAAACATATTCGTCTCATTGTTTGTGATTCCTCGACAAACCACTTGTGTAGTCAAGAAGGATTGTTGAGAGGTGATTGATTAATCGAGGCTGTTCTTCGGGAATATAAGACCGGATTATCAATTGGTTCCTGTTCACCTTGATTTCATATCTTAAGACGGAACCAAACCTAGGGTTTTTCTGTGGGAGACATATTTATCCTTTGATATACTTTTCTGTGTGAGACAGATTTGTTTATTATCAAGTCTGTGATTTTTGGTTGCAGCAACTCTTAGTTTTGGGTGAGATCATCTAAGGGAATCAAGTGCGCAGTATTCTGCTGGGATCAGAGGCATAGGAGTACAATTGTACCTTGAATTAGTGGGAGACTGATTGGGGTTCAACTATAGTCCAGTCTGAAGTTAACTTGGAGTAGGCTAGTGTCTGTAACGATTTAATACAATGTGTATTCAACCTGGACTAGGTCCCGGGGTTTTTCTGCATTTGCGGTTTCCTCGTTAACAAAATTCCGGTGTCTGTGTTTCCGCATTATATTTGTTTATATAATTTACATAATACAGGTTGTGCGTTTGAATCAATCAATTGGAAATCCGACCTTTGGTTGTTGATTGATATTGATTGATCCTTGGACATTGGTCTTTGGTACCGTCCAAGTTATTCCTTGTGATTGATTATAGACTCGCTGATTTCTATTAGCTTGAGTGAATCAAAACAAGAGAGAGATATTAACTCCTTGAGATACTTTTATCTAGATTGAGTCTGACTTTATAGTTGATTCTCTAGTAAGTGTTTCGGAGTTAGTCCATACAGATTGCTAAGCGAAATATTGGGTGTTGTTGTTAGACCTCCGCTTTTTCAATTGGTATTAAAGCAGGCAAACATGTTCAAGACCTTACAAGTCTGTGTTTGTAGCGATCTGACTCTATGGACAGTAGTACTATCTCAATAAATGCACCACCAGATCCAGGGATTTCAGAATTCTCTTCCATGATTGATTTAATAAAATCTGTAGAAGAAGTTCTATCTAAACCTCCTCCAGGTTTAAAATCCCTTGAAGTGTTTTCAGGGCTTGAAAAGAAGCCTAAGAGCTTATCTCTTGATGTTGAGTTATACCTCCAGAAAGAGCAAGAATCTCTTGACAGGATAAATCAAGTTATGATGAATAATATTCATGTTGAGGTTGATATTGATTTAATAATCAGTGAGAGCAATGCTCCTCATCTGCGTAATCCAATTAGTTGTGATAAACTAAACGAATTACAAGAGGAGTTTAAATCTCAGTCATCTGAGTGTATCACCTCAAAGCATGAATTGATTCTTTGCTCAATTCCTGATACTTCCTATCAAGATAGTAGTATTGTCTTCTTTTATGAAGAATCTAGGACGTCTCTTTTCATCAAAAGAGTTTCCCTTCGCAGTACTAAAAACTATCTGCAGAAACTGTTTTTTATAAGTTGGAAAACAAGAAATCAGAAACACAAATCTTTTTGGGTTCTCTTGAAGTTCTTTGATAGACTTATAAAAATAGTTCCTTGGGTGTTTCTCAACACTACAAGATTTAAGAGTTGTTGGAAAGAAACTATTTCTTGGTGACATGGTGAGCAAGACATTGTTCACCTCAACACAACTTGTTTGTGTTGAAAGTGCATCCTCACCTAGAAATGCCCTACTATGTATACGGTGAGGGAAGCACAAGAATCTGAGGCTCACAGATTATTTTCGGTAAGGCTGTAGAGTTCAATTGGATTATTCTAAAGGTATGTCTATAAACTTGAGAAATTTGTGTGTTTTTATAATGATCCATGTACCTTACTTATCGTTCATTTCTACCTAACTTGATCTGTGTTTAAGGTTCTTATATGTGTAGGTTTGAAAATAATAGTTCGGGATGTTTGGACTTCATGGTAGACATACCAAGTATGCATAACATATTTTAAAATAAAAATCCAGGGGTTTAAGTTCGCAAACCCAGTTTGCAAACTGCTCAAAGTCATGAAAATTCGTTTGCAAACCCGTATGCATACTTGTCTGTAGACGTCGATATTCGGTAAGCTTTTTTTGGCCGTAATTTCTTCGTACGAACTCGGAATGACCTTATTCTTTTTGAATTCTCTTTGTCTTTGAATTCTCTTCAAAATGAAGATGAGAAACCTTGATTTTGGATGAGTCAAGATTCGTATTTGTCCTGACTCTTGTTTTTGAGTATTTTGCTCCGTTTCGTTGCACTTGTTCCACTTCTCTTGAACTTGGGCACCTGGTCTTGGAGTACTACTCTTCTAAGCTAATTTGTAGCTTTTACAAGAATGTTGTTGGTGAATCACAAAGAAGAAAGTTCAAGAATGGAAAGTAGTGCGGAGTGCTACGGAATTCTTGAATGTTCACAATCATCCTATGTGAACTATGGTGCATGGTCGTTATTGACTTTGTATGTTCTTCTTTGTTAAGAAAATCTTTTTATACGCCTTTGGTAGCTATTCTTGGTATAAATCCAGGCGAAAAATATTGATTCTACCCTCTAAGGACAAATCATCTTGTATGTGCATTACGAGTTTGTCTTGATGCCTAGGAAACTTCTTATGAGAATTTATTCTTATTTTTGAGAAGGATTACTAGAGTTTGGAATAGAAATTATTGTGATTACACATATCTATGTCCAATGTTTTCATCTTCATGTTTTTAGATTTATTAGTTTAAATTCTAAAACTGTTTGAAGGATGAAGTATTGCAATATTTTTATGGGATATGTATTGTTTGCGTCCGTGAACTTGAAGATCCCATATTATTTCAAAAGTAAAGTCGTTCATAAATTGATATTCGTATTGATGAAATGACGAATGGACTTTTGACAATTACAAAAGTTATGCCTATGCAGTCATTTATTTGATGGGAAATAGGATGAAGTCTTTTGTTTGACAAGGATAAAGTCTATTATGTCGTTATGCAAATAGTGATGGAAAATAGAATAGATCTTTGTGTGTTATCCACGGTATTGATCTTAATTGATCCATTGTGTTATGTTTTACCGTGAAGGCTCCATTGTGTATCTTATGTTGAGCACCTTACAACTATGTCGATTAATATTGGCCTTGTTGGTTGTTCCATGAGATGCTATATGTTGAGCATTCTTGAACTAAATTAATCATCTTGATTGGTTATTTAGTTATTTGCTCCGAAAGTCCTCTTTTGTCGAGCAAAATCTTTTGACAATTAAATTGATTGCTTCGGTGATTAGCTTGGTTGTGTTTTCCAATTAGATTAATTATAGGTTTTCTTGTAATTAATCTAGTTGAGTTTGTCATATATTCCACAAATTCTTGTGTTGAGTATATGAACGGCTATACTAATCATGTTCTATTGGTTGATGTAGTCGTATATTCCGTAAGGTTTTCCTTATGTTGAGTATTTGAACGATTAAGATAGTCATCTCCGTGTGGTTATCTTAGTCGTAGCTCCGTGAGTTTTCTTATGTTGAGCACAATCAATTAAATAGATCATTTTTGTGGTTTGGTTTAGTTGTGTATTCCGATTAAATTAAACATGGGTTTACTTGTGATTAATTTGGTTGAGTTTTGGATGTAGAAAATCATTTCCATGGTTTTTGGTGTCCAATTAAAAATCCTTCTTTTCTTTCGAAATTAAGGTCGCTCTTGTTGTTCTTTCGGGAATGACATAAAATGGTGGAGAGTTCTTTTGAACTTGTGCTTAATGGTAATATCTTGCGGGGTGTGCGGATGTGGAATTTTATAGGGTTTACCTTGTATCTTAAAACTCCTCGATGAATGCATTTAGCTTCGGCTTTATGATTGCATCTAAATTAAGTTGGTATGTATTTTTTCTTTTAGTCTATGAAATATCTCTTGTGAAAATTTCATTATGATCCCGTTTTTTTACCTTTGCCAATTTTATTGACAAAAAGGGGGAGAAATAATGTAGTTCACACTACAAATACATATGGTTTTCAGATCATTGTGTAAGGGGGAGTGGTTTCCATGATCGAGATGGAGTATTGACTAAGGGGGAGTGATACATATCACCATAGTATTGTTGTTAAAGTCGTGATGCAATTGGACTTTGATGTTACATAATGATACTATGACACTGTGTAATAATGATCGAGAATCTCGATTTCTCTCATTGTTATAGCTACGGATCTTCAACAACGGTGGTGCTAAACTTACAACCTTTGGGATCATTGGAGTACTTGGAAGGACGAAGATTTCAAGGAACGTTGAAGATTAGACTATGGAATAGGAGCCACTAAAGTTTATCTTTTTTGTATTCCATATGTATTAATAATTTTGTCACTAAAATTTACAAAGGGGGAGATTGTTAGAGCATAGCTCGGTCGACCTCGCATGCGTTGCTATATCAAGCATGTTTGTCAATGTTAGTGATCAAAACTATGAGTCTTGATTTCTAGTCTATTATAGCTAAGTCTCGGACTAGGATAAAAAAGTGTAGTTAAGCTCAAGGACTTCATGGAGATTCATCATACAACGACGAAGATCTACTCAAGGAACCGTGGAACTTCATCAACAAAAAGGTATGTGGAGACTTGAACTTATCTATCACTCAAAAGTCTATCTATTCTATCTCCTACTTCTTGTGAGACAAAAAGTCGTATGCTATATAGACTGGATCATACACATTTGACATTTCGAGCTGAGTCTTCATTACTTATATTTTTCTCGAAATCGTGTGTTGCTAAAGCGTTTCTCTTTGATCAAGTTTATCTTCACCAAGTGACGAAATTCATGAAAAGTTTCAATTACTTTGAGAATTGCTATGACGTGAAACGGTCTGTGAATAACGTCTATATAACGTCCTCTGAGAATGTCTCCATGATTGGAATGAGAGTTTAGATTACATAACCATGTATTCCTTAATCCAAAGTTTTCGAACTTTGTTGACTGAGAGAAACCAGAGGAACTGGCTTTACCAAGTCCAAGAACTCAGTTTGCGAACTCAGTCCACGAACTGACGGAAGTTCTCTTGCCGAGAATTTCTGTTGGGATTTTCCAAAAACTCGTTTGCGTGTTTAGTCCTCGAACTCAGTCCGCGAACCTAGTCCACGAACTGGCGGAAGTCTCTTTACCGAGATTTTCTGCTGAGTTTGGAAAACTCTTCCGGTTACCTTAAGTCCGCGAACTTGTTTGTGAGCTTAAGTGGTTATGATCTAAAGATGTGCTCTGAACATGAAACTTAAATTACTAAGGAATGCTTTATGCAAACCATGGCTATAAAGTTCATGAGCCGATTCAATCGAATCGAATCATCTTTGTTTCAATTGTGAATTGGTGTAGTTACATAAGATCTCATAGTAATTGAACAACTCTCTAACTAGTTCATTTGAGTCAATTGAACTAGTTATGGTGAAGAAGAACTAGGTTAATATGAATTGCTCATATGGTTAACCTTTTGGGTTACTATGTTGAACCAACATACACGTACACGTTTGGGCATGGTTTTCACAAACCCAGTAAACGTCTACCCAAGTGTGTGTGACAAGCTAAGTTTTCGATCTAACGGTTGAGAAATATTATCTTGAATCTAAATCAGTTTTTCATCTAACGGTGAATATGGATTGCTTTGTAACTAAGGAAAAACCCTGATTTGAAGGCTATATAAAGGAGACATCTAGCATTGTGCAAAACTAATCCCCACACGTATGTGTGATACTAGTGTGCTCGCTAGAGTCGATTCTCCTTTAACCTTTGGTTTTCTTCTCTAAAACCAGGTTAACGACTTAAAGACTTCATTGGGATTGTGAAGCCAGGCCGATACTACTTTTATCGTAGTTGTGTGATCTGATCTTGCATCTTCTATCGTACGAGTACAATCTATTGATTGGCTTGAGATCGTGAGAGTTCTCCGATAGGAAAGATAAAGAAGTCACAAACATCTTCGTCTCACTGTTTGTGATTCCACGAAAAACCGCTTGTGTAGTCAAGAAGGATTGTTGAGAGGTGATTGATTAATCTAGGCTGTTCTTCGGGAATATAAGACTGGATTATCAATTGGTTCCTGTTCACCTTGATTTCATATCTTATGACGGAACAAAACCTAGGGGATTTCTGTGGGAGACAGATTTATCCTTTGATAGACTTTTCTGTGTGAGACAGATTTGTTTATTATCAAGTCTGCGATTTTGGGTTGCATCAACTCTTAGTTGTGGGTGAGATCAGCTAAGGGAATCAAGTGCGCAGTATCTTGATGGGATCAGAGGCATAGGAGTACAACTTTACCTTGAATTAGTGGGAGACTGATTGTGGTTCAACTATAGTCCAGTCCGAAGTTAGCTTGGAGTAGGCTAGTGTCTGTAGTGGCTTAATACAGTGTGTATTCAATCTGGACTAGGTCCCGGGATTTTTCTGCATTTGCGCTTTCCTTGTTAACATAATTCTGGTGTCTGTGTTATTTCTATTTACGCGTTATATTTGTTTATATAATTGAAATAATACAGGTTGTGCGTTTGAATCAATCAATTGGAAATCCGACCTTTGGTTGTTGATTGATATTGAATGATCCTTGTACATTGGTCTTTGGTATCGTCCAAGTTATTCCTTGTGATTGATTACAGACTCTTGATTTCTATTAGCTTGAGTGAATCAAAACAAGAGAGAGATATTAACTCCTTGAGATACTTTTATCTAGATTGAGTCTGACTGTCTAGTTGATTCTCTAGTAAGTGTTTCGGAGTTAGTCCATACAGATTGCTAAGAAAAATATTGGGTGGTGTTATTAGACCCCCGCTTTTTCAGTCACGTATCCATCGCGCCAAAATTTTTACTACAATCGGTTTATGTGGTGACTAACAACAACCGATTAGTATACCCAATTTGGGCATTTTTCCCAGAATCGGTTTATCTCGTGCTATCGAATAAACCGATTCAGGGTTAAAGTTTTGAAATTTTTTCCCTTTTTGGGCGATTGGGACATGCAAATACATGTTTGTAGATCGTTACAACTCATACCTGTTTATTAGAAGCATTATCACCTTCTTCTTCCCGACGATATTGTTCTTGTGCTTGAATAACATCCACTACATATTCATGTAATTCAGGTGTGGCAGAAAAAAATGACGTAGGCTCCAATAAAATGACGTAGGCTCCAATTTAGCCAGGTAGTTAAGAGGGGGTGCACATAATTGCACTCCAAATTTAAATACACAAACTTCAAATGGTTTTCAATCTGGGAAATTTGTCTAGGCATTTGTTTTATACTCTTAACTGATTTTTTGGCGGCCAACAAGAATACTCTTTATGTTTTTTAATTAGTGGATCACCTCCAAATCTTGTGCTTGAATATATGTCCAAATATCACCATCACGTGGTATTTCTTCGCATGTTTGTAGTAATAAGCTTGAGTTTGTTAAGTTCGAAATCACATCCACTACATATTCATGTAATTCAGGTGTGGCAGAAAAAAATTCAGCCCTCCATTTTGAAATCATGGTTACGCTACTGGGTGACACAGTTGAAAGCATGAGCAGGAAAAACAACAATGCACCGGGTGTAAAAGTAACATATTTAAGGGGTTTTGTGAAAGTGTTGATGAAAAATTTCAGTAGTAAAATAAAGTGAGTCTTTGGAGGCAGTAGTCAAACGGGAGCACTTGCCTCACGTAGCCGCATGCCATTATCCGAGAAATGATTTTGTAGACTCGAATTACTTGATCACTTGTTGATCAATGAAGAGAGAGTTGAATAATGCTCTCAACTTTTAGTGATTCTTCATAAAATTCTAAGAAAAGTTTAATCATTGATTCATTTATAAATTTGTTTAATTTCAGATTTCTCTCAAAAAAATGCAGAAAACGGGTCATTTGTCCAAATATTTTTAAAACATGGTTCAAAATGGACGAGTAAAAATTAGTATGGGTGAAATGGACACTAAAAAAATAACAAGGATGAAATTGGATTCATCCTGACTTAAACTTAAAAAATAGTAAGGATGAAACTGGATGCATCCTGATGTAAATTAAAAATAAGAAAAAATATTTGAAAATGGGTAGGATAAAACTGTTTACATCCTGGCTATTTTCACATTTTTTTTTCCATTTAAACAATATCAAAATCTAAATATCCTTTTCACCCGGGAATTGTAGATTTTGGTCTTTTTAACCAATTTTGTGCAATGTAAGAAAACTGTTGACATGACTTTGTTTGACTAACTTGTGAACCGGTCAACCCAAGCAGTTTGTTAACCATTAAAACCACTAGATAGCAAGGTTTGAAAAACCACTAAGTAGCAAGGTTTGAAAAACAGGTCACGACCACTGGGTTTGACCGTTATAACGCGTTTTGACGGGTGTGAGCACGTTTCGGACAAAAATCGCGTTATGTAGGAAAAAAACGCGTTTTTATACGTTATTCTAAAATATCCGGGGTATAACGGTTAATAGAAAATGAAAAAGAATAATGGTTTGAAATTCCTATCTAACGGTTACAACGTGCGTGAAAACAGTTATAACGGTTTGATAACGTTGTTATAACGCTTTCTATATATTATTATTTTATTCTTTTATTTTTAAAATATAAGTTGTAATTTTTTAATCTTTAATTTAAAATACAAAGAATTGTAAGAAAATATTTTTGTATTCTTTGTTATTAAAAAAACGGTGATAACTGACGTGAAAACGGGAAAAATGGTCTAAAAAACTTACGTTAAAATGTTATTTAGATGGAAAAACGGAAAATTCAATTTTAGAAAGACGGTTGTAACGTGTGTGAAAACGGATAAACGGTCCTAAAAACTTCCGTTTTTTCCTATTTATCGGCATTATATAGGCACAACGTTCGAAGATCCTCACGACCACGGTATATGGGTGTGATCGATTTAACGGGTGTTTTTAAACCTTGCTAAACAGTGATCATGCTTTAGAAGCAACTAATGAGGCACTTTTTGTTCATGCAACCAAGATTGGCAATCTACGACAATGCACTAATAATTAAACTGCACGCTATGCGCATACCGAAAAACTGAATTATTCAGTCTGCCAGACTAGTCTAATCTTGAGGAATGCAATTACGTGAGGAAAAGCACATTAAGCCGTTAAGGATCTTGTTTTCTTCTGTTTGTCTGACAACCCACAAGAAATTATAGTTGCAACCTAGTAATGCTCCTGCAACTTCTTCCATTTGCTCTTGTTTTAAAACTGCCATACTATCCATGGCCATGGAAACATAAATTACTGAGTTGTCCTCCTTTGCGTTGAGCCAGTCCATGCATTCATCTCGCTCCGTGTCGAATATGTTAAGACCATAATCATTGTCACCTTCAATCCGTTTGTCCTCACCCTCGACCGCTTTGCCATCCAATTCAAGACCTTTATGAAAAGAAGTTGTTAATAACATTACATGTAAAGATTTGTTTCTGTAGGGTATTTCAGTGAAGGAAGCTTCTTGCAGCTACACTTGCATTTGCCTCATATGGTTCTACTTGATAGTGGCAGTTTAGGCTTGTGAGTGCTTATTAATTACTGACGCGTTCTTGAGTTGTGGTAGAGAGAAATAAAAACTACAAGTAATCTTCTCAAAGGCTCATAAATTGGGGTCATTTTTGTAGCAGTGCAGATCATTTTCATTTGAAAAATCACCTACCTTAAATAATAAAGTGAGGTATTCTTAAAATTGAGTTCTATATCTACTAAAGTGTTGTGCTTCATTATTTTACCTACTCTCTTCTTATATAGCAAAACCACAGTTTCAAGTTACTATCACTTCAACATCAAAGCTATTAATCATTCAACACATTCCTAACCCTTTAGTATTTAGGTAGCATTTTTTAAGAATTTTGAGTTCTATATCTACTAAAGTGTTGTGCTTCATTATTTTACCTACTCTCTTCTTATATAGCAAAACCACAGTTTCAAGTTACTATCACTTCAACATCAAAGCTATTAATCATTCAACACATTCCTAACCCTTTAGTATTTAGGTAGCATTTTTTAAGAATTTTGTTTTTCGCTCTTTAAGAGTCTCTGCACTCTTCTTTTCATTTGCCAACTTTTGCTTAGAACAGCTGCATTGTTATCCTTAAAGAGAGAAGCTTAATTTCTTGGCCCTGTTGTGAACACACAAACCACGAAGGGGTCCAAATGTTCACAACCAATCATTATCTAATGAGATTGTGATGATGATATCCTGGTGTTCATTCATTGGCTCAGAAACCTTCGGGTTTATCATGGCCTCATCTAATAACTCCATGCGAGGCGTTTGCGCATGGGATATAAGTACAAGTAAGGAAAACAAAACGTATAAGTAAACATCCATGGAGCTAAACAAATGTAAAGTGTTGAAATGTAAATAAGACCAAGGTTTACGTGGTTCAGCACTAAAGCCTACGTCCACGGGGTTTGTTGTTTTACTATGTTCTTCACGGTTACACGAATAGTCGAATGACTTTTGGGTTTACATGTTTCTCTCTTCTAAATGATTTATTTACACTTGCAATCTCTCTCTCTCTCTCTCCTTCCCTTCATGACTTTTTCGATCCCCTTTCCTCTTGGTGGAGATGGGGTATTTATAAGGTTAGAATGTGGGACCCATCTATGAAGACCGTTGGAACCTTATCTTCTTGTGTCCTTGCGTCCATCACGCGGAGGTCTGCGTTTGCCCCTTGATCCCGCAGAGGCATCCTCGCTCGTTCCACAGGTTGGTCAACACGTACACTGCTCAGAGTGTTTAATGCGGGTAGTTGAGGGGTCTGCTCGTGTCAGACAAGTGTCTTTTGCCCCTGTCAGTCCGTGTCAGCTAACTTTCTCTCCACCGTTGATCTTAGCTTCTCTTTTGGGGATGAGATAAAGTAACTCCTCGGGGTTTATTTGGTGTTTCGTGACGCACCATGTTTTGATGTTTTGGCCTGCATGCTTTCCACGTATCTTTTTATATACACGTGTCTGATAGTGAGATATATGTGTACACAATTTGCCCCTTTTCTTCGGGCTTGAATGACTAATGGGTGCCTTGAAGAAAAACTATCGTCGCATATTCTTCTCACTCCTAATAACTTCTCCTAGATACTTGGGCACGTCTTTTATTCGTGCATTAACTGCTTATGTAACGGGCACGTTTCCCATTCCTTCCTTAATTTCCTTCTCTTTCTTTCGGGTATTTTAAGGATAGAAAGAAAATTTAATTTCATTCTTCCTAAACGCTCTCTCAGTTTTCATTCTTTTTTCAGCCCTTAAATTCTCTGTCTGTCTTCATTGAACCTGTGACCTTAAATTCTCTGTCAGTCTTCATTGAACCTGTGATCTTAAATTCTCTGTCAGTCTTCATTGAACCTGTGATTTTAAATTCTCTCCACCTTAGCATTAATCATGCCCGCTTCCCCTGTTTGTTTCTTCTACTGCTGTTTTTGCCGGTAAGTTTTTCTTTTCTTTATTTCCACTGTTTCACGCTGTGTTGATTTGTAAATTCTCTGCTACTGTTGTTCCTTGTTTGTGATGAAGAACTTCTTCCGATGCTTGCATACTAGTTTGCCCCTGTTCTTCATCTTAAATTAAGGAAGACACTATTTCGAGGGTATGAATTTTATGAAATTTTGAGCATGTATACTAATTTTAGGGTTTCTGCGTTATCGTATGTGTATTGCTATGGATGCCTCGGGGCGAGATTCGTCTGTTAAATGAGGTCAGCGATGCCAAGCTGAAGTATGTTCCTGGCACGGAGGGGTCTAGTCGTCGGAAACTCTTCCCCGCGCGAGAGAGGATCAAGCGCGATCATGACTACGAGTGGCACGCCACCGTTATCGAGATAGTTGGTCCGTGGGCTTACGGTTGGATTCCTGGTCCACGCGGTTGGCGGCCTACCGAGAGTAGTAAGCCACGCGAGTCTCCTCCTGCTCGCTATGGAGATTTCTGTCCCTGGCGTCTGAACTTTGCGGGTATGAATTTTCCTTATGCCCTTGACGTCGTAGAGGGAGACGAGGAGGAAGGTTCTGGTGCTAAACTTCCACCGAAGAATACCTCAGCTGCTCAGGTACGCGGATTCTAGCTGCGCTTCTCTTTTAGAACTTCATCAGTCGGGAAAAATAATTCTTTTTGTGGTGTTGGTTTCAGGTGTTGAAGAAGAAAAAGATTAGGCCGAAGCAGTCTTCTACTATTGTGATGGGCGAGGCTGAAGCCCAAGAAGAAGTTACTAGTCCAGTGAACGAAGAGTTTGCTGAGGATGAGATTACAGATGGGGAGGAACGTACTGGTACCTCCCCTATCAATGTCGAAGAAGAGGTCTTCGCTGGTCATGTTGGTGATGAAGGAAGGAACAAAGCCGTGGTGGCTGATGACGTTGTTATCGGGGATGTTTCCGTCCCTGCTGGTGATGCCGCGGATACCCTTCCCGCTTCTCAAGAATTTTCTTTTGATCGGATGTACTCCACGGGGGAGTTCTTTGACGAAGCCCTCGATTTTCCCGAGGACTTCTCTTTACTTTCCCCCAATGATGATTGGGATATTCTTGGTGGTGATGGTAATGGAGACGCTACTGTAGAAGATGGTGCGGAGGAGCATGCTGCGCATGTAGGCGCGGAGGAGCATGCCAACATTTGTGCTGAGGGGGTCGTGTCAGAGAAGGGGAAATCGGTCATTGATGCGCCTGCTGATAATCTTCCCCACTCGCCGACGTCTGAGGGTGAGGACGCCATCATGGATTGGTTCAAGGAAAAGAATCTTCTATTTGTATCTCATCCCGCCCCTGTTGTTGCTGGGGAAAAGGAATCAACCGCGTATACCCGTCGCATGATGGAGATGTCTTCTAAGGCGCGGGTGTCTGAATCCTGGGGAAAAAGGTTGAGTGTTCCCGAAGCTACCCTTGTGCCGGAGCCTCCTACTTCCGTTGCCGATATGATGGCCATCGCCGACGGGTATCAATATGGCTTTCCGCAGCAGCGTGTGTTGGAGGTAAATTTTCGTACATACTTTTTCGTGACGATCAAATGCTTCGGTGAAATAATGTTTTGTCATCTTGATGTGTAGATGATGAGGAGTGACCATTGTAACCACGTGCTGTATCAGTTCTTCAAAGCGAAATCTCTGAAGCTCGAGGCTAAGCTTCGTCACAGAGAAAAGGAATTATCTGCGGCTGAGGTGGAAATAGAAGGACTGAAGAAAAGCCTTAAGGAGAAAGAAAAGCTGGGTGAAGCAGAGGCCGGTCTTCGTTCAGATCTTGTTGATGTGCGCGCTGAGTTAGAGCAAACTCGCAGCCAAGTTTCAACTTTCACAGGTTTGGTTCTTTTCCCTCGCAGTATGTCGTCATTCTTCTATTTCTTAGTTATTCTGTCTGAGTCTCCCCACCCTATCTCCAGTGGGTGGCGTCCCCGAGCTGATATGGCTTCGAAACGAAAGAGCTCGGAAAAAATCTCGTATTAGAGATCTGGTTGAGAAAATTAAGAATGAAGCCAAGAAATGGGATGCTCGGGCTGAGGTATGGCGCGCGCGGCATGTTCAGATGGTCGACATGAAAAATCTGTACAACCATGATCGTGCTTTATTTAATGGCACACTGCTGTGGACACGTGATAATCTGCGGGAAGCCCGTGAGCGTACTTCCTTGTTGGAATCTAGGATTCAGCTGCTGGAAGAAGAATTACAGACGGCTTGATCCATTCCTCTTTCAGGGGTCCAGGATAATATGCTCTGTCTTTCCAGAGAAAGAGATGATGCTCGTGCCGAAGTCTACGCTCTCAGCAATGCTCTTGCCGCATCCCGTGCCGACGTAGCTCGTCATGCCGAGTCTGAGAGGAATCTTGAAGTGTGCATGTACAGACTTAGCAAAGGGGTATCAGAGATAAATAAAGAGGTCGACCACCTTCGTCATATGGACTCGATGAAGCAGGTAGAATTAGATGCCTGTCAATTTACTCTCACCAACCTTCAACTAGACTATAAGAAATTATCCGCGGAATATGATCATCTTGATGAAGCGCGAGATGCGATTGTTAATGAGTATGGAGAGGCTTCGGCTTGTGTCGAAGGTATAATCCCATTTCATCGAGTGTGACCATGTTTTTTTCTATGCTAACTCCGTGGTGTTGTATTTTTCAGAGCTCGAGGGACGCCTTCGCGTCACAAATGAAAAACTTGAAAAGGCTCAATCTTCCTTAGCGCAGCAGGAAGAACAGACCAATCACTTCAAGAATTTAGCAGCAACCCGCGAGGAGGCCGTTGGTGCTGCTTCTAGAGAAGTGAATCGGCTATCTTCGTTATTATCCCAATCCCAACAGCGGACAACAGTTATCAAGCACAAGGCTCGTTGTCAATTGGCTGAGGAGACGAACAAGATGCTGGAGAGGATAGAACTTGGCCTAAAGAACGAGCATGGTCTCGTGAAGAACTATCCTCGTCGTCCCGTTCCTTCTTCCTTGCCCAGATCCTCGGGCCCCTCTTCTGGTGGGAGCGTCCCTTCAAGTGTTCGGAATAATCCTGCCGATGGGGCAGCCATCTAGGTAGAGACCGCAGCATTCTGTAGGGTCCGCGGCATCATTATCCTTCACTTTTTGTAATCATGTAACAAGGATATTTTTTGCTGATATCCTGTAAAAGGAATATTTTTTGATTGTGTATCCTTAAATTTGGCCTTTCACTTCTTGTAATCATCCTTTATGAAATGAATCCTCTTCTTGATATACCTGCAATGTTGGTTTGTTTTTATTTTAAGCATTTGTGAAAAAACAAAACAAAAGTTTTTAAGTGTTTGTGTGCGATACTGAAGGAAGGTACCTTCGTGATCGTCTTGAGACCTGTCACCCCGCTGGCAAATCCTGGGCCAGAGGATTCCCAGACGGTGGGGGCCGGGGCAACGTTCTAGGATATGGGATTAAAATATTTACACACCCATTCCGTCGAACCGTTGCCTTAAGATTGGTTGGGTATCTCTTTCTGCTGGGTGCCTTCCCCCTGGTCTTACACTTATGGACACTGATGGGGGAGCCCTGAGAGATTGTAGATTAACTACTTTCCCGGATATTGTCGATAGATTCTGCTGACTTGATAATTTGAAAGCTTGTTTGATTGATAAGTTGAGGCCTTCAATTCCTCTTCCAGAGATAGAAACATGTGGAACGGTCAGGCTCCCTTCTTCTTCTGGTACACTCCAAGTAGATTCAAATCTGCGTTGCTCCTATGGGAAGTATGGTTTGAGCCACTTAGCATTCCAAGGATGCCGGAGGACCTCTCCTTTTAGATTACGAAGGTAGTAGGAACCGTTACCCGCAACGTCGTGTATTATAAAAGGTCCTCCCCACGTAGGTGCTAACTTTCCCCATTTCTTTTCTTGCTGATACCGTGGGATTGTTCTCAACACATACTGCCCCTCTACAAAATTCCGCAGCTTTACCTTTTTGTTGTACTCCCTTGCTAGTCTTCGTTGATAATTTTCCATATTTTGTAAAGCTACTTCCCTTCTTCCTTCCAAGTCATCCAACCTTTCTAACATCACATCTGTTGTGAGGTTTTTCTCCCAAGCCTCGGTCTTCGTGGTTGGCATGAGGATTTCCGTAGGTATGAATGCTTCAGCTCCATAAGTTAGAAGAAACGGGGATTCCCCGGTGGCGGATCTTCGTGTTGTCCTGTATGCCCATAACACATTGTGCAGTTGTTCGCACCATCTTCCCTTATGCTCGTCTAATTGTTTTTTGAGTATAAGGGCGAGGGTCTTGTTGGTAGCTTCCGCTTGTCCGTTGCTTTGAGGGTATATGGGGGTGGACTTGTTCTTTCTTATTTTGAAAGTATCGAAGAGCATGTCAATATTTTTCCCTTGTAATTGCTTGCCGTTATCGGATACAATTTCAGCGGGTATACCAAATCTGCAAATGATGTTCTGGAATATGAAAGTAAACACATCCGCGTCTCTGATCCTGGCCAAGGCCTTAGCCTCCACCCATTTACTGAAGTAGTCCGTGGCTACTATTAAAAATCGTCTTTTCCCTGATCCCTCGATGAAAGGCCCGATGATGTCTACGCCCCATTTTGCAAATGGCCACGGGCTATCGACGGAGTTTAACATTGTCGCCGGCGCGTGGATCTTTTTTGCGAATCGCTGACATTCTTCACATCGTCGGGACATCCTCGCGGCATCCTGTATCATTGTCGGCCAGTAATATCCTTGCGTTTTTGCTTTGTCAGCTAGTGATCTCATGCCGCTATGATTCCCCGCGTCACCATAATGGATATCATTTAGAATTCGATGCCCCTCTTTCCGGGACAAGCAACGCAGTTATGGTCCAAGGAAGGATTTCTTATACAGGACCCCATCCCGAAGATCATATCTTCCTACTTTGGAGAGTATCTTCCTAGCTTGTTTCTGGTCCGCAGGTAAGCTTCCTTTTTCAAGAAAGGCATGTATTGTCATTCTCCAGTCATCTTCGTTGCTGAAGTCTTCGTCTTGATTTGCTCTTGACAGGATATCCTCTTCGTCAAAGTCATTATGGATGTCTTCTCCTACCTGATCTTCGATATTTTCTTCCACCGTATCTTGATGGGTAGCGAAGGAGAATTGAGATGCAATCGAAGGCTCGTATATCCTTGCTATTTTAATAGTTTCGACATTTTTATCCCTCAGCATGGATGATATATATGCTAGGGCATCCGCGTTCCTGAGGTCCCTTCTGCATAAGTGCCAGAACCTAATGTTCGGGATTTGTGATGCCAATGTTTGGACCAAGGCCATGTAAGCTGAGAGGGTGTCATCGTACACATTATACTCGAGCCCTATTTGCCGTATGACAAGCTGTGAATCACTTGTCAGCCTTACATCAGTTACCCCCATCTCTATTATTATACGGAGGGCGTGTACGACAGCTTCGCATTCAACAGTGTTGTTGGTATGCTCCTTGAATTCCAATCTAAGTGCCTGTATAATCCTTTCTCCAGTTGGGGTGATAATGATAATACCTATTCCTGCGCCTTCCTTACTTTTAGATCCGTCGACGAAGACTTCCCATTGTCTTTGACTCGCAGGTTCGAGGATATCCATTGGATCCTTGTTTTCTTCCTCGGCTTCTGGTATTCCCTTAATCTCTTCGTCATTGTCAAGGGGGAGGTCTGCTAAGAAATCTGCCAGAACTTGGGACTTCTGAGAATGTTGTATTTCATGAATGATGTTGAATTGGTCCAGATGGGTGTTCCATTTGGCTATTCGGCCCACTTTTCCCGTGCTTTTGAGGACTGCTTCCAATGGTGATTTGCATGGTACCCTGACGAGGTGAGTTAGGAAGTAGGTCCACAGTTTTTGGGTAGCCCATACCAGTGCGAGGATGAGTTGTTCAATCTTAGTATAATTTCTTTCCGCAGAGTTGAGGGTCTTGCTGACGTAATAGATAGGATGTTCTATCTTTGTATTGGTTTTGACTAATACCGCGCTGACTGCGTCCTCTGTTGCTGCTATGTATAGTGCCAAAACCTCGTCAGGGTCTGGCTTCTGCAGGATCGGGATTGAGGCTAGATGTTCTTTGATTTTTTGGAATGCTTCCTCGCATTCAGCGGTCCATTCGAACCTGCTCCCTTTTTTGAGAATATTGAAGAAATGTTTGCATTTGTCCGAAGACCGTGCAATAAATCTGCCCAACGCTGCTATAGACCCATTGAGCTTTTGTACTTCCTTTAGATTCTTTGGGGACGACATCTCTATTATGGCTTGAATCTTTGCTGGGTCTACCTCGATGCCCCTTTTTGTTACCAGATACCCGAGGAACTTCCCCGAGGTGACACCGAAAGTACATTTCTCCGGATTCACTTTCATGTGATACTGTCTCATTGCTTCGAAGATATTCCTCAGGTCCTTGTGGTGATCTTTACGCAGCTTGCTTTTGACGAGCATGTCGTCAACGTAGACTTCTAGGGTTCCTCCAATCCATGGCTTGAAGATAGCATCGACCATCCTTTGGTATGTTGCCCCTGCGTTTCGAAGGCCGAAAGGCATTCTGGTATAGCAATAAAGGCCATGTGGGGTGTAGAACGCTGTGTGTGGCTTATCTTCTTCTGCCAGGGCTACTTGGTTGTAGCCAGAATGTCCGTCCATGAATGATAGTTCTTCGTATCCTTCTACTGCCTCTACCAGCTGGTCTATGCTCGGTAGGGGATAGCTGTCCTTTGGGCATGCCTTGTTGAGATTAGTAAAGTCGATGCATATTCTAACCCCTCCATTTTTCTTAGGAACAATGACCATGTTGGAGATCCAGGTAGGATACTTGACTTCCTTGATAAATCCTGCGTCTAGTAGCTTCCGAAGTTCTGTTTCTACTGCCTCATGATACTCTGGAGCCACTTTTCGTATTTTCTGCCTGAACGGGGGCGTGCCCGGTTTGATGCGTAGTTCATGTTGGATTACTTTTGGGTCAATCCCCGGCATATGTCCTAGCTTCCAGGCGAACACATCCGCATATTACTTAAGTAATTTGGTTAAGGAATGTTCTCTTCCTTCGTCCATTATGGTCCCGATTTTGATCATCTTCGGGTTTTCTTCCGTTCCTATGTTGATTTCCTTTACGGGTTCTACTGGTGTGAACACAGGCTTCGGGTTTCCGAGGACTGGGACGTTCTTTAATTGCTATTTAGCGTGTTTCTGTTCTTCGCTGGTTGTTGAGGTACTTGTTTCCGTGCTTAGGACATTACCATCTTTCGTCAAGCCCTTTCCTGTAGTTTCCTTAAGGAACAGGTCAATGGCCTTCTCTTTCGCGGTTTCTTGATTTTTTGTTCTTCGTATTTTTCGTTGCTCTTCTTGCTCGTTGTTGATATGATCCTGAGTAGCCTAGCACTCTCGCGTACTGATCCGATCTCCCTTGATTTCCATTACTCCCTCAGGTGTTGGAAATCTGAGATATTGGTGGTATGTTGCCGCAACTCCTTTGAGATTATGTATCCATTTTCGTCCAATAATAGCGTTGTAGGGGGGAGGGGTGTCCACCACACTAAATCGGGTTTCCAGTTTCATGGGACCTGCGTCAACCTGCAACACGATGTCTCCCAAGGGCTTCGTGGCTGCTCCATTGAATCCGTAGATGGTGTGATAAGAGGTCATTAACTGTTCATCATGGAGCTTCATCCGTTTGAATGCATCGTAGAATAGGACGTTTACAGAGCTTCCCCCGTCTATGAGGATCTTTTTGAGGTTACATCCAGCTACTGGTAGTGTTAGGACCAAGGGATCGTTATGGTCTTCCATATCTTCTTCGATATCCTCGGCATCGAAGATGATAGGAGATTCCATCCATTCTTCGTGTTCGTCCACCACTATCCCATCGACCTTATATAATTCGCAGCGGTCTTCGAATTGCTTCCGTAACCTCTTTCCAATCTGCGATGTAAGTGAGGGTCCTGTGGCTTCAGAATACGAGATGGTGTTGATTGTTCGGTTTCCTTCCGGAAGTTGGACTGGTTTGGTTCGCTTGGATCTGTCCTCGGTAACATCCTTTTGTACGTAATGTTTGAGCTCTCCCGCATCAATTAATTTTTGGATCATTATTTTAAGGTTCTTGCACTTTTCGGTCTGGTGTCCGTTGAAACAGTGATATTCACAGTAATCTTTAGACTTCTCGGATCTCGGGGGATGCTTTCCCTTAGACCATGGCCACTCTAAGTTTACCCTCCCTTTGATCTCTCATAGGATACGAGCATAACTAGTGTTGAGTTTCGTGTAAACTTGATCTTCGAATTTCCGGTCACCTGTTCTTCGTTCATCCCTTCGTTCCTTCCTATCTTCGTGAGGTCTCTCCCCTGAGCAACTCCTTTTGGCCCCATTGGTTTGTTCTGCTGAATTGGTGCGGTGAGACCTCTGCGGATATGCCCTCGGGTTTTCCCGTTGAATTTCTTCAAGTCGAGCGTGCTTTTCGATAATTATTCGAAGATCTCCCTCTGTCTTAGGCACGCTCCCATGAATTTCAACAAATAGGGGACTCATTCGGTCTAAGCCCCATTTGTAGCAATTGATGCTTACCACTGGTCCACGCTCCCTATGGCTTGGAATATCTTGTGCCATCTGTTAGTGTACTCCCTTGTGGTTTCCTTGTAACCAATCGCTAGTGAAAAGAGCTTATCCATTCCGGTGTTAACAGTCTTGTTGTACATGTATGTTCTTAAGAATTTCTCTGCGAGTTGGTCGTATGAGTGGATGGATTTTGGTGGCATATTATCGAACCATGATAACGCCGATCCCTTCAGGCTTGACGGGAAGTATCTGCAGAGTACGGCATCGTTCTGACTCCATCTAGCTAAGACACGGTTGTAGTACCGAATATGTGCAGCAGGGTCGCTGGATCTATCATAGCATTCGAACGTTGGGACATGGCATTTCAGTGGAATAGGGGTGTTGGCCAAGCGATGAGTTAAAGGCGTGGAATTAGCTTCTCTCATGACCTCTTATAACCTCCCCCCGCCTTGTTTATTTTTTAATTGCCTGATCTTGGCCATCATCTCATCTCGTAGTTCCTCCATTGCGCGTTAGTGCCCTAAATTCTTCGGCTCGTTACCGTCTGACTCCCCATCGTCATAATCCGGGTCGGATACGCTACTTCCCCTTGTCGCGTCTTCATTAGCCGCTATGACGACTCTACGGTCTCGGTTTGGCTCTGGTGCTTTGGAGCTTGCTTCATCAAGTTGTTGGCTGGTCTTCGTTCTTAGAGCAATCCGCTCCTTTAAATCTTGATTTTCTCTGGCCAACAGGGCTACGGAATCTGCGTAAACCTGCTGGCTCTTCCTCAGTTCCTGAAGCTCAGCCATCAGGCGGTGTGATTGGTTGGACCCCTGATTGGGAGTCCCAGCGCGTGCTACTACAGCCATGGTGACGCCCTCCTCCATGGTCTGCAATAAAGGTGGCAGGGGTTCAGCTTCGGTTGCTGGCATTTCCAAATTGGGGTGAGTGCCCCTCTGTGGTGCCAGAGCCGCCGGTATGGTTTGATTTTGATCATTTGTGGGTGGCATTCCAAAAGTTAGAAGGTACGCGGGTTGGAATGTTCTGGATTCATCCACCCTTTCTCTTGGTTGATTAAGTTGACTCATGGCGCAAGTATTGCTAGCCTCCGCAGCCTTCGGGACTACTGCAGCCGCACCGTACTTTGTCGCTGCCGTTCTGAGAGCCGCCGCTGCAACTGAATTAGCGTTCATAGGTGAAGTGATTTCCTCAGTATCTTGCCTTCGATTGGTCATTTTAGCTTTATCTCCTTTCTGCTTGCTTCGGGTGATGACCGGGGTTGTCCTGGGTGTTTCTTTTGACAAAGCTTTGGATTTTCCTGCTTCCTGCGTCTTTTCCATCACGTGCCCTTTTGTTGATAATGAAATCTCGCCGAAAACTCGCCTTCTCTACTCACAATACGTTCTTTCTGCATAAGGCATTTCAAACAACAAAAACGGGAATATCCGCGTGAAGCGGGTTAGTCGGCGAAATACATTCTTCCAGGAGAGAATTATTACACGCAAGTTATAATATACGGGTTAAAGTTTTATTAAAGGAGATCCTTAGTATAAAAACTACGAAAAAACTCCCCAAAGAGACGGGTTCGCACGAGATCTAAAGAAAATCGTAAATCCACGGATTAGAACAATAACTCTTATCGAAGATAAAAGGTGGGTTTTTGAATGTAATACAGTTAACAAACGATCTATACGGTCCAAGCTGATAAATCAGAGCAATCATATGCCAATTTAAAATGAAATCACAGGACAAGATAAATCTTTTACCGGGACGAAGTCCTTGTTTCTAGCGCCAAATTGTGAACACACAAACCACGAAGGGGTCCAAATGTTCACAACCAATCATTATCTAATGAGATTGTGATGATGATATCCTGGTGTTGATTCATTGGCTCAAAAACGTTCGGGTTTATCATGGCCTCATCTAACAACTCCATGCGAGGCATTTGCGCATGGGATATAAGTACAAGTAAGGAAAACAAAACGTATAAGTAAACATCCATGGAGCTAAACAAATGTAAAGTGCTGAAATGTAAATAAGACCAAGGTTTACGTGGTTCAGCACTAAAGCCTACGTCCACGGGGTTTGTTGTTTTACTATGTTCTTCACGGTTACACGAATAGTCGAATAACTTTTGGATTTACATGTTTCTCTCTTCTAAATGATTTACTTACACTTGCAATCTCTCTCTCTCTCCTTCCCTTCATGACTTTTTCGATCCCCTTTCCTCTTGGTGGAGATGGGGTATTTATAAGGTTAGAATGTGGGACCCATCTCTGAAGACCGTTGGAACCTTATCTTCTTGTGTCCTTGCGTCCATCACGCGGAGGTCTGCGTTTGCCCCTTGATCCCGCAGAGGCATCCTCGCTCGTTCCACAGGTTGGTCGACACGTACACTGCTCAGAGTGTTTAATGCGGGTAGTTGAGGGGTCTGCTCGTGTCAGACAAGTGTCTTCTGCCCCTGTCAGTCCGTGTCAGCTAACTTTCTCTCCACCGTTGATCTTAGCTTCTCTTTTGGGGATGAGATAAAGTAACTCCTCGGGGTTTATTTGGTGTTTCGTGACGCATCATGTTTTGATGTTTTGGCCTGCATGCTTTCCACGTATCTTTTTATATACACGTGTCTTATAGTGAGATATATATATATGTGTACACACCTGTAGTATTTCATTTGGCTTCCTCAGTTGTTGTTCAAGATTGAAAACAGAGAGGCTTGATATCCATGGCTTATTCTTCATTAACATTCGTTTTCTGTCTGGTTTCAAGTCAAAATTTGTCTGCAGTTGTTGCTGATGTAGCACCAGTACCAAAGAAAGTCGCACTGGTTCTTTATTATCAAACAGCAAGTCCTAGGATCCTCGTCCACAACTTGCCAGAGATGTTAACAGGCGGAATTAGTGAGATTATTGATTTCAAGATGGCCCCATCTAACCAGTCTCTGCTCACGGTGAATGAAGTGCCTGTCAGTAAGTACACTCGATTCTCTTTTGACGTTGAATATCAAGTCTATTCGATTTCGATTACTGATTCTAGGAGTTGTTTAATATTGAGAATGAATTAGGGATTCTAATGCTGCTGGAAAAGTTGGGTTTAAGGGCTCCAATTTCAATTGCACAGGGGTAGTAGTTGTATCAAATGAATGTGTATCTCTTTTTGATTCAAATATTAAGTTGATCCAATTAGCTGGAATGTGGCTTTAAGCCCGTGTCAATTTTCATTACGGGATAATCTTAAATCCTGAGAATGAATTCGAGGTTTAATCCCACTTGAGTGTTTGACAATTGAATGGGTCGAGTGCTTGGAAGTGGTAGTACTAAGAGGTGCAGAGTGGGGGTTCCAGTCCCACCCCTTGTTAGCAATTGGGGATTCGGCAAACGTACGGAACGACAAACGTATGAGTATTATACGGTTTTGTAAAATCCAGATTCGGTCCAAAATTCGGTCAACGAGACGTGATTCGTCAGTAATTCGGAACGGCATACGTACGTGTATAATTCGATTTATAAATGTGAGTTCGGCTCTGAAAATTCGGTATCTATATATAACAAATAATTTGTATTTATAAGGTCATAGACCAATTTTTATGCATATGTGTGAGTTATTTAAAGAAAAAATAAACTTAATATGATGATATTAATAATATATACAACATTAGTTATCCAAGAGGACTTTAGATGCTTGGTTAGTGAGTTTGAGATCTCTCTCACCTTCACCTTCAAATCTCTTCAGTCGTTTTTGTTTCATAAAAATTACAACGCGTCTAATATTCGGTCGTGTATGCTCGGAAGGCAGTAAAACCCAAAAAGTGGAGTCTTTGAAAAGTAAAAGCTAAAGAATTTATGGCGAATTAAGCGGACGTATCATTCGGAATACGTAAAATTCGTGAACGGTTCGCGAATAATCCGGGAATGCCACATAATACGCGACTTGGGTTCGGAGTTGCAAACGTACGCGAATAAGACGGTAAAATTCGTGATACGGAAAAATTCGCGAATGATTCGAGAATCATTCACGAACTTACTAACTAGGGTCCCACCTGCGTTGGGTCAAGTGAGTGCTTATCTGTCTTTGATTTGGATTAGCTGGAATCTTGCTCACTCTCTTCATATTCCTCCTTTTACGAAATTTGATGGACGTTCTTTTTTTGTCTCTAAAACAACCCTGTTATAGGGCGGCATGTTTCATTAGAGGGGCGGCAAGTGTGATAACAATGTCCCTCTAGTTGGTTAGGGGATGTCCTATAGAGGGTGTAAATTGACTAGATTACCCTTTTCACCTTAAATGGACTGATTTACGCTTCCTTTTTTGGTTGAAAAGACTGAAGTTTCCTCCCTATTTTTAACCTAATGGAATCAGAAAAATCAAAACAGTTTTTTTTTTTCAACTTCTTTTTCTCTTCTCCTCCTCTCCTCCTCCATTAAAACTGATTTTTCATCGTTCCCAATTAATCGGCGATTTGAAAAATTGATAATCGTTGATTGAAAACTATATTAGAGATGCCGAAGAAGAAGGTTGACAAAAATTGTAGGCGTTCTAATGAACCACATCCTCCATTAGGTCAAGAACATCAATTTGAAACTCCTCAACCGTCAAAATCAAGCACGATGACTTATATGAGGTATGTTTCGAAAAACCCAGTTAGGGTTTAGTCTATTGTGTTTGATTTAAGTTAGTTTTGTATCAAAAATTAGGGTTTTGGATCAAAATTGAAATTGAAATTTCTGTGTTGCATGTGAGTTACGATTGACAATAACTCCAAGTGGAACCGTAATTATTGATTTGGTTGATGCTACGGTTCGTTGTAACTGAAATACCAAGCGTAAGTTCTTGATTTTGAGAAAAAATATTCAGTTACGTTTTTTTTTTTTTGCAACCGTAAATGGCTTACGGTTGGTCTCGTTACTTCAATTATGAACCGTAATTTGTCCTGTAACTTGATGCTATCAACTGTATTTGAGTTACGACTTGTAACTCAAATAACCTTACCAACCGTAGAACATCCTGTAACTTAGTAATTTGCCCAAAGAAAACTTATGGTTGTAAAAATAAGATCAAATACCAACCGTAGGTTAGCTACGGTTGATCCTGATTCATTAGTTACCAACCGTAGGTTATCTACGGTTGGTCTCGATTCATTAGTTACCAACCGTATGTTTGCTACGGTGGATCTCTGTTCATTAGTTACAAACCTTAACTATGCATGCTCACCAATTTTTTTTGTTTTTTGTTTTCTATATTATTTGTTCTACCCTTAGTAAATCAATCAATTGTAATGCTTGTGTAGGAATCCTGATAGGGTGAAGAATAAGAGAGGAAATAACTTAACCCCGATTGATCATACGCCCACCCCTCGCGGTGACAAACATTTAGGGGTAGATAATAGAGGTATCCACAAGAATGAGAAGAGGAAGAATAAGTTTGAAATTAAGTTGAGAGAACAACCTGTGGCTGAATCTGGAGTTGAGTTAGAAGGAGTGGAACATAATGATCAAGAAGAGGTCGGAGTCGAAACTAACCGTGAAGGCAACGAAAATGAAATTGTAGAGGAAGAAACTAATTTTGATGAAGATGAAGAAGAATCTAAAGATTCCGATGATGAAGAAGAGGATGAAGAGGAAGCAAATGATGAAGAGGAGGAAGAGGAAGCAAATGATGAAGAGGAAAAAAATGATGAAGGCAAGGAAGAGGAAGAAAATGTCAAGAGAAAACAGGTTGTTGTAGATGCACCTCGAGTGAAAGAAAAGAAGCCGAGAAAGGAACCCGCACCGAAAGGGATGCATATTCCTAAAGGCAAAGAGTTGTTGTTGCCACCAAAGAAGAATAGAAGACCTTGGGGCGAGGCCCCGGATAAATCTTCAATCTTATTTGGTTATAAAGATTCATGGGCCGCAAAAATCTGTGAGACAAGGGTATGTTTTTTCTTACTTTTCTTAAAACATTCAATTTATAACTTATTTTGATACATTTTGTTTGTTTATATGTTTATATTTTTGTATTTTTGTTTTTTAGGACCATGCAAGATGCACGAAATTGCTCAAGCGTCAAAGGGCTAAACATTGGCCATTAAGTGAAGAATGTGTTGCGGTTCGCAATCTAGTAGTTAGTACAGGATTAGGGCCCGAAATTCTTCATTCCCAATCGGAGTATGATAGTGTTGTGGTCTCTGCCTTCAGGGAACGATTTTGGATTGAAACCAATACGTTTCATCTTCCATTTGGAGAGATGACAATAACACCGGACGATGTGAAGCAAAATCTTGACCTTGAAGTTGAAGGACAATCTGTGACAGAAGGTTTCGACAACAACATGTCTTGGAGTGACCTTTACATCCTTGTTCAAGAAACACTTGGGTGGGAGAAAGATGAAACCGAGATGGAGTTTCAATTGGCTGGTGGTTATAACCCTGATGAACCACATAAACCACGTATCATCAAAAAGCTTTTGTTGAAGAATCCGAGGAAAAAGTTTAAAGGAACGCTCAAAAAGGAAAAGGCAGGTGAGGTGATGGACGAAACAAGAGTTAGACGTACAACCACAACTTATTTGTTGTATTCTCTTGGGACCATTTTCTTTCCCGATAACTCTGGAAATATGGTGAATGTTCATTACCTATGCTTGTTGAAGAATTTGGACGAGATCAAAAATTATTCGTGGGCCACTGTCACCCTTGCATATTTACTTGAGAGCCTAAGAAAGGCCTCGAGGGTTGGAGCTACTGAAATTTACGGGAATGTTGCTTGTCAATAATAATCACCTTTGGAGTATATCCCTCTATGTAGAATAACTTCACTTGTTCTAGTGCCCACACATAGCTCTCTTCGATATCATTTTTCAAGAAGCAAAAACCAACACTAAAAGGAGAAATGGTAGAAGTTTGCCCGACAATGTTCAACAACGGCATCTCAAACTTGTTGGTTTTGTATGTGCAATCCATTAGAAGCACTTGATGAGAGCACCGTGCAAACTTCACAAACTCAGGATGAGCCAATAAAAGATGTCTTATTCGTCCTTTCTCATCTTCATCGTGGAAAACCGAGTAATTATGCGCCTCCCCCAAATGCCTTAATTGTTGCATTTCGTTCCTTTGTTCCCATTTCTTAGCCTTCAATTTTTTTCTTGCGTTGTAGATGTTAGCCAAAGTAAAAGCATTTTGTGGGTTTCTCTACTTTATGTGAGCGAGGATATCAATGGGCTTCATACGAATTTGTGTCATTGACTCTAGGATCTTTTCTTCTTCTTCAGTAAGGCGTCCAGCATAAGAGTGTGATAGCAAACTCTCCAGTATAGGGTGGTTATGACTACCGCATACAACTTTCTCCAAAAACCACTTTTTTGCCGTGTTCCTTTTAAATTGAAACTTGAAGGGGCATCGGGTCTTCTTAGTAAAAGTAGTATTCTTCCTCTTTGTCTTTTCTACTTGCACTGTATCCTTTTTTGCGTGACTTCTATGTTGTCCACTACACTCGCAAACCATTTGAAAGGCACTTTCACTAGTGGTACCATTACAAACTATGATACACATAATCAACTTGCCTCGTTCTCTAGCCCACTTTTTTGCATCATCTTTCTCCTCCCATGTCTCCTCGGTTAAATAGTGAAAGCTAGAATCTTCGGTAAGAAGTTCATTTGCTAAAGGTTGTTCATCCATTAAAGGAGGTACATCCACGATCTGGACAACAATATACCCACATTAGTCTAAACGAGGCAATAAAACGAAATCATATATAAAGATACGGTTGGTTACGACAGAGGAAAAACAAACCGTAACATGATTACAGTTGGTAAGTACAATCATACACGAACCGTAACAAACCTACGATTGGTAATGGTCCTCCAATAACAAACCGAAAATAGGGTGAAGTAAAAATGAAACATATAAAGTGATTTACGGTTGGTAAAAAAATTACATAACAAACCGTAACGAAAGTTACGGTTGGTCTCGATTCACATATTAACAACCGTAAATACTCCCATGCACATGATAAGTTACGGTTGGTAACTACTAAAGGACATAATCAACCGTAATCTAGTTACGGTTCGTATCGAAATTTTTTATACCAACCGTAACTGGTTTTAGGATTGGGTTTTCCCCAAATTGAACCAGTTACGGTTGGTATTTCATACTTTTCGAACAGTAACTTTGAGTTACGGTTGGTAACGAGCTAAATTCCAACCGTAAGTTCTTCTGAAATTTTAAAAGTTCTGATTTTTTTTACGTATTTAAGATAATTTTGAGCGAAAAAAAGCTAATGGGAACTAGTTTAGAAGTATACCTGGTCATTTTCAGGCTCTCGTTCTTCAGTTTGTTGGCTAATTTCTTCAATTGGTTGAGATTGACCTTCATTTTGGGTTAAAACATCTCTACCATCTAACAAATACTCCATATCAGGATCTCCATCAAGAGGTATGTAGTATTTGTTTTCTCTATCATATAGAGATAAACCCATCACAAATTTGCCACTGGAACCACTTATTTTGGTTGAGTGAATCAAAGTCCAGGGCTTCACAAATATCACATAAGTTCTTTTTTTCTTCTCCTCTAAACTTTTTTTTTTTACTCTAAAAATCTGATTTTGATTTGTTTTATAGTAAATATAAGTGAAATTTAATTATCAAAATTAAACTAGATTATCAACACTAAACTATGTAAGGGTCAATTAGTCATTTTCAACTTTTTTTATAAGAGGCACTTGCAATTACCATCTGATGACCCTTTTTATTCTATTCAATGCCGCCCCTCTAATGGAATCAGCCGCCCCTATAACAAGGTTGCTGTAAAAGTATTAATACAAATGTTTTTACTCTTTTCGGACGACATTGAAAACTTTATCAAGTACATATGCAAAGCCTACGAAGGCACATCTCCCAAATCTTGTCAACTACCGACGAGTGAATCTATCAACCGTCTCCCTCCAAAGTCATCCAACGATTCAAATAACAGGGGTTTGCCTGAGAACCAGGCACCCCCTAGCGAAGATGAAAAGCCTAAAGGTGATGAAAAGAAAAAGAAACATATGAGCATCCCGAGACATAATTATAATTGTACTTGTAGTGTGTGCGATTGGTGGGATATTTTTGTGGTTCTGTTACAAATATTATTTGCACGTCACCAGCAAAGATCTCAAGTTGAGCTCTAAAGTCCAACCAACTATGAGGGAGATATAACCGGTTTGAATATAAAGATTATTACAGATTAAGTGTTTGATTGATGAATGGAACAAGTACAAGTATGGAACAAGCACAAGTATGGAACACTTTAGTAGACTAATGAGAAAGACAAGCAACTGGCAACTGGCACTTTTGAAGAACTCTTTAATTTAAAATCTCAGTTTAGTAATTTATTTTATAAGGATTTGGAATCCAAATACTTTGAAAATCTCCGATTGTTAGCCATCACAGGCTATAAACATCAAAGCCAGATCTATTGGCTAAACAACCAGCAGTTAGTTGTAACTATGTAATATGTATGTTTTTTGCCTTTATGGAAAAAAAAAACTCAATTTTAAGAATACTGAGGCCAGTAGCTTCTATAAAAAGCCCCCAGATTGACTTTAAGACCTCTATTTATTATTTAAGGTAGGTGATTTTTCAAATGAAAATGATCTACACTACTACAAAAATGACCCTAATTTATGAGACTTTGAGAAGGTTACTTCTTACCACGTGGGTTGTTGAATTGGTCCGAAGAGATCCATATGAATTAAATCAAGTGGAGATTTAGTGAGAATATCTCGAGATGATTTATGGTGAACTTTCGTTTGTTTACCCTTTTGACAGGCACCACATACACCATCAATCTTTGCATTGATTTTGGGAACGCCTCTAACAAGTTCTTTGTTAATGGTCTTAGTTAGAAGACGATAATTGATGTGTCCAAAACGCTCATGCCAAAGATGTGTAGATCTCACCTTGGTCAAATTGCAACAGTTACTGAACTGAGTATCGAGAAGATAACAGTTGTTTTTACCACGAGTTCCCTGAAAAATTACTTTCCCAGTTTTGTCTACGATGTCACATCCATTTACATTGAAGACAACTCTATGGACTTTGTCACAAATTTGACTAACAGAAAGAAAATTTACAGTCATACCTTTTACATATACTACATCATGGATTTCAGGTACGCCGGGAAGTTTGATCGTCCCCTTCTTGCTTACGTAGCAGCAACTCCCATCTCTGAAAGTCACGGGACCTCCTTCATAGTCATTTGAAGAAACAAACCACGTGAGATCACCTGTCATATGTCGGCTACATCCACTATCAAGAAACCATTGAAAGGGTGATGTTTATTTTAAAGCAAAAGCTCCCATACTATCACTACTCTCCTGTTTAGGATTTCGTGTTAGTTTTCTACATCCTTTTAGAGAAATAACCAGTTGTACAGTTTTCTTATGAAGATTACTTGCAACTTTCAGACTCTTTTGGAAGGACATACAAGTATGTTGAAAGTGATTGGAGGAATCACAAAACAAATATGGGACAACATCTTTAAGCTCGTCTGAGCAGTTCTGAGTCATATCAGTTTCCACAATGTCTGGACATTGTTTATCATCTGACTTACGACTGTTCTTCATAGAAGAACAACTAGAGTTATTCAAGTTCGTCAAAGGAATTTTGACAGATTTCAAATCCTTAATCTTAGCAATTTCTGCAACAAGATCATAATTGATCCGGATTTGTTCATCCAACTTTTTCTGAAGAATAACTAGTTTATCAGAATTTTCTTTGCGATTGTTTTTTAATCTTGGTGAAGCGTTTCTAGAGACTTTACTGTCCATATAGTCAGATCACTACAAACACAGAATGATGAGGTCTTTAAACGTGTTTGCTTACTCTGATACCAATTGAAAATGCGGGGGGTCTAACAACCAAACCCAGTATTTCGATTAGCAATCTGTATGGAATAACTCGAATATACTTTTAAGAGAATCAACTAGACGGTCAGACTCAATCTTAATAAAAGTATATCAAAGAGTTATATCTCACTTTCTCGATTCAATACTTACTCAAGCAAATAGAAATCTACGAGTCTAATTGAATACAAGAGAAATAAACTTGGATGGTACCAAAGACCAATATCCAAGGATCAATCAATTTCCAATCAACAACCAAAGATTGGAATTCACAATTGATCGATTCAATGCACAACCTGTGATATTTCAATTATATAACAAAATATAATGCGGAAAAGAAATAACACAGACACCAGAAGTTTTATTAACGAGGAAACCGCAAATGCAGAAAAACCCCGGGACCTAGTCCATATTGAACACACACTGTATTAATCCGCTACAGACTCTAGCCTACTACAAACTAACTTTGGTCTGGACTGTAGTTGAACCCCAATCAATCTCACACTGATCCAAGGTACAGTTGTGCTCCTTACGTCTCTGATCCCAGCAGGATACTACACATTTGATTCCCTTAGCTGATCTCACCCATAACTAAGAGTTGCTACGACCCAAAGTCGAAGACTTTATAAACAAATCTGTATCACACAGAAAAGTCTACGATAATAGATAAATCTGTCTCCCACAGAAATACCTACGAGTTTTTTTTCCGTCTTTTGATAAATCAAGGTGAACAGGAACCAATTGATAAAACCAGACTTATGTTCCCGAAGAACATCTCAGTACTATCAATTACCTCACAATAATCTTAATCGACTAGCGAAAGAAGATATTGCGGAATCACAAACGATGAAACGAAGATGTTTGTGATTACTTTCATATCTTGCCTATCAGAGATATCAATCTCAAGCCAATCATTATGATTGTACACGTACGATAGAAGATACAAGATCAGATCACACAACTACAAGAAAGTAGTATCGGTCTGGCTTCACAATCCCAATGAAGTCTTCAAGTCGTTAACTTATAAGGTTTAGTAAAACCTAAGGTTAAAGGAGAATCGACTCTAGCTAACACAACTAGTATCACACAGGAGGTGTGGGGATTAGGTTTCCCAGTTTCTAAAGTTCTCCCTTATATAGTCTTTCAAATCAGGGTTTGCAATCAATGTTAGCTTAGTAACAAAGCATTCAATATTCACCGTTAGATGAAAAACTGATTAGATTCAAGCTAATATATTTCAACCGTTAGATCGAAACTTAGATTGTTATACACAAATGAAATGCACGTTCATTTAGGTTTGTGTAACCGTACCCAAACATGTACATCTAGTTGGTTCAACAGTAGTTAACCAAATGGTTAGCCATATGAGCACTTTCATATCAACCATATTCTTCTTTACCATAACTAGTTCAAATGACTCAAATGAACTAGTTAGGGAGTTGTTCAATTGCTTAGATCTTATAGAAGTATACAAGACACAATCGGAGCAAAAACGATTTGGTTCACTCGAATTGATTCATGAATTTTATAGCCACGGTTTGCAAACTTGCATTCCTTAGTATTTATAAGTTTAAGTTCACGAATAATCGTTTTTAGATATAACCAACTTAAGTACGCGGACTTGGTACGCGGACTTAAGTACCCGGAATGAGTTTGTTTTCAATTCACAAACTCGAGCAGAAATTCTCGGGCTGAGAACTTCCGTCAGTACGCGAACTGGGTTCGCGGACACTTGTTCCGGTTTTCCTGAGCAGCAAAGTACGCATACTTTGGTTCAAGGAATATTGACTTATACATGTATGAGTTACCCCACATTGCTTATATCCAACATGGTTATATAATCTAAACTCTCATTTCATTCATTGAAACATTCTTAGAGGACGTTATATAGTTGTTGTTCACAGACTATTTTTCGTCAAAGCAATTTTCAAGTAATTGAAACTTAACATGACTTTCGTCACTAGTAAAGATGAACTTGGCTAAAGCGAAAGCTTACCAACACATATTTCGAGAAATAGATAAGCGAGATAAACTCGGCTCTAAATAGCAAATGTGTATAATCAAAGTATATATAGAAAAACGACTTTTGTCTCAACATAGGAGTTAGAGTAGATAGACTTTTGAGTGACAGATAAGTTCAAGTCTCCACATACCTTTTAGTTGATGAAGTTCCACCGGTTCCTTGAGTAGTTCTTTGTATTCGTATGATGATCGCCATGGAGTCTTGAGCTCAACTACACTTTTTATCCTAGTCCGAGGCTTAGCTATAAGTATACTAGAAATCAAGACTTATAGTTTTGATCACTAACATTGACAAACATGCTTGAGATAGCAACGCATGCGAGTTCGACCGAGCATGCTCTAACAATCTCCCCCTTTGTCAATTTTAGTGACAAAACTATTAATACATATGGAGTACAAAAAAAAAATGTAGCTCCTCTTCTTCATGTCTGATCTTCAACATTACTCGAAATCTTCGTCACTTCCAAGTACTCCAATGATCTCAAAGGTTGTAAGTTTAGTATCACCGTTGTGAAAATCCGTAGCTATAACAATGACAAAATAAGAATTCTCAATCATTGTTATATAGTGTCATAGTATTATTATACAACATCAAAGTTCAATTGTATCACAACTTCGACAACAATACTATGGTGATATGCATCACTCCCCCTTAGTCAATACTCCATCTCACATGGAAACCACTCCACCTTACATAATGATCCTAAAACCATATGTATTTGTAGTGTTAACTACACATTAATTCTCCCCCTTTTTGTCAATAAAATTGGCAAAGGTACAAAAACGGGATCCTAATGAAATTTCCATAGAGACATTTCATGAACAAAAGTAAGCACATATCAAATTTTTAGATGCAATCATATAGCCGAAGCTAAATGCTTTCATCAAGGAGTTTATAAATATACAAGATAACTCCTATAATATTCCACAGCCACACTCCCTATAAAGATTTGGCAGTTACGCACAAGTTTAATTAAGAACTCTCCCCAATAAAATGTCATTCCCGAAAGAACAACAAGAGCGACCTTACTTTCACAAGAAAAGAAGGATTCAAAGAACCACCTAACAGAAAAAGAATCAACTTACTGAAACAAATGCACAATTGACACAAACACTTACTGGAGTTCCAAACTCAATTGCCCAAAAAATCGAGATAAGCACAGGGCAAGAGTTTTAGGAGACTAATGAACCAAAACAACACCAATAGACTGTCGTAAGTGTTGAAACGTAGCAGTGTCTAGTGGTTTGGTGAGATATCAGCCAATTGTTGTTCTGAAGGCACAAATTTCATATTTATGATACCATTTTCATAAAGATCTCGAATAAAATGGTACCTTATATCAATGTGCTTTATTCTTGAGTGCTCAACATGATTCTCTATGATTCTAATCGCGCTAGAGTTATCACAGAGATCTTCATTACTCCAGTATCAATTCCATAATCTGCCAACATTTGTTTCATCCAAATAAGTTGAGTACAACATGAGCTGGAAGCTATATATTCTGCTTCACATATGGACAGGGATTGTGAATTTTGTTTCTTGCTATGCCATGCCAAGATTCAAACCTACATAATAGAAACCCCCTGATGTACTTTTTCTGTCTTCTACACATCCTTCCCAGTCAGCATCTGAATACGCAGAAAGGTCAGTGTTGGTATCAAAGGTATAAGATAAACCATACCAAGTTGTGTGATTCACATATCGTATGATCCTTTTTGCAGCTGCAAGATGAGACTCCTTTGGATTAGCCTGAAATCTAGCACAACAACCAACACTAAAAGCAATATCAGGTCTAGTAGCTGTAAGATATAAAAGGCTGCCAATAATAGATCGATACATCTTTTGATCCACGCTTACTCCTTTCTCATCTCTGTGTAGTTTACCAGTGGTGGGCATAGGTGTCAGTTTTGGAGTTGATTTATTCAAACCGAACCTTGAAACAAGATCCTTAGCATATTTTTCTTGAGATAAGTTAATTCCATCCTTATGTTGTTGAATTTGTAATCCTAAAAAGAAATATCTTGAGAATATTTTCGGTTTTGGAAATTCCTTGGTGTCCAAACTTCCTAGTCTATAAATACTGAAGTTTGCATTTCTAGCAAACTAATCCTTCGTGACAACAAACTTCCTCTTGTTGTGTTGTTACTGGTGTGGCCGCCTATTCGGAGAGGAGAGTAACCTAATTAGGCGAAATCTCTTACGGCCGCTCAGTTTAAAGTCTTCTTTGGGATTGAGAAGCTCTATTAGTACCGTTGGTGGGAAACTAGATAATTGCGGTTTATCTTTTGTTTGCATTAATTTTATTGATTAACGGTGGTTGAACTTTGATTGCACCTAGTTTGTTTATGCTTGAGAATCTTCTCTTCTGATATAATATTCACTCAAACTAGTTCAGAGTTTCGACAAGGATCTTTAGACTGTTGTTAGTTCTAAAGACGATCTTGTGATAATCCATTGTTAACAGACTCCATTCTATGCGTGATTGATCACAAGATATTCAAGTGATTGTATGCAGGTGTTTATTGAAGATCTAAGAAAATTTGAAGACGAAGAAGATATTGAAGATTTTGATTTGTGGGTTCATAATCTTTGGTGCACAATACTTGTTTTGGTAAAAAGAGGATCCAATTAACAATTGGTTTTATCCTTGTGATAGAATTGGATTGATTAATTGAGTAGATCAGCATCAACACATTGGATTTAGAGTGTTGATCGCAAAATCTTAACGATTACTTTGGTAATTGAACATAAGATAGATCTAAGGACCTGACGAAGGAGTTTATGTTAAGATAAAAAGAAGACCTTTGTCCGATTCATATCACTTGGTTGAAGAGAGTTGATACCAAACAGATTTGTTGTTCCTTTACTGTTTGGAATATGAACCAAAGGAATTGATCCAAGTACGTGACTTATTTATAAGTTGGAGGCGTGGGAATACAGACGGAACTAGGTGAACTATAGGTTTAGTTGCTTGGTCTCAATTATACGAAGCTAGGTATAATTTTGTGTAGCGGCTTAATCCTGAGAATATTCAATTCTGGACAAGGTCCCGGGATTTTTCTGCATTTGCGGTTTTCCTCGTTAGAAAAATCTTGTTGTGTTATTTACTTTATGTTTCCGCATTATAATTGTTTTATTATAATTAAAGTAAATTACACAAACGTTAATTCCTATTTACTCGATAAGTGAATCCTATTTTGTTTTGTTAAGTCCGAACCTTTTTATCAGGTAAACATACTTCGTTGTTGTATTGTCTCGATCTCGTATCCATAGACGATCACACGAAGTGTGAACCGATTAGTTGCATTGTCTCGACTCAGTCCATAGACAATCACTTTCGGAGAAATGACTTATAGGTAGGAAATTTTTTAGATTGAGGTATATTTGGGTACCCTCGTCTTTTCAGTACGCATGCCTAAGTACCCGGACTAAGTTTGGGTTCGCCAGTATGCGAACTTGTACGCATACCTTCCAAACTCAACAGATATTCCCGGACCTGAACCTCACGCCAGTACGCGTACCGCTGTGCGTCCAAAGTTCCGGGACTTTCACTAAACCAACCAGTACGCATACGGGTATGCATACTATGGTTCCCGGACTTGGATTATATATATGCAAGTACGCATACTATTCTTATATCTAATTGTTCTAAACTCCATTTCAATCATTGAAACATTCTCGGAAGACGACAATAGTTGTCTCACACAAACTATTAGCTTCAAAGCAATTTTCAAGTGATCAAATGATCAATACGAAACATTCCGAGTCTACATCAAATAATTTTCCCACACAAATCAGGTAAGATGTTACAAGGCGATTTTCACATGATCGTCTTTTGACTTCCGTCAATAATATAAGATGAACTTGGTTATAGCGAAAGCTTATCAACACATATTTCGAGAAATATGTAAACGAGTTAAACTCATCTCGAAATATCAAATGTGCATAATTGAAGTCTATATAGCTATACGACTTTTGTCTCAAATAGGAGATAGAGTAGATAGACTTTTGAGTGATAGGTGAGTTCAAGTCTCCACATACATTTTGTTGATGAAGTTCCACAAGCTCCCCTTAGTAGTTCTTCGTCTTCAATCGCTGAACACCGTGAAGTCTAATGCTCAACTACACTTTCTATCCTAATCCGAGACTTAGCTATAAGTAGACTAGAAATCAAGACTTATAGTTTTGGCAACTAAACTTGACAAACAAGCTTGAGATAGCAACGCTTGCGAGTTCGACCGAGCAGTGCTCTAACAATGAGAAATAAATTGAACGGTACCAAATACCAATGTTCAAGTGTCAACCAATTTCAATCAACAACCAAAGGTTGGATTTACCAATTGATTGAACTACACACAACCTGTGATATTTCAATTCTATAAACAAATATAATACAGGAAAGAAATAATACAGACACCAGAAGCTTTGTTAACGAGGAAATCGCAAATGCAGAAAAACCCCGGGACCTAGTCCAGATTTGAACACCACACTATATTAAGCCGCTACAGACACTAGCCTACTACAAGTTAACTTCAGACTGGAATGTAGTTGAGCCCTAACCAAGTCTCACACCGATTAAGGTACAACCGCGTTCATTACGCCTCTAAATCCCAGCAGGACTCTAGCACTTGATTCCCTTAGATGATCTCACCCACAACTAAGAGTTGCTACGACCCAAAGTCGAAGACTTTATAAACAAATATGTCTCCCAAAATAAAAGTTTATTCTGATAGATAAATCTGTCTCCCACAGAAATACCTACGAAGTTTTTGTTCCGTCTTTTGATTAATCAAGGTGAACAGGAACCAATTGATAATCCGATCTTATATTCCCGAAGAACATCCTGGCAAAGTAGTTGAAATCGTTCCTCGGTCCTACTCGGTTGGGGATCTTGGAGCGAGGAGCAATAAGTTCGGACTTGGAAATCGCCAAAAATCGGTCTAATACTCGGAATCATTTTATTAAAGACTTATTTATGGCTGCTCATAAGTCATGATTTGTACCCAATTAAGATTAAAATTTTAACACTATCATGTAATTAACTGTGTAATATTCTTATATTGAACGTATTTATCATGTATTTATAGGTTTTTCTATCTGATAACTCTCATCTGAGGGGTTACGGAATTTTTATTTTCTGATTTTAGTGCATGCAAAGCCAACTCGGAAAAATCGTTAACTCGTGTAGCTCAAAAATCGTCCCAAATCGGCAAAATCGTCCTTCTTAATCGCTAAAAATCGATAATGGCTTTGAATCGGAAATCGCCTCGGTCATATATCCTGTAGCGATTACTCGGCGAATAATCGGCCTTGGATAATGATTTTGACTACACTGCATCCTGTAAATATCAATCACCTCACAATAACTTAACTATATGGTAGTAGAAGAAGTTATTGTGGAATCACAAAGAATGAGACGAAAAGATTTGTGATGACTTTTTATATCTTATCCATCAGAGATAAATCTCGAGCCAATCTTAGAGAAGATAGAACTCAATACGATAGAACAAGTAAGATCAGACACGCAACTGCAGAGAAAATAGTTGGGTCTGGCTTCAGAATCCCAATGAAGTCTTCAAGTCGTTAACCTATAATGGTTATAGGAAAAACCTAGGTTAAAAGAGAATCGAATCTAGTACGCAACTAGTATCACACGGGAGGTGTGGGGATTAGGTTTTCCAGTTGCTAGAGTTCTCCCTTATATAGTCTTCAAATAAGAGTTTGATAGCTTAGAAACAAAGTAATCAATATTCACCGTTAGATGTAAACTTTATTTAAGATTCAAGCTAAGTTTGCTTAAAACCAAAGCAACATCTCTCCACCGTTAGATGGTCTTAGCTTGTTACACACAAATGAAATCTACCTTCATTTGGATATGGGTAACCATACCTAAACGTGTATATTAAGTTGGCTCTAACCGAAGTTAGCCATATGAACACTTTTTTATTAACCACATTCATCTAACACTTATAGATCAAATGATAATCAAAGTAATATAATTGGGTTACTGATAAGTGCATAATTCATATGATTTTAGTGTCCATTCCATACTTGTTTTAGCTATTATTCTTGCATGTATTTGTGTTATTACTCTTGTTTTCTCTTATTTTCTTCTATTAGGTGAATCATCCAAAAATGAGCTACAAAGTGCTGAAAATATCTAAGAAGAGAAGTATTTCAAGTATCCAAGTGCCCAAGTCCAAGAGAAGTGGAAGAAGTGCGACGAAAGGGAGCAAAACACACATAATCAAGAGAAGGGACAAAGACCGATCTTAACTCACTCAAATTAAGGATTTCTCATCATCATATATAATATAATTTAAAGATAAAAATAATGCAAAAATAATGAGGTCATTCCGAGTTCGGATGAAGAAGTTGTGGCCAAAACAAGCTTTTATTGAATACCGAAGACAGTGAAGTCCGCGAACTAGGTTCGCATACCGAGTTCGCAGACTTAATTCCGAAAAATTCTGCTGGATTTTGAAGTTCGCGGACTGGGTTCGCACACTTAGAAAATGGGAAACGTGTATTCACACCTTGGAAGACCTAAGGGAACATTTGGATTCGTTATTTTGTTATTTCGGGTCGGGTTCTTGAACCAAATTAAATACGTAAAGACCAAGCAATGTAAACCTATAAAAAGGTGTTAGGTTATGTAAAATAATATCATATCCATTAGGTCACGAAATTGTTAGGGTTTGGAGAGAAGAAACATCATACGGAGCGATTATCAATCGCAAGGTTATCTCTTTACTTTTATCATATGTATATCATGGATGTTTCTACATCCATGAGTAGCTAAACACCTATTGATTGATGATGAATTCTAAGTTGTAAACAAGATTTTAGTTATTATATTAATCTACTTTGAAGTTCTTCATATGATTATCGTTTGTTTATATTATAATGAATATTTTTGATTGATTGATAGATTGTTTAGGTGGACAACTAAATTGATTTGTTGATTCAATCTATTTCTATTATTGAGCTAGGAGATAAGTAATCGTTGAATAACCTTTACACAAATATAGAACACAAAACCTTGTAGAGGGATTATGTGGAGCGATTGTGGGTATAAACAACACTAGAAGTGGACCTTGAGCTAAGAGTCTAACTACTAGGATCAACCTATAAATTCACAAAAGATAAAGCATTCGACCAAATTACACCTTGAGTGAGCTACTACTAGGTGGTTAGGCGAATAAAATCTGGCATTGTAGATCTTCCGTACTCGGTGATAAAAGGAATTTAGGGAACAACACTGAGCTAGTTGTTATTCCATGGTTGGTGATAATCTATGATTAACGACAATTAGGAAAGTATAATAACTCATTGACGGTTTATTAACGAAGAAGGATTCCTCGATCCTATCTCTCTCTATTGATTACAATACAATTTTATTTGCTTTGATTATTTATTTTGTTCACAATCTAAAACAAAACCCCCCTCTGTGACACTTCGAAAACTAAAACTCACTGCTCTTCGTGGGAACGATCCTTACTTCCATTATATTACCAGTTAATTGTGTGGGAATAAGATTATTAATTTGTTGAGGCTACGTCACCCATCCAATTTTGGCGCCGCTGCCGGGGAGTAGTCGGTAACTTTAGTTGTTATTTTTATTAGTTTTGATCTTGTTTTTAGAATTTCTTTTTAGTTTTTAATTTAGTTTTCTAGATTTTTGTTTCAGGTACTTAATCTCTGGCACCTAAATACTGGGAGTATCAGAGGTGCGGAATCCAAACCCGTAAAGGAACGGTATTACAAGCACGCCAACAAACGTAACTAGAACCCTCTATAGAAGAGATGGTTAATACAGACGACGAGATAGATCCTCCACCTCCTCCTCCTCCAGAGAGGAAACTGCGAGAGTTGACATCTCCATGCTTAGATTCGCAACCACTGTGTATTAAAATCACTAACCCAGTGGAGCTGAAATTGAATGTTCTTCACCATCTACCAAAGTTCAAGGGACTTAGAGGTGAAGATCCTAATTGTCATCTTCGGAAATTTTAACAGAAGATGACGAGTCTTAGGCAAAGTACTGAAGACAGTGACACATCATTGTTATAAGCTTTTCAATTCTCTTTAATAGATTCGGTGGAAGAATGGTTGTATTACCTTCCTCCAGGGAGTATTACAACATGGAATGAGATGAAAAAGCTATTTTTAGAGAAATATTTTCCTGCTTCAAAAGCAGCCTTTGTTCGTAAGGAGATTAGTGGTGTTCTTAAAATTATTGGGGAGTCTCTTTATGAATATTGGGGTAGGTAAAAAAAGTTGGTGGCGAGTTGCCCTCAGCACAACATATTACCAACACTCATCATTCAATATTTCTACGAAGGATTACTTCCAGAGCAACGAAATTTGATTGATGCGGCTGCTAGTGGTTCACTTACTGAAAAGACAATCTTGTAGGAAACCAGTTTGATTGAGAGCATGGCTTCGAATGATAAACAATTTTATACCATAAATGACTCAAATGTCAGAAGAGTTATCCATATGGAGGAAACTTCACAATCAGAGCAGCGGATAAACAATATAGAGAAGGTAGTACAAAGGATGGCAGCAGTGATTATTCCATCATACGAAGAGGAAGCCGAGGTAAATGCTTTATTCCCTAATCATAGGCCAAGGTATGATCCATACTCAAATACTTATAATCCTGATTAGAAATATCATCCTAATTTCAGTTACGCTAACAAGCAAGCTGCAGCCCATAACCCATATGCAAGACAAGGTGGTTTTCAATAACATTTACAACAACCACAACAACATAAAGAGCAGGATTTTTCTGTTGATGATAAACTGAGTGCTATGATGCAAGGTATTACCTCTTTGTTCCAACAAAGTCAGCAGAAAACTGATCAATTCATGCAGAAAACTGATCAGTTCATGCAGAAAGCCGATCAAAATAAGTTGAAAACTGATAACGCTATTAGAGATTTACAAACTCAGATGGGGCAAATGGCGACAAATATGAATCAAATGAAAGCGCAAGCTTCAACAAAGTTGTCATCACAACCTTTTGTGAACCCAAGAGAACACGTTAATGCAATAACTCTAAGAAGTGGGAGACAGACTGAAGAGCCACATCAACAAAAAAACGTTAGTAACGACATCGAAAAGGAAGTAGAGGAGGAAACCGTCCCAAAGGAAAAGCCAATCTCAAACGGCCAACCTAAGGACACGGTTCCCACTTTTATCATACCACCTCCTTTCCCTAGTCGTTTTTCCAAGTCGAAGAAGCAAGCTCAAGACAAGGAGATCATGGATATTTTCAGCAAGATACACATCAACATTCCATTTATTGAGGCCATCAGAACCGTACCTAGGTATGCCAAGGTTTTGAAGGACTTGTGTACAAGGAAGGATAGGTTGATTGCTAACGAGATTACTCAGGTGGGCGAAAGTGCTACAACTATGTTACTAAAGAAGATGCCTACAAAGTGTGAAGATCCTGGCGGTTTCACATGTCCTGTTACCATTGGTAACCGACGATTCGAGTGTGCTTTGCTTGATTTGGGATCTTCCATAAGTGTTATTTCATCCGATGTTTATGATTCTTTGAATCTCGGACCTTTAAAAGAGGCAAATATCACTATTCAATTGTCTAACAAGTCTAATATATATCCTAAGGGAGTCGTTGAGGACGTGTTAGTTCAAGTGAATCAGTTGATCTTTCCGGTTGATTTCTACATTGTGGATATGCATAATGGAGATAATTATTCATTTACTTTGTTACTTCTTGGGAGACCGTTTATGAAAAATGCAAAGACGAAGATTGATGTTGATAGTGCTGCACTCACTATGGAATTTGATAACAAGATCATACGGTTCAATATCTTTGAAACCATGCGATATCCTAGTGATGTTCACTCAGCTTTCTCTATTTATGTTATTGGTTCGTTAGCACAACAAATGTTTGATTTGAATGCTGAAGATGAACTTAGAGTTGTGTTACGCAATAACATTGATTTGGACGTTCACGGAAAGCCGAACCTGGACGTTGACTTAGCCAAAGAGCTAGTGGAGATGTGTGGTGCTTTAACGGCATTGCAAGAAGCTAAACAGGGTAATCTTTCTTATATTTATTTACCCATAACTAATGAGGTTCCTTTACCTTCTATTGTGCAGGCACCGAAACTAGAATTGAAGCCGCTTCCAGACCACATAAAGTATGCGTACTTAGGTGATAAAGAAGAACTTCCGGTGATTATTGCAAATAACCTCACCCAAATACAAGAAGAACGTCTACTTAGGGTTCTGAAAGAGCACAAAACGGCTATTGGTTGGACTATTGATGATATAAAAGGCATTAGTCCATTCATGTGCATGCATAGAATCCTAATGGAAGATGATTTTAAGAATGTACGCGATGATCAGCGTAGGATCAACCCCCCAATGATGGAGGTCGTGAAGAAAGAGATCCTCAAATTACTAAGTGTGGGGATGATTTACCCAATTTCTGACAGCAAATGGGTTAGTCCGGTACATGTGGTACCTAAGAAAGCAGGTGTCACTGTTGTTAGAAATCAAGATGATGAACTTGTTCCTATAAGAGTTCAAACAGGATGGAGAGTATGCATAGACTACAGAAAGCTTAATGTCGCAACCCGAAAGGATCACTTTCCTTTGCCTTTCATTGATCAGATGTTAGAGAGGTTAGCGAGACACTCACATTATTGATTTTTGGATGGTTATTCGGGCTACAATCAGATTGTTAGTGCACCATAAGATCAATAGAAGACTACTTTCACTTGTCCTTTTGGTACGTTTGCCTATAGACGGATGTCGTTTGGTATTTGCAATGCGCCTGCCACTTTTCAGAGGTGTATGGTCAGTATATTTTCTGACTATGTGGAACGCATCATTTAGGTATCTATGGATGATTTTATTGTTTATGGTGATTCATTTGATTTTTGTTTACAAAATCTTGAACTAGTGCTTAAAAGATGCATAAACACTAATCTTGTTTTAAATTGGGAGAAATGTCACTTTATGGTAAACCATGGCATAGTGCTCGGTCACATTGAGTCCTCTCGAGGGCTTGAAGTTGACAAGGCAAAGATAGACTTAATAAGAAACTTACAATATCCCACTTCGGTGAGGGAGATTCGTTCTTTTCTTGGTCATGCAGATTTTTACATGCGGTTTATCAAGGATTTCTCCAAAATCTCAATGCCGATGTGCAAATTATTGCAAAAGGAGGTTATTTTTGACTTCAACAAGGAGTGAAAGGATGCCTTTGATAAATTGAAAGAATTTTTAACAACTGCACCAATTATCAAGTCACCGGATTGGAGTTTGCCATTTGAATTAATGTGTGATGCAAGTGACTATGCAGTTGGAGCCGTTTTGGGTCAAAGAGTAGACAAGTTGTCTCATGTGATTTATTATGCATCCAAGACCCTAAACAATGCACAAATCAACTATTCTACCATCGAGAAAGAATTTTTGGCTATAGTGTTTGCATTACAAAAATTTAGATCCTATTTGGTGGGTTCAAAAGTGGTTGTGTATTCTGATCATGCAGCCCTTAGGTACCTATGAAAGAAGAAAGAAGCTAATCCAAGACTGATATGGTGGATTCTACTATTGCAAGAATTTGATTATGAAATCAAGGATAAAAGAGGTGTTGAAAATACCGTTGCAGATTATTTTAGTAGACTTGTTGTTTTCGAAGAAGAACTTCCTTTACAAGATCGTTTTCCGGACGAACAACTTTTCTCAATTGAAGATTCAACACCTTGGTACGCGGATATAGTGAACTACTTGGTTACAAGACAAGTACCTAGTACAATGTCTAATTTTCAAAAGCTTAAGCTTAAGAAAATAGCCAAACAATATGTGTGGGATGATCCCTACTTGTAGAAATACGGTTCTGATCAAATCATCCGCAGGTGCGTACCTAATTATGAATTCAATATATTCTTACTTTTTTGTCATACTTATGCATGTGGTGGTCACTTTGGTTCCAAACGTACCGCTTTCAAAGTACTTGAAAGTGGATTTTATTGGCCTACCCTATTTGAGGATGCATATAATTTTTGTAAATCTTGTGATAGATGTCAAAGAACTGGAAATCTAGGTGCTCGAAATCAAATGCCATTCAATCCTATTCTCACTGTAGAGATTTTTGATGTGTGGGGCATAGATTTTATGGGCCTGTTTATGGGAAAAAACCGTTTATACTGATTTTGGTAATTTCGGTGAGTGGGTGAGAAACAAATCTAAACCCTAAACAAATGTACTGCACGGGAGTACTTTATATTTGAGAGATCAATCTATACAAATCTGGCCTAAACCAAGAAATGGTCGTTCCGGATTTGCTTCGGTCATAAAGAGGAGGAGAAGGGCTGGTTTAGGGAGGGAAGCGAAGAGAGTGTTGAGACCAGAGAAGTTCTGGAAGAGTAGTACTCGACTTGTATCAGAAGATGAAATCTTTGAGAAAGCTAGCAAGAGTTTCTTTTATGAGTGTTGTATTTCTCCCTGACCAAAAACTTGTGTTTTGGTGGAAATAGATAAAACCTATTTATACAAGTCTAAGTGAAACGTACTCTGGCCTCGTAAGAAAAGAAATGGGTGAGTTAAGTGGGAAGAAGTGGTAAGCCTGGTATTGATGGAATTTGATGGAATTGATGTTCCATAATGAAAGAGCGTTTCACCATTACTTCCCGCATTTACTAACCGTTTTATTCTTATTACACCTTCTTGAAACGGGAATTTGTGTATGCCGCACGCTATAGACCGCCAAACCAAAACCCTAATGAGCATCCCCCAGTTTGTGACATACGTTTTTGATGTCTCGAGTGTTTTCGTGGAAAACATGTAGCATGTCGCTGGTGTTTGATAAGTTGAGCTTGAGAGACGTGTCGGCTCAGTGGCGACCTTCGACGGTCGAGATTTTGCATCTTAAGAGGGATCGTGGCCTTTGATGTAGGCGCGGACTTCCAAAGTGCAAGGGTTGCACGGCATGTGCCAATGGCATGTATGGAATGCCTTGGCCGTAGGTTGCCCATCGGGTGCAAGTGGCAATGCCAAAGTGCAAGTGTTGCACGACATGTGTCAATGGCGCGTGTGGCGGCTTTGGCCTTGGGTTTGCACGGCTTGGCATGCCAGGTTGCAAGAGTTGCTTGGAATGTGCCAATGGCGCGTGTGGCGACTTTGGCCTTGGTTTGCACGGCTTGGTATGCTAGGTTGCAAGGGTTGCTTGGCATGTGCTAATGGAGCGTGTGGCGGCTTTGGCCTTGGTTTGCACGGCTTGGCATGCCAGGTTGCAAGACTTGCTTGGAAAGTGCCAATGGCGCGTGTGGCGGCTTTGGCCTTGGTTTGCACGGCTTGGCATGCCAGGTTGCAAGAGTTTCTTGGCATGTGCCAATAGTGCGCGTGGCGGCTTTGGCCTTGGTTTGCATGGCTTGGCATGCCGGGTTGCAAGAGTTGCTTGGCATGTGCCAATGGCGCGTGTGGCAATGATTGCACATTTGGGATTTTGGCATGGTTTCCATATATAGCGCATTGATTGCGCGTCTCAGGATTTGGCATGGTTGCCGTGTAGCGCAATGATTGCGCGTCTCGGATTTTTGGCATGGTTGCCATGCTTTTTGCGCAATGATTGCACGGTACGTGTAATTTCTATGTATTGCGTGATGGTTGCACGGTACGTGCATTCTGGCATGCTTTCCATGCTTTTGCGCAGTGATTGCGCGGTATGTGTGAGTGGCATGATTGCGATGCTTTTGCGCAATGATTGCACGGTACGTGCAATTGCTATGTATTGCGCGATGATTGCACGGTACGTGCATTTGGCATGTTTGTCATGCTTTTGCACAATGGTTGTGTGGTATGCGTAGACTTAGGGTTTTGTGTATCGAAACCCTAATTCAGTGTTTGAAAAAGGATAACCTGGTAATTTTTACATAAGCACGTTAAATGCTCTAATAAATGTGTTTAGTGTCACCGGTGACGTCATGCTATACGTAAGGTTTTACAGTTTTACCCCTTGTCCTAAAACCACCATCAACATTAAGTCCCCTGCTTAGCTTGGAACAGGGGCCTTGTTGCGAGGTAAGCATAAGATGGTGACGGACGAGGATAGAACTGAGTGAGTCGTGAAAGAGGGCTGAGGAGACTTGTCTGACCTTTTTCGAGATGTAAGTAGAATCCGCAATCCTTGCATCTGGTAGCTTTGCACAAATCCCAATATGGCTAGGTGTATTTGGGGCTAGGTTTTTGGAACGCGAGGCGGATCTGCTAGCATAGACTTGTCACGAATGGGGCTTGTCAGCACAAATGGGCTTAGAATGGGCGTGGGCCTTTTGGCAGAGCATGGCTTTGGAAAGGAAGGCATGGACGGCGTGGAAAGGCATGGCCGGCGCGGCAAGGAAAGGCCGGGATGGAAGGCGCTGGCAAGGAAGGCATGGCTGGCGCGGATTGGGTGGCTGGAGTGGATTGGGTGGCTGGCGCGGATTTTGGCAAGGCCGACATTGAGCGCTTGGTAAGGCCGGTACTAGCAAGGAAGATACGTGCGTTTTTGGAAGTGGCAAAGCTTTCTATTGTGGGACCGACTGCCTTTCTCCATGCACGGATTTGAAAAGGGAATCCTTCCCTTATTTGAAGTCCCCAACTATCACGCCTATAAAAGGGATTATCCACCTTTTATTTTGTACCTTTGTTTCTTCATATCTTTGCGTTAGCAACAAAGTGGTAAGGCGAGTTAGCATTCCCGGTATGTCTTCCGGCGCTCCTTCTCAAATTAATTATTCCTTTTTTTTTTTTGTGTGTCGTGCAAAAACTCTAGCTGTATATACGCTTCGCATGAATCCGTAGAAAATACTGTTCTTCCATATCTTCGTAGAACCTAGTCATAAATGTGATTCTCATGAACCTGTAGACTTTCGTCATGAATACTGCGGCAGTGTGTTTGTGAAAACCTAGTTACTTAGGGTTTTCTCTTGTTCTGGTGTAGCCATGTGTGGGTAATAATTTTTTCTCGTCTTGCCTTTTTGGTGTAGATACCTTGTTAGCAAAACAACACAAGAAACTCTGATAAGATGTCGTCTGAGCAAAGTCTTGCTTCACCAAAAGACGTTGGTAGATCTAAGCCAAACACGGATGATGACTTCTTCACAAAGCCCCTTGCCGCAGCCCGGAAAAATCATCCCAATTTCGTACCGATCCTCTTGACCGGTTTGGAAGATGAAAAGATGACCCGTTCACTCCGATCAGAGAGTGTAATACGGTTCTGTCTTCACAGAGGAGAGTACTCCACTTCCCATATTGACTTTAGAATGTGTCAAAGCCTGTTGCGCTCCTTTGATAAATGGATCGAATTTATGGTGATCCAGGAACACGTAAGTGCTAATTTGACCCGAGCGCAGATCATTGATGCTGTCAGGGCTTCTGCAAATCTTCAAATTAGGAGGGACATCCCTGTTTTAGTTGCTTTTATCTCTAGATGGTGCCCGGACACTCATACAGTCGTGTGCAGGTGGGGTGAAATGACCTTCTCCCTAGAAAGCGTGGCCCTTCTGCTGAACCTTCCCGTGACAGAAAACCTTAATATCCAACTGTCAGAAGATGAAGAAAAGATGCGAGCCATTCTTGTTTCGAAGTCGAAAGATTTCGTTCGGAAAGAGAACGAAAAGTGTTTCTATGTCTGGTGGGTGTCTCAATGGTTCCTGGATGAGCTGGAACCGAGTCAAAAGAGTAGTACACTTCATGTTGCGGCATTCTTGGCTCTCTGGTTGTCCATGGACGTTTTCGATGATGGTTCCGGCAAGAAAGAGATAAGACAAGAGCTCCTGATGATTTCCATAAGGCTAGCGAAAGGCGTAATTCTCCCCATTGGTAGCTTGTTCCTTGGTTCTTTGTATACGCATCTGGATTACCTGGTTGCGGACATGCGTGTTTCGAACGGTTATATGAAAGTGGAATCATATGTCCTTGTTGCCTTCCTTCAAGCGTGGTTGTGGGAGCATTTTGAGAAGTATGCTTCGAAGCCGTTTCCTTCACTTCCCGCGAGCTGGGGTGGCTCCAGAATACTCCGATGGGTGAACAGGCATCCAAGAGCCGGTTTGAGCTTGGTTAGGTTCCTTGATAAGTTGCATGAAGTCGATTTTCTCCCATGGACCCCGGTGCATGCGTCTGTAGTTCAAGTTAACACCTTTGCTTCTGCTCCGAATATGGCTTTGCTTTCCGAAGGTAACCTGAGTGTTGGTGAAAACTTGTTTATGCGGAGTTGCATGCCTGGTCGTATGTCGTCTTTCTTTAGGGGATCTTTCCAAGTAGCTTCTTATAATATTGATCGTGTTGCTCGTCACATGGGTTTTGACCAAGCGATCCCTCTTGATCGTCAGTCGGTTGCTCCAAATAATCCGTTGTCGGTCGTCCTCAATGCCAGCGTTCTTGAACCGGGTACGCGTCTACCCTTCCCGCATTCGGAAAGAATTCCTTCGACGACCTTCAAGTATAATGAGTTTTGGCAAGATGAGTTCCTTACTATCCGTGGTTTTGTAAATCACATGGTGGCGAACGCCCGTTGTAGACCCTCTCCAGAGGCTTTGGAAAAGCATCCAATGTTGAGGAATCCTTCTGCAGCTAAGCGAAAGTCGCCAGGGAAAGTGGACAGTCCCCAGGTGAGGGAACAAAGGTCGAAGAACGCGCCGGTGGATTTCGGTCGGTTACGATAGACCCGGCGAGCCTCGTGTCTTTCAATTCTTCTAACATTCAGGTAAGTGTCGTCTCTTTGCTGGTTCGACTAAAATGTGTAAACTTTTCATTTCATTTCTGAACATTTTCATCTTGTTTCCACCAGGGTTTTGGTGGTGTGAACGCCTTTACTACGCTTGCTCATCATCAGGAAACAACACCTCTTCCAATAGAGGCCGGCAGTGTTGAGCCCTCTCGTGACAGGGAAGAGTCAGAGAAAGAGAAGAGTTCAGAAGACGAAGGTAGCTCTTCTGGCAGCAGCACTGGATCTTCTTCAGGAAGCAGATCGGTGAGTCTTGAACATGTTTTTCCTTTCCCTTCTTTATTCTTTTTCGAAAACGTCTAACTCAAGATTGCAGGAAGGATCTGATTCTGGAGACGATTCTGAGATAGAGGCTTGTGAAGATTTGCCTTTAGCTGCGGCGACTGCTATTGGTGCTTTAGAGATGGAGGTTGGTCAAACGAAAGGCATGGATGCGGCTCGAATAGCGGAGAATGCTCTGAAGAATGTCAACGAAAGCGTAGAAAAGAACCCCTTGCCGGTTGTGGGTCTGGTTGCAGGCGCCACTTTTGATCCCCCGTACTTGGTTCCTTATCCAGGTCATGTGCTGGTCGGTGGCTTCAGCGTTCTGGCTAAGTACGAGGTGTTGTACACCAAAATCTGGGAAAGGTATGGACATATCGCCACAACCAAGAAGATCACCAGTCTATTTTCGCTGGTCAAACGTGTGGTGGAAGCTCTGTCTTCCATCGCGGATATGTGCGAAGTGACCGGCCATACCGTTTCTGAGGATGTCATCGTCAGTTGGAAGTATCATCGTGATATGTGCGTAGAAAATGAGTTCAACCCTTCGTGGTTCGTTAACGGCTTTGCTGAGATCCAGAAATTGAAAACCATGGTAGTCAAAAGTCTTTCTGCAGATGAAATCGCACAACAGGAGGCAGAAGTCGAAGAATTGTCCAAGATGTTGACTCTGAAGGGAGCGTCTCTCGAGGATGCAAGGGAGGCTTTCTCCAAGAAGAGAAGACCCCTGTTGGATAACTTTCCTTGAATGTTTCTCTGTCTTTTCCAAACTTTCGCTTAGGTTCTCTTTTTTTTTTTTGAAAGGCAAACAAAGTGCCTATTTTAACGTTTGATTGATTTTGATATATGGTTGGCATTTTATGAGGATATTGGGTTATTTTGAAATGAATGGTTTTAATAGTATTGCTCTGGTTGTGACTTGAGAATATGATATTTCTTTCATGAAACTGTGTGCCGGTAGTTGGCATGAGATGAAAGAGCATGATGGTTTTATCGAGAACCTAAAAGAACAAATCGTATATACTCCGCCTAGTCTAGACTTACTCAGTTTTTCTAGGACTTCTGATGAAAACAAGATCCTACCCATGTAAAACCGATTTTGCATGCAGTGTTTTCGTGACCGCGGAAAGTCCCTTGTCGTTTTTGGAGTTTCCTGGTGACCGAATCGTTTGCTTTCAGTTCTTGTGAAGTCCCCAGCCATCTCTTGCGGCTTACGACTGGTAATCAGGTTGTCTGATAGTCGATTTGTGGATCCCTGAATAGATTGCTTGCTTCCGTCGTCCTGATGTCTGAATCGAAGTATGAGATCGAGTTTTGAAAGCTTGATATTGTAACCGAAATATCAATCTCCCACTGTGGTCGCCAATTGTTTATGGGAAAAAACCGTGTCTGCTGATTTTGGTAATTTCAGTGAGTGGGTGAGAAACAAATCTAAACCCTAAACAAATGTACTGCACGGGAGTACTTTAGATTCGAGAGATCAATCTATACAAATCTGGCCTAAACCAAGAAATGGCCGTTCCGGATTTGCTTCGGTCACAAAGAGGAGGAGAGGGGCTGGTTTAGGGAGGGAAGCGAAGAGAGTGTTGAGACCAGACAGTTCTGGAAGAGTAGTACTCGACTTGTATCAGAAGATGAAAGCTTTGAGAAAGCTAGCAAGAGTTGATTTTCTGAGTGTTGTATTTCTCCCTGACCAAAAACTTGTGTTTTAGTGGAAATAAGTAAAACCTATTTATACAAGTCTAAGTGAAACGTACTCTGGCCTCGTAAGAAAAGAAACGGATGAGTTAAATGGGAAGAGGTGGTAATGCCTGGTATTGATGGAATTTGATGGAATTGATGTTCCATAATGAAAGAGCGTTTCACCATTACTTCATGCATTTACTAACCATTTTATTCTTATTACACCTTCTTGAAACGGGAATTTGTGTATGCCGCACGCTGTAGACCGCCAAACCAAAACCCTAATGAGCACCCCCTAGTTTGTGACATACGTTTTTGATGTCTCGAGTGTTTTCGTGGAAAAAATGTAGCATGTCGCTGGTGTTTGATAAGTTGAGCTTGAGAGACGTGCCGGCTCAGTGGCGACCTTCGACGGTCGAGATTTTGCATCGTAAGAGGGATCGTGGCCTTTGATGTAGGCGCGGCATGCCAAAGTGCAAGGGTTGCACGGCATGTGCCAATGGCATGTGTGGAATGCCTTGGTCGTAGGTTACCCATCGGGTGCAAGTGTTGCACGACATGTGCCAATGGCGCGTGTGGCGGCTTTGGCCTTGGGTTTGCACGGCTTGGCATGCCAGGTTATAAGAGTTGCTTGGCATGTGCTAGTGGCGCATGTGGCGGCTTTGGCCTTGGTTTGCACGGCTTGGCATGCCAGGTTGCAAGGGTTGCTTGGCATGTGCTAATGGCGCGTGTGGCGGCTTTGGTCTTGGTTTGCACGGCTTGGCATGCCAGGTTGCAAGAGTTACTTGGCATGTGCCAATGGCGCGTGTGGCGGCTTTGGCCTTGGTTTGCACGGCTTGGCATGCCAGGTTGCAAGAGTTGCTTGGCATGTGCCAATGGCGCGCGTGGCGGCTTTGGCCTTGGTTTGCACGGCTTGGCATGTCGGGTTGCAAGAGTTGCTTGGCATGTGCCAATGGCGCGTGTGGCAATGATTGCGCGTTTGGGATTTTGGCATGGTTGCCATATATAGCGCAATGATTGCGCGTCTCGGTATTTGGCATGGTTGTTGTGTAGTGCAATGATTGCGCGTCTCGGATTTTTGGCATGGTTGCCATGCTTTTTGCGCAATGATTGCACGGTACGTGTAATTTCTATGTATTGCGTGATGGTTGCACGGTACGTGCATTCTGGCATGCTTGCCATGCTTTTGCGCAGTGATTGCGCGGTATGTGTTTGTGGCATGATTGCCATGCTTTTGCGCAATGATTGCACGGTACGTGCAATTGCTATGTATTGCGCGATGATTGCACGGTACGTGCATTTGGCATGTTTTCCATGCTTTTGCTTAATGGTTGTGCGGTATGCGTAGACTTTAGGGTTTTGTGTGTCGAAACCCTAATTCAGTGTTTGAAAAAGGGTACCCTGGTAATTTTTACATAAGCGCGTTAAATGCTCTAATAAATGTGTTTAGTGTCACCAGTGACGTCATGCTATACGTAAGGTTTTACGGTTTTACCCCTTGTCCTAAAACCACCATCAACAGGGTCCTTTTGCCAATTCTTATGGAAAATTTTATATACTTCTTGCTATGGATTATGTTTCAAAATGGGTGGAAGCTAAAGCCATCCCTACTAATGATTCTCAAGTTATTTGTGAGTTTGTGAAGGAATATATTTTCTCTAGACATGGTACACCAAGAGTGTTATCAGTGATGGAGGTTCGCATTTTCATAAATCCTTCCATGCTCTACTCAAGAAGTACAACATAACACACAAGGTTGGTACGCCATACCACCCACAAACTAGTGGGCAAGCCGAAATCTCAAACAGTGAGATTAAATTCATTCTTGAGAAAACCTTAAACACTACACGGAAAGATTGGAGTTATAGGCTTCATGATACACTTTGGGCATATAGAACGGCGTACAAGACACCGATTGGTATGTCTCCATATCGGTTGGTTTATGGCAAATCTTGTCATCTTCGAGTTAAACTTGAGCACAAGGCTTATTGGGCGATAAAGATGTGCAACATGGATTATGACAATCCGGGGAAACAAAGGAAGCTACAACTTAACGAGTTAGAGGAGATACGTAATGATGCATACGAGAGTTATCATATATACAAGGAAAAGACGAAGCTTTTCCATGACAAAATGATTTCTCGAAAGAACTTTGTTGTGGGACAAAAAGTTCTTTTATTTAATTCTCGTCTTAGACTGTTTCCTGGGAAGTTAAGGCCCAGATGGATTGGACCGTTTGTTGTTACTAATGTTTTCTCTAATTGTGCATTTAAAATTTCTAGTCTTAGAGATGGAACAAATTTGAAGGTGAACGGCCATAGATTGAAGCCATATTACGAAAGCATTTCTTATGTGAACATGGAAGAAATTGAGCTTCATGATTTAGAGTACATTATTTATATGTCCCTACTTTTGAAACCCAATAAATATATACTTATGCAACAATAAATATGTCCCTACTTTTTAATAACCTTATCCATTTAAATTTAGATTACCTTAATACCCTCACCCATATAATATCTTTCTTTATTTTAAAATGGAACAAATTTCTTCCTCTACCACTTCACCACTACCACTAGCACCACCACCACCAACATTCAACTATCATTCCACCACCACCGTTCAACAACCACCACCTACCAACCGTCACCACCACTCATTCACCACCACCATTACACCACCACTAGTCCGTCGTTCCACCACCACTAGTCCGCCGCCGCCGCCACCGTCGCCGCCACCACTAGTTCAGATTTTTTTTGTATCAATTACAGTAGTTGATCCAAATAAAAATTAGAACCAACAGTAGAAGTTGATCCAATTTAGGGGATCAACAACGATAGTTGATCCAAAAAAAAGAAGAGGATCAATAGTAGAAGTTGATCCAATTTAGGGGATCAACAATGAAAGTTGATCCATGTAAATGGAGTGAACTTGGCATGAGTCGAACACGCATCATCTGACATAGAGTCAGTCATGCTACCATTGCACCACAAGTTCAACATTGGAAGAAATTTACATAATTTAAATTACAAACATGATTATACTAATCGAAAAAAATGTTGCTAACAACAGGAGTTGATAAGATCAACAACAGTAGTTGATCCCATAAAAAATTGGGTCAACAACAAGAGTTGATCCCATAAATGGATCAACAACCGTAGTTGATCCCATAAGAATTTGGGTCAACAACAAGAGTTGATCCCATAAATAAATCAACAACCGTAGTTGATCCCATAAAAAAATAAATCCGGAGATCTTTTTTCACAATGAATATGACCACTCACTTCACAATTAAACCGAATAACCATAACAATGAACAAACAAAGGAGCATATACATGAACTAATTCTAAAATATATAAACTCACCCCATGAAAGCAAGAATATCATACATTAGAGACAGAAATCATCAGTTGCTATATCAAATATAAAAACATTAGCATCATAACTAATTAGCATACCCTAATTTATAATTTATACTCAATCCTATGGTCGCGCATGTTATCTGTATAGAAAAATAGTGATAAGGTGCCTAATTACTTTAGCAACAAAAGTGCAGAAACCTCGATCCTATAGTTGAGGATGTTACCTGTATTGCAAAATAGTGGTACCCAATTACTTCATTTTTTCAATTAAGGTTGAAGTACAAGCATGAAAAAAAGATTTTCAAGTTTATAATACTTAAATCTAACACTTATTGTACCGTCAATTTCATCATTAAAACTTCATCACCACCAAAATTCATGTCAATACACCACCAGCACCAGACAATTAAATAAAGAGAACACCGAAAATCACTGCAATCTCCTTTTATATCCTTCAAAAATCAATTTAGAAATTGACAGAACTGAAATTCCGAAGAAAAAACACAAACAAATCATACCTCCTCCACCATTGCCACCACCACCGCCATCATCATCTTGAGCTTCAATAATTCGAACAAGCCAACTCTAAAATTACGAAAACAAAACCTAAAATAAAATCTCGATATATTTGAATCTGTATCTAAAAATTAATCTTAATAAGAAGAAGGACTCTCTGACACGATCGATCTGTCGATAATAGTATTTTTCGATTGAATCTTGAAATTGTTGACGGCGGAGAAGGTGGTGGTAGTAGGAGAGGTGGTGGGGAAGGCTGGAGAGAGACAGAGATAAAGACGAAAAAAATTTAGACGTGAAATAAATAAAACCAAAGAGGAATAAGTGATGCAGGGTATCTGTGGGATTATGATTAAAATCAGTTTCTTCTTGAAAAGAGGAGGGATATAAATATAGTTGGTAAGGATATTCATGAAGATCCATAAAAGTAGGGATAAATATTCAATTACCACCATGATTTACTTCCTCTGGAGAAGTAGTTGGAGAAAGCCAAGTCGGGTTGAGGACATTAAACTAAGCGCTAAATGGGAGGCAACCCATCGGTTTTGTATCTCTATCCCTTTTGTTTTTGATTTTCTTAATTTCGCATATCATATCTTGCATTCCCATCTTTTATTTTACAAGTCCTATATCTATAATGAAAGTTTTGACGAATTTTCGTCAGAAAATTCTGACTGCGCACTTATCATGAAAACAGCTCTCGAGACTTCATACAGAGTCCGATTTGAGTGGTTGACCCTAACTTTTAAAGAGGACAGACATACATTATTTTCCAAAAAGAAAATCTTAATTTGGAGTCTGTTAAGTTGGAGAGATAGTCCTGGACATTTCCGGTATTTTTCCAGAACTTTTTCAGATTGCATGTCAGTCATTCCGGAAGCCATAAAAGTCAGACCATTTATCGAAACACTGTGCCCTTTTGATACTTTATATCAAAGACGTAGGCGAACAACTTTCGTTTAGGATGTTTTCCCCAGTTTCCTACCCATTTGTACAGTTTTTGAGCTTTTCAGGGATGTTATGTCAGAAATCAGAATTTTCAATTTTGAACATTGAGGACAATGTCGAGTTTAAGTGTGGGGGAGCATTTAGTATCATACTATTTGCATATATACATAATAATAATGCTCTTTGATTTCTTGCATTCTTGAGACTTCATCTTTTGGAGTTAATTATGAACTATTTAGGATGACACTCTACACCTCTTAAGGTTGAAACAGTTCTTCAATCTATAGATTAAGTTACACTTATTTCAATCCTTAAATATATACATTCATAATTGAATGCGAAACTAAGATATGGTAGTCGTTTGAAAGATTCATCCTCGTAATTAATCATTACTGAATCACTTTCTTTTTATTTTTGCAGTTATATGTTTCTCTAAAGTGATTTGGTGGGATCCTGATACTACCGTGGATGTTGTAGCAAGGTAATCATTGGTTGAGTTTATTTAAAAGCCCCATAGACAATTGTCTTACACTCATAAAGAGTGATCCAAAAAGAAAAAAAACATTTATATAAGGCTCCTCTTCATTTATCGACACTTGGATAGCAATACGTGTGAAACGTTGTCCCTGTCATCGTCGCCTAAGCAAGCGTGGAACGCAAGATCCAAGGCAACTATCACGTATTTTCTGAAAATGAACATGTTCTTAGAGTATCTAATCATGTAGTCGTTGAAAATAAAACCTATCATCATTATATAGCAAGTCAAAGAGACTATTGATGAGGTTCTTGACACTTGGGTGGCAGTATGCGTGAAACGTTGTCCCTGTCTCCATCGCCTAAGCAAGCGTGGAACGCAGGATCCAAGGAAACTATCGCATACTTGTTGAAAATGAAATATGCGCTTAGATTATCTAATCATGTGGTCAAGTTAAATGGGTGCTTCTCTCAACTATTGCGCTATAAATAGAATCCTTTGACGACATCCATACAAGTATTGTGGGTAACATCTTTTACTTTAGTCAACATTTTGCACACTTCATTTTTCTATTTCCATTTTCGTATCTATCCATGTGATTTCAGTATGCGAGTATTGTGACAAATGTTTCAACAAGTACGATGACTATCTTAGCAGAGTTTTGCAATCAGGTTGAATGACACACGTAAGTAATTACATATGTATGATGATTGGAATGTATGTGGGATGTTTGTAGCTAAACAACATATGCAAGCTAATTATTACTTTGTGTCTATCCTTAGTGGTTTTTCCAAGGCGAGAAATTGGAGTAGGTTTTATGGGTATACCTCTTGTAATCCCTCACGAGACTATAACTCGTCCACTAGGGACACCTAGGGGTTTAAAGGCTTTTTATACATGCTAAGTGTAACCGTAATTCTCAAAGAGATAGAGTTGTTGTATTTAGGAGTAGTTTTATTTAGTTTGCTCGAGGACTAGCAAAAGCTAAGTGTAGGGGAATTTGATAAGTGCATAATTCATATGATTTTAGTGTTCATTCCATACTTGTTTTAGCTATTATGCTTGCATGTATTTGTGTTATTACTCTTGTTTTCTCTTATTTGATTATATTAGGTGAATCATCCAAAAAGGAGCTACAAAGTACTGAAAAGAGCTAAGAAGAGAAGTATTTCAAGTACCCAAGTGCCCAAGTCCAAGAGAAGTGGAAGAAGTGCGACGAAAAGGAGCAAAACACACATAATCAAGAGAAGGACCAAATAACAATCTTAATTCATTCAAATTAAGGATTTCTCATCATCATCTTGAAGAGAATTGAAAGATAAAAAGAATTCAAAAAGAATGAGGTCATTCCGAGTTCGGATGAAGAAGTTGTGGCCAAAACAAGCTTTTATTGAATACCGAAGACAGTGAAGTCCGCGAACTAGGTTTGCATACCGAGTTCGCAGACTTAATTCCGAAAAATTCTACTGGATTTTGAATTTAGCGGACTGGGTTCGCGCACTTATCAAATGAGAAACGTGTATTCACACCTTGGAAGACCTAAGAGCACGTTTGGATTCGTTATTTTGTTATTTCGGGTCGGGTTCTTGAACCGAATTAAATACGTGAAGACCAAGCAATGTAAACCTATAAAAAGGTGTTAGGTTATGTAAAAAGATATCATATCCATTAGGTCACGAAATTGTTAGGGTTTGGAGAGAAGAAACATCATACGGAGCGATTATCAATCGTAACGTTATCTCTTTACTTTTCTCATATGTATATCATGGATGTTTCTACATCCATGAGTAGCTAAACACCTATTGATTGAGGATGGATTCTAAGTTGTACACAAGATTTGAGTTATTATATTAATCTACTTTGAAGTTCTTCATATGATTATCGTTTGTTTATATTATAATGAATATTTATGATTGATTGATAGATTGTTTAGGTGGCCAACTAAATTGATTTGTTGATTCAATCTATTTATAATATTGAGTTAGGAGATAAGTAAACGTCTAATAACCTTTACACAAGTAGAGAACACAAAACCTTGCAGAGGGATTCTGTGGAGCGATCGTGGGTATAAACAACACTAGAAAGTGGACCTTGAGATAAGAGTCTAACTACTAAGATCAACCTATAAATTCACAAAAGATAAAGCATTCGACCAAATTACACCTTGAGTGAGATACTACTAGGTGGTTAGGAGAATAGAATCTGGTATTGGAGAGCTTCCGTACTCAGTGATAAAAGGAATTTAGGGACAACACTGAGCTAGCTGTTATTCCACGGTTGGTGATAATCTATGATTAACAACAAGTAGGAAAGTATAATAACTCATTGACGGTTTATTAACGAATAAGGATTCCTCGATCATATCTCTCTCTATTGATTACAATACAATTTTATTTGCTTTGATTATTTATTTTGTTCACAATCTCAAACAAAACCCCCCTCTGTGACACTTCGACAACTAAAACTCATTGCTCTTCGTGGGAACGATCCTTACTTCCATTATATTACTAGTTAATTGTGTGGGAATACGATTATTAATTTGTTGAGGCTACGACACCCATCAGTTACTCATAAAGTTTTTCAATTGTTTATATTCTCATAGAAGTATACAATACACAATTGAAACAAAATCGGATTTGGTTCAAGAGAATCAATTCATGAACATTTAGCCACAATTTGCAAAGATTGCATTCCTTAATTTATAAATGTATTTGTTCATGCGTATGGAATCATACTTAGACGATTTTAGAATTTAAACCAACTCAGTTTGCAAACGGGTACGCAAACTTTAGTTCCGGACTTTGGTCTTGTCCGATAGTTCGCAAACCGGTATGCATACTGTCGTTCCGGACCTAACTCAGGTAGAACCGTTCACATACTGGTATGCAAACTTGGTTCCCGGACTTTAACGGTTAAAAACGTTCGCATACTGCTATGCAAACTTGGTTTCCGAACCTGAATCTAACCACAACAGTTTGCATACTGGTATGCATACTTTGTTATATCCAGACAATAGTTAATTGTTCTAAACTCCTATATCAATCATTCAAACATCTTTAGAAGACGACAATAGCTGTCTCACATAAACTATTAGCTTATAAGTAATTTTCAAGTGATCGAATGATCAATACGAAACATTCCGAGTCGACATCAAATGATTGTCTCAGACAAATCATGTAAGATGTTTCAAGATAATTTTCACATGATCATATTTTGACTTATTATTTAGTTTCCAACAAATAAATTATTTCCAACTAAACTCGTCAAGAATAATGATGAACGTAGCTAAAGCAAAAAGCTTCCAACACATATTTCGAGAAAGATATAATCCAGTTAAACTCAGCTCGAAATATCAAATGTGTAGAATGTAAAAGTATATATAGCTATACGAATTAGTCTCAATAGGAGATAGAATAGACTTATGAGTGATAGATAAGTTTTAGTTTCCACATACCTTTTGTTGATGAAGTTACTCCAAGCTCTCCTCAGCAGATCTTCAGCTTCAATCGATGAACGCCGTGAAGTCTAAAGCTTAACTACACATTCTATCCTAATTCGAGACATAGCTATAAGTAGACTAGAAATTAAGACTTATAGTTTTGATCACCTAAACTTGACAAACAAGTTTGAGATAGCAACTCTTGCGAGTTCGACCGATCAGTGTTCTAATAGAAACATCCTCACATTAGCAACCTACATAAACGACAAGACCAAATGTTATGAAAATGGCATTGAGAACCGGGCTTAACTAAATTTAGTTAAAAATTGTCAAGTTTAGATGCCAAATCTGACTGCTTGAATTGCTTAGTAAAGTCAACTTCGTTAAGTTGGACTCAAGACTTAAATATGTTGAGACAGATATTAGTCACTCAACTTACTCTTACTCTTGAAGATTTGAACACGAAAAATTGAAGAACAAACAAAGATATCATCCTTCATAATGAGGTTAGTAAGTATTTAGCGATTTTTCTATATCTATCTAGTTTACATGGTTTATTCATTGAAAATATAACATACAAAGTTTTTTTATATGTCTTTAATATTGGTGACTTGATCACTCCCTATAATCAAAGAGTCACAAGAATGATACATATATTAGTGCAACTTTAGATTCCAATTTTTTTCTTCACATTTATTTATATAAAGCTCAAGTATTATTCCGAGAATACATACAGAACAGGGAGCACACATGAATCCAAAATTTAATTTAAACGTCATAGATTAGAATGTGGATCCAAAAAGTACTACATGACAGCTGATTACATGGTTACTAAGAAACACTTCCACACGGATAAACAAAAGTGTTTGGATAACATGCAAATGTAGAAACCTGCAAAATGAATTAACAAGACTAGTGAGCACAAACTCTTAAAACAAGAAAACAACCCTGCATCCAATTACTGTGACTTTAAACAGTGACAGAAAGTTAACAAATACGGCAGTGTGCCAAAACAACACTATCATAATCACTGGATCTACTAAATTGGTACACCCGATGTAATTTGAAACGCCCCTGTAGCAATCATGAGAGTTAGGCTTAGTTTGGTATTGTTGTACTTTTTATGGAAAGTGTTTTTCATTTGTGTATTGGTGTGGAAAAAAACAATTAAACGTTTGGTGAAATATAAATTAAAGTTAAAACGTATTAAAAAACGATCGAATTGTGTTTGACAATATATCAGGTTCAACTACTGTAGTTGTAGAAAATTACAAAAACATGCATATCTATAAAAGTAGTTTTATTCAGTGTTATTTGGCTTAATAATAAATAAAAAAATTAATATTAAGTATATATATTATAATATTAAGTTTATTAATAAAAAATAATATTACTTTACCTAACCAATTTTTATTATAGATATAATTATTAAAAAAAAATACTTAAATGAGTGATTCAAATTTTTGGTTGTCGTTGTTTTTTTAGTAAATAAGATTCGAACTCTAAGACTTGTTAAGATTAATTTTAAAGGAATAAAATAGAGAGTGACTGGGTCTAGGATTCGGCCAAACTCATATCAATAGGTTCAATTATTCATTCTCAAACAATTATCGCTCGACAAATAAAACAACATCGACTCTTATTCTTGCCAAGGTAGATTCCCCAAACATTAGTTATAAATCGTAAGCATGGGACATCAAACATCTAAGCAAGCATGACCCATCTAATAAAATAATAACTAATTTTTTCAAATCATAATTCTATTTTAATTAAGTGCAAAAGTCAAATAGAAAATAAAACAAATTCACCCATGTATGAAGTCCGACTTCCTCCGTCGACCCAGTGTTGGGGTATAGCTTATCACGATAAAAACACACTCAAAAATATGATTTATAGCTCAAATGGTGTTTTTATTAATAAAACAATGAATCTGCAACGCTGTATAGGCGTTACAGAAATCACTGTTACAATATTTGTTGCAAACTGAAGCTACTTGTTACAATGGACTGTTACAAAATTTAAGACGCTAGGATGTTGGAAAAATAAGACACTAGAAATAACGACTGCAGTTTGCAGTCTTATTTTCTTCGTGGCTTATTCTTCCTGCAGGTGATAATTCACTCTGCAACCTCCTATTTTACACTCAGTCTCTGCCCCAAACTCTCGATGTCCTTTCTCTGCTCCCAACCACTCTATTTATACTCCACAGGTCGAGAAAATCTTTGTAGTAACTCCATATATTCTTTATTTACTTTGCTGCATGGTTACGAAATTTTATTTTCATTCTTCTTCTTTCTCCTCTTCTCACACGTCTTCTACAACTCAGCACACTCCTTACATGCTGAATACAACTCCAAGGCAGAGTAAAACTCGTGCAAGCATGGTATATTCACGTAATCTTCTTAACAGAACCCCATGAAACTCTCATGCTCTGTTTTCACCAATCCCCGTAACCATCCCACTTTTCTCGATTCCAACTCATATACCAGTCCTGTTTTAGTCAAACAAGATATTCTAAACTGATTTTAGTGATTAAATCTCGACCGAGCTTCTCCAAAATCTTCACAAAATCTATACAGGGAATGTCGCAGGTGACACACCGTTTTCCCTGTTTTATCTTCAAGTTCGATATCCGGACCAAACTGATTGAAACTATCGACCATACCATCCCTGTTTAGTAGAAACAAACGGGTTTCAATCCAAATCCTAGGTTTAGTCTCTCTCGAACTCCCCACAATCCTTCACAGAAACTTTCGGGTTTTTAAGCCTTCCCTGTTTTCTTCTCTCCGACGATATATCCCAAGTTAATCCAATCCAAAGGCCTTACCAACCCTGTTTGGGTCTAATAAAGCTATCACAAAGAAATCAGCGATTGAATCTCTCCCTAGAATGCCCAAAAATCAAACCCTAAATTATGTTCTTCACTGCTATATTTTCCCGCCAAAACTGTTCTTGCTATTTCCATCAATCGTTGATTATCCAACCAAATGTAACTGAAACAAAGCACATTACTACCTCTGTTTAGGCCCTAGGAACAAACCCATTTGATTTCAGCGCTTTAGTCTCTTCCTAACGCCTTCAAATCTTCAACCCTAATTCTGTAGCCATTTTCCCGCCAAAATTCAAAATTCAAACGAAGAAGATGACTGCCCCTTATCCAGATCCACCGTCCCTTTAGCAATTTGGGGTATATTTAGTAATTCTTGGGGTGCGAATAGTAATTGGGTTACCCCTTAGTAATTGAGGTGCCTCTTAACCAGCGATGAGAGTCCGAATAACACGCGTCCTCCAGGGTACAAAAACCACTTTTCAAGCAACTTTTTCCAGAAGAGCTTATTTCACAAAAACACCTACAAACAAGTTTATTAGTGATAAAATGCGTCATAGCTAATGTATTTATGGGTGAAAATGTGTCGCACTTTCGTGCTCATCAAATTCCCCCACACTTACATTTTGCTAGTCCTCGAGCAAAACAGAAAACTGACCCGCTACACAGCTGGTCATATAATAAGAGACATAGAAAGATCCGCTACACAGCTGGTCATAATTTTTTTTTTAAGACCCGCTACACAGCTGGTTATATAATGCAAGAACAAAGAAAAGACCCGCTACACAGCTGGTCATAACCCTAACAATCATTTTTTTATATAGACCCGCTACACAGCTGATCATTATTATTATTATTTTATTTTATTTTTATTTTTATTTTATTTTTATTTTTTTTGGAGACCCGCTACACAGCTGGTCATAAAATGCAAGGAAATTCCTGAAAAAGAAAAGTAAAACGTTAACCACTCCCCCACACTTAAACATTACATTGTCCTCAATGTAATTGAGTCATCCAATGCAAAATTTAAGATGGGAAATCCATAAGATGAAAAAAAGTAAACGAAAATATAAAAATAAAATACACCTACTGGAATGTACAAAAAAGGATCCCCAAATATTAACAACCTGAAAATTTGGGGATCGACCCAAAATACAACATTTGTAAATGAGAGCTTCACACTTATGTTATAATGATGCGGAGACACTGAAACTATCAAAAACAAAGATTTACCCCTAAACCATGTTTTTAGTGCACAAGGAAGTGCGTAAAGAACAAAATATGGGGATTCTATTGAGACTGGGGAATTATCAATTGACTCATGCACTGTATCAGGAATAGGCAATTCCTCTGGGTATTTAGATGCAAAGTACTCCAATCAAATTTTAGAAGCACACAATTCTAACCCTAAATTAGGTAATATTTGGAAGTCTAGGGGTCTAGAAACAACCTGTAAGTCGGATGAATGCTTTTGCGAGATAGATTCATCTAAAGAATTAAGAAAATCCTCTGCACAATCATCCACAGGGTCATCTATATATTCAGTATGGGACAGAGAGTCACTACATGATTCATCATCATCAGCAGCAAATAATCTTTGACATTCAAGAACTCTCAATCTTTGTTCCAAACTAGGTGGTGTGTGTTTCTAATACTTCTCGTATATCTCTAAAGGAGATTCTTCACTTACCGCATGTGGATCAAAAACTCCATACTGTTGCCTATGCATGTATTCACCAAGCGTCATCGCAGATGAGGTTTCCTGATAATTTGAATTTCTACGCATATTCCGCCAGCTCATCGTAGATGACGTCTCCTCAGAAGAAGTCATCATCCTCAAAAAGTCCCTGAAAACAAATACAAAAAGAAACGCATAAAAAGAAAAAAAAAAGAAAATCTAAAATGAAATTAAAATACCGTATAAAATCAAAAATAATAAACCTAAAAATTAATCTAAAAACAAATCCGCGTCGGCGGCGCCAAAATGATTCAAATTTTTGATTGTCGTTGTTTTTTTAGTAAATAGGATTCGAACTCTAAGACTTGTTAAGATTAATTTTAAAGGAATAAAATAGAGAGTTACTGGGTCTAGGATTTGGCCAAACTCATATCAATAGGTTCAATTATTCATTCTCAAATAATTATCGCTCGACAAATAAAACAACATCGACTCTTATTCTTGCCAAGGTAGATTCTCCAGACATTAGTTATAAATCGTAAGCATGGGACATCAAACATCTAAGCAAGCATGATCCATCTAATAAAATAATAACTAATTTTTTCAAACCATAATTCTATTTTAATTAAGTGCAAAAGTCAAATAGAAAATAAAACAAATTCACCCATGTATGAATTCCGGCTTCCTCCGTTGACCCCGTGTTGGGGTCTAGCTTCTCATGATAAAAACACACTCAGAAAATATGATTTATAGCTCAAATGGTGTTTTTATTAATAAACCAATGAATCTGCAACGCTGTATAGGCGTTACAGAAATCACTGTTACAATATTTGTTGCAAACTGAAGCTACTTGTTACAATGGACTGTTACAAAATTTAAGACGCTAGGATGTTGGAAAAATAAAACACTAGAAATAACGACTGCAGTTTGCAGTCTTATTTTCTTCGTGGCTTATTCTTCCTGCAGGTGATGATTCACTCTGCAACCTCCTATTTTACACTCAGTCTCTGCCCCAAACTCTCGATGTCCTTTCTCTGCTCCCAACCACTCTATTTATACTCCACAGGTCGAGAAAATCTTTGTAGTAACTCCATATATTGTTTCTTTACTTTGCTGCATGGTTACGATATTTTATTTCCATTCTTCTTCTTTCTCCTCTTCTCACACGTCTTCTACAACTCAGCACACTCCTTACACGCTGAATACAACTCCAAGGCAGAGTAAAACTCGTGCAAGCATGGTATATTCACGTAATCTTCTTAACAGAACCCCATGAAACTCTCATGCTCTGTTTTCACCAATCCACGTAACCATCCCACTTTTCTCGATTCCAACTCATATATCAGTCCTGTTTTAATCAAACAAGATATTCTAAACTGATTTCAGCGATTAAATCTCCACTGAGCTTCTCCAAAATCTTCACAAAATCTATACAGGGAATATCGCAGGTGACACACCGTTTTCCCTGTTTTATCTTCAAGTTCGATATCCGGCCCAAACTGATTGAAACTATCGACCATACCATCCATGTTTAGTAGAAACAAACGGGTTTCAATCCAAATCCGAGGTTTAGTCTCTCTCGAACTCCCCACAATCCTTCACAGAAACTTTCGGGTTTTTAAGCCTTCCATGTTTTCTTCTCTCCGACGATATAGCCCAAGTTAATCCAATCCAAAGCCCTTACCAACCCTGTTTGGGTCTAATAAAGCTATCACAAAGAAATCAGCGATTGAATCTCTCTCTAGAATGCCCAAAAATCAAACCCTAAATTATGTTCTTCACTGCCATATTTTCCCGCCAAAACTGTTCTTGCTTTTTCCATCAATCGTTGATTATCCAACCAAATGGAACTGAAACAAAGCACATTACCACCTCTGTTTAGTCCCTAGGAACAAACCCATTTGATTTCAGCGCTTTAGTCTCTTCCTAACGCCTTCAAATCTTCAACCCTAATTCTGCAGCCATTTTCCCGCCAAAATTCAAAATTTAAACGAAGAAGATGACTGCCCCTTATCCAGATCCAACGTCCCTTTAGCAATTTGGGGTATATTTAGTAATTCTTGGGGTGCGAATAGTAATTAGGTTACCCCTTAGTAATTGAGGTGCCCCTTAACCAGCGATCAGAGTCTGAATAACACGCGTCCTCCGGGGTACAAAAACCACTTTTCGAGCAACTTTCTCCATAAGAGCTTATTTCACAAAAACACCTACAAACAAGTTTATTAGTGATAAAATGAGTCCCAGATAATGTATTTATGGGTGAAAATGTGTCGCACTCTCGTGCTCATCAATGAGTATTTAATATTTGCTCTAATTTTACTATTGAGTATTGATAAGCTAAAACAATAAGATCAACGAATAAGCTTTAAAGAATAAAATATCGGGAATACACAATTGATGGTATATAAATTCAAAGGTAACTTTTGTCATTTACAAAAAAATAAGGATAGAAAAGGAAAATAAAGTTTTAAATTAAGGTGGGACCATTGTTAGAGCACTGCTCGGTCGAACTAGTAAGCGTTGCTATCTCAAGCTTGTTTGTCAAGTTTAGGTGTCAAAACTATAAGTCTTCATTTCTAGTCTATTTATAGCTATGTATCATATTAGGATAGAATGTGTAGTTGAGCTTTAGACTTCAAGGCGTTCATCGATTGAAGAGAAGATCTACTAAGGGGAGCTTGAAGGAACTTTATCAACAAAAGGTATGTGGAGACTTAAACTCATCTATCACTCAGAAGTCTATTCTATTCTATCTCCAATTGAGACTAAGTCGTATAGCTATATAGACTTTATATTATACACATTTGATATTTCGAGCTGAGTTTAACTTGCTTATATCTTTCTCGAAATATGTGTCGGAAAGCTTTATGCTTTAACTACGTTCATCTTTATTCTTGACGAGTTTGGTTGGAAACAATTTATTTGTTGGAAACTAAATAATGAGTCAAAAGATGATCATGTGAAAATCTCCTTATAACATCATACATGATTTGTGCGAGACAGTCATTTGATGCAGACTCGGAATGTTTCGTATTGATCATTCGATCACATGAAAATTACTTATAAGCTAATACTTTGTGTGAGACAACTATTGTCGTCTTCTAAGGATGTTTCAATGATTGAAATGGGAGTTTGGAACAATTAACTATTGTCTGGATATAGCACAGTATGCATACCCATATGCAAACTGTTGTAAGAATGATTCAGGTCCGGGAACCAAGTATGCATACCCGTGTGTGAACGGTTTTAACTGTTAAAGTATGGGAACCAAGTTTGCATACCCGTCTGCAAACTGTTTCACCTGAGTTCGACTTCATCATCATCTACTTCTAAAGGATCAATTGATGTAGAAGGAAGAGAGTTGGACAATAAAATGTCATTTACGAGAACTTCAGCCCGGAGATGAACTTGGCGAAGAAGTGCTCTTTGATGATTCCTATCTTGAATATCCTTAAAATAAGCAAGATAATCAAGTCTTCTTTCTGCTCGGTCGCGAGAACCAGTAAGGGTAGAGATGAGCAATGTATTCTCTTTGCGAATTTTAGCATATTTAGCCTACATATCAGAAATAGAAGAATGAAGATTCTTCTCAGACTCTGCGAAAAATAGAATACAAAATTTTATTAAGATAAGGAATTCAGAGAGATATGACAAAGAAAATATAATTAAGGCATTCAAACTATTATGACTACCTTCCTTTTGCGGAATAAGATGTTGAATCAAGGATAGACAACTATTCTCCCAATGGTCCATTGCGTCATCAAATTTATCTCCAACTAAACCTTTAAGTCGAGACTGAAGATTTTTCTCTTTAGAAATAAGAAAGGCATTCTTATTCGCAAGAGAAGAATAAGATTCTTCTAATTTGGAATATTGTTCTTTAAGCTGGTTTACCTTCACACTTAAAGCTATTCTACCTTGAATGAGAGTATCTCTTTCAGCGATAGATGATTCTGTTACTTCTTTAAGTTAATTTCTCAAAGAGCGAAGAGATTGCTCTTGGTCATCACATACTTTTTGGAGAATACTAAGTTGTTGCGAAGATATCGCCATCTTGTTTAAATAAGTTCGCTTCTCTTGAGATAAGGTTTTATTCTCATCTGATAAAGTTTTCATCCCTAAATTAGCTTTAGTTAAAGAATAAGAAAGACGAGATACTTCATTACTTAATAGATCTTGTCTTTGAACTAATTGGGTATTTTCATTGGTAAGATTATTTATCTGATCAAGAGAATATGAATAGAGGTTATCTAATTGGTTATATTGATCCATCAAGATTTCTTTATCAACACGGGCTTCTTCAACAGCTGATTCAAATTGATATCTCTCCATTATTCGTTTCTGATTTAATGCTTAACATGCGAAAGAGGGATTTAAAGGATAATTAAAACATGGGAAGGATAAAACCATCGAAAAGGCAAATTAAAGACATATATAAGGAAATCATACCTCTTAATTCATCATTCTTCTTTCGAAGATTGTCGCGATCCAGCAAAACATTCTGAAGTTTCTGATTTTCAAGACGAAGAGCATTACATTCTTTTTCTAAAGCTATCTGCGAAGCAGCTCTGCCAGAACCCAAATGCTTGCTCAGAATCTCGCAAACATTAGACTTGATGGGATCAGTATAAGACTTCTTGTCGTCATCCAGAATTTCAGATAAAACTTTGAAAGCAATATCTATCCCTTCCACGGTCTCTTTCGACAGAGGAAGAGACTTGGGTAGAGAACTTGTAGAGACAGAAGGTTGAGAAACATTCTCAATGGGAAGAGAAGAGGTTTCATTCGCAGAAGGATCCGCAAGGAGAATTTCAATCATAGAAAGGTCAACTGAAGAAATGAAATCAGAGGCAGCATTTTCGCGAATTGGAGATAAAGATTTATTTTGCGAAGATGTCGTAGGAGATTTGGAAGAAATGAGTAGGTGGAAGGGAACAGAAGTTGGAACAGCTTTAAGGTGGCGAGATTTCTTGAGAGGTTTATTAAGATCTTTATCACCCTGCGAATTACAATCCAGATAAGAAACAGAGGCAACGATATTGTTATTAGAAAAAGAAATAGTGTTTCTTACTACCTTCTCATTCGCAGACTTTCTTTTATGTGCGACAACCTTATGCTGTGATTTGGGAATGTTAGGGTTCTGAACTGTAAATCTAGTGTTGGAACCGCTTTTGCTGAAATAACAAGTGTATGGGAATCGTATCAACAACATAAACAACATCAAATAAGGCAATAAACAAGATCAATTTCAGATATGTTAATTTCAGCAAAACTCATAAAGAAGAAAAAAGAAGACTAACCTTGATGAATCCATCAAAAATAATAGCAGAGAGATTGTCTCGAAGAAAATTATGAACTATGAAGATCTAGTATGAAGATGAAGAAGAACTTAAAAAGGTTGAAGAAGAAAGAAGAAAAGTTGCAATAATGGAATTTGCAGAAGAACGATGAAGTTGTAGAGAGAATAAAAGGAAAGAAGAAGAGAATGAAAAGGAATATATATAGAGGGAATTTTTCCTCGAAAAAATAAACACGGTTAATACGGGAAGATATAAGCGGTTAAAAAGTAACGGTTACAAAAGACGTGTCGAGAAATAAATGGAAGAAAGAATACGTGTGATAAATGCAGAATACGAAAAGATAAGCAGTTGCGGCATTTCTCACATCATTCTCTACTTCGCAGAAAATATATGAGAAGAGGCAAGATGTAGGATCAGAATCTCGCAAAATAATAATGTTTCAGCGAAATTATCAATGAAACAACACTTAAGCGTCGCAAAACAACTCCAGAAATGATAAAATAAATGACGTCAGCTAAGAACACGAGAAAGATATGATAGTCCTGTGAAAATTAGAGAGCTTGCGAAATTAACATTTGTAAGGTTGCGAGAATGTCGCAAACCATATCCGAAAATAAAGGACAGATTAGCTGTCATCCACTATGTATTTCCTTATAAATAGTCATTCGAGTTGTAAAGAGAGAGAGAGATCTTTTTGAGTAAGAAACAAGTAAATAGGAGAGAGAAAGTTCATAGTAGAGATCATTCTTGACTTCTTTATCTTTCTTGTAAGAACATTCAAAGTTTAATCAATAAAATTAAGAACATAAACCTAAAAATGAGCTGATTAACAATGAAATCATATGAGGGGTATAGTGTAGGATTTCCTGCAACTACATAATGGCGCTAGAAATAGGGAATTGAAGATCGAAAGTTGAAGATTGTTGATTGAGAATATTCAAATCAAGAAAGTGATTAAATAAATCAGTGAATCAGTTGGAAGAAAGATGAATAGAATTAATGGAAATGGCAAAAGATTGGAGTGTAATATGATAACAAAAAGCTTGATTAATGAATTCCATGAAAACATCAAAGGAAGAATACATAAACGAAATTTTGAAGGAAAGAAAGTTATGGCGGTAGAAAAAAATTCACCCTTGAAAGATTAGGAAAAGCAAAAAATTACATTCATGGCGGAAGAAATACCAAAAGAAAATTTGAACCACACATCTCCATTGGTCATTACAGTGCCTGTTACACGAAAAGAGAAGGAGACAACAATAAAATCCACAGGAGAATGGATGTTGAAAAAAACTTTAATTGATACAGGAAGTTCAGTTGATATAATATTTTATCACGCATTTCGGGGAATGGGATTTAAAGATGAAGAAATGTCCAGTTCAACATATTTTGTTCACGGCTTCGGAAAATCCACAACAAAACCTAAAGGAGAGATAGTGGTACGAATTCCACTTGGAGAAATCGAAACACATGTAACATTGTGCGTGGTGGATATGGAATCGCCATATAATATGTTATTAGAAAGATCATGGATACATGCGATAAAAGTTGTGGTATCAACGTTGCATCAATGTATTAAATTCCCCACTCCAAATGGAATAGGTGAAATCAGAGGAGATGTTGACAATGCGAAATTATGTCATCAAATTGAAGTAAAACATTATGAAGGACAAGCAAAAAAGAAACAATTTCGCAGAAAATTGGCAAAGGAAGCAAAGAAGAAGAAGAATTTAGAGTATATATGATAAGGGCAAAAAGAAGGCAAAGGAATACCCAGCGAAATTTCGGAAGAAGGAGAAGGACCATAAAACAATAAAAGAACCAACACCAATGGGAGAACCTAAACCCAGTTACACTGCCGCAGAACCAACAAAAGAAATAAACGTTGGGACTATAGAACCTCTAATATTGAGAATTGGAACCAAAATGGATATAGAAGAAGAAGAAAGAACTGTTAACTTGTTGCGAGAATATAAAGATGTTTTCGCAGGAAGCATGGATGAGATACCGGAATAGATCCATCAATTGCATGCCACAAGTTGGAGATTAACAAAAATGTGAGACCATTTAAACAGAGAATAAGAAAAATTGCAACAACTTACCATTCCCAAATAGAAGAAGAATACAGAAAATGCTTGAGGCAGGAATCATAAGAGAAGCTAAATACCCAGAATGGATAGCGAATATGGTCATTGTCCCAAAGAAAAACAAAGGAATCAGGATTTGCATAGATTTCACTGATTTAAACAAAGCTTGCCCCAAAGATAGTTTTCCGTTACCAGATATTCCTCAAATGGTGGAATCCGCAGCGGGAAATGATAGGGTATCATCTTTAGATGGGTACAAAGGGTATAACCAAATCCCTCTCGCTGAAGAAGATCAAGAACATACTGCTTTCTTTGCCCCTAGAGGTTTATATTGTTACACGAAAATGCCATTTGGTTTGCGAAACGCGGGAGCGACATACCAAAGAATGGTAGAGAAGGTGTTCGCAAAATGGATACACAAACATTAGAAGTATACGTGGACATGTTAGTAAAGAGTAAAGAAGCTAAAGACCATGTACAAGACCTGAGGGAGATTTTTGAACAAATGCGGCAGTATAACATTAAATTGAATCCTGAGAAGTGTACTATTGGAGTTGCATCGGGAAAATTTTTAGGCTACATTGTATCAAAGGAAGGAATACAGGTTGATCCAGAAAAAGTGCAAGCAGTTCGTGACATGCCAACACCAGCAACAATAAAAGATGTACAGAAGTTGAATGGGCTTCTAGCTTCGCTGGGGAGATTCATTTCGCGATCATCAGACAAATGCAAATATTTTTTCGATATACTCAAGAAGGGTGCGAAATTTAAATGGACTGATGAATGTGAAAAAGCTTTTCAAGGAATCAAAGAACATCTTATGAATACAACTATTTTACAAAAGCAGAATCAGGAGAAGAATTATTCTATCTTGCGACGACGTCGCATGCATTAAGTGTTGTGTTATTGCGAGTAGACGCAGGAGTGGAGAAACCCATTTATTACATTAGCAAAACTTTTAATACCCGAGAAGAATTACTCAAAGATTGAAAAGTTAATCTTAGCATTAGTTTATGCATCATTTAAGCTCCGCATATACTTTCAAGCACACAAGATAAAGGTATTAACAAAAGTACCAATTGAATCAGTGATGAAGAATTCTAAAAGATCAGGAAGAGTGGAGAGATGGAATGCACAAGTAGGCCACTTTGATATTAAATATGAAATTTTGTCTTCACCAAAATCACAAGTTGTTGCAGATTTCTTGGCAGAATTTCCTTTAGAAGAAGATGAAGCAGTAGAAGAAATGATGGATGTAGAAGAAGAACATGGAGATCCAAAAGATTTATTAACAGAACCAAATAGATGGGAATATTGGTAGATGGATCATCAAATGGAGAAGGAAATGGAGTTGGAATTGTTTTAATTTCGCCAGAAGGAATAAAGATGGCTTTTTCATTCAGATTGGAATTTGCATCCACTAATAATGAAACAGAATATGAAGCTGTGATACATGCCTTAAAATTCGCAATAGAAATGAAACTAGAAAATGCCAGGATCACTAGTGATTCGCAGCTAGTTATTCGCCAAATAAAAGAAGTATACTACAAATGAACCATCCTTGAAGAAATACAAGAAGCTGGTTGAAGAATTGTCAGCGAAAATCCCAAAAATAAAATGGAGGCACATTTCAAGAAAGGATAGACTCGCAGACGCTTTTGCTTTCATCTCAAGCATGATGACAGATCCAACTGCGAGATGCATAAAAATACAAACACTTCTGTCACCATCAATCAATAAAGAAGAAGATGTGGATGTGATGATAATAGATAATGAAAAAGAAGAACAAATAAACAATATCGCAGACTGGAGAATGGAACTTCATGCATATTTGGCGAAAGGAGAAACACCAAGAAATAGATTGGAAACACACAAGTTAAAAAGCCGTGCAACGAATTATGAATTAAGAGATGGGTTGCTATACCGAAAATCCTTTAATGGACCATCACTCAGATGTTTGACACGAGAGGAAGGAGAAAAGGTGCTAAAAATGTTACATAGTGGGGATGCTGGCAATCATAGTGGAGGAAGATCTTTGGCACATAGAGCAAAAATGCAAGGTTATTACTGGCCATACATGCATGAAGATGCAAAACAAATATCAAGACGTTGCGAAGATTGTCAGCGGCATGGAAAGAAAATACATGCACCTGGAGCACCATTGTCATCTTCAACCAGTGTGTGGCCTTTTGGAAAGTGGGGCTTAGATATTGTGGGGCCATTTTTACCAGGATCTGGACAAAGAAGATACTTAATAGTCGCAACAGATTATTTCACAAAATGGACAGAAGTGAAGGCAGTACAACATATTCGCGACAAAGATATCTTTACATTCATATTCGAAAATATCATTTGCAGATTCGGAATTCCTGCACAGTTGGTATCTGATAATGGGAAACAATTTGAAGGACAGAATATAGAAATGTACTTAATGCATTCAAGATAAAATGTGGAAAGTCTACTCCTTTGTATCCACAAGCTAATGGGCAAGTAGAAGCAACAAACAAAACAATTGCAGATATATTAAAGAAGAAATTGGAAGGACATCACAGAGCATGGTGCGAACAAGTACATAATGCAGTATGGGCTTATAATACAACTAGAAGAGAAGCTACTGGAATGTCACCTTTTTGTTTAACATACGGAGTTGAAGCGGTGTTACCAACAGAAGTTGTTATTCCGACAACAAAAAGAGAAGCTTGGAGAAAAATCTTAGTGCGGGCTTAATTTTAAACAAACTTGATGAATTAGAAGAAGAAGAGAAAAAGCTTTACAACATATGGAGAATTATCAGCGAAGATTAGCTCGAGAATATAATAAACGTGTCAAAATACGCGAATTTCAACCAGGAGATTTAGTTCTGCGAGAAACACCAATATATCAGCGAGAAAATGGTGGAAAATTAGCGAAAAAATGGGATGGACCTTACATCATTAAGGAGATAGTTGGAACAGGAGCTTATAGATTAATGGATCCAAGGAAGAGATGTTGGTCATAGATTAGACAGACCATGGAACAGGTTGTATTTAAAAAGATATTATCAGTAAGAAGCTTTGAGAAGTTATTCTGAAAGAATAATTGCAGATTACTCATATCAAAAGAAGATCATGATGTGCGAAATTTCGCAGAGATAATCACAGAACAATGACATAAAAGAAAGGGGCGAACCTTTATGGCGTACACCCTAGTTCGCGAATAAAATTTCGCAAGAGGCAAATGTAAGACCTAAAGTACGTCATATTAGGGGGTACCTGTTGCATGGCTCAGGGAAAGGCTACACCGCCACCGGAACCTGAGTCATGGAGATTTGGGGTCAATAAAGCCCATCCGGGAGAGGCACCTTGGATTCTCAGCTTAAGCATATGACTTAGGTTGGGCGACTAAGGTAATAAGGACTCTCCCAAGGAGTGCAGAATCTGATCAAGGCGCCGAGGTACACGGTTGAGTCAAGAGTGCCGGGGGCGTTTGAAGCGTCCTTGCCATTCTTGACAAGTCTTGGCTATACTGCACTCGGCCTGAAGAAAACCCCACTTAGGGTGCAGTCTCGTAACCATAAGCCCTATAGGTAAAAGGGATAAGAGGCCGAAAACAACTGGTTGTTGTTAAGACTGGATGGGAGGAGCTAACCTTGTATGGTAGAAGTACGCCTCCTTGAAGGGGCAACCAGGGGGGAGATAAGGGGCACCCTCCATTAGGGAGCTGATAAGTGTCTTAAGACGCAAATGTCATGAGGCTTTTTATTCGCAAGGATATTAAGGCTTGTCATATTTGTGCAACAATCCTGAAGAGGCAATAATACAAAAGAAAAGATAAGACGAGATCAATGGGTTTTCGCATGAAAGTGCGAAGACGTCCTGCGATTTCGTCGCAAGACGGCAATGTCATGGGGCTTTATTTTCGCAAGAATATTTAGGCCTGTCATATTGTCGCAACATTCCTGAAGAGGCCATAATACAAAAGAAAAAGTTAAGCAAGATCAATGGGTTTTTGCATGAAAGTGCAAGGACGTCCTGCGATTTTGTCGCAATGACAAAGAGGGCATAATAAGACCTTTAATTAGGAAGGCAAAATAAGACCATATGATAAAACAAATTAATTATAAGTATTCGCAACAGATTATTTTTTGCAAGAAAGATAATGAGAGGCAAGTATGGGAATCAATACACAAGAAGCATTATCTTTCTCATCAACAAAATATTAAAAGAAAAGTTGATTCCAAAGTTGGTGTAAAAATGTAACTCGCAAAAGTGATAAAAATAAGACATTCAAGAAGACAAAGCTAATAAGAAGCTCAAGCTTCAATATTAATTCAGTAGCAGGAGATGACAAAATTCTTCGCCAATATTCTCGCAAGCTTCTCTTCATTTCGGTTTTGATCTTCGCCATGACTAGCATCTTGATTATCGCCAGCAATTACTTCTTCAGGAGAAATTTCTTTCTCATTCTGATTAACACCAGCAGATACTTCTTTAGAAGGAACCTCTTCTTCATCTTCCAAGAAATTATCCTCTGCACCGCTTTCGTAATCATAATCACTATCAGCAGGACGAGGAACTTCATCATCATCTACTTCTAAAGGATCAATTGATGTAGGAGGAAGAGAGTTGGACAATAAAATGTCATTTACAAGGACTTCACCCGGAGATGAACTTGGCGAAGAAGTCTTTGATGATTCCTATCTTGAATATCCTTAAAATAAGCAAGATAATCAAGTCTTCTTTCTGCTCGGTCGCGAGAACCAGTAAGGGTAGAGACGAGCAATGCATTTCTTTGCGAATTTTAGCATATTTAGCCTCCAAAACAGAAATAGAAGAATGAAGATTCTTCTCAGACTCTGCGAAAAATAGAATACAAAATTTTATTAAGATAAGGAATTCAGAGAGATATGACAAAGAAAAGATAATTAAGGCAGTCAAACTATTATGACTACCTTCCTTTTGCGAAATAAGGTGTTGAATCAAGGATAGACAACTATTCTCCCAATGGTCCATTGCGTCATCAAATTTATCTCCAACTAAACCTTTAAGTCGAGACTGAAGATTTTTCTCTTTAGAAATAAGAAAGGCATTTTTCTTCGCAAGAGAAGAATAAGATTCTTCTAATTTGGAATATTGTTCTTTAAGCTGATTCCTTACACTTAAAGCTATTCTACCTTGAATGAGTGTATCTCTTTCAGCGATAGATGATTCTGTTACTTCTTTAAGTTCATTTCTCAAAGAGCGAAGAGATTGCTCTTGGTCAGCACATACTTTTTGGAGAATACTAAGTTGTTGCGAAGATATCGCCATCTTGTTTAAATAAGTTCGCTTCTCTTGAGATAAGGTTTTATTCTCATCTGATAAAGTTTCCATCCCTAAATTAGCTTTAGTTAAAGAATAAGAAAGACGAGATACTTCATTACTTAATAGATCTTGTCTTTGAACTAATTGGGTATTTTCATTGGTAAGATTATTTATCTGATCAAGAGAATATGAATAGAGGTTATCTAATTGGTTATATTGATCCATCAAGATTTCTTTATCAACACGGGCTTCTTCAACAGCAGATTCAAATTGATATCTCTCCATTATTCGTTTCTGATTTAATGCTTAACATGCGAAAGAGGGATTTAAAGGATAAAAACATGGGAAGGATAAAACCATCGAAAAGGAAAATTAAAGACATAGATAAGAAAATCATACCTCTAATTCATCATTCTTCTTGCGAAGATTGTCACGATCCAGCAAAACATTCTGAAGCTTCTGATTTTCAAGACGAAGAGCATTACATTCTTTTTCTAAAGCTGTCTGCGAAGCAGCTCTGTCAGAACCCAAATGCTTGCTCAGAATTTCGCAAACATTAGACTTGATGGGATCAGTAGAAGACTTCTTGCCATCATCCAGAAATTCAGATAAAACTTTGAAAGCAATATCTATCCCTTCCACGGTTTCTTTCGACAGAGGAAGAGACTTAGGTAGAGAACTGGTAGAGATAGAAGGTTGAGAAACATTCTCAATGGGAAGAGAAGAGGTTTCATTCGCAGAAGGATCCACAAGGGGAATTTCAATCATAGAAAGGTCAGCTGAAGAAATGAAATCAGAGGCAGCATTTTCGCGAATTGGAGATAAAGGTTTATCTTGCGAAGATGTCGCAGGAGATTTGGAAGAAATGAGTAGGTGGAAGGGAACAGAAGTTGGAACAGTTTTAAGGTGGCGAGATTTCTTGAGAGGTTTATTAAGATCTTTATCACCCTGCGAATTACAATCCAGATAAGAAACAGAGGCAACAATATTGTTATTAGAAAAAGATAGTGTTTCTTACTACCTTCTCATTCGCAGACTTTCTTTTATGTGCGACAACCTTATGCTGTGATTTGGGAATGTTAGGGTTCTGAACTGTAAATTAGTGTTGGAGCCGCTTTTGCTGAAATAACAAGAGTATGGGAATCGATCACATAAACAACATCAAATAAGGCAATAAACAAGATCAATTTCAAATATGTCAATTTCAGCAAAACTCATAAGAAGAAGAAAAAAGAAGACTAACCTTGATGAATCCATGAAAAATAATAGCAGGGAGATTGTCTCGAAGAAAATTACGAACTATGAAGATCTAGTATGAAGATGAAGAAGAACTTAAAAAGGTTGAAGAAGAAAGAAGAAAAGTTGCAATAATGGAATTTGCAGAAGAACGATGAAGTTGCAGAGAGAATAAAAGGAAAGAAGAGAGATGAAAAGGAATATATATAGAGGAATTTTCCTCGAAAAATAAACACGTTAATACGGAAAGATATAAGCGGTTACAAAAGACGTGTCGAGAAATAAATGGAAGAAAGAATACGTGTGATAAATGCAGAATATGAAAGATAAGCAGTTGCGGCATTTCTCACATCATTCTCTACTTGCAGAAAGATAGAGAAGGGCAAGATGTAGGATCAGAATCTCGCAACAATAATGTTCAGCGAAATTATCAATGACAACACAAGCGTCGCAAACAATTTCAGAAATGATAAAATAAATGACGTCAGCTAAGACACGAGAAAATATGATAGTCCTGAAAATTAGAGAGCTTGCGAAATTAACATTTGTAAGGTTGCGAGAATGTCGCAAACCATATCCGAAAATAAAGGACAGATTAGCTGTCATCCACTATGTATTTCCTTATAAATAGTCATTCGAGTTGTAAAGAGAGAGAGATCTTTTTGAGTAAGAAACAAGTAAATAGGAGAGAGAAAGTTCATAGTAGAGATCATTCTTGACTTCTTTATCTTTCTTGTAAGAACATTCAAAGTTTAATCAATAAAATTAAGAACATAAACCTAAAAATGAGCTGATTAACAATGAAATCATATGAGGGGTGTAGTGTAGGATTTCCTGCAACTACATAATTGAAATATCACATGTTGTGCGTAGTTCAGTCAATTGGAAAATCCAACCTTTGGTTGTTGAATAAAATTGATTGACACTTGAACATTGGTTTTTGATACCGTTCAAGTTATTTCTCATCTCAATCAGGCTCACAGATTTCTATCTGTTTGATTGCAGATTGTGTTGAAAAATTGAGATATAACTCTTGGATATATTTCGTTGATTGAGTCTGACTATCTAGTTGATTCTCTTGAAATTATATTGGAGTTAGTCCATACAGATTGCCGAACGAAATATTGGGTATGGTTGTTAGACCCCCGCTTTTTCAACTACTACTTATGTTTTTGGAGCTTTTAAAAGCTCTTCCTAGCGTTTAAAGTTTGGAAAATTCGGGAAGCGATTTGCATAAAAAGCACTTTACAAAAACTTTACCAAAGCAATCAGTTCACATACTTTGTTTGACAGAGTCTCACACAAAGTCATACAGCCAACGGATCATGTAATTGTCGACGGCTGAGATTTTATACAAAAACACGCGGGTTTATATGACAACCCACGACCCAGTTTTATATGTACTAGACTTTTTCGTTTTTTTTCTCTATCTCCGCCTAACAGATCATCTTCCTATCGAACTCTTCTTCCACTTTCTGTGAATGGTCCGCGAGTTATAACCCCAAAGGTGTCACTATCCATATACAAAAACTGCACCAAAACAAATTGTTCGCAAAAACCCCATTTAATATAAACTGTCTATATTACCCTTCTAGTTTAAATCACCCCAACAAAAACAAAAATCAACCACACTTTAATTCTTTTTATATTGTCACCCCCAACAAGAAATAAACAACCACCAATAAGCACCGCCGCCACCGATAACCACCGCCACCGATAACCACCGCCACCACTTCCGACCACCGCCACCGCCACCTTCCGCCACCGCCGCCACCAACCACCGCCGCCACCTCCGACCACCACCGCCACCGCCGCCACCGACCACCACCGCTCCGCCGCCACCGACCACCACCGCTCCGCCGCCGCCGCCAACACCGACCACCGCCACCACCGACCACCACCGCCGCCACCACCGACCACCACCGCCGCCACCACCGACCACCACCGCCGCCACCTACCACCACCGCTCTGCCACCGACCACCACCGCTCCGCCGCTCTGCCGCCGCCGCCCGCCGCCGCCACCGATACTGCGCAATTGCACCACCACTGCCATCCACCCTACCATCCAGCACCACCATTGTCGACCACCACCGCCACCACCTCCGACCACCACCACCACCACCACCACTGATACTACGTAATTGCACCACCAATACCAGCCACCCTACCATCCAGCACCACCACTGTCGACCACCGCCGACCAAAACCAGCACCACGACCGCCCACCACCACCATCTCCCAAAAATACGATGAAACCGATTTTGGTTTCATCATAAATACGATGAAACCGATTTTGGTTTCATCTTGGTTTCGTGAGAAATCACCTGCAAGAAATTTTTTAAGAGGTATTATACATCTTCATGGATATAAATACATTGTTGAAATACGATGAAACCTATTTTGGTTTCATCATAAATAAAGATGAAACCATAATTGGTTTCTGCGCTTCAACAACAATACCACCAGTTATATCTCAAGACCCATTACTCAGCTTCACCTGGTATATCTTTCCATCTAGGTTTACAGGCAATTCCTCATTGTATTGCAGCACTTCATTGCACCTGTAACTACAAATTCACTTCAAATCCCATACCCACTGCATTACTGCCTTCCATTTCAGTTCAAGCTCATACCTGAACACCACAAATGCTCCATCTCAGGCTCAGTTTGATCTTCAACTGGACCTGCAATATCCATATTAATTCAACCAGAGCAACACCAGTTCCTCCATGGATTCTGATTATCACCAGCTGCATTTCATAATCACCACCAACATAGGCATCTCAGTTCTTCTCTACACTCTCAACCTGCAACTGTACTTAAAAACCATTCTCAAGCATCAGCTCAAACCATTCTTCATAGAGAACCAACTCAAAGCCAACACCAGTACCACCTTCTCTATAATATTAACTTCAGCTGCAACCGGAGCTTACTAGCAGCATCAAATGAAACTACCACCACCACCACCGCCCACCAAAAATATAAAACAACATTATACGAAACCAAAAACGGTTTCACCAAAACTTGTTTCATCATAAATCATAGTACCACCAATAATTGGTTTCGTCTACAAAAAGTAAACCGACCAGTATTGCTTGACACAAAATTGACGAAATGAAAGCAACAAACGATTGAGTTTCAATGAGAACAATCCCATAAATTTGCCAACAATACTGGTTTCATCGACGAAATAGGTTGTACCAAAAATAAATAAGAAAAAGAAAGATATTAAATATATTATGAAGAATTCAAAGGTAGTCCAGATGATACCTTTTTTTCCAGGTTTCTATGAAAACGTTGTATAACAATTAAGCTTCTTGGGCAATTCATTGTTGTTTGTGGAAAGCAACCTGCGGTCCTGTAGTACCACTTGATATGTAAGTACTCAACAATCCAAACAGAAAGAATGTGAAAATATTAGGTCCACTTCAATTATAAACTTCTCATGTGAAACACAAACTGTGGAAATGAATAACTAAATAAATGTGTACCATTCTTAATAGTTCCAAGAACTTTATATAATAAATAATATCTCAGTGAACGGTTTTGAGATCTATATAGGGAACCCTTAAAAAAATTACATTCTTCCAAGCTCCACAAATCGAGCTCTCATTAATCAAATACAATCCCACAAATTAGTCCAAGCCTTATACCAGCTTAAACTGGACTTTCACATTTCTTTTTATCCAAAGCCATCACCTAAAGGAAGCCACTGTTCTTATATTTCGGACAACGTCGTTAGCAACTTGACTTGCTTCCTCATACAACGTATTCAACCATTACATGTAAAAAGATAAATTTTGTACAACCAAGATCGCGAATTAGAAGGGAAAAAACATCATGTAAACGGATTCTCATTTATACCTAAATCACTTATGAGTCTTTTGATTAAGCTACACACGACAATGACAAAGGAATATATTTTTGATGCAGATGAAAAAAATGAAACAAAGTTAGTTTCACCGATAAAAGTTAAAATAAAATTACATGAAACCAAAATCGCTTTCACCAAAATTAGATGAAACCGAAATTGGTTTCATCAAAAATTTACTCATGAGTGTTTTAATTTGCCTTTTCCAACACTTTCAGAGAACTATTGTGTTGGCGTACATATTTACATCCCAAACATCATCTCTTGTAAGAGCTTGAGCCAAAATTATCATTAAACACAACAAATCAATCAAACTGAAACAATCATGACTTCAAATTCAGATCTAAAATTCATTGGAATGTAAAATCAATTCAACCAAAAAAAAAACCAAAATCGGGTCCAAACCATCATAAAAATATAAACCCAATGACAAATTAAACAAAGATAACCAAAATTTCATCTCAATTTCAAAATAAAAAATCAAATGGATTCAACAGAAACTCATATAAAATTATAATTCAACAACAACTCGTATGAAATCAAGTGGGAAATTAGTACCAGATTGAAGTCATGGTTTGTGGTTGTACAACCACTATTGAAGAAGTGAATCAATGGACGAAGAGATGAGCACCAGATTCCCAATTCTCCAAACAATATGTTGATTTGTTGTTATTTTGCTGACATCCAATTCCTCTTTTTCTTCTTCTATTTCAAGTGATTTGGAACCCTAAGTTCTACAGTGATATGATGTTGACGGAGGAATAAATAAATCCTAAAGAAGTTAAGGAGGAGGTGATGGTGGTCTTGGAAATGGTCGTCGATTTGGTGGTGGTGCGGAACGAAGAGGAGGTGATAGATCTGAACATCAAAATAGAAGAAAAAGAGACGGATCTGTTCGTGGAGGAGACGGAGGAGACAAAGGTGTTGCTGATGGTGGTAACGGAGGTGTTGCTTCTGGTTTTCGCGAAGCTATTTGTTGCTGGTGGTGGTGGGGAGAATGAGGCGGAAGAAAAAAGAAAAAAGAAAAGAGAGAAGAAGAAGAAGAAATGAAGATAAAAAGGGTATGTTTGGATTTTTTTAAAATAATAAAAACTAAATTTACTCATTATTATTTGACATGGGGTTTTTGTGCCACTTTTTAATCAAATGGTTTTTATTCATTGAAAATAATATGGTTGGATTTTTTGTACCACAAGTTTGGTCACCTTGGGTTTTTATGTCTACTTTTGTTCTGTGAAATTAAAAGTTTATCAATCGATGGACATATAAAGAGTCTTAAAATCTCGAAATGATTGTTAGGTGAGCCAAATCTGTGTTTCATATGGGTTATCAAATTATTTCATGTCTAGGGTTTTAATTTGGGGATTGAGATGATGTAAATTTAATTCTTTATTTGGATTATCAAATTATTTCATGTCTAGGGATTTAATTTGGGGATTGAGAATTGAGATGATGTCAATAATCAATTGAATTTTTCCACTTGGGTTTTATCAAATTTCTTGCATTTTTCATGAAATCAAGATTTATTGCAGTGTTGCAATGGCGTGGGTAGTCTAGAAATGTTATTTAAACAATTGAGAAAACATGCATCTGACTAATATGGTGATAAATATTTATAATATGTACCTATATCTGTTGATTCCCAGGGCTGACCTGTTAAGTCATCTATTGAACTTGTATCTACTTTGTTTCATTAGTACATAACCCCCTTCATTTGCTTCTGGAAGTCAGATATAGGTGCAACAATTATATAAGTTCTGGTTTTTGTTTCCTGTGTTGTCTTTATCTAGTTTTATGATTTGATTTCCCTGTAATTATTCTAAGTACAGGAGGTCTTTTTGGATCCTTGGTTGCTAGTAGTTGTTACAATTGCAGGAAGCTTGGACTTTTACCAAACACTTTTTAGGATGTCTTCTGGTGATAGATAAGGAGTTTGTTAGTGGTGTTATGACTCCTTTTAATACCTCTTTTTCCTTTAAATCTTTGGTAGAAACTCGATTATGATAAGAACCCCACTTTCCTAACTCAAGACAACTTCTAAGGATTTGAATTTGATGAAACAGCTACGACTGCGTTCAAGGAGAGAGTAGCGATGACAGGCATTCAAGGAGATGAACTGAAAGAAGCGAACGCTCTTGCAAGCACTGGGGACACCAGTTTTACACTACAGGATTATGTGATTTCAGAATTAACCAATGATGTTTCATGCTTTCTTGTTTCCTTTTGAGTCCATGTTTCATGTAATTTTTAATGCATTACCATTTTGTTATAAAATATTGAAGTTGTTAATAAGAGTATTTATATAGCTTCTTCAGAAGAAAAAAAAATGTTAAGCCTTTATATACAGAAACTTGGTATTACAAGATTGCGGATACAAAGTGTTCAGCTTTCTGTAGAAGTTGCAAGGCTTTTTGATACAAAATTTTTACTGACATCAGTCTCCGAGTTCTTTACAGTGTGAACATACAAAAGAAGAATCACAGTTGCAAAAAATCACTGATAATAAAATCCCTCTAGCACATAACCATTCACTGATGCATTTTTTTCCTTCCAAAGTACGCCAAATGTAAGCCCATGTACATCAACTCCCTGAAATAATAGTGAAATTTTAAAATTTTGTAATTCAAATCACAAACAGAATATAGAAGTGTCTGTTGAATGAAAGAAAAACAAGGTATAAAAAGTTTTTTTTGATATACATACCTATGTAGCTAAGCTACTCATAACACCCAACTGCTGGGCTACTTCTTTTGTTGGGAAATTGCGAGTGTCATGACCAGTTAGTGTACATGTTCTGCAGATTCTATCTTTTTTCTTTGATTTAATACCACTCTTAATTCGGGAGTTGCCTTCAGTAGCTGCCTTATCTTTATCAGATTTCCTACCTTTAGTTTGGAAATGCGTGGGTTGCCTAAATTCTTCTTTGCAGGAGAACTAGCACATGACTCATCATTGGCTAATAGTTCAATGATGGTAGATGACTTATCAACAATTAATGGTTCTACATTAACACATAACTCTTCTTTCATGTTTTTCCCGTGTTCTTGTCCAACTTCAACCATTTCAATTTTCCTAACTTTCTCAAATGCTTGATTAAGGAAACCCATTGCCACTTTATAAGCTTTTGAAGATTTACCCACCATATAATCTAGCTCTGTCAATAGTTGACAATAATGACTAATCCGCATGGCTTCCATCCCAATTTTATCATCTTTCATAACCAAATCATCAGATCCAAAAAATTCAGATGTATTTGCTCTTTTTGTCCATCTTTCCATTATAAAATGAGGTGGACTATAACATAGAACCGGAATACTAAAATATGATGCAAATGTCTACATAGGAGACCAACAAACTCGAAATTATGGCAATTACAAGTGCCCTTTTTAGTTACCTCATTAATCATCACCGTGAACTCTTGTAATACCTTTTCCCCACGTTCCAGCAGACTCTGTAAATGTGTTCATCACCATCAATATCAAGTATGTGTGACCGGTACTTTAAAGTAGTGGTGAAATCTTCTTGCACCTTATTAAAAACACCACGAGTATAGATTTCTGATGCATGCTTAACCAATAAATCATGAGAAATAAATACACGCTTCATATGGATAGACTTGTAGTCTTCCTGTCGTTCTCTTACATACATTCTTTCTAATGCTTGATCACAACTTTCCACAAACTCGCGTAATGAAGTTCTAGAGTTCACATAACCATCAAAGAAAGAATTTATACTTTCGCTTCTTTGTGTTGAATTCATTCCAGCAAAGAAGGTACCCCTATTATATACGGGAATCCATTTCTCACGAATATCAAACAATTTATTAAGCCATGTATTCTCTGTCAAATCAAAATCAACCAACATGGAATGTCACTTATTTTCAAAATCCTCAACTGTGTATGTAAAACGAGTAACTGCCTTAACAGTTTTTTTGAATTTTGATTTCTTAGAAAATACATGATTTTGTTTCTCCCCAATTTTTTTCTTAATGTGCCACAAGCAAAAACAATGGCAGGTATTGGGGAACACAATTGCAACATCACTAGTCATGGCATGATCTTGGTCAGTAAGTATAGAGATTAGAGACGACCTCCCATTGCTTTAAGCCACGTCTCGAACAACCAAGTAAATGTTGGTCAGTTTCACCACCTAATAATGCAAATCCAAATGTAATAGATTGGCGATGATGATTCGTACCTGTGAATGGAGCAAAATGCATACTGTATTTGTTAGTCTTTGATACAGATGTATTCGTACTCCTTTAGGGAACTCAGTTAACCTCAAGCTAAACTGAGGGAAGAATCCTATTTTAGGTAGGAATCCTTGTTTAGGCAGAATTCCTAGTTAGGGAAGAGTTTTGTTTAAGGCAATGCTCTTAGTTTAGGAAATAGATTCCTAATTGAAAATATGAGGGTATCCAAATATACCTCAATCTAAAACTTTTCCTACCTATAAGTCCTTTCTCCGAAAGTGATTGTCTATGGACTGAGTCGAGACAATACAACTAATCGGTTTACACTTCGTGTGATCGTCTATGGATACAAGATCGAGACAATACAACAACGAAGTATGTTTACTCGATAAAAAGGTTCGGACTTAACCAAACATAATAGGATTCACTTATCAAGTAAATAGGAATTAACTCTTGTGTGATTTACTTTAAATTATAATAAAGACAATTATAATTACGGAAAATAAAAGTAAATGACACAGTAAGATTTTGTTAACGAGGAAAACCTCAAATGCAGAAAAACCCCGGGACATATAGTCCAGAATTGAATACTCTCAGGATTAAGCCGCTACACAAAATTACACCAACTTCGTATAGTTGAGACCAAGCAACTAAACCTATAGTTCACCTAGTTCCGTCTGTATTCCCACGCCTCCAACTTATAAATAAGTCACGTACTTGGATCAATTCCTTTGGTTCATATTCCAAACAGTAAAGGAACAACAAATTTGTTTTGGTATCAACTCTCTTCAACCAAGTGATATGAGTCGGACAAAGACTCTTCTGTTTATCTTAACATAAACTCCTTCGTCGAGTCCTTAGATCTAACTTATGTTCAATTACCAAAGTAATCGTTATGATTTTGCAATCAACACTCTTAATCCAAAGAATTGTGTTGATGCCGATCTACTCAATTAATCAATCCAATTCTATCACAAGGATAAAACTGATTATTAATTGGATCCTCTTTTTACCGAAACAAGTATTGTGCACACCAAATATTATGAACTCACAAATCAGAAATCTTCAATATCTTCATCGTCTTCAAATCTTCTTAGATCTTCAATAAACACCTGCACACAATCACTTGAATCTCTTGTGATCAATCACGCACAGAACGGAGTCTGTTAACAATGTATTATCACAAGATCATTTTTAGAACTAACAACAGTCTAAAGATCCCTGTCGAAACTCTGAACTAGTTTTAGTGAATCTTATATCAGAAGAGAAGATTCTCAAGCATAAACAAACTAGGTTCAATCAAAGTTCAACCACCGTTAGTCAATCAAATCAATGAAAACAAAAGATAAACCACAATTATCTAGTTTCTCACCAACGGTACTGACTAGAGCTTCTCAATCCCAAAGAAGACTTTAAACCGAGCGGTCGTAAGAGATTTCGCCTAATTAGGTTACTCTCCTCTCCGAATAGGCGGCTTCACCAGTAGCAGCACAACAAGAGGTAGTTTGCCGTTATGAAGGATTAGTTTGCTAGAAATGCAAACTTCAGTATTTATAGACTAAGAAGTTTGGACACCAAGGGATTTCCAAAACCGGAAATATTCTCAAGATATTCATTAAAGCACGAATTCGGCTTCCATAATTCCTGGAAATGCTCTGTCCAAAAATAATGATCGAAATCTCTCGGAAAATCTCGAATTAGTAAATGCACATTACTAATTCTTATTTCCCTACAAAATGAAATTAATAACCTTAATTAAAAGATTCTTAACTTATTTATGTTTCGATCCTGGGATTCTCTTTCCTTAGCTATTAAGGAATAACTTTGAACAATTAAAGAAATAAACATTCATAGCACGTGTTCAAAGTATGTCGACATCCTTACTTTGTAAGTTCTCTTTCACACTTACAACCTTGAAATCGATTTTCCACACTTCCAAACAAGTTTAGAATTGGTTCATCTGACTTTCAAGAACTATGCGATTGATCAAATAACATTCAATCACAAATCATGGGTTTATCGATTCTACCAAAACAAGTTTCGGTTCTACCTCCATGTGAGTATTGTACATAGTCACACTAGCTTTCCAAAATTCGGTTGACTAGGTACTAGGATTGGTTCCCCACATATATATGGTATCTAACTTGAATGTGTTGCACATGTCCATAGGATCGGTTCCCCGGTGCCTAAAAACGTGTTGCAAATGTCCATAGGATCGGTTCCCCTTTTTTCTATAAACCTGCTGCACCTCATACAAGGATCGGTTCCCCTTTGTGATGGACTGCACCTCTTACTAGGATCGGTTACCCTTTCCCAGTTTTGGTCAGACATAAAATCACAAACCCGATCATACCATCTCAGGTGATTACTTAAGATCGGTTTCACTAATAAAAGTCATACTAATACATAGATCAGGCCTTTGTGAATAGTTCTACCAAGAACACAAACAAGTTGTGAGCGGTTATACCCAATCACACATATTGGTTGTTCATAATATAATCAATGAATAACAAAACCAATAACACCTGGCAATTTCCTTTTCGGTTCACAAACAAGTTTATGAACTTACTTCCTTAGAACACATGTAAACATTGTTCCCTGGGATGAAATCCTCACCTCATACCCATACATAATCACAATAGCATTCAAATGATTATGGCTATGTCTTATATACATAGTTTAATGGTTAAGCAATATACCTCGTATTGTATTCGTTAATACTATGTCTATCTAGAGTTCAAATATGCTTCGCAGTTTTGTTTTCAATATGCACGACTTGAAAGATACGTTAGGGAATGAAACAGTTCAAGTCAAATATCACTAACCTCAAGTGGAAGGATGATTGTTGTCGTTGTAGCTCCTTGCTTCTTCACATCTTCAAGTCTTCGCAGTACTTGTAATGTCTCATATCCTAATACTTTCAAGCTAACCCATACGAAGTTGACTCTAGTACATAATCCAACGACTCTTAACATGAGTTTTGATTCACTAAAATATGACAACCAAACTTGACATACCAACACTTGGTGGGTTCAACCGAGCTATGCTCTAACAATCTCCCCCTTTATCAATTTTAGTGACAAAACTATTACATCATATGGATAAACAAATTACAAGAATTCATTACACATACGCTTGATTCCCGAATTCAACAACACGGTAAACTGCATACATTCAATCCTCAAAAATGTCGTTGTTGACATTATAATAACAAAGTTAATACTCCCCCCTAAGGAAGATAGGTAGATATTCAATCCACGCGTCTTTGTTACACCACTTAATATGATATGTTACTCCCCCTTAGTCTGTGCTTTCACTCTTTCGTTCAGATAAACGTTCAAGCACCAATATTCTTTTCGTTAGCGATACAAATCAATTTAAAATCAATGCCAGTATCACTTGTTTATTCCATATATTTCTCCCCCTTTTTGTCACAAAATGACAAAGAAATGAAAAAATAAAGGACAACACGAAAAGAATCTTACAAATCTCAAAATAGACTTTCAACCTGTAGAGTTAGGCACGAGGGTTCCACACACCATGTTCTAATAACCAATATCAAAACCGAAACTACAAGTAGTTTTATTTTGATATGTTATCAAAGAAACAATTGTCCGAAACAATTTTTCCACTTTAGTTTAACAAACCAAAAATCAACTAAGCACCTTAGTTCCTTTGCTAAACCGATTGTACAAAAACAATCGCTTATTCGATAAGACCAAAATAAAGATAACTCTATTTTTCTCATCGGGTTCTAATTATCTTAAACCTTTCAATTTTAAACAAGACAAGTACTAGTTTAGTTAACTACTATTTCTTGTTAAGGCATTCGATTAGACTTGAATAACCGAAACCTCACTTCGATAAGTCTAACTAAGATCAGAATTAACTTAGTTTCTCCTATCCGGAATCGAATTGGACTAAACAACTCATCCCGTAAACCTTTTATTTCGTTAAGCCATAAATAATTCATACAAACCAAATAAATCAACTTGCATAATTATTCACCTCAACCGGAAGCAATTGAAACAACATAGACATTATAGCACCGCAATTGTACCGAAATTTTGTAAGCCTAAACAATTGATACCACACAATAAAGCAAGATAACAATAGTTTTTCTTAACCAGAACCAATTGAATCACACATACATCCATACACACATAATGGAATAAACATCAATTGTACCGAAATTTTGTTAAGCAAAAGCAATAAATATATATGAAATAAACTCAGGCTTTTCTTAAACAGGTGTTTATGGGTGAAAACTGTTTCTACTGGTTTTGGTAAATTTGGGTGTGTGGATGAAAAACGAATCTAAACCCTAAACAAATGCACTGCACGGGAGTTCTTTTGATTTGAGAGATCAATCTATACAATTCTGGCCTAAACCAACAAATGGCCGTTCCAGACTTGCTTCGGTCACAAAGTGAAGGAGATGGGGTTGATCTTAGGGAGGGAAGCGAAGAAGGTGTTGATATTGTGAAGGTGTTGATAGACACATTTTTGTGTCTAATTTGTCTCGATTCTATATATTGATAGTGCTCATTTTTGTACTTATTATGGTGTTTTATGTGTGTGTAGGTATTTTTGGCCAACAAACATTTTTGGAAAAATCGGCTCGAAAAGTTGCGCGGGGCACCCCGGAGGACACTTGCTATTCGGACCCCTCAAATGGATAAGGGGTGACCAATTACTAAGGGGCATCCATTTCCAGGCAGATGCTAAAGGGATACCAGCAAAGGATAGGGGAGGTCATCTTCTTCGTTTAAATTCAGAAAAAGGCGGGAAGAAATAAACAGCGAAGAACCAAACTTTCGATTGGATTTCGAAGATGTTTTAGTGAGATTCAATCACCGAAATTTGCTGGGCTGGACGTGATTCAACTAAAAAGGCCGGGTATGTGCGCTGGAATCAATCGAATTGGTCTGGATAAGCCGAAAAAAGGAAACAGAGTTTGAGTTTTGCACGAAAACTTTGTGGAATTATTTTAGGAATTCCAGGGAGACTAAACACGTGATATTGTTTCCTAAGGTAATATTCTATCTAAGGAAGAGTTTAGGATGGTTTGGAAGTCTCAGAAACGATTAAGGAAGTCGGCAGAAGAGATTATTTCCGTGGCTTGCACGAAAAGAAAAAGAGGGAATTAATCGCTATTTTTAGGTTTCTGAGTAGTATAAAAGGTGTGTTTAAGTCCCAGGGAAGGAAACGAAGTTATTGGAGCAGTCGCAGAGGAGTTTGTAACACTATAGGGGTGAATTAATCAAGTTGCAGGAAAACCCGAGTTTCTGCTGCTGCTGCTGAAGAACATCTGTTGCAAATAAGAACAACATCTCAAATTTGTAACTCTGCTACAGTAACTTCTTTGTAACAGTCAGTCATTCGTTTTGCGACTCCAATACACCGTTGCAAACAATCAGTTTTCATTCTTTTAATCAACTTTTGGGCTAAGAACAAATATTTTGAGCAAGTGATTAATATGAGGATCTAAACCCCATTGCCGAGGCGACGGAGGAAGCCATTTTTCCAAATATTATGTGGTAAATTCTATTTAATTTAATTTTTGTAATTCTTTTATGATTATTTGCACTGAAATGAAATTGAATTTATGATTCTGATTAAGTGGTTGTGTTCTCAATTGTTGGGTCATGCTTAGGTTAAGTCTTTTGATGGTCCATGCTTTCGATTTACATCCATTGTTTTGAGAATCTACTTGTCTAGGAGAATATTAGAATCACTTCAAACGTAAAAAGTGCATAATTATTGACTAGATTAAATCACATAAAAATTGGAGATTGGTGGAATACTGAGTCTCAGTGCTTTTTATAATCTTGATAACAATTTCTTTTTAAGTTTTCTATTTTAATTTGAGTCTAAAATCGAGTCTACACAATCCGAGTTGAACGAACTTTACTACCACTTAAAAACTACATCAATTTTTGGCGCCGCCGACGCGGACTTATATTTAGATTTGTTTTAGGTTTCTTTTTATTTTTTGTTCTTTTTTACGCGTTTTAGTATTTTTCGATTCTTTTCAGATTTGGAGCGAAGCTACAAGGGAAGAAAAAGTGTTATAAAAGGAAAGCATCGCGAAAGAAGGAAAACAAAGAGGAATCCAAAAGGAGTGAAGAAGAAGATTTTGTATATAGTTATTTTGTTTTATTTTTAGAAACTGTAAATAGGGTTTTATTTTTTGTAATTTTTCTTTTTATTTTTGGACACTTTTTGGACTTTATTTTTGGACTGAGACATTATTATTTTTAAACCCTACAGAAGGGTTGGTTTAATTAAAAACCGTGTGCAGAAAAGGACGGTGATTACGATATCGCCTCGGCCCCTCGGGTTCGTACATGACATAGGAGTCGTGGCCCGAGTCGACTTCAGCGGTTCTTCGCCCGTCTGGTACGGGAGGTAAGTTTTTCGAAACACCCGCGAATCCCCTGTCAGCGGGTTTACTGTATTCCTACGTTTGCATATATGCCGAGGACTTGAAAACGGCTGCTTTAATTTCCTAGTAAAGGGCAAGGACTGGCCATACAAGATAAGGGTTCGGATTTCATCACCGTTCTCTTCTTGCCCTCCTTAGGAAAACAAAACCAAACGCGAACCTAAGCCTAAAATTTTGACTAGAATGAGACATATAGGGTAATGAGCTTAATAGGAAAGTCGTTCAAAAAAATATTGGTTACTCTTTTGAGCATACTTCGAAGTTCATGATGGTTTCTGTGAGTTGAATGCGTGACTGCGCCGCCTTGTAACCGGTGAGGCCTTGGGTATCAAAGCTCCACCGAGCTTCCCTCGCCTCGATTCAACTTACTTTGACTCGGATTGATTCCAGAGGGGTTTGCTCAGATTGTAACGAGTTCCTTTTCGAAAGAATAGAAGCTGGTCTAGAAACAATCTAAGTGGAACCATCATGCTTTTTGTTTGCTAGAAAATTAGGTTTGATTTGGTTGAGTCAGCCTTGTTTTGTGATTGCATAGAATACCAAATATCCCGATAGTGCCAGCAATGGCAACTTTGAAAGATTTGTTGAACCCAACTAGGACTACTCGTCCTTCTTGTATCAGGTTAGCCGAAACTGAAGCACTTATGAACTTAGGCCTGGGACCCTACAGATGCTCCCAATCTTTTTAGGGAAAGAAAATGAAAACCCATACTTCCATGTTAGGGATTTTGAGGAAATTTGTAGTACCATAAAGATTAGAGACCTTGATGATGATGCTTTGAAACTTAGGTTATTTCCTTTTTCCCTGAAAGATAAAGCCAAATCGTGGCTATATAGTTTGGCTTCTGGTTCAATAGAAACATATGAACAACTTACATCTGCCTTTTTGAACAAGTTTTTCCATAGGCACAAAACATCGTCTATCAGGACGCAAATCTGCACATTTTCTCAACAGGAGGGAGAATCGTTATATAGGTATTTGGAAAGGTTCAATGACTTATTAGCCCAATGTCCTCATCATGGTTTAGAAAAGGTTAGGCTAGTTCAAATCCTTTATGAGGGTTTAGATTATTCGACAACAACCATGGTTGAGTCTCTATGCACTGGTGGTTTTGAAAACAAAACTGTTGATGCGGCGATGGAATTTTTGAATGAAATCTCCGAAAAGACCCAGCAATGGGAATATTGTAGGGAACCCAAGAGAACAATTCTTCTAGGTAGAGGAAACGTTAATAGGGTAGAAGGAGGCTATGAATCAGATGACAAAATTGCTGCTATAGAAAAAAGGTTAGAAGCTTTAGAATTGGGTAACACTAGTGGTAGAGTAGAGCCTTTTTGGGAATGCCAGAATAATAAAGATCAAGCCAATGCTCTCTATAATAACACTAGGTTTGATAACCGTCAGAAGTTTGACCCATATTCAGAAACCTATAATCCTGGTTGGAGAAACCATCCGAACCTTTCATGGTCTAAGGACCAAGGTCAGTTTAGTAATTTTAATGTTCCCCCAGGTTTTGGCTATACTAAGAATACTTCAGGATCAACTCAGTTTCAGAATCAGTCTGATAAGAAAATCTTAAGTCTAGAGGAAACTCTCACCTCGTTTATTCAAAATACTGAAAATATGCGTTGGTGGCTCTCTAAAAGAGTCACAGAAATGATACCTGCAAGTGCAGAGGGTCTGTTGTAGTGAGTGTGCAAGGCAGGGTCGAACCACAGAGACTTGGGTGTGAATTGAAGTAATGAAGCAAGTGACAGTTGACAAGAAAAATCAGTGGCAGTGAACAAGAACAGTGAAACAAAGACAAACAAACCAAGGCTGTTAGACAAGGGCAGTGAAGATGATTACAGCTACAGATGGTAGACTAGGAGGATACGAAGGCATTTGATTCCACATCTTGATCCTAAACTAAGGAAGTTCTTATGCAAGCTATGTCTTGTTCTTTCAGGGAAGACTACAATGAGTGATTTACTAACTAACCTTGCTAACTTACCCCTAGCATCAACTGTCTTCTTACAGCACAGCTGATCACAGGCTTGTTCGCTCAACCAGTTAACTATCAATTCTAAGGCAATCTCTATAGTGGATTGAATTCTTAACTATTGACTAGCTACACTCCTAGCATCAACTGTCTTCTTACAGCACAACTGATCACAAGTGAGTTAACCCAAGTAGCAATTCATCAATCCTAAGGCAGTTAAATCATTCCAAGACAATACATTACAGTCCTTCAAATGGACTGATTTCTTAACCACAGTCACAACTTCACCCCTAGCATCAGTTGTCTTCTTACAGCACATCTGATTGATAGACACATTTTTGTGTCTAATTTGATCTCAATACTATATATTGTTGGCACTCGATTTTGTACTAATTTTGTTATTTTATGTATTTGTAGGTATTTTTTGGAAATAAACATTTTTGGAAAATTCTGCTCGAAAAGTTGATTTTGTCACCCGGAGGACAAGTGTTATTCGGACTCTCGCTTTTGGATAAGGGGTAACCTAATTACTAAGGGGCACCCCCAGGTCACCCCAAGGAAGCTGCTATTCGCACCCAAGTTCTGGTTAGGGGGAGGACATCTTCTTCCCAAATTCAAAAAAAAAATTGGCGGGAAAAAATTGTTATCAACTGGCAGATTTAGGGTTGGAAGTTTGGACGGGATTAAAGGAGATTCAATGGCCCAAATTAAATGGGTTTGTTCCTAGGGCCTAGATAGAGCTGGTATGGGTGTTGGATTCGGTCAAAATTGGTTAGATAACCGGTGGTAATCAAATCAGGGAAGATATTCTAAAATAAGAAAAATATTCTATTCTTGGAATTCTTGGATGGAAGAGACGTGCATGGGTTGATTTTATTGGCTGGAAAAATCCCTACAGCTCAAGGATGACGCGTGAGAAGAGATAAAACATGGAACAATCCGTAACAAATCAGAGAATTAAAGAAAAAATATCGGGAATATTTTCATTCACTGCCGAGTAATGGGAAGATTTTTTGGATTAATGGAGGAGATTCAATGGTTCAATTACGTATAAATATGTTCCTAATGTGCTACAGAGAGGCTGTCGAGAGTTTGGGGAGGTTTGGAGGCGAGCAGAGAGGCGTAGGAGGAGTTGCAGAGAAGTTACCTGCTGCTGCTGCCATTAACACGCCTGAAGAACACGAAGAACGGACTCGCAGAAGCAGTCGTTTATCAACAGCAACATCGACTGTCCTTGTGGGTCGTAGTTCTTCAACGACAACAGCAACTCAGCTCTGTCGTTGATTCTGGACGCCTTCTGTGGGTCGCAGAGTTCTGTTTTTCATCAATTTCTTGTATTTCTCTTCATTGTAAAACACTTTTGAGCATCAATGAAATATTTTGAGAGCATTTTTACTATGATGAGATAAACCCCAACACTGGGACGACGGAGGAGGCCAAACTTCATACTTGGGGTAATTTTATTAATTCTATATTTACTTTTTGCACCAATTTTAATTGAATAAGATTTTAATTAATTATTTGTGATTTCATTTGATGGTTTATGCTTAGTCCTAGGGATTTTTGATATGCCATGCTTAAGAAATACAAGTAATATTTTATAAAATCTACTTTGGCAAAGAATAGAGTTAATCTTCATTTTTTTTAAATTATAATTGCCTAGAATTAATTTCTGAACCACTTGAAAATGAAAAATGGCCGAATCTTTAGTCCCAGTACCTCTCTACCAATTTGTCTATATTTGTATATATTTTTATAAATCTAAAAATCCTTCACCTTCACAAATCTTAGAGTTCGAACCTTTATTACTACAACCACGAAAAATCTTTAATCAAATGGCGCCGCCGACGCGGATTTGTGCTTAGGTAGAATTTTTAGTTTATTTTTTTTTATTTTTTTTTTCTTTATTTTTGTTCCTTTTTACTTTGTCTTTTTGTCTTTGATTTACAGGTTCGAAGTGGAGCACTAAGGACTTGGAGAGGAAAAAGCTTAAAGCGAAAAGCGAAAAGAAAGAAAAAAGGACAATTTTAGGATTTAATTTTTAATTTGTTTTTTTTTAGAGTGTGTGAGGAAAACTGTAATTTTTTTTTATTTATTTTGGACTTTGGACTTTACAATTGGACTTTATTTTTTTTTTTAACCCTACGGAAGGGTTTATTATAAAAAAAAAAAAATTATATAAACTGTGTGCAGGGAAGGACGACGATTACTATATCGTCTCGGCCCCTCGGGTTCGCACACGGCATAGGAGTCGTGGCCCGAGTCGACGACAACGGTTCATCGCCCGTCTGGTACGGGAGGTAAGTCCAATCGAAACACCCGCGAATCTCCTGCAAGCGGGTTACTGTCTGCCTTAAGGTGATAATTGTTTGAGGACGAACCGGACTGTCTTTATTTTCCTAGTAAAGGGCAAGGCCTGGCCTAAACAAGATAAGGGTTCGGATTTCATCACCGTTCCCTTCTTGCCCGCCTTAGGAAAACGAAACCTAACGCGAACCCAAGCTTAAAATTTGGAATAGAACGAGACCGATAGGGTAACGAGCTTAATAGGAAACTCGTTCGAAAAATATTGGTTGCTCTTTAAGCACACTCCAAAGTTCATGATGGTTTCTGTGGGTTGAATGCGTGACTGCGCCGCCTTGTGATAGCGGTGAGGCCTTGGGTATCAAAGCTCCACTGAGCTTCCCTCGCCTCAATTCAACTTACTTTGACTCGGATTGATTCCAGAGGGGTTTGCTCAAATTGCAACGAATTCCCTTTCGAAAGATAGAAGCTGGTCTAGAAACAATCTAAGTGGAGCCATCATGCTTTTTGTTTGCTAGAAATCTTTAGGTTTGCTTTGGTGGAGTCGAGTCGGCCTTGTTTGTGATTGTATAGAATCCCTCTGTAGTTTATATTTCTTCGGTGATGAATCCTTTTGAGGAGACGCCACCTGCGATGACGTTGCGAGAATATATGTCTAGAAATTCTCGTTATCAAGAGACGTCTTCGGAAATGACTCTTGGTGAATATATGCGTGGGCAGCGATATATGGATACTCCAACTTTTATTGAGGAATCACCTCTAACGATCTATGAGAAATATTATAAACATAGACCATGTAGTTTGGAACAAAGATTGAGAATTCTTGAATTTCAAAAATTGTATCATGATGATGAGGATAGTGATGATGAAGAATCTGAAATATGTGGGAATAGTGATCAGGAATTTGTTACCCCAGTTGAGCCTTATAATGATTATATTATTTCTGGTTCAGATCCTAATAATTTTAAAAATTATTCACCTATTCAAAAGGACGAGGATTTGACTAGAGATACCCCCGTTTCAGACGATGTAGTATGTCCTGTTTACGAAACCGATGATGGTTTAGAGGAACCAGTTTATCTTGAGATCGAGTCAAACGATTTAGAAACAATAGTCTTAGATGAACTCGTAGAGATTAGCGAGGATGAACCTGACTTAGAAAAATCAATTGCCGACCTAGAAATTAGGGAGGTTATGACCAGTCTATCTAGAGACGCCGAAAACTCTAAGTTTGGGGGTGAGTATCATTCTCCATGTGCTTTAACTCTTAGTAAGGTCCCTCACTTGGGACTTGACATCAATGCCTCAACCATCTTACAAGATTATCTTCATAATCGTTTTCCAGAACCTAATGATATCCAACAAGAGTCTCAAATGTTAGAAACCCATCCTCTGGTTGATGTGGTTAACCCAGGCAATAATACCAAGATTGATTTTGTTTTCCCACCAAATAGTTTTCTTCCAACTGTGGGAACGTTTATATTCCAAATGTGTCGAATATTAAGTTGTGAGACTAAACCTGAATGCCTTAGGAAATTAGAATCGATACATTTGCTTAAGAATGACCACTATTCTCACTGTGGTCAATTTTGTAAGTCATATCTGATTGACTTAGAGGATCCGCAATTATTTAGGTTATTACTTTGTGATTCCAAGTTCTTATTTGAGTTTTTCCAGACTCTAGGACCTAATAATTTGGATCCAACCTATGAAGAAACGCAGCCAATGAAAATATTCTATTTAGACCCTTTCATAGAGCCTGAACCTGAACCACAATTAGCGATAGTTATCAGGAAACTAGGTAAGGGCATGCTAGTGTTGTTCATTTCGTTGGTTCACTGCAGTTTCCTTTTGTCAGCTCTTTTTGGTTTTAAAGACCCACAGTTATTCCGGCTACTTTTATACGGTTCGAGTTGACTAAACCTTTCCTACGTCTGGCTGAAGACTTTAAACTTAGCACTTCTTGGGAGGTAACCCAATATTCTTGCGACATGGTAATATCCTTCCTTATCTCTTTTGCTTCAAGTGGTAACAATTTCTCCTTGTTCATGCTTTTAGTTTCATCTTTAGAACATTGAGGACAATGTTAGATTTAAGTTTGGGGGGTAGGGAGAAACTTTTAGTTGCAATAAAATAAAACTCCAGAGCCTAGAAAATTATGCGTATTGAAGGATAGCACTAACCAATCTAAGTGGATGGAAACATTTTTGTTTTAGGAGTTGAGGAACCAATCTGACTAGATGAAACATCTATAGAGTCTATTCATAAAAGCACAGAGCTCAGGTGTTAGAAATAACATGATAGTTTCGCCATATCTTGTCGAGTCCTTTCCACTTTCTATTAGTTTTCTTTTGTTTCAAGTGATTGGTGGGGCACACGATTCAAGTTGTTACCTTTGCTAGGGTGAAATAGAGTGACTGAGTTACCTTTTTCAAAAAAAAAAAAAAAAAAAGACCGGACCAGTTAGACCAATCGGAATAAGTATTAACTGGATAGCAATATGCGTGTGTTCTCCTTGTTTCCGTCGCCTAAGCAACGGTGGAATGAGGACCCGTGAGGAACTATCGTGTAATCTGCTGACAAGAAGCATGCGCTTTGGATCCAAAAGAGCTATATTCATCCGTTAAGTTAAAAAAAAAAAAAAAATGGTTATTGTTATGTGTCAACTGCTGGTTCCCTTGTATTTGCCAGTTTGTTGATCTAGATTTAAGTTATTGACCACTGGTTCCCTTGTATATGCCAGTGTGTTAATATTAGTCAGACCGGTATCTCAGTCATTTAGGTTAGGTTCACCTTGGCAGAGGCCTTCAGACAAATGGGAAACCCGTTCACTTTTCAACCATCTACATTTTCTTTTTCCATCTTCTTAATCTTTTCATGTGATTAGTCTGACTCCGAGTATGATGTCCATCGTGAAACTATCTTAGTAGAGCTCTGTCACTTATATGAATTTTAGTATGCTTGAGTGCAAACTCGTGTACAGCAATTGGAATTTCGCATCAGGGTTCTTCCTCTTAAAGTCAATAATTGTATGCCAACCAAGGAGGTTCTTTAGTGCTTTCCAAGGTTCTGCGTAGATAGCTGGGGTATGGAATATTGGTTTTTGTGGGTACACCTCTGATAAACCCACCCGAGATTAACTCGGTCACTTTTCAAGAATAAATTTTGCTCGAGGACTAGCAAATAATAAGTTTGGGGGTATTTGATAGACACATTTTTGTGTCTAATTTGATCTCAATACATATATTGTTGGCACTCGATTTTGTACTAATTTTGTTATTTTATGTATTTGTAGGTATTTTTTGGAAATAAACATTTTTGGAAAATTCTGCTCGAAAAGTTGATTTTGTCACCCGGAGGACAAGTGTTATTCGGACTCTCGCTTTTGGATAAGGGGTAACCTAATTACTAAGGGGCACCCCCAGGTCACCCCAAGGCAGCTGCTATTCGCACCCAAGTTCTGGTTAGGGGGAGGACATCTTCTTCCCAAATTCAAAAAAACAAAATTGGCGGAAAAAAATTGTTATCAACTGGCAGATTTAGGGTTGGAAGTTTGGACGGGATTAAAGGAGATTCAATGGCCCAAATTAAATGGGTTTGTTCCTAGGGCCTAGATAGAGCTGGTATGGGTGTTGGATTCGGTCAAAATTGGTTAGATAACCGGTGGTAATCAAATCAGGGAAGATATTCTAAAATAAGAAAAATATTCTATTCTTGGAATTCTTGGATGGAAGAGACGTGCATGGGTTGATTTTATTGGCTGGAAACAATCCCTACATCTCAAGGATGACGCGTGAGAAGAGATAAAACATGGAACAATCCGTAACAAATCAGAGAATTAAAGAAAAAAATATCGGGAATATTTTCATTCACCGCCGAGTAATGGGAAGATTTTTTGGATTAATGGAGGAGATTCAATGGTTCAATTACGTATAAATATGTTCCTAATGTGCTACAGAGAGGCTGTCGAGAGTTTGGGGAGTTTTGGAGGCGAGCAGAGAGGCGTAGGAGGAGTTGCAGAGAAGTTACCTGCTGCTGCTGCTGCTGCCATTAACACGCCTGAAGAACACGAAGAACGGACTCGCAGAAGCAGTCGTTTATCAACAGCAACATCGACTGTCCTTTGTGGGTCGTAGTTCTTCACGACAACAGCAACTCAGCTCTGTCGTTGATTCTGGACGCCTTCTGTGGGTCGCAGAGTTCTGTTTTTCATCAATTTCTTGTATTTCTCTTCATTGTAAAACACTTTTGATCATCAATGAAATATTTTGAGAGCATTTTTACTATGATGAGATAAACCCCAACACTGGGACGACGGAGGAGGCCAAACTTCATACTTGGGGTAATTTTATTTAATTCTATATTTACTTTTTGCACCAATTTTAATTGGATTAAGATTTTAATTAATTATTTGTGATTTCATTTGATGGTTTATGCTTAGTCCTAGGGATTTTTGATATGCCATGCTTAAGAAATACAAGTAATATTTTATAAAATCTACTTTGGCAAAGAATAGAGTTAATCTTCATTTTGTTTTAAATTATAATTGCCTAGAATTAATTTCTGAACCACTTGAAAATGAAAAATGGCCGAATCTTTAGTCCCAGTACCTCTCTACCAATTTGTCTATATTTGTATATAATTTTTATAAATCTAAAAATCCTTCACCTTCACAAATCTTAGAGTTCGAACCTTTATTACTACAACCACCGAAAAATCTCTTATCACTGATCACAGGTGAATTAGCTCAAATGGCTAATTATCAGTCCTACTTCAGTTTAAACATCACAAGAACAATAACATGTATACTAACTATCCTAGCATGCAATCAAGAGTTTCATCTAAGCCCTAGCAAGTAAATTAGAACATACTAGACATAGTGAACAAATACAATTGAAATTTACAAAATAATTTAAACTAAGAACTAAACCTTGAGGCACTGGCTATTCCAGTCCTCTTGGGTGAAGCACTGGCTAGCCCAGGCATACCCCAATTACATCACCAACACATCTATTTGTAGTTACAATCAATTCCCCCAAAACAGAACAGGGTTTGGTGAAAATCAAAATTAAATCATAATAATCCTATCTAATGTTGATAACAACCCTAATAGACTATCCCATACCTCAATTTAACATTCAATTGATTTCCCCCAAAAATTTCCCAAATCAGAAAAATTAGGGTTTTAGAAATTAAAATTAGAAATTTACCTAATCTCTGACTCCAATCAAACTTCGACCCATGCTTAGAATTAGTCTTCTCTTGCTTCCCATACCTTCAATTTGCCTCTAGATCGACCTAATTTACCTATTTCACACTTTAGGGTTTCGGTTGAAAATGTGTGGAATAAGTAAAGTAGACGGACTAGGGAGAGGGGAACAATGATGGGTTATCATTGTTTGACGCTGTGGTAATTATGGTGGTGATGGCGGAGCAGTTGGGATAGCAGGTGGAGGAGATGGTGGCGGACATGGAGGTTGCAGAGGAGGTGAGGGGAGAAAGAGAAGATGGAGTCGATGGAAAAGAGTGAGGGGGGTGTTTGGTTGGGTAGGAATAGGGTTAGGTACTAGGGTGTTGAGCGGATGTATCATAATTCGATGTCCAGTGAGTTTAAAGCGTTGGATCGACACATCTGGATCGAATCTATCGGCTGAGATGGCAATGCTTGCAGCGACCATAGGATTGTGAGACACAAAAAAACTGATGGCTCCAGATGGAGTTAGGTGCTGTAGTGTTAGACAGGAGCTTCAGAGTTTGATGCACTGTGATGAAGCGACCGTTGGATGATGGAATGGATCCAATCTTACGGTTAAGAGGGGAAACGGGTTTGGGTATTGATTTTAGGCTTAGAAAATGGGTTTGGGTTTAGGAAATGTGTTTGGGCTTAAACAATCTTGAGCCCACTTCTTCTTTAAGAACAATTTCTTCCTTTGTGAGCCCATTTTCATCTTTCTGGTCTTGTGCACAACATTCTTCGCGGCTTCCTTGTGAAGTTCCTCCCGGCTTTTCACCACTTTTCTGCTCTTTTCGCTCCGCTATTCATCTAGTCTTTATTTAGTACCTAAAAATGCAAAATTAATTAATAAAAATATTTATTCTTGAAAACAATGAAAATACAGAATATGGGATAAAATGTAGAATTAATGCACAAAAGATGAGTTAAATGCCAAGAAAAATATATAGAAATATGCACTTTTTAGCACTCATCAAATACCCCCAAACCTGAATTTTACTTGTCCTCAAGTAAAACAAAACTAAGGAAATCCTACCTATACCACTGTCGCTTGTTTCTCGAATGCATTTAGCGTATGCACTAAGCCTTTTAAACCACTAAGTGTCCCTAGTGGACGAGTTGAAGTCTCGTGAAGGTTTGCTTAGAACGTACCTACAAAGTTCTAGGACAAAATATAAGCTCATATTCCATGAAATGTGACATGTGCAAGACAGTAGAAGCTCACAGCAAAATGGAGATGTCAATCTAGCTATCAAAGGCACAATCCTAGCACTGATAAAAACTAAAGACACGTGATAAGAGTGTAAAGTGTATCTACACATGTTTCTAGAATGACCTGAAGTTATGACTACTAATCACCAAGAGATAGTTTTTAGGCTAAGAACCGAATTCTAAGCCAAGCTAGCTGTCCGGCTTTACGAGAATTGTGAATGTTCACCCAATGATTTGATGATATATCAGTTTACCCGCGTTATACATCGATGGTTGCACCCTCCTTGCTTATTACAAGACTATTTACAACAAAAAGATGACTCTTTACATGACTCTTATTTACATTGATTACTCTCTTTTATTTTTGGAACAAGAGAGAACTATTGTCTTTAACATGACAAAACATGGAATACTTGATTTTTTTTCTTAATTTTTTTTTTTCTGATATATTTTTTTTGATTTTTCTGAATTTTCCTTTTTTTTTTTTTCTTTTTTTTTAAGAAATAACTTTGATCTTTACAACATAGTGACACTTTTGATACATGAACAAAAAGAAAAACATAATTACATGACTCTTAGCAAGAGGTGGCCCTTATCGAATGCATCCGGTCAAATTCTATGGTTGCTTTTCTTAACGTATCCTCCAACTTCTATCCCAGCCAACCAAAGAACAAGATAGTCAAGTCTCATTCAGTATTCTAAAGTGATTAGCAATCTAACTTCCTATCAAACACCTTGAAGATCGAGGCTATACATGTATTGGAAGATCGTGCGCGTGCAAGTTTCTTATCACATGTGAATTGTGCTAGAATCAGGGTGCCTAAATATCTAGACTAAGACTCCTAAAATTTACATATTTGCACAAGAGTCAACATTTCAAGGTAAATGAGCTCCATTTTTATGATTTTTTATTTTTTTTTTCAATTTTTTAATTTTTTTCAAAAAGAAGGAGTTCTTGTTTTCAATTATAACATGTGATCGTGGTATCTACTCTATACCCCCAAACTTAAACTAAACATTGTCCTCAATGTTTCAAAATATGAACAAAATTATAATACAACATGTGAAGAGGATCATGTTGAGTAGAGAAAAAGGAAAGAGAATACCCGATTTCGGCGAAAGCAAGATTAGAACTCCGTTATTCAAGGCAAGAATCCAACATATGTCAGCCGAGATCATATTTGATTAGCAAAATATATACAAAAAGAACAAAAGGATTTTTAAAATTTCTATCTACTGGATTATATACAAGAAAATTTGGTTTTTAATGGGATTGGACTTTTTGGGAAAAATTTGGTTTTGTCGGGAGACATTTGGTTTTTAATGGGTTTTGAAAAGAAAAATTTGGTTTTAAAATCGGGAGCAAGGCCTTTTGGTTTTAATGGGTTGCTGGAATAAAATTTGGTTTTTTAGGGAAAAAGAAAAATTTTGGTTTTTAATGGGATAAGGAGACCAAGCCCACTGTTGGGTTTTGCGAAGCCCAGCTACGTTTTTGAAAAAAAAAAACAGGCCCACTGCTGGTGAGTAAATCTCACTGTTGGTTTTTGGAATTTTGGCCCACTCGAAGTTTGGTTCAGGCCCACAGTTCAGAAACAAGCCCAGGTAACAATTTGAAATTTGGGCTCTTAAATAGCCAAAGGTCGAGGCCCAACTGGGCTTTGAAAAACGTTTTTGGGTCAAGCCCACAGTGCAAATGTTTAGTTTTCAAATGGATGTTAAGCCCACATTCCCAGAAATTCAGTTGGGCTTTGGCTAGCTACTAACTAAAATATGAGGCCCAACTTCAAAAGCTCAGTTTTTTTTTTTAATTAAAACAACAGGCCCAAATCAATCTAAAACCACAAGCCCACAAGAAATTAAACAAACAAGCCCACAAGAAATTAATTACAAACCCAACAGAAAATATAAGCCCAAATGTTGGGTTTAATATTACAAGCCCACAAGAAAAATGGAAGCCCACAGTTTGGGTTCTTTTAATGGGTTTAGGCTTACCTGTGAAGCACAGCCCAGCTGTTCAGTTTGGTTGCAAAAGCCCAGTTGGGCTTTGGATCATCCTAAGCTTGTGTAGCCCAGTTGTGCTTTGGTCTTTCTTCTTTGGCTTGTATTACAGACCAGTTTGGCTTGGGTTCTAGCTGCAGCTTTGGTTCAGCAAGTTTCAGCCTTAGCAGCACAGCAACAGGTGCAGAAGGCAGCAGCAGTTAGCAGCAACAGGCAGCAACAGGGGAAAGTAACAGCCTCAGTTCCACCAGTTCACCAGCAACAGCAGAGGCAGTGCAAGCAGCAGCAGCACCAGGAGGGGCAACAGCTTCAGCAACAGCAGGGGCACCAGTTCAGGTTCAAAATGGTGAAGCCCAAATATGACAAAGAAAGCAAGCAAGGGATTTGCAACAGCAGGTAGCAGCTTCACCAGCAATCAAGGCTCAGCAGCTTCACCAGTTCAGGGCTTTGCACCAGCAGCAGGGGCTTTAAGGCAGCACCAGGGGCAGATTCAGCTAGCTAGCTAGCAAGCAAGGGCTAGCCAGCAGCTACAATTCAGTGCAAGAGCCTGGTTCAAAGCAACAATTGCACATCAGCAGCAAGCGCAGCAGCAGCAGCAGCAAGTAGGAGAATGCAACAGTGCAGAGAAGAGCAAAAGCAATGCACTTAGTGCACAAGCAAGAAAGTTGCAGGAAAGAAGATGCAACCGCAAAGAGTGACGCAGCAAGCACAGGAGCACCAGCAGCAGCAGAGGCAGTGCAAGCAGCAGCAGGGAGAAGAAGAAAGTAGCAGCACAGCTGCAGAAACAACAACAAGAGCACCAGAGGCTCAGCACCAATTAGTAGCAGCACCAGCAGCAGCACAGGTTCAACAGTACTTGTCACTCAACCAAGTTCTTAGTTCCAGAAGTTTCAATAACTTGAGAGCAAGATATGCAACTGCTACAAGATAAACATAGCCAGAGATGCTTGCACTACACAGCAGGTTACAGAGCTACTAAGATGCAAGAAAACAGATGATGCAGGATGAATATGCAAATGCAAGATGAAAATGCTCCTAAGTTATGCAAATTATGCAATGATATGCAAGTATGACATGACAGTATGCAATGCAGCTAAGTTACACTAAGTTACACTACACAGCAGCTAAGTTACACAAAAAAAAAAAAACAGCAAAGTAAGATAAAAAGAACAACAACCACACAACGCCAAGTCCCCGGCAGCGGCGCCAAAAACTTGGTGGCTCTCTAAAAGAGTCACAGAAATGATACCTGCAAGTGCACAAGGTCTGTTATAGTGAGTGTGCAAGGCAGGGTCGAACCACAGAGACTTGGGTGTGAATTGAAGTAATGAAGCAAGTGACAGTTAACAAGAAAAATCAGTGGCAGTGAACAAGAACAGTGAAACAAAGACAAACAAACCAAGGTTGTTAGCCAAGGGCAGTGAAGATGATTACAGCTACAGATGGTAGACTAGGAGGATACTAAGGCATTTGATTCCACATCTTGATCCTAAACTAAGGAAGTTCTTATGCAAGCTATGTCTTGTTCTTTCAGGGAAGACTACAATGAGTGATTTACTAACTAACCTTGCTAACTTACCCCTAGCATCAACTGTCTTCTTACAGCACAGCTGATCACAGGCTTGTTCGCTCAACCAGTTAACTATCAATTCTAAGGCAATCTCTATAGTGGATTGAATTCTTAACTATTGACTAGCTACACTCCTAGCATCAACTGTCTTCTTACAACACAACTGATCACAAGTGAGTTAACCCAAGTAGCAATTCATCAATCCTAAGGCAGTTAAATCATTCCAATACAATACATTACAGTCCTTCAAATGGACTGATTTCTTAACCACAGTCACAACTTCACCCCTAGCATCAGCTGTCTTCTTACAGCACAGCTGATCACAGGTGAACTCAAATGGATAATTATCAGTCCTACTTCAGTTTAAACATCACAAGAATAATAACATGTATACTAACTATCCTAGCATGCAATCAAGAGTTTCATCTAAGCCCTAGCAAGTAAATTAGAACATACTAGACATGGTGAACAAATACAATTGAAATTTACAAAATAATTTAAACTAAGAACTAACCCTTGAGGCACTGGCTATTCCAGTCCTCTTGGGTGAAGCACTGGCTAGCCCAGGCATACCCCAATTACATCACCAACACATCTATTTATAGTTACAATCAATTCCCCCAAATAAGGACCAAAACAGTCCCCATTAGGGTTTGGTGAAAATCAAAATTAAATCACAATAATCCTATCTAATGTTGATAACAACCCTAATAGACTATCCCATACCTTAATTTAACATTCAATTGATTTCCCCCAAAAATTTCCCAAATCAGAAAAATTAGGGTTTTAGAAATTAAAATTAGAAATTTACCTAATCTCTGACTCCAATCAAACTTCGACCCATGCTTCGAATTAGTCTTCTCTTGCTTCACATACCTTCAATTTGCCTCTAGATCGACCTAATTTACCTATTTCACACTTTAGGGTTTCGGTTGAAAATGTGTGGAATAAGTAAAGTAGACGGACTAGGGAGAGGGGAACAATGATGGGTTATCATTGTTTGACGCTGTGGTAATTATGGTGGTGATGGCGGAGCAGTTGGGATAGCAGGTGGAGGAGATGGTGGCGGACATGGAGGTTGCAGAGGAGGTGAGGGGAGAAAGAGAAGATGGAGTCGATGGAAAAGAGTGAGGGGGGTGTTTGGTTGGGTAGGAATAGGGTTAGGTACTAGGGTGTTGAGCGGATGTATCATAATTCGATGTCCAGTGAGTTAAAGCGTTGGATCGACACATCTGGATCGAATCTATCGGCTGAGATGGCAATGCTTGCAGCGACCATAGGATTGTGAGACACAACAAAACTGATGGCTCCAGATGGAGTTAGGTGCTGTAGTGTTAGACATGAGCTTCAGAGTTTGATGCACTGTAATGAAGCGACCGTTGGATGATGGAATGGATCCAATCTTACGGTTAAGAGGGGAAACGGGTTTGAGTATTGATTTTAGGCTTAGAAAATGGGTTTGGGTTTAGGAAATGTGTTTGGGCTTAAACAATCTTGAGCCCACTTCTTCTTTAAGAACAATTTCTTCCTTTGTGAGCCCATTTTCATCCTTCTGGTCTTGTGCACAACATTCTTCGCGGCTGCCTTGTGAAGTTCCTCCCGGCTTTTCACCACTTTTCTGCTCTTTTCGCTCCGCTATTCATCTAGTCTTTATTTAGTACCTAAAAATGCAAAATTAATTAATAAAAATATTTATTCTTGAAAACAATGAAAATACAGAATATGGGATAAAATGTAGAATTAATGCACAAAAGATGAGTTAAATGCCAAGAAAAATATATATAAATATACACTTTTTAGCACTCATCATGCGTCAATTGCTTTCACAAAGCATAGAAGCTATTAATAGGATAGGACAAGAACATAGTCAGGCCATTTCTGAATTGAAAGACCAGGTTAGTCTGATCAATGAGTCTCTAAGAGAAAAAGGTAAGTTCCCTAGTCAACCGATACCCAACTCTAGAGGAGTTAATGAAGTAGGTGCAAAACCATTTAATCAAGTGAATTCTGTCACAACCCTTAGGAGTGGTAAAACGGTAGACAATAAGGTAGCCATGCCTAATAGTGGACATACTGTAGATCCACCTTCTAGTTCCCAAGATGAGCCCCAGAAGGAGCCACTAACTGAAGAAACCGATAAAAGTTCTAGTGATGCCAATGTGGTTCCCGACAGATCTCATTTTGTACCCAAAGCCCCATATCCACAGTTGTTAGATCCAACAAAGAGAGAGTCGACTTTCAACGAAATAATAGAGATATTTAAGCAGGTAAATATTAACATCCCTTTATTAGAAGCAATTAGGCAAATTTCTGCTTATGCCAAGTTCCTTAAGGACCTTTGTACACGAAAGCGTAAGCTTAATGTCCATAAGAAAGCCTTTTTAGCTGGTCAGGTAAGTTCAATCCTTCTGAACCAAACAACCCCTGAGTATAAAGACCTTGGATGCCCCACCATATCTTGTGTGATCGGTAATTATTCAGTAGATAAGGCATTGCTTGACTTAGGAGCTAGTGTGAACTTACTCCCTTATCATGTATACAACCAGCTAGGTCTTGGTAAATTGAAACCGACTAAAATGACATTATAATTAGCTGATAGGTCTGTCAAAATAACTCGTGCTGTCATAGAGGATGTTCTGATTGAGGTTGATAAAATTATTTATCCAGTGGATTTCGTTGTTCTAGATACTCAGCCTGTTCAGGATCCTAGTGCTCAAATATCGATGATTTTAGGTCGCCCATTTTTAGCCACAGCTAACGCTGTCATCAACTGTAGAACCGGACTTATGAACATATCCTTTGGTAATATGACCACTGAACTAAATGTATTTAATGTTAATAGACAACCTTCCGATGATTTAGAAGAAGTGAATATGATTAGCACTTTAGTTCAGGATCTAACTCAGGATAATTGGGACGACACTTTATTTGGTGATTCCTTAGATGAACTTGATGAGGAAATTCTCTTAAGTCAGTTAGGTGACCAAACTTTTGAACTAGAAGAAGCTCTTGAATACTTTAAAGACTCTACGGACCCTGAGATTCAAGCCATAGTGCTAGGCCTTACGGAGAGTAGTGTTGACCCTAAGTTTGGGGGTAATGAACTAGAAGAAGCTCTTGAGTATTTTAAAGACTCTGAGGATCCAGAAATTCAAGCAATAGTTAGAGGTTTGTCCGAGAATACTGACTACCCTAAGTTTGGGGGTAGTAATGGTCAATTATCTCCATTAGAAGTCCCTAACTTGGGATTCGAGCCTAGTGTACCTGAGGTATTACTTGAGTCACTTCCGACTCCGCAACCGGATCCTCCTGATATTGTCCAGGAGGAAATTCTAAAGACTTGTTGTTCGAATGAGTCAATTTGTCAAGACACTCATATGAATCCCAAATGGGCACAACAGAAAAACCCAGTTGTCTTGCAGGAAACCTTGGATGAGGATGTGCTATGTCTGTTCATTTTTCTAATTTGGTGCAGTTTTCTGATAATTGTGGCAATTTTATTTGCTTTTGTTGACCCAAAGTTGTTTCGACTATTGATATATGATTTGAAAGGTAATTAGCCATTTTGTGGTATTTGACGTCTGGCTGAAGACTTTAAATTTAGCACTTTTTGGGAGGTAACCCAATCTCATGCAATATGGTAATATCTTTCCTTATCTCTTTTGCTTCAAATGGTAACAGTTTCTCCTTGTTCATGCTTTTAATTTTATCTTTAGAACATTGAGGACAATGTTAGATTTAAGTTTGGGGGTATGGGAGAAACTTTTTAGTTGCAGTATGAATAAATAAACTCCAGAACCTAGAAATTTATGCCTATTGAGGATTGCACTAACTAATCTAAGTGGATGGAAGCATTTTTATCGTAGGAGTTGAGGAACCAATCTGATTAGATGGAAACATCTAGAAGAGTGTATTCATAAAAGCACAGAGCTCAGGTGTTAGAAATAACATGATAGTTTCACCATATCTCGTTGAGTCCTTTTCACTTCTATTTTTTATTTTATTTTGTTTTTAAACCATGTTTCTCTAAGTGATAGGTGGGGCCCACGATTCAAGTTGTTACCAATGCTAGGGTGAATTAGAGTGATTGAGTTACAAAGAAAAAAAAGAAAAAAAAAAGAAAAGACCAGACCAGACCAATTAGACCAAACGGATCAAAAAAAAAATTGAATGAAATGAAAAAGCTGAAAAAAAAATGTTCAGTGAATAAAGTCGACCACTGGTACCCTTGTATATGCCAGTTGTGTTGAACTAGAATTAGGATTATCAATCACCGGTTCCCTTGTATATGCCAGTGTGTTGATATTAGTCAGACTAGTATCTCAATCCATTAGGATAGGTTCATTTTGGCGGAGGCCTTCAGACAGATATGGGAAACGCCGTTCACTTAGTAAACATCAAAACCATCTATGTTTTTCTATATCCATCTTCTTGATCTATCCATGTGACTAGTTTTTGACTCCGGATATTGATGTCCATAGTGCAACTATCTGAGTAGAGCTCTGTCACTTTATATGAATTTTAGTATGCTTGAGTGCAAACTCGTGTACAGCAATTGGAATTTCGCATCAGGGTACTTCCTCCTGTAGTCAATAAGTATGCCAACCAAGGAGATTCTTTAGTGCCTTCCAAGGTTCTGCGTAGATAGTTAGGGTCTGGAGTACAAGTTTTGTGGGTATATCTCTTGTAAGCCCTCCCGAGACTATAACTCGGCCACTAGGACCACCTAGGGGTTTAAAGGCTTATTGCATACGCTAAATGCAATCGACGATGCCTGCGACAGTGAGTTAGGATTTTATTTTCTATTTGATTTGCTCGAGGACTAGCAAATAATATGTTTGGGGGTATTTGATAGACACATTTTTGTGTCTAATTTGTCTCGATTCTATATATTGATAGTGCTCATTTTTGTACTTATTATGGTGTTTTATGTGTGTAGGTATTTTTGGCCAACAAACATTTTTGGAAAAATCGGCTCGAAAAGTTACGCGGGCACCCCGGAGGACACTTGATATTCGGACCCCTCAAATGGATAAGGGGTGACCAATTACTAAGGGGCATCCATTTTAAGGCAGATGCTAAAGGGATACCAGCACAGGATAGGGGGAGGTCATCTTCTTCGTTTAAATTCAGAAAAAGGCGGGAAGAAATAACCAGCGAAGAACCAAACTTTCGATTGGATTTCGAAGATGTTTTAGTGAGATTCAATCACTGAAATTTGCTGGGCTGGACGTGATTCAACTAAAAAGGCCTGGTATGTGCGCTGGAATCAATCGAATTGGGCTGGATAAGCCGAAAAAAGGAAACAGAGTTTGAGTTTTGCACAGAAACTTTGTGGAATTATTTTAGGAATTCCAGGGAGACTAAACGCGTGATATTGTTTACTAAGGTAGTATTCTATCTAAGGAAGAGTTTAGGATGGTTTGGAAGTCTCAGAAACAATTAAGGAAGTCGGCAGAAGAGATTATTGTCGTGGCTTGCTTGAAAAGAAAAAGAGAGAATTAATCGCTATTTTTAGGTTTCTGAGTAGTATAAAAGGTGTGTTTAAGTCCCAGGGAAGGAAATGAAGTTATTGGAGCAGTCGCAGAGGAGTTTGTAAGACTATAGAGGTGAATTGATCAAGTTGCAGGAAAACCCAAGTTTCTGCTGCTGCTGCTGAAGAACATCCGTTGCAAATAAGAACAACGTCTCAAATTTGTAACTCTGCTACAATAACTTCTTTGTAACAGTCAGTCATTCGTTTTGCGACTCCAATACACCGTTGCAAACAATCAGTTTTATAGTTTTTCATTCTTTTAATCAACTTTTGGGCTATGAACAAATATTTTGAGCAAGTGACTAAAATGAGGAGCTAAACCCCATTGCTGAGGCGACGGAGGAAGCCATTTTTCCAAATATTATGTGGTAAATTCTATTTAATTTAATTTTTGTAATTCTTTTATGATTATTTGCACTGAACTGAAATTGAATTTATGAGTCTGATTAAGTGGTTGTGTTCTCAATTGATGGGTCATGCTTGGGTTAAGTCTTTTGATGGTCCATGCTTTCGATTTACAGCTATTGTTTTGAGAATCTACTTGTCTAGGCGAATATTAGAATCACTTCAAACGTAAAGAGTGCATAATTATTGACTAGATTAAATCACATAAAAATTGGAGATTGGTGGAATCCTGAGTCTCAGTGCTTTTTATAATCTTGATAACAATTTATTTTTGTGTTTTTTATTTTAATTTGAGTCTAAAAGGTGTCGGTTGTTTATGACTTGATCAGAATGATGAACTGGCTTGCACAATGAAAGCAATCAGTTCTGGGTGTTTCCTGGATACTGTGACAACACTTGGTTTTTTTGTGTCTGTGTTAGAAATGGCTGAAAGACCTATTTATACAAGTCATTGAGCGCAACTCTCATCTCGTAGGAAGTGGAGGAGGTGAAGTGATGGAGTAGTGGGGTCGTGTAGGAGTGGTGATTGTCACACGATCACACCTTTTCCCACTTCCCTCATCACTGTTAACCGTCTACCTTTTCCCGACACGTTCTTGTAATAGCGCGTTGCACGCTGCACACTATAAACCGCCAGACCAATACCCCAGTAAGTATCCCCCAGTTTGTGACATGCTTGATGTCTCGAATGAACGGATCGTGGGACCCACGCAGGAAATAGCATACGATGCTAAGTTATTTAAGGAATTGGTATCCGTGAAATATCGTGTATGCTCGATGCATGTAATGCATCGAAAAAAATCAATATGTATGAAGCATCGCTGTTTTAAAGCTTAACCGAATAAGTCGCGGATTAAGCGTCTTAAAATAGCATCACGTCCAACCATCTTCGAGTGATCGTTTGAAGGTCGCACGAGAGGTCCAACCCCTGGTCGATCACTCCATGTGGAAAAGTGGCAGATGGTGATCACCGAGGTGCTTCATTGGTCGTCTAGCTTTTAACCTGGGTTGTCCATCCAAGCTGGCAGAGTTGGACGGACGAGATGGTTTACGGTATATATCTACGACCGTTGATGGAATTTTAGGGTTTTTAACAGGTGCGCAAGCATCCCTCTTTGGCTTGATTGAATTCAAGCATGGACATTATTTTTGGTGGGACCGATCGGCACGCATGGAGGATGTCCGTTGTTGTGCACGTCTATACCTCTCAGTCCCACGAAGGCTTGATCTAGGCCACTCAAATTGACTGGCAAAGATGAGCGGTCGTGATTGATTTGCGACAGAAATCCATTGCCGCAAAGGATTTGGAATCCGCGTGACATGCCATCTTCAGGCGTGCGTTTCGAGACGCTCGGCCATGGTTCTCCTAGGCCGGCCGGTCACACGCACAGATGGGCCCATGGTGTTCACGTCGACATCCTTGGGATCTCTTGAGTCTATATATACACCCTCTGTTTAGGCTGGCTAAGTTGGATGGTTGTGATCGTTTTAAGACACTAGTGGAATTTCCGCGACCTTTCAAAGCATCACGCCAGCCATGCTTCGAGCAAACGTTCATTGTTCCATGGCTTTTTCGTGAGAAAACCGATCGGGTTGGTGAGGAGTGGGCCCGCAAACGTGTGCCTTGACGCTTCTCTGATCATTCATGGTATGATCTAATCCGTCCAACCACGCTTGCGAAGTTGGACGGTTGCGATGGTTTTAAGACTGCCTTGGACAGTCTATGTTCGATCAAACCTCTACAAAGTAGTACGGCCACCCTACTTAGGGTTGGCGTTTGACGTTGCAGGGAGGTGTTCGTGTGATGTTCGACCGGCTAGGGCACAAGTGGGTCCGCCGGTGGTCATCACGTCAATCGCCCATTCTTTCCAAGTTTTGGCTAGGCTTGTTAAATTGCGCGGCCAACTTGTGTGGCTGCGATCGTTTCTGAGACTGATATGGACAGTCCAGATTTTCCTTAAGGAAATTAAATACGTTCAATCGAGCTGAGAGTGCATCGATTCGAAATTCTCTTTTGTCAGAAAGTGATGTAGCCTGTACGGGTATTTCGTACATGTCTCAAAATTGGCATTTGGAGATTCATGTTACTCTGCTGAGAGTGAACACTCAGTCGTCATGTCATGCTAACAATGAGAGTTCGGCGAGGAACATCACAGAAAATACTAGGAAAATCATGCATTAATTAATAATGCTAAAATTCACAGAATATTTGGGATTGTTGCTACATGCACCATTCTGGGTGAATTTTGTATATTTATTGAATTGCTTCGAATAAATAAAGTGAAGAGGTACTCATCACTTATCAAACGGCTTTATCCTTTGCAGGATGTCAGCACATTAAATACTGGATTTACAATTTTATCCCTGAACTAAAATCCACCATCAACATTAAGTCCCCTGCCTAGCACATAATGGTTACACTATTGTGGGGTAGGCATTAGATGGTGACGTACACAACATAAGAGATCGAGATAAAGGACATTTACCTGATGAGGTATGACCGACCGCGTTGGCAATCATCCATGTGGTACGCCGTGCGTGACCATGAGATTTGGTGGGACCGGTTTCCTCCTTTGAGTGTTTGAGCCAAGAAAGGAATCCCTCTTCTATTAGAATTCCTTAATTACTCGTATATAAAAGGGTGCTAACCCTTATATTTTTCTTATTTCTTCCTCACTTTTTTTTTCCGCTCGACCAGCTCCATCACGACTTGCTGTTGTCGCAGCCGAGTCTCGGTGTTGCTTCTGGACCTTTTCCGCCGACGTACTGCCGCCACTCGTGCTCCGCCGTTCGTCCTCCGACGAGGAGGTAAGTGCTTCACCGTCTCTTTTTTTTTCTAACATTGTTTCTTTTTTTTGTTGATGTAAACCCTAGTTCTTAGGTAAACCTCTTTTACTTTTGAGAAAACCATCCCGTTGTAGATGAAACTTCTTTGCGAGACATCATGATGAATTCCACCAACGAAATTGATACCAGAGTCGTCGATATTGCTAGGATTGCTTAGTAAAACAGGCCATGAATCCTATGAATATACTGTTTTTGCTCCTTTTTCATCGTTGCATGCAAAACCTAGCCTTAGGTTGTAATTTGATAAAACCCTGGCTTAGACTTCGTAGACACAACCCCATGGATAAACTCGTTCGCTCCTCCGCCCAAAGAAAAATCGCGCCACAATCACTTGTACCCTTACGCAGCTTGCATGCCAAACAAACGTGAGTCCCACCTTGTGCATGTTTCGATCAAATGTGGGGGCCACCGTGTGCCTGCTTCGCTCAAGCGTGGGCCCTTCGTGCGCCTGCTTTGCTCGAATGTGAACGTGGGCTTGTTGTGTACATGCTCTTCCACGGCCAAGGGAGTATGCTTCACTGGCCGTGGGCACATACTCCACGAAAAGATTTTTTTTATATATGAGCTCTAACTATTAACACCCATATTGCGTGATTTTTCCCTACGAAGTAGTGACTCTTTTTCCAATTCACTCCATTGTAGTTGTTGAAAATGAACAAAGAGGCTCTTGTTAAGATGTCACCTGGGGATAATGCTGCTGTCAAGTCGGGAGGTGTCAACAACTCCAAAGATATGCCGAATATAGATGATGATTTGTTTACTGCGCCTTTTCCAAACGTTAGAACTCATCCAGGCCATAAGTGGACCCTACTCACTGGCTCGGAAAATAAAAAGGCTACTCCATCCGCTTCTCCAGCATACGTGATGATATTCTTTCTTCGGAAGAATGAATATCCACCTTCTCCCATTGATTTCAAGGTTCGTCATACTCCACTGAGCTCTTATGAAGGATGGATGAGGCGTCTGTTAGGCAATGAGCGTATCAAAGATAACTTGACCAAAGCGCGGATCATCGAGGCTATTATGGCGTCTGCAACTCTTCACACTAAGAAAGACGTTGCTGGTTTGATTACTTTCATTTCTCGATGGCGCCCTTCCACGCACATGGCCGTATGCAGATGGGGAGAAATGACCATTACCTTGGAAAGCGTGGTCGTGTTGATGAATCTTCCTATTGCTGGAAGTTTCCATTATAAACTATCTGCTGCAGAAAGCGTCATCCTCGATGCTATACTTCAGAAGGCAGGAGAGTATGAACAACAGAAAAAGGACGCGAAATGTTTTTACACTTGGTGGGTATCTGAGTGGTCTCCCGCAAAACCAAAGTCGGGTTAAGCACTGGATGATGAACTCAGCGTAGTTCCGTTTCTGTCTTTGTGGCTGTCTAGGGAATCTTTGATGACGGTTCCGGGAAGAAGACTATAAGAGAGTGTAGATGGTGGATTTTCGACAAGGGCTAAAATCGTAAACTCATAATTATACGAAGCTCTGATCCAGCAATCATACGTGAGTATTGAGATACAGGTCTCTCATCGAATTCTCAACGGAGAGTACTTTCTCTCAGAGTACATGTAGATATGTAGTCTCACGACTTGACAACGGCATATCTCATGAATACTGAACACTTTCAGTGATTATTTATATATATTATCACGAGATGGACGGCTCCTAGACAGCTTGCTCTGCTAGTATAGAGCGATAACGTCTTCAGGAACAAACAACGAGTTTACCCTGACTACATAAAGGATATGACTTACCGACAAGCTCATATCGAGATAATTAATGCTCCTAGAAAGCTTGCTTTGCTAGTATAGAGCCACAAAGTTAATTATTCCTAATTAAGATTAATTCTGCCATGACATTCACTACTGAATTTCCAGAATAATATATTATTTCTCCTATTCCATGGTCGAATCCACGACTAGTCCCATGGAATGGCAATAACAATTGCTCCTATTCCATGGTCGAATCCACGACTGGTCCCATGGAATGGTAATAAACAATTGTTCTGATTCTATGATCGAATCCACGGCTTGATCTCATAGAATAGCAATAACTATATTATCTCATTACTCCGATTTCATGATCGAATCCACAACTGGTCTCATAAATGGTAATAAATAAATCTTAATTACTTTGATTCTATGGTCGAATCTACGATCCCATGGAATGGTAATGCTCACTTTATTATTCTGAATTCGTAGTCGAATCCTCAGCTGATCTTATGAATTAATAATAAACATCTTATTACTCAGTTTTGTGAATTATTCTCCACCGAATTCCACAATTAGTAATAAATAATCGACAACCGGGCGTCTGACCTACCTCTAAGTAATCCCCAAATCAAATGGTGAAGGTGTATTCAACGACGATACACTAACAGTCACCGCACGAACGAGTATTTCAAAATATAACGAAACGATGAACCTATGCAAAATAGGGAAGAAAATAATAAATAATTAAAAATATTGACCAGGGTGCTGGGAGCACGGACACACGATCGACCGACTGTATCGTGGTCAATCCCACGCCAGTTTTATATTTTTAATGCATTTTTATTATTTTTCATGATTTGATGAAAATTCTCTCATTTTATCAAATCTCCTTCGTCTCGAGGAAACTCCTCGTTTTCATGGTATTTTCATAAATTCGTAAAAAATAATATAAAATTAAGGAAAGAAGTGTGGGGCGTGACTGTTGGCCAACCGGCCATGCCTTGGTACCAGCCGGCCCCACACCTCACGGTTCCTCATTATTTTATTGTTATTATTATTATTATTATTTCTCTAATTTCATGAAAAAACTCCTTGAATTCATGGTATTTTGCACAAATCATCAAATAATAAATAAAATTATGAAAACTTGTGGGACCGGGCCACTAGCCGGCCGACCATGCTCTGGCCTGTCCCACACGCCCCTTGTTTTATTATTTTATTTTATTTTTCCTTGAATTCATCAAATTCCTTGATTTCATGGTATTTCTCTCAAATTAGGAAAAATTCCCTCAAATCATGAAAAATACATAAAAAATATAAAAAATTATGAAAACTCGTGGGACCGGGCTCCTAGCCGGCCGGCCACGCCCCCACGGTCCCACACGCCCGTGTTTTTATTATTTTAATATTTTTTGCTTCCTTGAACTCATGAAAACTCCTTCAATTCATGGAAACTCCCTAAATTCATCAAATTTCTTAAAATTCATGAATTCTTCATAAAATCATCAAAAATATTATAAAATTAAGGAAAATGGCACCACGGGACCGAGGTCATGACCGGCCGACCATTCCTTGGCCTCTGCGGTCCCACGCCTCCTTATTCCTTATTTTATAATTATTTTCCATCATCTCATGGTGTTTTCCTCAGTTTCGTCGAAACCCTAATTATAACATATTTTCTCGAATGGATGCTCAATTGCACGCCAGAAAATATCAAAATTCTCAGGACTGAGACGCGGACGCCTTGGGGACACGAGCACGCTATCTTGACCGACCAAGATTGGATCTTTGGCTTACAGAAGCCGGTCCCATCAAGTTTCACAGTTTTGACCTAATTTGCACAATTGCACGTATTAGGTCCAAGACTCTTCCAAACACTTTGGATTTTCATGAATTGATCATTAGGTGGTCACGTGACTACCCAGGGCCGGTTTCAAGACCCCATGGTCGGTCCCTCACTCCGTCATAATTAATTAGGTTTTCTCCCCTAAGGCTCAGACGAGCATTTTCGAATAAATGATTAAACCAGCATTTAATCATTCTTTCACCCAAAAAATCGTCAACTCTTCAGGAGTTCTTTGTATTTGCTCACGTGAGCATATGGACACTACATGGTTGATCCACGGTCCCATGTAGTCGATCCCTCCTTTGTCCCATGGTTAAACTTCTGACGAACCATGAATTGATCATCAATTGATCAAATTAGGGTTTCTGAATCCAAGGATCATCATTCCAGATTCCAACCTTAATAATTTTACGAAGACCTCATGGTCATTAATTTTATTAATTATGCTCGGTTCAACGACCAATATTCTAAGTAATATTTTTGGTACGCTGCCAATAATCCATCAGATGAGCAACACATGCTCAGACGATCAAATATTCAACAATTCATCACATGAGCAACACTTGCTCAGATGGTAAATATTTGCTCAAACCAAGGAATATTGGTTCAACAATCAATATTGAACGATCCATCGAATGAGAAATACTTGCTCACTTCATCGTAAGAACTATACTTATGTCTCATGACATGTTCAATTCATGAGTTTCAGAACATCATGTTCAACTCAGCAACTACATGGACTCATCGTCCTATCAAACCACGAAGTCATCAATTGACTAACATACCACGAGACGTCAATCGTGTCACTTTGGGGGGATATCACTTAGGGTTTTGGTCTGGCGGTCTACGACACGTGTGTTCAAACACATGATGGAATGTGAGAAAGTCGCGCAATCAGTTGAAGGAATTCACGAGGTAGTGGGTGGAAAATCGACCAAGTCTCCACACGTTGAGCAACTGGTTTCAAACACGATCTCCACTTCCCCACTCCTTGATTCCATCAACTGCCACACTTCATGGGGTCATGGTGTCTAAAATTCCAGCAATATAAATAAGTCTCTGAATCATGATTGAAGGATCAGCATCAACAGTATCATAAATCTCACGTCTCATCGACAACACGAGATCATCAACTCATCAATTGAGCAACTACTCTCAATTGAGAAATTTCAATCATTCAGAGCTTATCATATTCAGAATTCACACACCCACAATCTTTGATTACCATTGATTCCACATATTTCCCATCTTCCCAACCCATCCTCTCTTGTGACCGAATTTACTCTGGAACGATCATTGTCTTGATTTAGGCCGGAGTACTACAAATTGATCTTTCGAATCTAAAGCACCCCCTTTGCAGCGGTGCATCTGTGTAAGGTTTAACATTTCGCTCGGTTCGAGGAGTCTCCTCCGTACGGTCGTCTCCTCAATTCCTTAAAAACCAGCAAATCGTTTTTCCCCATCTACAGATTGGAGACCACAGTGGGAGATTAATCTCTCGGTTGCAATCTCAAGCTTTCACAAGATGGTTGATCTTAGGTCACGCACGATCGCAGATCCTAACATAAATGATGCTAACACTAGCAACGACACTAATGATGATATTCCAGAAACCATTCCTGCTTCCAACAATGGCGGTGGCGTCACTCCTCATCAGACTGGAGCACATCCCATGTTTGGTCGTTCCCCTGAGGAAATCAGAGAAAACCCACCTACCATTGCCGATCTCATCAAAGTGCAAGAGACTCTTGCAAAGAATCAAACCGATATGGCTACAACACAGAAGGAGCTATTTAATCAACTGAAGGCTCTCACTGATACAATGTCAGGGAAGACCCAAGGAAAAGGAAAAGAGAAGGAAAATCCTCAGACGCTGATCCTGAGGTAATTTCGATTCATACAGTAGATGATGATGAAGTCCGCAAATCTGCAGACGATCCATCGACGAAGGAGTCATCAAACTTCATCACTCGGGAGGATTTGGAACGCCTTCTGGAGAACCGTGGAAAGGACAAGACCCCACATGTCCATCGTCACCATCCTCCATACCCTGCTGCTACGCAGAGGATTCCTCTTCCAAAAGGTTATATCTCTCCAACCTTTACTTTGTACGACGGAACCGGAAATGCTCGGGAACATGTTTCTCGGTTCCTGGAAGCTTTGGGTGAACATGAGCATAACCATGTTGTTCGCCTCAAAGAATTTTCAAAATCCTTGAAAGGGGGAGCATACACTTGGTACAACAACATCGCACCAGGAACTATCAACGGTTGGGGAGAAATGGTTAATGCTTTCTATAGGAAGTATTTCTTCGTTTCAGAGCAAATTACCCTCTCTGATCTCGGAAGGATGTTTCAAAGGAACAACGAACATCCTAACGATTATGTGAAAAGGTTCAGAGTTCAAGCGTTGGATTGCCATGATCCGAACGTCATGGAACAACAACTGGTAGACTTGTGTATCAACGACATGATCCCGGTCTACAGAGCTTTATTGGAAAATATCCGTTTTCAGACCTTCTCAAAGCTTCATGAAGCGGCGAAGAGATCGGAAACTACTGCACCCGCTTTACTGGAAGCTATAAAGGTTGAAGAACCGCGAGACACTCGAGGTAGCAGACGTCTGATCAAGAAGCGGTAAAACCTCCAGCCTTCCACAAACACTGTTGCATAAGGGAGCAAACGGAAATCCAAACCGCCGCGCAAGCATACCTCAGCTCCTTCAAAAGCACAAAGGAAGGATAAGAAAGATGCACAAGCCTCTGACCAACGCACAAGAGTTCCTGATCAAGAAGCACCTGACTTTCCTTTTTCCATTAAAGAGGTGATCGAACTCCTGGATGTCTGGTTCCAAGATGGTGCAATCAAGTTTCCATATGTCAAGAAATAACCAACTGAAGAAGACATGGAAATTCCTCGTTACTGCCGCTTCCACAGGTTCGTCAATCATCCCACAAGCGACTGCGGAGTTTTGAAGCACATTTTCAAAGAGAAGGTTGATACACAATAGCTTCAACTGGGGACTGAAGGAGTACACAAGAATCCTTTCCCAAAACCTTACACTCTCTGAACAACCTATCAAAGAGGCAGTTTAATCCTTGGTCGAACATGAATTGAGTTATCTGTCGAAGGCACAAAGGAGAGACATGTTCACAGTACTGAACCACATCGTGTCAAGAAGTCCATTCCGAAAATACTTCTTGAGCCTCCAACCACAGACCAAGATATGTACGACTGGGGACTGCTTACCACAGTCAATCTCAGAAGAAACGAATTTGGAAGAACGTTGATCGATGCTGACACCTCCATCAACAAAATTCCACTGAAAACCATCGTATCCACATGCATCACTCGACAAGAAGATACTCATGCTCCATATCAATCAGAGACCTTGAAGGAGCGCTCGGAAATACTTATGGCTACATCATTCTCAAAGTGAACATAAGTTCAACCTGGACAGAAACCAAGTTTCACATAATCAATCAAGAAGATCCAGGATATGACATGTCCTTCAGACGAGCGTGGATCCATGCTGAAAAGATGAGTACTTACAAAGCGCCTTTGGTTACATATCTCTCCAACGAAGAAAGTTCTAATCCAGAAGATTTGACGGACATTCCTTCATCAGAGTACTTTGAGTAATTTCGATGAGGTTGAAGCAAGAACCTACAAAATATGCATAGACATTCATCAATAGGTTCCGCGCTCAGGAAAGTCTCATTCCATGTCTATGTCACTTATTTCCCCACATGCTATCCTAGCATGGGGAGTTAATTATGCTAGAAACTCTACAAGACGTTATGAATGGTAGCTTCACCGCATTAGTATTTTACCAAGTGGTTGAATCTGACGTTTCTCCGAATCAAGCACTGAAATATTCATTATTGACGTCCAAACATGGCAAATAACACTTTGGGCGTTACTCCTGCAAGTCCATGTGTTCCACAAAATCAGAAATCTATGATGTATGCACAAGTGTCGAATCCCACTACTGCAACGAAAGAGATGCTGAATCAACAGAAGATACTCCAGGGCCGAGACGATCAAATCCCTAAGACATTCGATGCTTAAGGAATATACATTTCAACGCTCAAGCATCTAAAAAAGCCATCAAATTGTACTCCCAATCAAAGAGTACAGCTTCAGCACAAATATCTCGACGATGACACATTGATTCAACACCAGCACGATCAAAGTGTAACTAAACGATAAGTCTTCATTATCCCATTATAAGACTTCTGAAGCATAAGGCAACATCATGGATGGCGCTAACTCCTTCAATATACACCGGGCAACCTGAGGTGATTCCGTGAAACTTCATCAACGGGTTTTCGCTATGTCACAAGCCCCTGTATGATTGAGGAACTTTCTCTCTTCACCAATCACATCCAGTATGAAAACTCTTGATGCCATCTACCGCAACAATGTCGACTCACTGACAAAGCCAGTTCGTGGTAAAGTTATGCTTTCAGGAGCATTCAGGTTGAACTCTCAGTACACCTTCATCTTAAGGACGCTCAACTCATCAACTAGTTCGTGAATGTAAAAGGCTCACTAGATGAAGTAGCAGAGATTATATCTATAATCATGGTTCTAGCCTTTTCGGTCTTTGGAGCAACTTCATCCATCTTCTTCAACACGGCATCACTGGTGGTGAAAGGAGTGTCACCTTCCACTGCTTTCCTGATAGCATCAATCTTTTGACGAAGCCATTTCAGATTGGAGCCAAGTTCTTCAGCTTTCTTCAAGTTGTACTCCCAATCAAAGAGTACATCCCGGGTGTCAGTATTTCCAGCTATGATGCGGATATCATTTATAACACGCAATATGGCTTTTACTTGCCTCGTCAAGAAATAACTATGCTCCGGATCCTTGGTAACGACGATGTGCCCATACGTCTTCCACGGTTTCTTGTACATAGCAGCATATCTAATGGGAATGCTAAATCCACCAACAAACCCGCGATATGGGAGTATCTCACCAAATGAAGGAGTAAAAGCAGTCCCTGCATTGGGATACTCATGCACTATTATCCGGTTCTCAGTCGCTGGAGCAGCGTCAGCAATCATAGGAACAACTTCGGTTGAAGCAGCTTCTTCCATTCTCGATTCGGGTTCCACCATCCCACGCAAAATTGGAGTTTCAGTCACCTCCACGACATCAACAACAAGCTTTCCATGACCTTGAGGTACAGGGATGGAGGTCTCATTATCAACGGCTCCATAGTTGCTTAAGTCATCATTGTTGGATCCATTATTCCCAACTTCAGCATTTGGCACCTAATGTGAAGATTACATGGGATTAGAATGATTCAAGCGTGGAAACCCAACACAACCATAAAATTCAGAATTATAAGTGAACTAACATCATCTCAGTTCCTTATTATTGATAGACACATTTTTATGTCTAATTTGTCCTCAATGTATGTATTGTTGGGACTCTATTTTTGTACTAATATTGTGTTTTTATGTATTTTTAGGAAATAAACATTTTTGGGAAATTCGGCTCGAAAAGTTGATTTTGGCACCCCGGAGGACAATTGTTATTCGGACTCTCACTATCGGTTAAGGGGCACCTCAGTGGACACCTGCTATTCGCACCCCAGTTCAGGATAGGGGGACACCCTTTCTTCTTCGTTTGAAAACCGTTTTTTGGCGGGAAATGAAATTCTCAACTGGCAGAAGTTTGATCACAAAAATGAAGGGGTTACGGGTCGATTCAATGGCTGAAATTTGATAGAGAGATGTGATATAGGTTAAGGAACACATTTTGGGCAGTGGGTTCGATCGGAATTGGCTGGAAAACGCGTGATGATTCACACACCCAAAACAGAGCACGTGTACTGTAACACGAGCAAAATTGAAGTTCTTGTGTGCATGGAGGAGTCCTACTAGCGTTGGAAGAGTGCTAAGACGTGGAGAAGGCTAACTAGAGCGTGCAGGATCAAATCTAACGCGTGCATGGGCTTAAAAATGGAAATTATCGTTATTATGGGCAGCAAGGAATATTCGGATTAAATGGAGAATATACGCAATAAATGAGGGGATTTTTGGTCCAGAAACACTATAAATACAAGGAAAAACAGTTTGGGAAAGGTTAGCACGGGATTGGGAGAGATTTATAGCCGAGAGAATCACCAGAAGAGTCGACAGAGAAAAAGTTATGCTGCTGTCAAAGGAAGAACACGAAGAACATTGTACAGTCCAGGAAAGTCGTTGATTAGTGTCGCATATTTGCGACAAATTCTCACTTCCTTTCCCGCGACGAGCTTACAGCACTTCTGAAGTGCCGTTCTTCCCTACACTTCCTGTGTGTCGCAAATGACAGTCTTAAAACGATTTCTTTTTATTTCATCATTTGTACTCAACTTTTGAGCATTAATAAAATCTTTTGAGTATTCTTCAACATGATGAGAAGCTAAATTCTTGGTGATTGAGGCAATAGAGGATCTATTCACTCATGTTTGATTGGTAATATTTTTATTTATAATTTCTTTAATTATTTACTTTATTTAATTCACTTGGATAAATATAAAAAAAAAGGATAAAATGGTTTTCTTAATTAGTTGTGAATCAGTTTGATGTTTTATGCTTAGAATAATTCTTTGATAAATCATGCTTAAGGATTACAACTTAATATTTGGACACCTTTTAAATTAAAAAGTGATTTAATAAGAAAAAGAGCTTAATAATAATTTCTGAAATATTATTTATAACCAATCAACTTGAAGTGGTAGTGAATCTTGAGCCTTAATCCTTCTAAAATCTTGACATTACTATCAAAAAATTAATTTCCTTCATTTATTTATTTATTTAAATCTAAAAAAAAGTTACCTTCACAAGTTAGAAAAGAACCCCTTTTACCACTATCTACAACAACTTTTGAAAAAACATTAAATTTTTGGCGCCGCCGACGCGGACCTGTGCTTAGGTAGAATTTTTTTTTAGGTTTATTATTTTTTTTTTTAGAATTGTTTGTTCCTTTTTACGTTTCTTTTTGTCTTTATTTTGCAGGTTCAAAGTGAAAACTAAGGACTTGGAGAGGAAAAAGCTTAAAGCGAAAAGCGAAAGGAGAAGAAAAGAGGACAATTTTAGGATTTAATTTTTAATTCTTTATGAGTGTGTGAGGAAAACTGTAATTTTTTTTTTCTTTTTTTTTTTCCTTTTTGAACTTTAAATTGGACTGGACATTTGGACTTTAATTTTTAAACCCTACGGAAGGGTACCCTTAAATACAAACTGTGTGCAGGGAAGGACGGTGATTACAATATCACCTCGGCCCCTCGGGTTCGCACACGGCATAGGATTCGTGGCCCGAGTCGACGACAACGGTTCATCCCCCGTCTGGTACAGGAGGTAAGTCCAATCGAAACACTCGCGAATCCCCTGCAAGCGAGTTACTGTACTCCTTAAGGTGCTAATTGTTTGAGGACGAACCGGACTGTCTTTATTTTCCGAGTAAAGGGAAAGGCCTGGCCTAAACAAGATAAGGGTTCGGATTTCATCACCGCTCCCTTCTTGCCCGCTTTAGGAGAACAAAACCTAACGCGAACCCAAGCTTTAAAATCTGATTAGAAAGAGACCGATAGGGTATCGCGCTTATCAGGAAAAAATTTCGAAGGATATTGGTTACTTTCTTAAGCACACCTCGAAGTTCATGATGGTTTCTGTGAGTTGAATGCGTGACTGCGCCGCCTTGTGATAGCGGTGAGGCCTTGGGTATCAAAGCTCCACTGAGCTTCCCTCGCCTCAATTCAACTTACTTTGACTCGGATTGATTCAAGAGGGGTTTGCTTAAATTGTAACGAATTCCCCTTCGAGAGATAGAAGCAAGTCTAGAAACAATCTAAGTGGAGCCATCATTCTTGTTGTTTGCTAGATTTTATAGGTTTGATTTGGTCGAGTCAGCCTTGTTTGTGGTTGTGTAGAATTCCATTGCAATTAAGAATGTCGAACTGGTATGATAGAAGCCAATACAATGAGTATCGACCTGAATTTGATTATGGACATCATCAGTTTTATGACCATGGTGGGAATAGTAGTTGGGAACGCCAACCTTTTCAAGGTTATGGTTCATACCATGGTGAGCCCAATTACTATCCACACGCGAATTGGTCTTACGAGCAAGAAAATCAGGAACACTGTAGTACTGGTTACTCGTTTTTGGAAACTAGTCCTGATTATGATATTTCTGAACCTGTTCCATCTCTAGAAGAGACCCAACAACGGATTGAAAGGACGTATAAACGTTTAGTTGCAATGAATAGTTCAAAAGAAGAGTGTACACGATATTCTGAGATGATAAGCGAGAGTGGTGAACGTATAAGTGTTATGCTCAGTGAAATTCAGGCACGTCTAGAGGCAGAAAATGAACAGTTGGCTAATGCTGCTCGAAATAATCTAAAATTCCAAAATAGGGTTTCTAATTCTACCCTTGATATCAATAGTGAATATTTGCCTAATTTAGAGGACGAGGCTAGAATAAAAGACACTACTTATTTAGATAAGGTTCAATTATCTTCGTACTATTATGATGATGAGGATAGTAGTGATGAAGAATCTGAAATATGTAGGCATAGTGATCAGGAATCTAGTAATCCAATTGAGATTTATAGTGATTATATTATTTCTACTTCAAATCCAAATAATGTTTATGATTATTCACCTATTCAAGAGGACAAGGATTTGATTAGGGATACCACCATTTTAGACGATGTAGTTTTTCCTTTTGATTACGAAGCCGATAGTGGTTTAGAGGAACGGGTTTATTCCGAAAATGTTTTTTTAGAGTCTAGCGACTTAGAAACAATAGTATTAGATGAAGAAGATATACCCGTAGAGATGAGTAAAGATGCACTACCTGATAATAAATTAGAAGAATCAATTGACCATTTTCAAGAATCTAATGATCCAGAAATTGGGGAGAATGTAACTAGTCTATCTAGAGACACTGAAAACTCTAAGTTTGGGGGTGATTATCACCTTCCTAGTGCCTTACCTTTAAATCTCAGAAAGTCCCTTCACTTAGGACTTGATATCTCTGCCTCGACAATTTTACAAGATTACCTTCATACTCGTTTTCCCGAACCTAATGATGTCCAGGAAGAAGTTCAGTCGTTAGAAACCCATCCTCTGGTTGATGTGGTTTGCCCAGGCTATGGTCCCCAGATTGACTTTGTTTTCCCACCAAATAGTTTTGTTCCAACTGTGGGAACGTTTATATTCCAAATATGTCGAATATTAAGTTGTGAGACTAAACCTAAATGCTTTAGGAAATTAGAATCGACACATTTGCTTAAGAAGACCACTACTCTCATTTTGGTCAATTATGTAAGTCAAACCTGATTGACTTAGAGGATCCTCAATTATTTAGTTTATTATTATGTGCTTCTAAGTTCTTATTTGAGTATTTACAGACTCTAGGACCTAATAATTCGGATCTCAATTTTGAGGAGTTGCAGCCTAAAGAAATATATTTAGACCCTTCTATAGAACCTGAACCTGAACCTGAACCACTATTAGATATAGATATCTTAATCAGGAAACTAGGTAAGGGGTTGCTAGTCTTGTTCATTTTCTTGGTTTATTACAGTTTCCTTTGGTCATCTCTATTTGGTTTTGAATACCCACAGTAATTTCGACTGTTACTATATGATTCGAGGTGACTAATCTTTCATAAGTATGACTGAAGACATTAAACTTAGCACTTCTTGGGAGGTAACCCAATCTCATGCAACACGGTAATATCTTTCCTTATCTCTTTTGCTTCAAATGGTAACAGTTTCTCCTTGTTCATGCTTTTAATTTCATCTTTAGAACAATGAGGACAATGTTAGATTTAAGTTTGGGGGTATGGGAGAAACTTTTTAGTTGCAGTATGAATAAATAAACTCCAGAGCCTAGAAATTTATCCCTATTAAGGATGGCACTAACCAATCTAAGTGGATGGAAGCATTTTGATTGTAGGAGTTGAGGAACCAATCTGATTAGATGGCAACATCTAAAGAGTCTATTCATAAAAGCACAGAGCTCAGGTGTTAGAAATAACATGATAGTTTCACCATATCTCGTTGAGTCCTTTTCACTTCTATTTTTATTTTATTTTGTTTTTAAACTATGTTACTCTAAGTGATTAGGTGGGGCTCACGATTCAAGTTGTTACCAATGCTAGGGTGAATTAGAGTGATTGAGATACCAAAAAAAAAAGTTGAAAAAAAAAAAGATGGAAAAAAAAATAAGAGAAATTTTTTTGAGACCAGACCATTTGACCAAAAGGAATAAATTCAATAAAGTCGACCACTGGTACCCTCGTATATGCCAGTTGTGTTGACCTAGAGTTAGGTTATCGACCACTGGTTCCCTTGTATATGCCAGTGTGTTGATATTAGTCAGACTAGTATCTCAATCCATTAGGATAGGTTCATTTTGGCGGAGGCCTTCAGACAGATATGGGAAACGTCGTTCACTTAGTAAACATCAAAACCATCTATGTTTTTCTATATCCATCTCTTAATCTTTCCATGTGATTAGTTTGACTCTGAATATGATGTCCATAGTGCAACTATCTGAGTAGAGCTCTGTCACTTATATATGAATTTTAGTATGCTTGAGTGCAAACTCGTGTACATCAATTGGAATTTCGCATCAGGGTACTTCCTCTTGTAGTCACCACTAGGGCCACCTAGTGGTTTAACGGCTTGCTGCACGTGCTAAGTGTAGTCATTTTACTTTCTAGATTAGATTTGCTCGAGGACTAGCAAATAATAAGTTTGGGGGTATTTGATAGACACATTTTTGTGTCTAATTTGTCCTCAATGTCCATATTGTTGGAACTCTATTTTTGTACTAATATTGTGTTTTTATGTATTTTTAGGAAATAAACATTTTTGGAAAATTCGGCTCGAAAAGTTGATTTTGGCACCCCGGAGGACAATTGTTATTCGGACTCTCACTATCGGTTAAGGGGCACCTCAGTGGACACCTGCTATTCACACCCCAGTTCAGGATAGGGGGACACCCTTTCTTCTTCGTTTGAAAACCGTTTTTTGGCGGGAAATGAAATTCTCAATTGGCAGAAGTTTGATCACAAAAATGAAGGGGTTACGGGTCGATTCAATGGCTGAAATTTGATAGAGAGATGTGATATAGGTTAAGGAACACATTTTGGGCAGTGGGTTCGATCGGAATTGGCTGGAAAACGCGTGATGATTCACACACCCAAAACAGAGCACGTGTACTGTAACACGAGCAAAATTGAAGTTCTTGTGTGCATGGAGGAGTTCTACTAGCGTTAGAAGAGTGCTGAGACGTGGAGAAGGCTAACTAAAGCGTGCAGGATCAAATCTAACGCGTGTATGGGCTTAAAAATGGAAATTATCGTTATTATGGGCAACAAGGAATATTCAGATTAAATGGAGAATATACGCAATAAATGAGGGGATTTTTGGTCCTGAAACACTATAAATACAAGGAAAAACAGTTTGGGAAAGGTTAGCACGGGATTGGGAGAGATTTAGAGCGAGAGAATCACCAGAAGAGTCGACAGAGAAAAAGTTCTGCTGCTGTCAAAGGAAGAACACGAAGAACATTGTACAGTCCAGGAAAGTCGTTGATTAGTGTCGCATATTTGCGACAAATTCTCAGTTCCTTTCCCGCGACGAGCTTACAGCACTTCTGAAGTGCCGTTCTTCCCTACGCTTCCTTTGTGTCGCAAAGGATTGTCTTAAAACGATTTCTTTTTATTTCATCATTTGTACTCAACTTTTGAGCATTAATAAAATCTTTTGAGTATTTTTCCAACATGATGAGAGGCTAAATTCTTGGTGATTGAGGCAATGGAGGATCTATTCACTCATGTTTGATTGGTAATATTTTTATTTATAATTTTTTTAATTATTTACTTTATTTAATTCACTTGGATAAATATAAAAAAAACGGATAAAATGGTTTTCTTAATTAGTTGTGAATCAGTTTGATGTTTTATGCTTAGAATAATTCTTTGATAAATCATGCTTAAGGATTACAACTTAATATTTGGACACCTTTTAAATTAAAAAGTGATTTAATAAGAAAAATAGCTTAATAATAATTTCTGAAATATTATTTATAACCAATCAACTTGAAGTGGTATTGAATCCCGAGCCTTAATCCTTCTAAAATCTTGACATTACTATCAAAAAATTAATTTCCTTCATTTATTTATTTATTTAAATCTAAAAAAAATTTACCTTCACAAGTTAGAAAAGAACCCTTTTTACCACTATCTACAACAACTTTTGAAAAAACATTAATTATGCACCCAAGACATGCGCAAATAGTGTAGAGGTCATGAAACACGTTTTCAAACAAGCTCAACTGAAGAGATTTTACACTGCCATGTATTCAACGGAGAACTGGGAGCAATTGATAAGGAATTTAAGGTTGGCTCATATACCATTATCTTCGTATGTATGTTGACTACAACATATCAAAATTTCATAGCAATAGGATGAACGAGCTAACAGATGTGGCCAAAACATCGGACAACATGCAATCTGGAAAAGTTCTGAAGGTCTCCTGGAAGTTCACTATTTCGACTTTTTCAGGCCCTAAACATGCTCAAACTTCAAAGAGATTCTTTGCTAAAGCTTGTGAATTTCCTGGGATTGAATATACATATGCAAACCGAGAAAATCTGACTTCGGACGAGGATTCTACAGCATTTCTAGTAAAATCTGAAGTCTGAAATTTTCTGGTGACGTATTTCGGAAAAGTTATCCATAAATTCACATGGATTTTCATTCATTCATTCACGAATCAGCGATATCATACTTCTTTGAAGAAATTACAGGATATATACTTACTAAGGGAGTCTCTAAATCATTTGAAACCTCGACAATGCCAGAATCTTCGTTGACAACACCACTATCTCCATTCGATTCGGGATTTCGGGAATTCTCCATATTCCCATGTCCCAAAGAAGAGTGTGCTTCATAAACATGCTTCTTATATACAATGGTTTCTTCCTGGATTCATCAACAAAAATTATTATTATTTCATTCAAGGAGATGCCGTGATCACCTGCACGAAAGAGATATTTACATCGACTTCTTCATCGGTACTGGATTCCTGAATTTTTCGTCTGGAAACAAGTTGAAGACCGTCAATCGATGGAGAAAAGGTCTGAAAAGAAATAACAAAACCTTGGTCTTGTGATCCTAATTGCACGGGCAGGAAAAAGTCATGACACAAGGAGTGCTAACAACTCGCCAAAGAAACGGCTGGGGACTGCACGTCATTTGCTAACATCCTGTAGTCCTTACTTCTGGGTGCTCCGCCCCGAAGACTTTCTTCCATTTCCGAGGAGTCTACATTGATATGTAACCTCACTACACGATCATCCTGTGGTATAGTTGATGAAATAACCAGGAGTACAACTCAGTATGAAGGATCTCTCACCATCACTCAGAGGTCCGAGAAGTACCATTTCTTGAAGTTGCACCCGCGGAAATGTCATCCCTGGAAACATCGTCTTTGAAAGTGTCATCATGGGAGTCAGTCATTCTTGCAAAGTGGCTGTGACAGATGCATAACATTCAGCGCATCATTCAAAGCGCAGGATTCAACAAAACAACGAACCATGGAATACAGATGCTCACATCAGCGTCTGCAAAAATGGTAACTTTCAACTCTTACCTGTTTACGATTCCACTAACAGTACATGAGTTAATACTTCAAATCTTGTTCGTTCCTTCAAACTTGCTAAGATGACCAAAATTCTGACATGATTTTCATAAAACCGTGAACAACCCACGTAAATTTTACAATGTGAACATTCACTGGTTTCTCAAAATCTGGACAGATGTCCATTCTACGATTGTGAAAAGTCACATATAGATATCATTTTACCATGTATAATGGTTTACATTAAACAGTTGTTCAAAATCAAAACATGATTTTACAAACTATATAAATATTTAACGTGAAACTCGCGTAAATTTGGAAAACATATCTATATATTTTTGCTCCATCGCACGAGCATCTGTCTCTGAAGCGAGAGTATATTCTCAAAGATTTCTGAAAGCTCGAGATAAAAAAATTTCATGAAAGCTCATAAACAAAATTTTATTACTAACAGAGGCACCTTTTTTTTTAAAAAAAAACTTTTCACTCGTACGAGCATCCACCTTTGAAACGAGAGTTTATTCCACTTTGTGAAATCTCACATATTTAAAAAACAAAATTTTGTTTTTCGTGAAAGCTCATAGACAAAATTTTTATCATTAGACTCAGGTCTATTTTGTTGTTTCTTAAACTAACGAACGAACGAGCGTCCGTGCTAAAACGGATTCCTTTCTTGGGCCCGGCCCGCGAATCCTAAACGACCAAGGTTCCATCACCAAATCAGCGGTGCTACCACTTTATGCTCATCAAACGACGCTCCAATCATGACATTGAAGCCTTCATCAAGTCGTGGTTTGCTCATGATCTCTAAATCCGGTAACGTCTCAACTTACGACTAAGTTCAATTACTGGTATTATTATTTATGGCCGGAAAATCACCATTTAATGCTGACTGAGGAACACATCTTTCCTCATTAAGCAGGGGACTTAATGTAGATGGTGGATTTTCGACAAGGGCTAAAATCGTAAACTCGTAATTATACGAAGCTCTGATCCAGCAATCAGACGTGAGTATTGAGACACGGGTCTCTCATCGAATTCTCAACGGAGAGTACTTTTTCTCAGAGTACATGTAGATATGTAGTCTCACGACTTGACAACGGCATATCTCATGAATACTGAACACTTTCAGTGATTATTTCTATATAGTATCACGAGATGGACGGCTCCTAGACAGCTTGCTCTACTAGTATAGAGCGATAACGTCTTTAGGAACAAACAACGAGTTTACCCTGACTATATAAAGGATATGACTTACCGACAATCTCATATCGGGATAATTAATGCTCCTAGACAGCTTGCTCTGCTAGTATAGAGCCACAAATTTAATTATTCCTAATTAAGATTAATTTTTCCGTGACATTCACAACTGAATTTCCAGAATAATCTATTATTGCTCCTATTCCATGGTCGAATCCACGAATGGTCCCATGGAATGGCAATAACAATTGCTCCTATTCCATGGTCGAATCCACGACTGGTCCCATGGAATGGTAATAAACAATTGTTCTGATTCTATGATCGAATCCACGGCTTGATCTCATAGAATAGCAATAACTATATTATCTCATTACTCCGATTTCATGATCGAATCCACAACTGGTCTCATAAATGGTAATAAATAAATCTTAATTACTTTGATTCTATGGTCGAATCTACGATCCCATGGAATGGTAATGCTCACTTTATTATTCTGAATTCGTAGTCGAATCCTCAGCTGATCTTATGAATTAATAATAAACATCTTATTACTCAGTTTTGTGAATTATTCTCCACCGAATTCCACAATTAGTAATAAATAATCGACAACCGGGCGTCTGACCTACCTCTAAGTAAGCCCCGATTCAAATGGTGAAGGTGTATTCAACGACGATACACTAACAGTCACCGCACGAACGAGTATTTCAAAATATAACGAAACGATGAACCTATGCAAAATAGAGAAGAAAATAATAAATAATTAAAAATATTGACCAGGGTGCTGGGAGCACGGACACACGACCGACCGACCATGTCGTGGTCAATCCCACGCCAGTTTTATATTTTTAATGCATTTTTATTATTTTCCATGATTTGATGAAAATTCACTCATTTTATCAAATCTCCTTCGTCTCGAGGAAACTCCTCGGTTTCATGGTATTTTCATAAATTCGTAAAAAATAATATAAAATTAAGGAAAGAAGTGTGGGGCGTGACCGTTGGCCAACCGGCCATGCCTTGGTCCCAGCCGGCCCCACACCTCACGGTTCCTCATTATTTTATTATTATTATTATTATTTCTCCAATTTCATGAAAAAGCTCCTTGATTTCATGGTATTTTGCACAAATCATCAAATAATAAATAAAATTGTGAAAACTTGTGGGACCGGGCCACTAGTCGGCCGGCCATGCCCTAGTCGGTCCCACACGCCCCTTGTTTTATTATTTTATTTTATTTTTCCTTAATTTCATGGTATTTCTCTCAAATTAGAAAAAATTCCCTCAAATCATGAAAAATACTTAAAATATATAAAAAATTATGAAAACTCGTGGGACCGAGCCCCTAACCGGCCGGCCACGCCCCCACGGTCCCACACGCCCGTGTTTTTATTATTTTAATATTTTTTGCTTCCTTGAACTCATGAAAACTCCTTCAATTCATGGAAACTCCCTAAATTCATCAAATTTCTTAAAATTCATGAATTCTTCATAAATTCATCAAAAATATTATAAAGTAAAGGAAAATGACACCACGGGACCGTGGTCATGACCGGCCGACCATGCTTTGGCCTAAGCGGTCCCACGCCTACTTATTCCTTATTTTATAATTATTTTTCATCATCTCATGGTGTTTTTCTCAGTTTCGTCGAAACCCTAATTTTGACATATTTTCTCGAATGGATGCTCAATTGCACGCCAGAAAATATCAAAATTCTCAGGACTGATACGTGGACGCCTTGGGGACACGAGCATGCTATCTTGACCGACCAAGATTGGCTCTTTGGCTTACAGAAGCCAGTCCCATCAAGTTTCACAGTTTTGACCTAATTTGTACAATTGCACATATTAGGTCCAAGACTCTTCCAAACACTTTGGATTTTCATGAAGTGATCATCAGGCGGTCACGTGACTACCCAGGGCCGGTTTCATGACCCCATGGTCGGTACCTCACTCCGTCATAATTAATTAGGTTTTCTCACCTAAGGCTCATACGAGCATTTTCGAATAAATGATTGAACCAGCATTTAATCATTCTTTCACCAACAATTCGTCAACTCTTCAAGAGTTTTTTGTATTTGCTCACGTGAGCATATGGAAACTACATGGTTGATCCACGGTCCCATGTAGTCGCTCCCTCCTAAATCCCATGGTTAAACTTCTGACGAACCATGAATTGATCATCAATTGATCAAATTAGGGTTTCTGAATCCAAGGATCATCATTCCAGATTCCAACCTTAATAATTTTACGACGACCTCATGGTCATTAATTTTATTAATTATGCTCGGTTCAACGACCAATATTTTAAGTAATATTTTTGGCACACTGCCAATAATCCATCAGATGAGCAACACATGCTCAGACGATCAAATATTCAACAATTCATCACATGAGCAACACTTGCTCAGATGATAAATATTTGCTCAAACCAAGGAATATTGGTTCAACAATCAATATTCAACGATCCATCGAATGAGCAATACTTGCTCACTTCATCGTAAGAACTATACCTCTGTCTCATGACATGTCCAATTCATGAGTTTCTGAACATCATGTTCAACTCATCAACTACATGGACTCATCGTCCCATCAAATCACGAAGTCATCAATTGACTAACATACCACGAGACGTCAATCGTGTCACTTTGGGGGAATATCACTTAGGGTTTTGGTCTGGCGGTCTATGGCACGTGTGTTCAAACACACGATGGAATGTGAGCAAGTCGCACAATCAGTTGAAGGAATTTACGAGGTAGTGGGTGAAAAATCGACCAAGTCTTCAGACGTTGAGCAACTGGTTTCAAACACGATCTCCACTTCCCCACTCCTTGATTCCATCAATTGTCACACTTCATGGGGTCATGGTGTCTAAAATTCCAGCAATATAAATAAGTCTCTGAATCATGATTGAAGGATCAACATCAACAGTATCATCAATCTCACGTCTCATCGACAACACGAGATCATCAACTCATCAATTGAGAAACTACTCTCAATTGAGCAATTTCAATCATTCAGAGCTTATCATATTCAAAATTCACACACCCACAATATTTGATTACCATTGATTCCACACATTTCCCAGCTTCCCTCCTACAGATCAACCCATCCTCTCTTGTGACCGAATTTACACTGGAACGGTCATTGTCTTGATTTAGGCTGGAGTACTATAGATTGATCTTTCGAATCTAAAGCACCCCCTTTGCAGCGGTGCATCTGTGTGAGGTTTAATATTTCGCTCGGTTCGAGGAGTCTCCTCCGTACGGTCGTCTCCTCAATTCCTTAAAAATCAGCAAATCGTTTTTCCCCATCTACAGAGAGGATCTCGTCATGTTTGCTATAAAGTTGGCGAAAGGTGTGGTCCTACCTTTGGGCGCCTTATTCCTTGGATCACTGTATTCTCATCTGGTTGCTTTGGCGGTAGACATGCATGCTTCCAACGGGTATAAGAAAGTGGAATCCCATATCCATGTTGCTTTTCTTCAGGCATGTCAGTGGGAATATTTCAAAGGTTACGCCCCTGTCCCTGCAACTTCGTTTTCTGGTTTGTATGGTGGCTCAAGGATACTCCGTTGGCAGAACAGACTCCCAAAACCCGGGTTGAGATTTGTGGATTTTATCGATAACGTGTACGCCATAGTTTTCCTTCCGTGGGGACCGGTTCATTCTTCCGTGGTTCAACCGGAAACTTTCACTACTGCCCCTGACATTGTGTTGCACACTGAGGGAAAAACCATGAATCCTGGAGAAATCATTTTCCTGCGAAGCTGCATGCCAGGATATATTCCATCTTTCTTTGATGAACTCCTTACCGTGGTTCCTTATAATATTGACAGGGTTTCCCTCCAAATGGGATTTGACCAGGGCATTCCATTCCGTCTTCCGCCAATGCCTTCAAAGGATCTCATTCCATCTGTTCTCAATGCTGACATCTTCACACCAGAGCGAAGTCTTCCATTCTTGCCTCTTGGAAGAAGGCCAGCTGCGACTGGTTGGTATAAGTGTTTTTGGCAAGGAGAGCTGTTATCTTTTCAAAAGTTCTCGGAAGAAGTTGCGACAGTTTCCCGCGGCGAGCCATCCTCCGAAATTTTGAAGCATCGCAAACGATTGAAGCCGCTTATGGATAAATGAACCAGGGCTAGTACTACTGATGACTGCAGTTCCCATGATGTAGGAGTGAGGTCTAAGAAGCAGGCGTGTAGTCCCGTGGTCTTAAATTCCTCTCATATGCAGGTACTTTGAACTTCTTCCTTTTGATCATCCCATTTTATTTATCTCAGGAAATCCTCGCTGAATGTGCTCCTTATTCAGGGTCTCAGGAAGGAAAACGCTTTTACAATGCTAGCGCGTAGTCATAACGCAACTTTAAAGAAATCTGACGATGCTGGACCTGCTTTAGAGAAGTCTGGCGATGCTGGACCTGCTTTAGAGAAGTCTGGTGATACTGATCCTCTTGAAAGTGATGACAAGGATGATGCAAACTCGGTTGGAGACGAAAAAAGTGTCTTCCAGAGCGGCAAGGAGTCTGATCGTTTCAGTGAACTTGTGGATGGAACCGTGGCAGAAATCAACCTCCAGGGTGAAGTGAACGACGCGGGGAATGACGGAGAGGCTACATCCATGATTGCAGAGGTGCTTTCCTCTGAAAAATCTTTTGCAGTTAATAAATCATTGGTGATGCATCCTGTCCCTGGAGCTGTCTTCGATCCTTTTTTCGATACTCCTTACTCAAATCATGTGTTGGTTGGAGGATTTAGCGTGCCGGCTAAGTATGAGGAGTAATACACCAAATTATGGAGAAAACATGGTCATATTGCCACTTCGAGAAAACTTAAGAGTCGCTTCGCATTGGCCAAACGTGTTGAAGAAGCTTTATCCACCATCTACGGCATGAGCGTCGTGACTGGGCGCACAGTTTCTGAAGAGATGATTTCAAACTGAGAGTTCCACCGGGATGTGTTCATGCAGTATGAGTTCAACTCTTCTTGGTTCTACGAAGGATTCTCTGAAATCGAAAAGCTTCAGAAGCTGCAAGGTGAGATGCGTGAAGTTCCTTCCGCAGACTGCATTGCTCGCCAGGAAGAGATCGAAAGGTTGTCTAAGGAGCTGAAGCTGAAACGGGCCGCTCTCCAGAATATGAAAGATGCTTTCTCCCAAAAGAACGAGTTGATGCTGAAGGATTTCCCTTAAGTGCTTTACATCTTTTTTAGTCATGTTTTTCCTTTCTTAGGTGGTTTGAGTGATGTGAGGAAATCCTTTCGCATCTTGATTTTGGGTCTTGAATTAATATGTGGTTGAATTTTGAATTGGTTTATTTTGAGATAGTTTTGAACGGAATTTGCATCCTGGTTATGAATAATGTGGTTATTCTAACGATGTCTTATGGAATTGCAAATATCGTGTGAAAAGGGAAAACATAAAAGGGGAAAGATAGGCACGATGTCTAAGGTGATTTGCATCATTGAACCTCTTTCTCAGTATGGGACGCCAAGTCCCCAGTAGATTCTAAAACTATCTTTCTCGTAAAATTGTTTAACATAACTTACTTGCTCTTCGAAATTCCATTTGCATGAAACCATATCTTCCCAAGTACCCACTTCAAGAAAGTCGTACGCACTAATCTTCGGATAGAGAAAACAACCCTTCTGAATTAAGCTTCTTCTAGACGATGCGTTTCAGGGCGTTGCATTTGCTGGTAGGGTGATGAAGAAACCGGTGATAATGACAATATCTCGGATCTATTATTTATTGATCAGTCGGTTGACGCCATACATGAGGCAGCTGCACCTCTCCGTCTCGTACCCATACCTCCAATACTCCAAGATTTTCTTCATCGAGAACGGGAAATGCGGGTATCTTGGGTCTGGCTTTTCTTGAAATAACGGATGTCGTGACGTCTCCCGTTGACTTTGATGTGAAGCACGTTTCGGAGATGGAGTTGGAAAACCAGCGTGTGTTAGCATACCTGCGGACCGCTTAGCTGGGTGGCTTTGCTGGAATGCAGAAGGCATCGTATTGGCGATAACATCACTGTTGGGCGAATGAGTTGAACGCTCCCAGCCCCTGTATTCACGTGCTCCTTGATTGATTTCTCCTTCCTCAAGCATTTCTTCACTTGGCTGAAAAGTTGCTGCGAATTGGGCAGCCTTCTGTACTTCGGCAAGGGTTTTGAGATATAAATCTTCCAGCAAGGCTTCGTAAGACGCAGGCTCCTTTTCTTTATCTAGAAAATGTTGTGGCATCTCCGATAAGTCTTTTCCTCTGTGGAATTGTCTTGAGTCTCCGTTGCCAGCTGGATCATGTTGTTCGTCTCTCCTTAGTCCCCTGTGGCTTCTTTGTGCAGCTCTGCTGGTAAAGTCATGGCTTCCAGATAAGGATCCGACGTTTTTTACATCAGCGTTTGCGGTACTCCCTGGGTAAACGCTTGAACTGCTATATTGTTTAAGAGATGGAATGTCTCGCTCTGCCTTCTAGCAATACCGTCCGGATTTGCCAGGATATCCTTCATCATCCTAGACGCATTTCCCACGATGTTTGAATTAACTATGGCTTCCGAAGAACCTAGCGGGCGAAGATACATCGTGAAATGAAAGCTGGGATTGGTGAAAAATGAATAGGTTAATGATTGAATTGGACCTAAGATCTATCCCTTCAAAATTGAGAAGGCTAGAATGAATATTGAGAATCTAATTTTGCAACCGAGAGATTAATCTCCCACTTTGGTCGCCAATTGTTTATGGGTGTGTTGATGGTGGATTTTAGTTCAAGGCTAAAATTGTAAAACCAAATTTAATGCGCTGACATCCTGCAAAGGGTAAAGCCGTTTGATAATGCGCTGACATCCTGCAAAGGGTAAAGCCGTTTGATAAGTGATGAGTAACTCTTCACTTTATTTATTCGAAACAATTCAATAAATACACAAAATTCACCCAGAATGGTGCATGCAGCAACAACCCCAGATATTATGTGAATTTTAGCATCATTAATTAATGCATGATTTGCCTAGTATTTCCTGTGTTGTTCCTAGCCGAACTCTCATTATTAGCATGGTATGACGACTGAGTGTTCACTCTTAGCAGAGTAACATGAATCTCCAAGTGCCAATTTTGGGACATGCACGAAATACCCGTACAGGCTGCATCACTCTCTGACAAAGAGAATTTCGAATCGACGCGAAACAGCTCGATCGAATGTATTTAATTTCCTTAAAGGAAATCTGGACTGTCTGTATCAGTCTCAGAAACGATCATGGCCACGCAAGTTGACCGCATGATTTAACCAGCCTAGACGAACCCTAGCAGGAGCAAGCGATCACCGTGATGACCACCGGCGGGCCCGATTTGTCCCTAGCCGGTCGAACACACGCTATACTCCCAAACCCCCGCCGAACGTCATCCCTAAGATAGGGTGGCCGTGTTGTTTTGGGAAAGGCTCGAACAAACGAGACTGATCAAGTCAGTCTTAAAATCATCACGACCGTCCAACTTCACCATCCTAGTTGGACGGCTTGGATCGTCCCGCGATTGATCAGTGAAGCACTAATGCACACATTTGCGGATCCGCTCCTCACCTACCCGATCGGCTTTATCATGGCAATGCCATGTATCAATGAACGTTTTCTCGAAAAATGGCTGGTGTGATGCTTTAAAAGATCGAGGAAATTCCACAAGTGTCTTAAAACGATCACAACCATCCAACTTAGCCAGCATATTTGGATGGCTTAGATCGCGCCTAGGACCATCAGGAAGGTGCACATATGTTCACCGTCAGCCCAACATGGGCCCCACACGGTCGGTCCTCCCAAAGGGGAAGCGTGGCTTGCCAAACCGTTTGGCCAAAGTCACGCGTGCGTGAATGTTTAAAAACCATAATTAGGGTTTGCGGCGATGCATATCTGTCGTAGTTCGATCGCGTCCATCCATCTTCGCCAGCCTAAACGGAGGGTGTAGATATAGACTCAAGAGGTCCCAAGAATGTAGACGTGATCACCGTGGGCCCACCTGTGCGTGTGACCGGCCGGGCTAGGCGAACCATGGTCGAGCGCCTCGAAACACACGCCCGAAGGTGCATGTCACACGGCTTCCAAATCCTTTGCGGCAATGGACTTCTGTCGCAAATCGATCACGACCACTCATCTTTGCCAGTCAATTTGAGTGGCCTAGATCAAGCCTTTATGGGATTGAGAGGCATAGATGTGCACAACAACGGACCGCCTCCATGTGTGACCGATCGGTCCCACCAAAATTAACGCCCATGCTTGAATTCGATCAATCCAAAGGGGGATGCTTGCGCACCTCTTAAAAACACTAAAATTCCATCAACGGTCGTAGATATATGCCGTAAACCATCTCGTCCGTCCAACTTTGCCAGCTTGGTCGGACAGCCTAGGTTAAAAGCTAGACGACCAATGAAGCACCTCGGTGATCACCGTCCTCCACTCTTCCACAGGGAGTGATCGACCAGGGGATGGCTCGCCCATGCGGCCTCCAAACGATCACTCGAAGATGGTTGGACGTGATGCTATTTTATGACGCTTAATCCGCGACTTATTCGGTTAAGCTTTAAAACAGCGATGCTTCATACGTATTGATTGTTTTCGATGCATTACATGCATCGAGCATACACGATATTTCATAAATATCGATTCCTTAAATAACTTAGTTATTTAACTTAATAGCACCGTATGTTATTTCCTGCAGTGGGTCCCACGATCCGCTCATTCGAGACATCAAGCATGTCACAAACTGGGGGATACTTACTGGGGTATTTTCCTGGCGGTTTACAGCGTGCAGCGTGCAACGCGCCATTACAAGAACGTGTCAGGAAAAGGTGGACGATTAACAGAGGTGAGGAAAGTGGGAAAAGGTGTGATCGTGTGACAATCACCACTCCTACACGACCCCACTACTCCATCACTTCACCTCATCCACTTCCTATGAGATGAGGGCTGCGCTCAATGACTTGTATAAATAGGTCCTTTACCTATTTCCACAAAAACACAGAGAAATCAAGTGTTGTCACAGTATCCAGAAAACACCCAGAACTGATAGCTTTCATTGTGCAAGCCAGTTCATCATTCTGATACAAGTCATAAACAGCCAACACATTCATAATATCAACACCTTCTTCGCTTCCCTCCCTAAGATCAACCCCATCTCCTTCACTTTGTGACCGAAGCAAGTCTGGAACGGCCATTCTTGGTTTAGGCCAGAATTGTATAGATTGATCTCTCGAATCAAAAGCGCTCCCGTGCAGTGCATTTGTTTAGGGTTTAGATTCGTTTCTCATCCACACACCCAAATTTACCAAAACCAGTAGAAACAGTTTTCACCCATAAACAATTGGCGACCACAGTGGGAGATTAATCTCTCGGTTGTAAAGTCAATTTCTTCAATACCCAATCCCAGTTGGCTGATTTCAAAATGGTTGGTCTTAGGACTTCCCCAACAATTTCAAATCCCGGTCGAAGCTTCTCCAATGAAGATACCCCTCTTCCCAACGGTGTATCTGATGGTGTAACCGGAAGAATCCCAACATTGATCGAGTTAGCATGGGTACAGGAGATTCACACGAATAACATGGACCTGATCAAAGAAACAATAAACGGCATACTCGATATTCTCGTCAAAATGACATCAGATATGAGCGGTTCTCCTGTCACAGAGATTTCTACACTGGGGACTGATCCTCGCAACGATCCTCCTCAAGTCAATAGTTTCACTATGAACCAGAGACTGGTGGATCAGGAAGCGGCTTCTCTAGTGGAAAGTTTATGCGAACTTTTACACCTCTCAAAGAATCAGCGGGCGGAGACATTTGATGCAATCAAACAGATAGCCCTGGACGTGCATTTGACTCCTTTGCGCTCAGAAGCCTCAAAAACACCAGAGATGTTTGTGAATAATGTTACATTTACAGAAGAGGACATGATGGCAGAAGAGGGTCACAATCGGGCTTTACATGTTACTGCACGCATCAAGGATTCAGAGTTCAAGAGGGCCCTCATCGACACGGGAGTGTCTTCGAATGTGATTACTCTCAAGACACTCAGGACGCCAAGGTTCTCCCAAGCAAGATCGTGTGACAGCCTACCACGATGACAGACTTTGAAGGGAACCAAACCAACACACACGGGTATGTCAATCTGAATTTATCTGTAAGGCCCGTCCAATTAAAGGTGAAATTCGAAGTCATAGAAAAGGAGCCAGACTACCATATGATACTGGGGAGACCATGGCTCCATGAAAATAGGATCGTCCCCTCGACGTATCACCAATGCCTAAAAACTATGCTGAATAAAGAAGTCGTTCGTATTCCTGCATCATTGTCTCCTTACGTACCAATATGTTGTGCGGAATTGTTTGAACCAAGAGAAGCTCTGCGGGGAGAATCAGACAAGGTTCATTGCACCCCACTCCCCACGTGGGCGTCAATCCAGGAAGAGGACCGGCTTGCATCATTAAAGGCTAAGACCTACGATGCATCTTTGCTGACAAGGCGTACCAATTCTTCTTCATCATGTGAAGCCACGACCCACGCTCACACTAAGAGGGAGCGAACTTTTGTGACGAGCCATGATCAGAAAGGGAAAACCGTGTACCGACGCCGCTGTTAGCAATTAGCAGGGGAGACTGTTACCAGTCTCTCCTCCCAACGGAATGCTACAGCAATGATGAGTCGCTAGAAGAAGTGTTAAATTCTCCACGACAGCTGCAAGATGGCACCAAATCCACAACTGATGAGCTCTAAATCGTTAACATCGGGAATGAGGAATCTCCTAGGCCTATCTCCATCAGCTCAACCTTGTGTACGGATGAACGCACGAAGCCCGTGGAACTTCTCAAAGAGTACCAGGACATATTCGCTTGTACGTATGAAGAAATGCCCGGTTTAGATGAAAAGTTGGTCACCCATCATCTACATGTCATACCTGGATCCAAGCCGGTTAAACAGTCTCCGAGGCAGTTCAGACACGAGAAAAATGGACAGATCAGGTGTTGTGTGGATTTCAGAGACTTGAACAGATGCTGCCCCAAAGATGATTTTCCTCTACCTAACATCAACATGTTAGTGGATGCCACCAGCGACACGGTGTGTTCTCCTTCATGGATGGATGCAGCGGCTACAATCAGATAAGGATGTATGAGCATGACGCGAGTAAGACATCTTTCGAACTCCTCTCGGAAATTTTTATTATACTGTAATGTCATTTGGTTAATGCCGGTGCAACGTATCAACGCGCTATGACGGAAATCTTCCACGACATGATGCATAAGCAAGTTGAAGACTACGTGGATGATATAGTAGTCAAATCAAAAGCTCTGGAGACCCACACAGGAGTCTTACGACAAGTGTCCGAAAGGTGACTGCTAAGGGAATCAAAGTGGATCCATCCAAGACCCAAGCTATCCTCACGATGCCGCCTCCACGATCTGTGAAGGAAATCCAAGTATTCATGGGCAAGGTGAACTACATTCGAAGTTTTATACCTGGTCTATCCCAGCTTGTTGCTTCATTCACCCCCTTGCTGAAGAAAGGAGCAAGTTTCGTCTAGACCGCACTACAACGGGAAGTGTTTCAGAAGATTCAACGAATATTGTCATCTCCAAATCATCATAAAGGGTTCTCCTATTATGTCAGCCCGGACGAGAGAGAGCGCGGGACATCTTCAGATCTACTGAAGCCGACACCTCAAGGGAGCAGCCTCAAGAAGATAGCGATGTCCGCAACATCAATGAGAAACGCTTTCAGAATTTCGTCTCCCATAGAAGAAGTAGTTGCGTTACCAAAGGAGATTGCACCTGGGACTTAAGAGGTACATAAAGATTCTCCATGAAAAGAGCTTCATCATATTTGTAGAGCATATTGGTTAAGTCATTCGCATGAAGGAACTTCCCTACTCCTCAAAGACACGATCCAAAGGTGATAATGGCAGAGGAGTGTGACTGGGGACTGCTTAGCACTGCCCAGATGGTGAATTTAGAGAGATGCAAGCACACTATCATTAATATTCCAAGATGTCCAAAGACGAGGATATACTCAAGAGAGTAGACGTATTGTCAAAGACCAGTGATATTCCTGGACGTCTATAAAACGCAACGCAGATGTAAAGACGTCCTCATGAACCCAGCGTGACAACATTCATCAAGTCGAAGGCTCAAAGGATACTCGTGGTCATGATACTATCTCCCTCTTTTTCATTCCATGAGGCAACATCAAGGAAGCTATCGGTTCCATCATTAGCTTCTCCATCGAGACAAGCTCTACCACTATATGAAGACCGCCAAGTTCGTGCCCGTAGCTATCACGCCCCTTCCTGCCAGTCTCTTCTGATCACAGCTGCAGCTAAGAACCGTTGTTCGTTTTTTGATACCAGTGCCCGAGCTTCACCATAGCAACAACCACTACTGACAGATTCAAGGACTTCTTCAACACAGGAGAGATGGTCAATCAAGGAGCATGTAATTCGCAAGGGAAAATTAAACTGAAGAAGAAGCCGGTTCAACGCTCTCTCCAGGAGCCGCCTCGCTCCAGAAGCTGCTTCAACGCTCTCTCCAGAAGCCGCTTCGACGTTCACTTCAGAAGATGCTTCAAAGCTCTCTCCAGAAGAAGAAGCCGCTTCAACGCTCTCTCCAGAAGCCGCTTCGACGTTCGCTTCATAAGATGCTTCAACGCTCTCTCCAGAAGAAGAAGCCGCTTCAACGCTCTCTCCAGGACCCGCCTCGATGTTTGCTCCAAAAGCTGCTTCAACGCTCTCTCCAGGAGCCGCCTCTCTCCAGAAGATGCTTCAACACTCTCTCCAGGATCCGCGTCGACATTCGCTCCAGAAGCTTCTTCAACGCTCTCTTTAGGAGCCGCCTCGACGTTCTCTTCAGAAGCCGCTTCAACACGCTTTCCGGAAGCTGCATCACCGTTCTCTTTGGGAGCTTCTTCAACATCTTTTTCAGAAATTGCTTCAGCATCCTTTTAAGGATATTACTCATGATAGGGCTCGTCCTCATCAGAGTCAGGGATTATGACATCGTCATGAATAGTTTGAGAATCCAACTAACCATATGCCTAAACTACCTGGGTCCAACCTACATCATTCTAGGGGAACGCTCACCTGGACGCCTCTTGAACGTGACATGCTCCAAGGACAGGACGACCCATCTCACCTGGTAACATCTAACTTTGTCTCATAAGTTTTATCTTTATTTGTCACCATTTAATGCCTACCCCACAATAGTGCAACCATTGCGTGCTAGGCAGGGGACTTAATGCTGATGGCGGATTTTAGTTCAGGGCTAAAATTGTAAAACCAAATTTAATTCGCTGACATCCTGCAAAGGGTAAAGCCGTTTGATAATGCGCTGACATCCTGCAAAGGGTAAAGCCGTTTGATAAGTGATGAGTACCTCTTCACTTTATTTATTCGAAGCAATTCAATAAATACACAAAATTCACCCAGAATGGTGCATGCAGCAACAATCCCAAAAATTCTGTGAATTTTAGCATCATTAATTAATGCATGATTTTCCTAGTATTTCTTATGTTGTTCCAAGCCGAACTCTCATTATTAGCATGGTATGACGACTGAGTGTTCACTCTTAGCAGAGTAACATGAATCTCCAAGTGCCAATTTTGGGACATGCACGAAATACCCGTACAGGCTGCATCACTCTCTGACAAAGAGAATTTCGAATCGACGCGAAACAGCTCGATCGAATGTATTTAATTTCCTTAAAGGAAATCTCGAATGTCCGTATCAGTCTCAGAAACGATCACGGCCACGCAAGTTGACCGCATGATTTAACCAGCCTAGACGAACCCTAGAAGGAGCAGGCGATCACCGTGATGACCACCGACGGGCCCGCTTATGCCCTAGCCGGTCGAACACACGTTATACTCCCAAACACCCACCGAACGCCAGCCCTAAAATAGGGTGGAAGTGTTGTTTTGGGAAAGGCTCGAACAAGCGAGACTGATCAGGTCAGTCTTAAAATCATCACGACCGTCCAACTTCACCAGCACAGTAAACACAATAGCATACCCATACGTAATCACAATAGCATTCAAATGATTATGGCGATGTCTTATCTACATAGTTTAATGGTTAAGCAATATACCTCGTATTGTATTCCTTAATACTATGTCTATCTAGAGTTCAAATATGCTTCGCAGTTTTGTTTTCAATATGCACGACTTGAAAGATACGTTAGGGAATGAAACAGTTCAAGTCAAATATCACTAACCTCAAGTGGAAGGATGATTGTTGTCGTTGTAGCTCCTTGATTCTTCACATCTTCAAGTCTTCGCAATACTTGTAATGTCTCATATCCTAATACTTTCAGGCTAACCTATACGAAGTTGACTCTAGTACATAATCCAGCGACTCTTAACATGAGTTTTGATTCACTAAAATATGACAATCAAACTTGACATACCAACGCTTGGTAGGTTCAACCGAGCTATTCTCTAACAATCTCCCCCTTTATCAATTTTAGTGACAAAACTATTACATCATATGGATAAACAAATTACAAGAATTCATTACACATACGCTTGATTCCCGAATTCAACAGCACAGTAAACTGCATACATTCAATCCTCAAAAATGTCGTTGTTGACATTATAATGACAAAGCTAATACTCCCCCCTAAGGAAGATAGGTAGATATTCAATCCACACGTCTTTTTTATACCACTTAATATGATATGTTACTCCCCCTTAGTCTGTGCTTTCACTCTTTCGTTCAGATAAACGTTCAAGCACCAATGTTATTTTCGTTAGCGATACCAATCAATATAAAATCAATGCCAATATCACTTGTTTACTCCATATATTTCTCCCCCTTTTTGTCACAAAATGACAAAGAAACGAAAAAATAAAGGACAATACGAAAAGAATCTTACAAATCTCAAAATAGACTTGCAACCTGTAGAGTTAGGCACGAGGGTTCCACACACCATGTTCTGATAACCAATATCAAAACCGAAACTACAAGTAGTTTTATTTTGATATGTTATCAAAGAACAATTGTCCGAAACAATTTTTCCACTTTAGTTTAAAAAACCAAAAATCAACTAAGCACCTTAGTTCCTTTGCTAAACCGATTGTACAAAAGCAATCGCTTATTCGATAAGACCAAAATAAAGATAACTCTATTTTTCTCATCAGGTTATAATTATCCATAAACTTAGACCTTTCAATTTTAAACAAGACAAGTACTAGGTTAGTTAACTACTATTTATTGTTAAGGCATTCGATTAGACTTGAATAACCGAAACCTCACTTCGATAAGTCTAACTAAGATCAGAATTAACTTAGTTTCTCTTATCCGGAATTGAATTGGACTAAACAACTAATCCCGTAAACCTTTTATTTCGTTAAGCCATAAATAATTCATACAAACCAAATAAATCAACTTGCATAATTATTCACCTCAACCGGAAGCAATTGAAACAACGTAGACATTATAGCACCGCAATTGCACCGAAATTTTATAAGCATAAACAATTGATACCACACAATAAAGCAAGATAACAATAGTTTTTCTTAACCGGAACCAATTGAATCACACATACATACATACACACATAATGGAATAAACATCAATTGTACCGAAATTTTGTTAAGCAAAAGCAATAAATATATATATGAAATAAACTCAGGTTTTTCTTAAACAGGTGTTTATGGGTGAAAACTGTTTCTACTGGTTTTGGTAAATTTGGGTGTGTGGATGAGAAACGAATCTAAACCCTAAACAAATGCACTACACGGAAGTGATTTTGATTCGAGAGATCAATCTATACAATTCTGGCATAAACCAAGAAATGGCCGTCCCAGACTTTCTTCGGTCACAAAGTGAAGGAGATCGGGTTGATCTTAGGGAGGGAAGCGAAGAAGGTGTTGAGATTGTGAAGGTGTCGGCTGTTTATGACTTGTATCAGAATGATGAACTGGCTAGCACAATGAAAGCAATCAGTTCTGGGTGTTTTCTGGATACTGTGACAGCACTTGGTTTTTCTGTGTCTGTGTTGGAAATAGGTGAAGGACCTATTTATACAAGTCATTGAGCGCAAACCTCATCTCGTAGGAAGTGGAGGAGGTGAAGTGATGGAGTAGTGGGGTCGTGTAGGAGTGGTGATTGTCACACGATCACACCTTTTCCCACTTCCCTCATCACTGTTAACCGTCCACCTTTTCCCGACACGTTCTTGTAATGGCGCGTTGCACGCTGCACGTTGTAAACCGCCAGACCAATACCCCAGTAAGTATCCCCCAGTTTGTGACATGCTTGATGTCTCGAATGAGCGGATCGTGGGACCCACACAGGAAATAGCATACGGTGCTAAGTTATTTGAGGAGTTGGTATCCGTGAAATATCGTGTATGCTCGATGCATGTAATGCATCGAAAACAATCAATATGTATGAAGCATCGCTGTTTTAAAGCTTAACCGAATAAGTCGCGGATTAAGCGTCTTAAAATAGCATCACGTCCAACCATCTTCGAGTGATCGTTTGGAGGCCGCACGGGTGGTCCACCCCCTGGTCGATCACTCCCTGTGGAAGAGTGGCGGATGGTGATCACCGAGGTTCTTCATTGGTCGTATAGCTTTTAACCTGGGTTGTTCATTCAAGCTGGCAGAGATGGAAGGACGAGATGGTTTACGACATATATCTACGACCGTTGATGGAATTTTAGGGTTTTTAAGAGGTGCGCAATCATCCCTCTTTGGCTTGATCGAATTCAAGCATGGACATTACTTTTGGTGGGACCGATCGGTCACGCATGGAGGCGGTCCGTTGTTGTGCACGTCTATACCTCTCAGTCCCACGAAGGCTTGATCTAGGCCACTCAAATTTACTGGAAAAGATGAGCGGTCATGATCGATTTGCCACGGAAATCCATTGTCGCAAAGGATTTGGAAGCCACGTGAAACGCCACCTTCGGGCGTGCGTTTCGGGACGCTCGGTCATGGTTCGCCTAGGCCGGCCGGTCACACGCACAAATGATCCCACGGTGATCACGTAGACATCCTTGGGACCTCTTGAGTCTATATCTACACCCTCCGTTTAGGCTGGCTAAGTTGGATGGTTGTGACCATTTTAAGACACTAGTGGAATTTCCACGACCTTTCAAAGCATCACGCCGGCCATGCTTCGAGCAAACGTTCATTGCTCCATGACTTTGTCGTAAGAAAACCGATCGGGTTGATGAGGAGTGGGCCCGCAAACGTGTGCGTTGACGCTTCTCTGATCATTCATGGGATGATCTAATCCGTCCAACCACGCTTGCAAAGTTGGACGGTTGCGATGGTTTTAAGACTTCCCTGGACAGTCTATGTTCGATCAAACCTCTACAAAGCAGTACGGCCACCCTACTTAGGGTTGGCGTTTGACGTTGCAGGGAGGTGTTCGTGTGATGTTTGACCGGCTAGGGCACAAGTGGACCCGCCGGTGGTCACCACGTCAATCGCCCATTCTTGGCAAGTTTTGGCTAGGCTTGTTAAATTGCGCGGCCAACTTGTGTGGGTGGGATCGTTTCTGAGACTGATATGGACAGTCCGAATTTTCCTTAAGGAAATTAAATACGTTCGATCGAGCTGAGAGTGCATCGATTCGAAATTCTCTTTTGTCAGAGAGTGATGTAGCATGTACGGGTATTTCGTACATGTCTCAAAATTGGAACTTGGAGATTCATGTTACTCTGCTGAGAGTGAACACTCAGTCGTCATGTCATGCTAACAATGAGAATTCGGCGAGAAACAATACAGGAAATACTAGGCAAATCATGCATTAATTAATAATGCTAAAATTCACAGAATATTTGGGATTGTTGCTACATGCACCATTCTAGGTGAATGTATATTTATTGAATTGCTTCGAATAAATAAAGTGAAGAGGTACTCATCACTTATCAAACGGCTTTACCCTTTGCAGGATGTCAGCACATTAAATACTGGTTTTACAATTTTAGCCCTGAACTAAAATCCACCATCAACAACAGGAAAACAATTAACTGACAACATTGTTACCTCAACTTCGCATCCACTTCTCCAATAAGTTCGCATCTTCATTCAGGGAGAATTGATATCGAAATGTCATCATGTTGTCATCCTTATGCAAAAACAAAAGAATAACAACAACCAACCTTTACCAGAGAAAGGTTGAAAATCGGTTTTAACAAATGCAAGCAAAATTTGAAAACCGTCGAAACCCATACGCTTTTATGCTAAACCAAACCGATTCAACATATATTGACTTTTTCACATATTGTTTCTATCAGAACCCCTCATGATTATTTGATAAAGCCTACCAACATGGGTTAGAAATTAATCCTGCTAAATCAAAAAGTCACCCAAACCACAAGGGTTCACAATATATGAGATCGAATATTAAGGTAGTAAAACCGAAATTAAACATCCCATAAACATACATAGCAATAATATAAAAGCATTCAAGCACAGGCTATGTAAACCGAAAACTATCACAAGAAAATTATAAATCAAATAATTTTATTCATAATTGACTAATACAATCATTGAAAGAAATCAAAAATTGATGTCTATTTTTTCTGTAACTCATTCCTTCATGTCAGTGCTAAATGAAGGCGGATTACTACTCTTCAGCTTTTGAATTTCTTCAAGTAGAAAACCCTGTTGCTTGACCAGAACCTCTTGCAGATGAGAAATTTTCGTGAAGGATTCTGCAAGAACATGTAATTCTGTCTTTGATTGAACACAAAAGTGTGTCAATGCTTCAATACACTGATCTTTCTTCAGAGTATTCTCTCTTTCCTTCTTGCTAAGCCAATCTCCCTTTTTGATTTTACTCTTAATGTCAAGGGACAATCTAGGCTTATTCTTCAGATGATCTTTTTGATCTTGCATCTTCTCCGGAGAAACCATTTGATCCATACCCATAGTTCGGACAAGGAATGCCCAAAGTAGGAGAAAAGATCTTTTTATAATTTTCATACTACCGAAAATATAATATTCCTAAAAATACGAATATATCAAATATCTTCAAATAATAGATATTATTTCCATAATCTACACAAAAATTCTTTGATTTTTCTTCTTCCTCACTCAAAGATTTGGCACACGTGGTGAGGAAAGAATTCTAATACCGATCAGGTGGCATTAGTATGAGATTTTCTCTCATTATGGAACTTTGAACAACCATAGTGTTCTTGATCTAGTGTAGTAACAAAAGATCTCCTTTTGTTACCTCGAACTAACGAAGTATCTTGGGATTGATTGGAATTGCATACACAACTCTTAGCAGTTCTGTTTTTGAGACAGTTTTTGCATCTTGTCTTATTTTTCCCTTTGCCATTAGGTGATTTAATAACATCGGAAGACATGTCCATTTTTAAAATGGTTAAATCACTAATGGAGGAGGAAGGAATAAGATTAACAACTAACGCAATATTAGTTGTTTCCTCTTCTTCAGAATCATATGAATTAGAGGACTCATCTAGAGTGACATCTAGAGCCTTACTTCCAGTGTATTTCTTAAGATTGGGGCAGTCTTTAGCAATATGACCAAACCCTTTACACTTGAAGCATTGTGGCTGATAATCATCATCTTCTTCATGATCCTTTTTGACAGGAACTCGATCATGTGGACGAGAAGATCGATGAGTATCCTTAATGAATCTCTTATTTCTTTTCTTTAAGAGATCTCGAAACTGTCTAGTAATCAATAATAATGATTGTTCAATATCATCATCAGAATTTTCAGCAATCTGTTCAACTGAATCATCTGTTTGCCTATTCCTTTCCATTGGAGCTTTTGGAATTCTTGCGGCTTTAAAAGAAATTCCTTTACCTTGAATAGACTGTGATTCATGATCAAAGATCTTTAACTTACCAACGAGAGTGCTTCATGAGATAATTGAAAGATCGTTTGCTTATATGATTGCATGCTTCTTAGAATCGTCTCTAGATGGCAACGATCTGAGAATCTTGCATACTATATCCTTTTCAGAAATAGCCTTTCCTAAAGAGAAAGAGGAATTTATTATCTCAGAGAGCTTAACATGAAACTCTTAAAAAGTGTCGTTGTCATTCATTCGAAGGTTTTCCCAATCGGAAGTGAGAGTTTGAAGTCTAGCTTATTTCTTTGATGAATTTCCTTCGAAAACGATCTGAAGATTATCCCAAGATTCTTTCGAAGTTTGACATGTTGATACATGATGTTGCAGATCACGGCTTACAGCATGTATTATAGCATTCAAACCATCTGAATTCTGCTTTGCAAGCGCTTTTTCTTCGTTCGAAAAATCTACTAAGCGTTTAACCTCAGTTTCCGAATTTTCTATCTTTGGACGAATATAACCATCGACGACTAATAGCCATGTATTAAAGTCTCGTGATTGAAGAAAAGATCTCATAGCAGATTTCCACCATAGATAGTTTGTTCTGTCAAATCTTGGCGGTATGTTAATTGAAGTCGATTCATGAGAACTCGAGTTCATTTTTATAGGTTGGATCCCACCAAACATAGATTGTTAGATCTTTTTGTGTTTGCCTGCTCTGATACCAATTGAAAAGACGAGGGTACCCAAATATACCTCAATCTAAAACTCTTCCTACATATAAGTCCTTTCTCCGAAAGTGATTGTGTATGGACTGAGTCGAGACAATACAACTAATCGGTTCACACTTTGTGTGATCGTCTATGGATACAAGATCGAGACAATACAACAACGAAGTATGTTTACTTGATAAAAAGGTTCAGACTTAACCAAACACAATAGGATTCACTTATCAAGTAAATAGGAATTAACGTTTGTGTGGTTTACTTTAAATTATAATAAAGACAATTATAATTGCGAAAAATAAAAGTAAATGACACAGCAATATTTTGTTAACGAGGAAAACCGCAAATGCAGAAAAACCCCGGGACCTAGTCCAGAATTGAATACTCTCAGGATTAAGCCGCTACACAAAATTACACAAACTTCATATAGTTGAGACCAAGCAACTAAACCTATAGTTCACCTATTTTCGTCTGTATTCTCACGCCTCCAACTTATAAATAAGTCACGTACTTGGATCAATTCCTTTGGTTCGTATTCCAAACAGTAAAGGAATAAAAAATTTGTTTGGTATCAACTCTCTTCAACCAAGTGATATGAGTCGGACAAAGGCTCTTCTATTTATCTTAACATAAACTCATTTGTCAGGTCCTTAGATCTATCTTATGTTCAATTACCAAAGTAATCGTTAAGATTTTGCAATCAACACTCTTAATCCAAAGAGATGTGTTGATGTCGATCTACTCAATTAATCAATCGAATTCTATCACAAGGATAAAACCAATTATTAATTGGATCCTCTTTTTACCGAAACAAGTATTGTGCACACCAAAGATTATGAACTCACAAATCAGAAATCTTCAATATCTTCTTCGTCTTCAAATATTCTTAGATCTTCAATAAATACCTGCACACAATCACTGAATTTCTTGTGATCCATCACGCACAGAACAGAGTCTGTTAACAATGGATTATCACAAGATCGTCTTTAAAACTAACAATAGTCTAAAGATCCCTGTCGAAACTCTGAACTAGTTTGAGTTAATCTTATATCAAAAGAGAAGATTCTCAAGCATAAACAAACTAGGTGCAATCAAAGTTCAACCACAGTTAGTTAATCAAATCAATGAAAACAAAAGATAAAACGCAATTATCTAGTTTCTCACCAACGGTACTGATTAGAGCTTCTCAAACCCAAAGAAGACTTTAAAACGAGCGGTCGTAAGAGATTTCTCCTAATTAGGTTATTCTCCTCTCCGAATAGGCAGCTTCACCAGTAGCAGCACAACAAGAGGTAATTTGCTGTTACGAAGGATTAGTTTGCTAGAAATGCAAACTTCAGTATTTATAGACTAGGAAGTTTGGACACCAAGGAATTTCCAAAACCGAAAATATTCTCAAGATATTCATTAAAGCACAAATTCGGCTTCCATAATTCCTGGAAATGCTCTGTCCAAAAATAATGATCGAAATCTCTCGGAAAATCTCGAATTAGTAAATGCACATTACTAATTCTTATTTCCCTACAAAATGAAATTAATAACCTTAATTAAAAGATTATTAACTTATTTATGTTTCGATCCTGGGATTCTCTTCCCTTAGCTATTAAGGAATAACTTTGAACAATTAAATAATAAACATGCACATCACTTGTTCAAAGTACGTCGGCATCCTAACTTTGTAAGTTCTCTTTCATACTTACAACCTTGAAACCGATTTGCCACACTTACAAACAAGTTTAGAATTGGTTCATCTGACTTTCAAGAACTATGTGATTGATCAAATAACATTCAATCACAAATCATGGGTTTATCGATTCTACCAAAACAAGTTTCGGTTCTACCTCCATGTGAGTATTGTACATAGTCACACTAGCTTTCCAAAATTCGGTTGACTAGGTACTAGGATTGGTTCCCCACATATATATGGTATCTAACTTGAATGTGTTGCACATGTCCATAGGATCGGTTCCCCGGTGCCTAAAAACGTGTTGCAAATGTCCATAGGATCGGTTCCCCTTTCTGCTATAAACCTGCTGCACCTCATACAAGGATCGGTTTCCCTTTGTGATGGACTGCACCTCTTACTAGGATCGGTTCCCCACATATATATGATATCTAACTTGAATGTGTTGCACATGTCCATAGAATCGGTTCCCCTTTGCCTAAAAACGTGTTGCACATGTGAAAATGCGGGGGTCTAACAACCTCACCCAATATTTTGATTAGCAATTTGTATGGGCTAACTCCGATACACTTTCTAGGGAATCAAATAGACAGTCAGACTCAATCTAGATAAAAGTATGTCAAGGAGTTAATATCTCAATCTCTCGATTTGATCTTTACTCAAGCAAATGGAAATTTGCGCGTCTTTATCAAATACTAGAGAGATAAACTTGGATGGTTCCAAAGACCAATATCCAAGTGTCAATCAATTTAAATCAACAACCAAAGGTTGGATATTCTAATTAATTGATCCTAACGCACAACCTGTGATATTTTAATTATATAACAAAATATTATGCGGAATAGAAATAACACAGACACCAGCAATTTTATTAACGAGGAAACCGCAAATGCAGAAAAACCTCGGGACCTAGTCCAGATTGAACACCACACTGTATTAAGCCGCTACAAACACTAGCCTACTACAAACTAACTTCGGTCTGGACTGTAGTTGAACCCTAATCAACCTCACACTGATTCAAGGTACAGTTGTTGTAGTTGCAGGAAATCCTACACTACACCCCTCATATGATATCACTATTATTCGACTCATTTTTAGATTTACACTCTTAATTTTATTTATCAATATCTGAATATTCTTACAAGAAAAGATAAAGAAATCAACCGTGACTCAACCGTGTACCTCGGTGCCTTGATCAGATCTGCACTCCTCGGGAGAGTCCTTATTACCTTAGTCGCCCAACCTAAGTCATATGCTTAAGTTGAGAATCCAAGGTGCCTCTCCCGGATGGGATTTATGGACCCCAAATCTCCATTACTCAGGTTCCGGTAGCGGTGTAGCCTTTCCCTGAGCCATGTAACAGGTACCCCCTAATATGACGTACTTTAGGTCTTACATTTGCCTCTTGCAAAATTTTATTCGCGAACTGGGGTGTACGCTATAAAGGTTCGTCCCTTTCTTTTATGTCATTGTTCTGTGATTATCTCTGCGAAAATTTCCCACATCATGATATTGTTTTGATATGAGTAATCCTGCAATTATTCTTTCAGAATTCATAACTTCTCAAAGCTTCTTACGGATAATATATTTTTAAGTACAACCTGTTCCATGGTCTGTCTAATCTATGACCAACATCTCTTCCTTCTGGATCCATTAATCTATAATCTCCTGTTCCTACTATCTCCTTAATGATGTAAGGTACATCCCATTTTTTCGCTAATTTTCCACCATTTTCTCGCTGATATATTGGTGTTTCTCGCAGAACTAAATCTCCTGGTTGAAATTCGCGTATTTTGACACATTTATTATATTCTCGGGCTAATCTTCGCTGATAATTCTCCATATGTTTTAAAGCTTTTTCTCTTCTTTATTCTAGTTCATCAAGTTTATTTAAAATCAAGCCCGCACTAAGAATTTTCTCCCAAGCTTCTCTTTTTGTTGTCGGAATAACAACTTCTGTTGGTAACACCGCTTCAACTCCGTATGTTAAACAAAAAGGTGACATTCCAGTAGCTTCTCTTCTAGTTGTATTATAAGCCCATACTGCATTATGTACTTGTTCGCACCATGCTCTGTGATGTCCTTATAATTTCTTTTTTAATATATTTGCAATTGTTTTGTTTGTTGCTTCTACTTGCCCATTAGCTTGTGGATACAAAGGAGTAGATTTTCCACATTTTATCTTGAATTCATTAAGTAGCATTTCTATATTCTGTCCTTCAAATTGTTTCCAACTATCAGATACCAACTGTGCAGGAATTCCGAATCTGCAAATGATATTTTCGAATATGAATGTAAAGATATATTTGTCGCGAATATGCTGTACTTCCTTCACTTCTGTCCATTTCGTGAAATAATATATTGCGACTATTAAATATCTTCTTTGTCCAGATCCTGGTAAAAATGGCCCCACAATATCTAAGCCCCACTTTCCAAAAGGCCATACACTAGTTGAAGATGACAATGGTGCTCCAGGTACATGTATTTTCTTTCCATGCCGCTGACAATCTTCGCAACGTCTTGATATTTGTTTTGCATCTTCATGCATATATGGCCAGTAATAACCTTGCATTTTTGCTCTATGTGCCAAAGATCTTCCTCCACTATGATTGCCAGCATCCTCACTATGTAACATTTTTAGCACCTTTTCTCCTTCCTCTCGTGTCAAACATCTGAGTGATGGTCCAATGAAGGATTTTCAGTATAGAAACCCATCTCTTAATTCATAATTCGTTGCACGGATTTTTAACTTGTGTGTTTCCAATCTATTTCTTGGTGTTTCTCCTTTCGCCAAATATGCATGAAGTTCCATTCTCCAGTCTGCGATATTGTTCATTTGTTCTTCTTCTTCATTGTCTATTATCATCACGTCCACGTCTTCTTCTTCTTTATTGATTGATGGTGACAGAAGTATTTGTATTTTTATGCATCTCGCAGTTGTCCTGTCATCATGCTTGAGATGAAAGCAAAAGCATCTGTGAGTCTGTTATCTTTTCTTGAAATGTGCCTCCATTTTATTTTTGGGATTTTCGCTGACAATTCTTCAACCAGCTTCTTGTATTTCTTCAAGGATGGTTCATTTGTAGTATACTCTCCCTTTATTTGGCGAATAACTAGCTGCAAATCACTAGTGATCCTGGCATTTTCTAGTTTTATTTCTATTGCGAATTTTAAGGCATGTATCACAGCTTCATATTTTGTTTCATTATTAGTGGATGCAAATTCCAATCTGAATGAAAAAGCCATTTTTATTCCTTCTGGCGAAATTAAAACAATTCCAACTCCATTTCCTTCTCCATTTGATGATCCATCTACCAATATCTCTCATCTATTTGGTTTTGTTAATAAATCTTTTGGATCTCCATGTTCTTCTTCTACATCCATCATTTCTTCTACTGCTTCATCTTCTTCTAAAGGAAATTCTGCCAAGAAATCTGCAACAACTTGTGATTTTGGTGAAGACAAAATTTCATATTTAATATCAAAGTGGCCTACTTGTGCATTCCATCTCTCCACTCTTCCTGATCTTTTAGAATTCTTCATCACTGATTCAATTGGTACTTTTGTTAATACCTTTATCTTGTGTGCTTGAAAGTATATGCGGAGCTTAAATGATGCATAAACTAATGCTAAGATTAACTTTTCAATCTTTGAGTAATTCTTCTCAGCAGTATTAAAAGTTTTGCTAATGTAATAAATGGGTTTCTCCACTCCTGCGTCTACTCGCAATAACACAGCACTTAATGCATGCGACGTCGTCGCAAGATAGATCAATAATTCTTCTCTTGATTCTGCTTTTTGTAAAATAGTTGTATTCATAAGATGTTCTTTGATTCCTTGAAAAGATTTTTCACATTCATCAGTCCATTTAAATTTCGCACCCTTCTTGAGTATATCGAAAAAATATTTGCATTTGTCTGATGATCGCGAAATGAATCTCCCCAGCGAAGCTAGAATCCCATTCAACTTTGTACATCTTTTATTGTTGCTGGTGTTGGCATGTCACGAACTGCTTGCACTTTTTCTGGATCAACCTGTATTCCTTCTTTTGATACAATGTAGCCTAAAAATTTTCCCGATGCAACTCCAATAGTACACTTCTCAGGATTCAATTTAATGTTATACTGCCGCATTTGTTCAAAAATCTCCCTCAGGTCTTGTACATGGTCTTTAGCTTCTTTACTCTTTACTAACATGTCATCCACGTATACTTCTAATGTTTTGTGTATCCATTTTGCGAACACCTTCTCTACCATTCTTTGGTATGTCGCTCCTGCGTTTCGCAAACCAAATGGCATTTTCGTGTAAAATATAAACCTCTAGGGAAAGAAAGCAGTATGTTCTTGATCTTCTTCAGCGAGAGGGATTTGGTTATACCCTTTGTATCCATCTAAAGATGATACCCTATCATTTCCCGCTGCGGATTCCACCATTTGAGGAATATCTGGTAACGGAAAACTATCTTTGGGGCAAGCTTTGTTTAAATCAGTGAAATCTATGCAAATCCTGATTCCTTTGTTTTTCTTTGGGACAATGACCATATTCGCTATCCATTCTGGGTATTTAGCTTCTCTTATGATTCCCGCCTCAAGCATTTTCTGTATTCTTCTTCTATTTGGGAATGTAAGTTGTTGCAATTTTTCTTATTCTCTGTTTAAATGGTCTCACATTTTTGTTAATCTCCAACTTGTGGCATGCAATTGATGGATCTATTCCCGGTATCTCATCCATGTTTCCTGCGAAAACATCTTTATATTCTCGCAACAAGTTAACAGTTCTTTCTTCTTCTTCCATATCCATTTTGGTTCCAATTCTCAATATTAGAGGTTCTTCTATAGTCCCAACGTTTATTTCTTTGTTGGTTCTGCGGCAGTGTAAGTGGGTTTAGGTTCTCCCATTGGTGTTGGTTCTTTTATTATTTTCATAGGTCCTTCTCCTTCTTCCGAAATTTCGCTGGTATTCCTTTGCCTTCTTTTCCCTTATCATATATTCTAAATTCTTCTTCTTTCTTTGCTTCCTTTGCCAACTTTCTGCGAAATTGTTTCTTTTTTGCTTGTCCTTCATAATGCTTTACTTCAATTGATGACATAATTTCGCATTGTCAACATCTCCTCTGATTTCACCTATTCCATTTGGTGTGGGGAATTTAATACATTGATGATGCAACGTTGATACACAGCTTTTATCGCATGTATCCATGGTCTTCCTAATAACATATTATATGGCGATTCCATATCCACCACGCACAACGTTACATGTGTTTCGATTTCTCCAAGTGGAATTCGTACCACTATCTCTCCTTTAGGTTTTGTTGTGGATTTTCCAAAGCCGTGAACAAAATATGTTGAACTGGACATTTCTTCATCTTTAAATCCCCCCGGAATGCGTGATAAAATATTATATCCACTGAACTTCCTGTATCGATTAAAGTTCTGTTCAATATCCATTCTCCTGTGGATTTTGTCGTTGTCTCCCTCTTTTTTCGCGTAATAGGCACTGTGACAACCAATGGAGATGTGTGGTTCAAATTTTCTTTTGGTATTTCTGCCGCCATGAATGTAATTTGTTGCTTTTCCCAATCTTTCAAGGGTGATGTCATTTCTACTGCCATAACTTTTCTTCCTTCAATATTTCGTTTATGTATTCTTCCTTTGATGTTTTCATGGAATTCATTAATCATCGTTTTTGTTATCATATTACACTCCAATCTTTTGTCATCCACATTAATTCTATTCATCTTTCTTCTAACCGATTCACTGATTTATTTAATCACTTTCTTGATTTAAATATTCTCAACAACAATCTTCAAATTTCGATCTTCAGTCCCTGTTTCTAGCGTCATTATGTAGTTGCAGGAAATCCTACACTACACCCCTCATATGATCTCACTATTATTCGACTCATTTTTAGATTTACACTCTTAATTTTATTTATCAATATCTGAATATTCTTACAAGAAAAGATAAAGAAATCAAAAATGATCTTGGCTCTAGACTTTGTCTCTCCTATTTTACTTGTTTCTTACTCAAAAAAGATCTCTCCCTTTCTTTACAACTCGAACGACTATTTATAAAGAAATACATAGTGGATGACAGCTAATCTGTCCTTTATTTTCGGGTATGGTTTGCGACATTCTCGCAACCTTACAAATGTTAATTTCGCAAACACTCTAATTTTCGCAGAACTATCATATCTTTCTCGTGATCTTTGCTGATGTCATTTATTTTATCATTTCTGAAATTGTTCTGCGACGTTGTTGTGCTGTGTCATTGATAATTTCGCTAAAACATTGTCGTTGCGTGATTCTGATCCTACAGTTGCGCCCCTTACGTCTCTGATCCCAGCAGGATACTACACACTTGATTCCTTTAGCTGATCTCACCCACAACTAAGAGTTGCTACGACCCAAAGTCGAAGACTTTAATAAACAAATCTGTATCACACAGAAAAGTCTATGATAATAGATAAATCTGTCTCCCACAAATAAACCTATGAGTTTTTGTTCCGTCTTTTGATAAATCAAGGTGAACAGGAACTAATTGATAATCCGGACTTATATTCTCGAAGAATAGCCTAGTATTATCAATTACCTCACAATAATCTAAATCGTATGGTAGCGAAACTAGATATTAATTGTGGAATCACAAACGATGAGACGAAGATGTTTGTGATTTCTTTTTATCTTGCCCTATCGGAGATATAATCTCAAGTCAATTATTCAATTGAAATAGTACGATAGAAAATGGCAAGATTAGATCGCTCAACTACAAGAGAAGTAGTTTCATCTGGCTTCACAATACCAATGAAGTCTTTCAGTCGCTAACCTACAGGGTCTCGAGGAGAAACCTAAGGTTAATGGAGAACCGACTCTAGCAAAACCAACTAGTATCACAAAGAGGTGTGGGGATTAGTTTTTCCAGTTGCTAGATGTCTCCTTTATATAGTTTTCAAATATGGGTTTGCAATCTAAGTTACCTTGGCAACAAAGAATTCAATATTCACCGTTAGATGAAAAACCTTATTCAACCAAGCTAATATCTTTCAACCATTAGATGGTAACTTAGCTTGTCACACACAAATGAAATGTATTTCATTTAGGTTTGAGTAACCGTACCTAAACGTGTACACTTGGTTGGTTCACAAATAGTTAACCAATGGTTAGCCATATGAGCACTTTCATACTAACCGTATTCATCTTGAAGAGTTGTTCAATTGCTTAGGTCTTTATTCATAGACACAATTGAAACAAAATAGGATTGATCCACTTAAATCAATTCATGAACAATATACCAACGGTTTGCAAAGATTGCATTCCTTATAATTTATTGTTTTAGGTTCATGAACTACCGATTTGAGAAATAACCATCTTGGGTACGCGTACGGGTATGCGTACCTTAGCTACCAGATTTGAGTTGGCTTTGGTTCCAAACTCAGCATAAATTTTCGGGTATGAAAACTTCCGTGGGTACGCGTACGGGTATGCGTACCTAAGGTGACTAGTTTACTAGTTTGCGAACTACAAACTCAACAGAAATTTTCGGTTGGAAAACTTCCGCAGGTACCAATACCGTATACACACATATGCACACACTTGGTTTCCGGGTCATGGATTTATACACTAATGTGCGAATACACTATATATGCTTATATCCATAGATGGTAATCTCAACTCTACATTTCAATCATTGAAACATTCTTCTATAATGTTATAACAATCGTTATTCACGACTATCGTCATCAAAGATATTTTCAAGATTGAAACGTCATCATGACTTTCGTCACGGGTAAAGATGAAAATGGTTAAAGCAAAAGCTTACCAACGCATATTTCGAGAAAAAGATAGGCGAGTAAACGCGGCTCGAAATAGCAAATGTGTATGTATGATATACGAATTTGTCTCAAGAATAGGAGATAGAATAGACCTTTGAGTGATAGATAAGTTCAAGTCTCCACATACCTTTTAGTCGGATGAAGTTCCACTTGTTCCTCGAGTAGTTCTTCGTCTTCGCAAGATGATCGCCATGGATTCTGAAGCTCAACTACACTTAACTATCCTACACCGAGACTTAGTCATAAGTAAACTAGAAATCAAGACATATAGTATTGATCACTAATATTGACAAACATGCTTGAGATATCAACGCATGCGAGTTCGACCGAGCAATGCTCTAACAATCTCCCCATTTGTCAATTTTAGTGACAAAACTATCAATACATATGGATTACAAAATAAATAAAACTTTGTAGCTTCTCGTCCACATGCTTGTTCTCCTTGGTGCTTCAACATTACTCGAAAACTTCGTCTTTTCCAAGTACTCTCATGATTCCATAGATGTTCAGTTCAGCATCATAGTTGTTGAAGATCCGTAGCCGTAACAATGAGAAAACAAAAGCTCTCAATCATTGTTATACAGTGTCATAGTATTATTACACAGTATAAATTTCTTATATCACAACTTCGACAACAATACTATGGTGATATGTATCACTCCCCCTTAGTCAATACTTCGTCTCAACACGAAAACCACTCCCCCTTACATAATGATCCGAAAATCTTATGTATTTGTAGTGTGAACTACATATTAATTCTCCCCGTTTTTTCAATAAAATTTGCATAGGTAAGAAAACAGGATCCTATTGAAATTTTCATGGAGACACTTCAAGACCAAAGAAAAGTACATATCAACTTTGTTTAGATGCAATCATAAAGCCGAAACTAAATGCATCATCACGGAGTTTATAATACAAGATAACTCCTCAAATATTCCAAAGCCGCACTCCCCACAAAGATATGGAAATTAAACGCAAGTTCATAAGAACTCTCCCCCATTTTGATGTCATTCCCGAAAGAACAACACGAGCGACCTTACTTTTACAAGAAAAGAAGGATTTCTTTTGGAAACCAAAAACCACAAAATGATTTTGTATCCAAAAATTCTCAATTAAACTAACCACGAGAGAACCCATGACTAATTTAATCGGAATACACAACCAAAATAACCACAAACGAATCTATGATTAGTTTAGTTGGAAATGCTCACATAAGAAGGCTTATGGAGCCGCACAGTATATTCATAAGATATGGATCAGGGAAGATCAATACTGCAGAATATACAAGGATTCATTCTATTTTTCATCACTATTTGCGCAATGACATACAATAGACATAATCCTCGTAAACAAAAGATTTTAACCTACCTTCCATCAATGAATTGACATAATAGGCTTAACTTTTGTTTGTCAAAAGTTCATCGATCTTGTATCAATACTTACATATCGACATATAAACGAGATAATTTTTGACATCGTATGGGACAATAATGGTTCACGAACGCAAACACACATATCCCATAACATATTGCAATATATAAAACCATAAAGATTAATACTGAAAACATCATCTTCCAAAAAACTTTAGAATTAAATAAATAAATCTAAACACATGAAGGTGAAAACGTTGGACATAGCTAATGTGTACTCACAATAATGGCTATTCCAAACCCTAGTTATCCTTCTTAAACAAAAACAAGAAAAAAATTCTTTTAAGAAGTTTCCTAGATAAAAAGAAAATCAATTTTCTTTTGATATCCTTGATTTTCTTGACCGTAGAAATACCATGTTCATGAGTTAAAACATTAGTTTTTTGGTCAACGATGCGAGCAAGGTGCCTGGCTATGACGCAATCAAGGATGACTTTCTTCTGGTTCCTGATCATGATGTTTTGATTGTCAAGAATATTTGTTTGTCCATCAATAAGCTGGTTTATCTGCAATTGAAGGTTAACAAGCTCGTTCTTCACCTCATTTTGAACAAGAATTAAATCCTTGACAGGTTCACCTGTCCAAGAGTTATACTCTTTTTTTTTCAAGCATCTTTTTCAAGATTAGATCTTGAGCTGAATCACATCCTTTGAAGTCTTCTTCCATCACAGTCTTCACTTCTTCTTGACGCTCAACAGAGGTTCCTATAAAAATAATTTTCTGGGAAGAGGATAAACACATACAAGAAGTATATACTATGTGTTATCAATAAAGAGAAAAACACCTTTGGGTGAAAGCCCTAGAGTTTCCTAAAGAAGACTTGGATGTTCGTGAGTCCGAAACGGATACCAAAAGATCAAGAAGGGCCCAAGAGTAAATACATACTGTTTTTCACAATGTCTCTTCCAAACAGGGCTCAATATCTAACCAGAATAGATAGAGCAAAAAGAGATACATTAGATACAGAGAGAATAATAACCAGAAATCTCAACCTGTAAAACAGACCTCAGACTTATAGAACAGATGGTAATCGACCTTAGACTTGAGCATCTCGTAAACAGACATCCTTGTAACTCTCAAGTTAGACACAAGGATGAGAATACCTAAGGTTAGGTAGTAGGATGAGATATAATCTCACCATAAGTGTTGAGAGACGATTTGGGGATACCACCTGACAGTCTGACTTTTGCATTTCTTGCCTCTCTTTGACTGTTTTCAACTCCATAGAAAGTTCTTACAGCCCTTTGTGAGAGTCCATTAAATTGAGCTTTTTGATAACTAAGTCTAGGACAGAGATTGGTTCGAGAGGATTTACCGAGATATATCTCCACCTTCCAGACTTAGATCTACCAGTCTTGTTCTCATAGACACTGGGAAACTGTGTTTTTGTGATGTAGTTTGCACCATGAGAATAAACACGATCCCTGTAAAGATTCTGAAATGAGTGATCATTAAACATATTTTTATGAGAGTTCTGGTTTTCTGTGGGAGTGAAATCCATTGTTGATGTCGTCAGATGATTAACTCGGTTGACGGTAAATAGAAGAAGATTTCGAAGATCGGAGATCTGTTTCTTCCTATCAAAACAATGTTTAGCACTATGATTCCTTTTCCCACAGAAGGAACAATTTAGTGGAAGAGAATTGTTGAAGGGCATCTGTTTCAAACCCATGTCCCGTTTGGAAGCATGTCGTTTATTTTTTGCAAGGACTTCCTTTGATGAGTTTTTCTTTATGACAGGAAACTCACATTGAGAACCAGCCTGAGATATAGAAGAATTTATCACTACAGTGTTTTCCTTAGTTAAGGAGATCGACTGTTGTTGGGAAAGGTGAAGAGATACAGCAATGTTCTTTATTTCAACACGAAGGTTGTTAAGATTTGATGAATGTGTCTCGACCAAACGTTTTTCTCTAATTGTTCCTTCTTTAACAATATTCTCAAGGATACTAATCTTCTTTTGTTGAAGCATATTTTCCTGAGTAAGTTTTTTAATATTGTTAGAGAAGGACTCAATGATTTTGTAGAGTTCACGTTCTCGACCAAGAGACTTCTCAAATTCATCCAAGAGTTGAGCATGATTGTGAAAGTCAATCGTCTCAGTTGGAATTTCTTTATTTCTGGTGACCTTCCTTTCTACTTCTGACATTCTGTCAACTGTCTCGATTCTTTCTTGGGATTCGGAAGAACCAACTAAGGAGTTATCCTTTGAGGAAAGACCAAGATATTTGACATAGTTAAAAGTGTTGGAAGACATAGACTATGCGTAGACAGGAGATACTACTTTGTCCACAGAATCAGATTGCTACAAACACAGACTTTTGAGGTCTTAAACGTGTTTGACTGGTCTGATACCAAATTGAAAATGCGGGGGACTAACAACCTCACCCAATATTTCGATTAGCAATCTGTATGGACTAACTCCGATATACTTTCTAGAGAATCAACTAGACACTCAGACTCAACCTAGATAAAAGTATGCCAAGGAGTTAATATCTCAATCTCTCGATTTGATATTTACTCAAGCAAATGGAAATCTACGAGTCTTTATCAAATACTAGAGAGATAAACTTGGATGATACCAAAGACCAATATCCAAGTGTCAATCAATTTAAATAAACAATCAAAGGTTGGATATTCTAATTGGTTGATCCTAATGCACAACCTGTGATATTTCAATTATATAAAAAAATATAATGCGGAATAGAAATAACACAGACACCAGAAATTTTGTTAACGAGGAAACCGCAAATGCAGAAAAACCTTGGGACCTAGTCCATATTGAACACCACACTGTATTAAGCCGCTACAGACACTAGCATACTACAAACTAACTTCGGTTTGGACTGTAGTTGAACCCTAATCAACCTCACACTGATTCAAGGTACAGTTGATCTCCTTACGTCTCTGATCCCAGCAGGATACTACGCACTTGATTCCCTTAGTTGATCTCACCCACAACTAAGAGTTGCTACGACCCAAAGTCAAAGATTTTAATAAACAAATCTGTATCACACAGAAAAGTCTATGATAATAGATAAATCTGTCTCCCACAGATAAACCTATGAGTTTTTGTTCCGTCTTTTGATAAATCAAGGTGAACATGAACTAATTGATAATCCAAACTTATATCCCCGAAGAACAACCTAGTATTATCAATCGCCTTACAATAATCTAAATCGTATGGTAGTGAAACTAGATATTGTGGAATCACAAACGATGAGACGAAGATGTTTGTGATTTCTTTTTATCTTGCTCTATCGGAGATATAATCTCAAGTCAATTATTCAATTGAACTCATACGATAGAAAATGGCAAGATCAGATCGCTCAACTACAAGAGAAGTAGTTTCGTCTGGCTTCACAATCCCAATGAAGTCTTTCAGTCATTAACCTACAGGGTCTCGAGAATAAACCTAAGGTTAAGGGAGAATTGAATCTAGCAAAACCAACTAGTATCACACAGGAGGTGTGGGGATTAATTTTTCCAGTTGCTAGATGTCTCCTTTATATAGTTTTCAAATCAGGGTTTGCAATCTAAGTTACCTTGGCAACAAATCATTCAATATTCACCGTTAGATGAAAAACCTGATTCAACCAAGATAATATATTTCAACCGTTAGATGGAAACTTAGCTTGTCACACACAAATGAAATGTATTTCATTTAGGTTTGAGTAACCGTACCTAAACGTGTACACTTGGTTGGTTCACAAATAGTTAACCAATGGTTAGCCATATGAGCACTTTCATATTAACCGCATTCATCTTTCTCATAACTAGTTCAAATGACTCATAAGAACTAGTTGAAGAGTTGTTCAATTGCTTAGGTCTTTATTCATAGACACAATTAAAACAAAATCGGATTGATCCACTTGAATCATTTCATGAACAATATACCCACGGTTTGCAAAGATTGCATTCCTTAAATTTATTGTTTTAGGTTCATGAACTACCGATTTGAGAAATAACCAGCTTGGGTACGCGTACGGGTATGCGTACCTTAGCTACCGGATTTGAGTTGGCTTTGGTTTCCAAACTCAGGAGAAATTTTCGGGTATGAAAACTTTCGTGGGTACGCGTACGGGTATGCGTACCTAAGGTGACTGGTTTACTAGTTTGCGAACTACAAACTCAGCAGAAATTTTCAGTTGGAAAACTTCCGCAGGTACAGGTACGCGTACTCAAACTGTCTCCTTCACCAATACCGTATGCACACATATGCACACACTTGGTTTCTGGCTTATGGATTTATACACTAATGTGTGAACACAGTATACATGCTTATATCCATAGATGGTAATCTCAACTCTACATTTCAATCATTGAAACATTCTTCTATAATGTTATAACAATCGTTATTCACGACTATCGTCATCAAAGCTATTTTCAAGATTGAAACGTCATCATGAATTTCGTCACGGGTAAAGATGAAAATGGTTAAATTAAAAGCTTACCAACACATACTTCGAGAAAACGATAGGCGAGTAAACTCGGCTCGAAATAGCAAATGTGTATGTATGAAAACTATCATACTTATACTGCTTTGTCTCAAGAATAGGAGATAGAATAGACTTTTGAGTGATAGATAAGTTCAAGTATCCAAATACCTTTTAGTCGGATGAATTTCCACTTGTTCCTCGAGTAGTTCTTCATCTTCGCAAGATGATCTCCATGGAGTCTGAAGCTCAACTACACTTAACTATCCTAGACCGAGACTTAGTCATAAGTAAACTAGAAATCAAGACATATAGTTTTGATCACTAATATTGACAAACATGCTTGAGATAGCAACGCATGCGAGTTTGACCGAGCAATGCTCTAACAACATGTTCATAGGATCGATTCCCCTTTCTGATATAAACCTGCTGCACCTCATACAAGGATCGGTTCCCCTTTGTGATGTATTGCACCTCTTACTAGGATCGGTTGCGCTTTTCCCAGTTTTGGTCAGACATAAAATCACAAACCCGATCATACCATCTCAGGTGATTACTTAAGATCGGTTTCACTAATAAAAGTCATACCAATACCTAAGTCAGGCCTTTGTGAATAGTTCTACCAAGAACACATACAAGTTGTGAGCGGTTATACTTAATTACACATATTGGTTGTTCATAAGATAATCAATGAATAACAAAACCAATAACCCATGGCAATTTCCTTTTCGGTTCACAAACAAGTTTATGAACTTACTTCCATAGAACACATGTAAACATTGTTCCCTAGGATGAAATCCTCACCTCATACCCATACATAATTACAATAGCAATCAAATGATTATGGTGATGTCTTATCTACAAAGTTTAATGGTTAAGCAATAAACCTCGTATTGTATTCCTTAATACTATGTCTATCTAGAGTTCAAATATGCTTTGCATTTTTGTTTTCAATATGCACGACTTGAAAGATATGTTATGGAGTTCAAGTCAAATATCACTAACCTCAAGTGGAAGGATGATTGTTGTCGTTGTAGCTCCTTGCTTCTTCACATCTTCAAGTCTTCGCAATATTTATAATGTCTCATATCCTAATACTTTCAAGCTAACCTATACGAAGTTGACTCTAGCACATAATCAAGCGACTTTTAATAAGAGTTTTGATTCACTAAAATATGACAACCAAACTTGACATACCAATGCTTGGTGGGTTCAACCGAGTTATGCTCTAACACTAATAGAAGACCTTGGTCGGCTGAATACGATGAAGGATATAAATAAAGAGGTTTGGTTGTTAACTAAACACACAGAAATCCTAGAGAAAGCTTGGAACAATACTTGTGAAAGCTTAGCAAACAATTTAAGGTTAATCCACTGTTTAGAGAAGATTGTGAGCGTAACAAAGAGATGATTGTAATCGTTTTCTTGTTCATAATCTAGAGAAGATATTTTTCTTCAATACTACTTGTCTTCCATTTTTTTCCTAAGTTTCTCGTCTATTATTATTCTGAATTCCGCCTTTATAGTAATAGCTACCAAGGTACAAAGATCAATACATATCAAGTTGGCACCAGGAGCAAGGTTAGTTCTTAGGGTAAGTCCCTGTGGTTTATGGTTTTCACTAGATCTCTCTACATAAAGCTTGGTGAAGTACTCGAGAAGCTAGAATACATTAAGAAGACAAGGGGATCAAGGATGACGAAGTCAGATGACTGTTGATGGTGGTTTTTAGCTTAGGGTTAAAATCATAAAACCTTGCATCTGATATAACGTCACTCTGCAAGGAAATGGTTTCGTGAGTGCTAACCTCTCCACCGACATATTTATTGAGCCGTTCAATATATCTACATGAAATTTATCCATACTGGCGAATGTAGCAACCATCCCAGATGTCCTGTAAATTTCGGCGCCTTGCCTATATTTAAGTTCCTTTGAATGCCTTCTATGCTATGTTCTCCGGCTGAACCCTTAATGTTGATATGGCATGACGATTTGTGTTCACTCGCAGCAGAGTAACACGAATCTCCAAATATCAAGGATAAGATATTTGCATAAGGTATTCAATCAGAAAAGCATGCTTCTCTCTGGCAATGAACTTAAAAGAACTCCGTGTCAACACATAGAATTCAATCAATTGTCCTGACTAACTTGCAGAAATTAGGGTTTCGCGCTTGGCGTAGTATACCAGACATTGCTTGTCAAAATTAAGCCTAGGAAAACTAGGTAATTAATCCGCCATGGATTAGCAGGTGCAAAACCTCGCCCAGAATCAGAAAAACAGGGAGCCGCAACAGCAAAAGGAGGTGTGGCCATGCTTTAGGCCAGCTGGCGCCACTTGCCATTGGCCACGCCCCATCCTAATCCAGCCCTATTTCCCTCGACCAATCAGGTCGCTTTAAACTCGCCACGCGCACAGAAGTTTTGGCTGGGTCCATGCTTGCCGGCCCCACTTCCCATCGACCAATCGGGTCCCTTTAAAGACGCCACACTCTCGCCAAAAGTGTAGCCACGCCCATGCTTGTCCGGCCCTCTTTTAATCGACCAATCAGGTCGCTCTAAAGCCGCCACACTCTCACCAGAAGTGTAGCCGTGCCTTATGTTTGGTCGGCCCCCTTTCGTGGCCAATCAAGTTGCGCTAAACTTGCCACCATACATTAAAGGCCAAACACACCCTGCCGCGCCACCATACTAACTGGCAAGCCAAACGCTCCCTGCCACGACAACATATTGATCGGCACGCCAACATGCCACTCTACCGCGGTAACATGCCACTCTGTCGTGGTAACATGCCACTTCGTGGCAATCTGCCATAAATAGCCACCACACGGCAATCCCTACTCCTGTGGTCGTTTCCACACTACGGCCTTACCATAGTTCCTTTGGCATAGCCATGACGCCATTCGCACAAAAGTATCGCCATGCCGCGCCCGCATGCCACACGCACTAATTAGGGTTTAGGCATGCCAAACCCTAATTTGGGCAAGTTGCTACCAAAGCCAAATAAAGTTTCCCAGATTAATGGGATTGATGTGGCAACAGGGCCATTGTTCCACGCCACATGTGGGTCCAACCCCACGGCGCCAAACCCTAGCTTTGGCCATGCCACCAAGCCCTAACTTTGGCCACAAAGCCAAATATTATCTTTGGCCGTGCTACAACGTCCCAGGAGTGGCCATGCCACAACGTCACTGGCATACCGCTAAGCCACGGCTACTGGCACACCGCTATGCCACGGATACTGGCACACCGCTATGCCACGACTACTGGTACACCGATATGCCACGGCTACTGGCATACCGCTATGCCACGGCTACTGGCACGCCGCCATGCCACGGATACGCCATTGGGATGCTGCCATGCCACGGCTACGCTACTGGCATGCCGCTATGCCAATGGCGCCACTCCGTTATACAACAAGATACGGCCATAATCAATGGCCATCCTTCCTCATGAGATGCAATCTTGGCCATCCAAGCTCGCCACCAAACTGACAGACTTGTTGTGATTTTCAGGCGACCAACTGCCTAAATCTAGTGGCCATGGTTACGCCAGGCGCCACTTGCATCAAAATGCCACTGGAAAGCACGAGCCATGCCAGCCATGCTACATTGCCATTGGCGTACACCAAAACGCCACTACGCCATTATCAAGCGCCAATACAAGGTAGCCATAATCAACGGCTACCTTCCTTTATGAGATGCGATCTCAGCCACTGAAGTTCGCCACCGAACTGACAAACTTGTGGCAACTTTTAGGCGACTAGCCAAAACGAGCCTAATAGCCTTACATGTTATTTCCTGCGGTAAGTCCATTGACTTTGACTTACCACACGTAGCGAAGTGCTACACGTTTTCCACGAAAACACTCGAGACATCAAACATGTCACAAACTGGGGGATGCTCATCAGGGTATTGGTCTAGCGGTTTACAGCGTGCGGCGTGCAATGCGCCCGTTACAAGAAAGTGTCATGAAGTAGGACAATTAGTGGTGGTAAAAGTAACGGCGTAAATAATTCATTTCCTTCATCATGGAAGCGTAAAGTCTGACGGTTACACGAATTCACTTCCTTCATCATGGAAGCATTACGTCTGACAGTTACACGTTACTCTATTCTTCCACCACTCAATCGTTTCCACTTCCTACGAGACCAGGGTACGTTTCAATATGACTTGTATAAATAGGCTTTACCTATTTTCACCAAACAAAAAGTTTTGGTCGGCAACAACACAGTATCTAGAAATCGCCTGGTAGCTTTCCATTCTGCTAGCCGGTTATACTTTCAGATACAAGTTATAAACAACCACACCTTCAGAATCAACGATTCTGGTCTCAACACTCTCTTCGCTTCCCTCCCTAAGACCAACCCTTCTCCTTCACTTTGTGACCGAAGCAAGCCTGGAACGGCCATTTCTTGGTTTAGGCCAGGATGGTACAGATTGATCTCTCGAATCAAAAGTACTCCCGTGCAGTACATTGTTTTGGGTTTAGATTTGTTTCTCATCCACACACCCGAAATTACCAAAATCAACAGAAACAGTTTTCACCCACAAACAATTGGCGACCAAAGTGGGAGATTAATCTCTCGGTTGCAATATCAATTTTCAATTTTCAATTCCCAATTTTATTTTTCAACCTCGATCTCAAGATGGTAGAACTCAGGTCCGGATCAGCAACAAACCCTGAGAACACTATCATTGAAATCATCCCCGGTACTAACGCTCCTTCCAGTGGCATTAATACGCCACCATCCAAAACTAGCGGCGCGGAAAATGTTCCTTCAGGTGCTACACCGCCGATCACCAGAGCCAGAGCCACTGCCGCCACTCCCAACGTTTCTTCAAGTGTGACGCCTCCAACCGTCACCAGAGTCGTTACTACTTCACCATCAGGACGAGAGACTGTAGGAGCCAGAAGAAGTCAATCTCCTCTTACCACTGTTGATTTGATGGAAAGACAAAAGGTTCTCGTAAGGCTCAGACAGACGTGGATGCAACTCAGAAAGAGATACCTATTTTCCTCAAGACACTAATGGAGCGGCTACCATAAGAGTCACGTCAACCCCAGGTGGAGCTGACAAGGAACATTTTTAACATCCGGCGCAGGCACTTCAGCAGGACGCGCGTTTATAGATGAAGAGGCTCGCGTTGCTCTTGAACGCCCAGTAGAAAGGAATCATCAATCCAATTTTGTCACACGTAAAGATCAGGAACGACTTCTCCAAAATCGAGGCAAAGAAAATCAGCAACCCTCCTGAGTTCACAGAGACCCTCTTCCCGTCAGGAGCTGCATGATTTCTGGGGACTTCGCCTACAAAATCGTGCAGTCTACGATGAAATATTTATGTGAGATTCTGTATTTCTCTAAGGTGCAACGTCAAGATATCACTAGTTGATGTTGTTATTGACCCGGGAAGTCAGAAGAATTTACTTTCAAATTCTTTGGTGCAGAAGTTAGGATTGAAGACTATTAAACATCCAAAACCATACCCTTTAGGATGGATTCAAAAGGAAGGAGGTCTACAAGTTTCACAGCAATGCACATTTAAATTTTCTCTAGATGAGTCATATATTGATGAAACTACATGCGACGCAGTTTCTTTGGATGTATGCCAGGTAGTATTAGGTAGTCCTTACCTATGGGATAGAGATGCAACTCTACACAGGAGGGAACAAAATAATACCTTTACCAATGATGGGGAAAGTTTTGTGATTGGGGCTATAGATTCTCCTCTTGAGGGAGAAAGCTTGATTACATCCACTCAGGCTAAGCAGTTGGTGAATGCTAGCACAAAATTCATTATCCTTGTGATCCGTTATCTTGAAGATGAGTCGAGTAGAGTATGCTTAGCAGTCTTGACTTCTCAACAAGAAGACGACCTAGAAAGGTTGAAGTTGAAGTATAACGATATATTTTCAGATGTCACGGGATTACCGCCAAAGAGGAGTGTGGAGCATGAGATCATGTTGACCGGGGAGAGTTCTCTACCTAATGTAGGTCTTTATCGCACGACTATCGAGAAATCTGATGAGATCAAAAAAAATATCCAGGAACTTATAGAATTAGTAATGATAGTGCAGGGTGCTTCACCTTGTGGATCATCGGTGTTGTTGGTGCCAAAGAAAGATAGAGGTTGGCGTATGTGTATCGATTATAGAGCATTGACCAAGATCACAATCAAGAATCGTTACCCTCTACCTAGGATAGACGGCATGATGGATTAGTTGGAAAAAGCTCGAGTTTTTACAAAATTGGATTTCAAATTCGGATACCACCAGATGAGAGTTCAAGAAGATGATACATGGAAGATTTCTTTCAAAACCAAAAAAGGCTTGTTCGAATGGTTGGTGATGCCTTTTGGTTTGTGTAACGCTCCAGTGACGTTTATGCGTTTGATGAATGATTTTTTACGACCGTTTATAGAAGATTTTGTGATTGTTTACTTGGATGATATCCTAATATACATCAGAACTTGGGAAGAACATCTCGTTCACATTGAGAAGGTGTTTAAAGTGTTACATGAAGGCCAGCTGAAGTTGAACGTAAAGAAGTATGAGTTTGGAAAGGAGGAGTTGGTGTACCTTGGATTCATTGTTGGTGGTGGACAATGGAAGATTGATCCAAATAAGCTTGCACATACTTGCGTAAGTTTATCCGACATTTTTCAAATATTGCGGGACCATTACATGGTTTGACGGGAGCTAAGGCAAAGTTTGAATGACAGTGAACCCATGAAGACGCTTTTCAGTTACTAAAAAGGAAGATTTCAGAAGCACCAGTGTTGGCATTTCCTAACTTACAACGTACTTTTGAAGTTGAGACCGACGCTTCTAACTATGCATTGGGATGAGTGTTGTTACAAGATGGTAAGCCAGTGGAGTACCATTCAGAATTGTTCTCAAGTGCTATTAAGAATTATGCACCTTATGACAAATAATTTTATGTTTTATATCAATTCATCAAGCATTGGCGAGTGTATCTCTTAGGTAAAGAAGTAGTGGTACATTCAGATCACAAACCATTGGAGTATCTACACGCACAAAAAAAGCTACAACAAGCCCGACACATGAAGTGGATGTCTTACTTTTGAGTTTCAACATTCTCATTAAGTACAAGAAGGGAGTAACAAACAAGTTGGAAGATTGTCTCGTCCACCAGTCCGAGCATTAATGGTGGCCATGAGAATTCAGCCGATTGTTCCTCAAGAGTATGCAGAGTCATACGTGATGAGTGCCAAATATTGTATATATTTATCCCTTTTTGTTGGCATTTTAACTCATCTTTTATGCATTAATTCTACATTTTATCCCATATTCTGTATTTTCATTGTTTTCAAGAATAAATATTTTTCTTACTTAATTTTGCATTTTTAGGTAATAAATAAAGTCTGGATGACTTGCGGAGCGGAAAAGAGCTGAAGAGTAGTGAAAAGCCGGAAGAAATTACGCAAGGAAGCCGCAAAGAATGGTGCGCACAAGACCAAAAAGCTAGGAATGGGCTCAATAAGGAAGAATTGTTCTTAAAGAAGATATGGGCTTGGCATACCCAAGGCCCAAAACCCTTACCCAAACCCATTTTCTATATCCATACCCGCCTCCATTCTCAGCCGTTAGATTGGATCCATCTCATCATCCAATGGTCGCTTCTTCATCGTGCATCAAAATCTGAAGTCCCTGCAAAACACCATAGTTCCTAAATTCCAAGCCTTCAGATTAGATCACATTTAGATCCTACGGTCGCTTCTTTGCATGTGCATCAAATCTCGATACTTCCGCTTAACACTACAACACCTAACTCCATCTGGTGTCGTTAATTTCGTTGTATTTTTGCATCCAACGGTCGCTCACGATCTGTCTCAATTTCTCCGTTAGATCCGTTTCAGAAGTTATCATCCTACGCCTTTCATCACCGAACATCAAGGTTCGATGATCCCGCTCAACATTCAAACACCTAAGTCTATATCCCACAAACCAAACAACCCCTAGCCAGAACCTAATCGAGCTCACCCCGTCTGCAACCACCATACCCTGCCGCACCACCATCACCACCAACCGTACCACCACCTTCTTCACCTACACTGCCACCACCACAACGAACTCCATCATCACCAAACCAACCCTAGACCTAAACCCATCACTTCCATCATCACCCCCTCTTTCTAGCCCCCTATTTGATTGATTTTTCTTCTCACTTTTCTCTGAAACCCTAGAAGAAAAATCAATCGATTAGGCGAGTCTAGAGAAGCAATTGGCGCGTGGGAATGGAGCAGGAAGAGATTACAAGGTATGGGTCGACATCAATTGGAAGAAATTGCATCAATTTAGGTGATGTTCAACAACCCTAATTTTACTGATTTGGGGGGATTTGTGATTTATTTGGTTGTAACTATAAAAGGGTATGAGGGGTTGTAACTGTGGACATGCTGGGTTAGCCAGCTTCACTCTTGTAGAGAACTGGACTAGCCAGTTTCTCATATGTTTGCCCTGTTTTGTTTGAACTTCAATTCATATGTTGTTTTGTCTTAATTTCAGTTTTATTATGTGTTAGTTTCATTTGCTAGGGCTTAGAGGAAGCTCTTGATCATATGCTAGGATAGTAAATGTATATGTATTGTCTTGAAATGCTTTAACTGCCTTAGGATTAATGAAATGCCATTTGAGTTACTCACTTGTGATCAGCTGTGCTGTTAGAAGACAGCTGATGCTAGGAGTGCAGCTAGGTCAGTGTGTGAGAATTTAATCCATTAGAGAGATTGCATCAAGCTCAGTTAGCTAGTTGAGCTAAATACTTGTGATCAGTTGTGCTGTTGAAAGACAGCTGATGCTAGGGGTCATTTAGCTAGGTTAGTTTCTCTATCCTTCTTTGTAACCTTTCATGAAAAAAACAAGACATACATTGCATCACAATTTCCTTAGCCTAGGGTCAGGTAGTGAAATCAAAAGCCTTAGTACCCTCCCTTGAACTCAGATAACTTTAGAAACTCCCCAAAGAGAACTGTAGCAAATCCTCCAAGTCCCTGTGGACAAACCCCTATTTACTATTACTTGCTTCAACTTCCCTGTATACTTGCAGGTTAGTTTGTGACTCTTTTCCCTTCACACCAAGTTTTTGGCGCCGCTGCCGGGGACTCGGTAGCGGTTTGCTTGTTTTCTGTTTCCTTTCTTGTTAATCTTGCTTGTTCCTGACCTGCAACTTGTTCTTGTTTTCTGTTTTCTTTCTTGTTTTCTTGCTTGTTCCTGACCTGCAACTTGTTCTTGTTTTCTGTTTTCTTTCTTGTTTTCTTGCTTGTTCCTGACCTGCAACTTCCTTGTTTGCTCCTGCTCTTGCATTGCTCTTGTTCTCGCTTCACTAAGAGCATTGCCTTGCTTCACTACCTTGCACTGCTGCAAGTGCTTGTTTGCTGCTGTTGGTGTGCAAGTGCTTATTTGCTGCTGCTTGTTTTCTGCTGTTGGTGTGCACTACCTTGCACTGCTGCAAGTGCAAGTGCTGCTGCTGTGCTGCTGCAAGTGTTGCTGAAGCTGCTGTGAAGCTGCTGCTGTGAAGCTGCAGTTTCTGCTGGTGCTGTTGCTGTTGCTGTGCAGCTGCTGCCAAAGCCAAAGCCAAAGCCTGCTTTCTCTGCTGCTGGGCTTGTGCCAACTCTCTACTGCTGGGCTCTGAACCAACTAAGCTGGGCTTGAACCAACTGAGCTGGGCTTCGCTGCAGATTCTGCTGGGCTCTGCTCCACCTTTGCTGCTGGGCTTGAACCAACTGAGCTGCTTAGGATGATCCAAAGCCCAACTGGGCTTTTGCAACCTAACTGAACAGCTGGGCTGTGCTTCAAAGGTAAGCCTAAACCCATTAAGAGAACCCAACCTGTGGGCTTCCATTTTTAATTTGTGGGCTTGTAATAATTTTTGTTTTTCTTTATTTTTTTTTATTTGGGCTTGTAATAATTTTTCTTTTTCTTCTTTTTCCTTCTTTTATGGGTTTGTAATTATTATTTTTGTTTTTATTTTCTTTTATGGGTTGTGCTAATTTATGCTAGGATAATTAAAAAAAAAAAAAAAATATATATATATATATTTTACTTGCTCCCAAATTCAAAAACCAAATTTTATTCTGCTCCCACATTAAAAACCAAAATTTTTCTTTTTCCCATCAAAACCAAATGTCTCCCGCCAAAACCAAATTTTTCCCAACAAAACCAAAATTTTCCAAAAAGTCCAATCCCTTAAAAACCAAATTTTGAGCTTTGAGCCCAGTCATGTATAGATCTTTTTCTACAGTTGGGGAATACAACGAATCCCTTAGAGAACTTGCGTATGGACAAACTTCACGTTATGAACCTCCCACAGACCATGATGTCAATAGTTATAGGAATTATTATGGACATTTTCAAAGTCCCGAGCCGCAATACATGAACCCTAATGACTATTCATACATGCATCATTTATCGCAACGTGAAAATGAACATTTTGCTAGTGCCTCACTCACACAATCATCTCTGATGGATCAATTAGAAGCTCGAATCGCAGCTTTAGAAATGCAATCACATGAGGAATCTGTCACATCTAATTTTCTTAGGCAACCTGAAATCTATGCATGTCCCGCATGTGGTAGTTTAGACCACCCTGTTGAGCATTGTCATATTTTGCATAATTTTAGGCCATCAAGAGAAAATCCAATGTATGAAATGCCCATGAATTGTGAGAATGGTAGTCATTGGGACCATAATCAATCCTTTGAGGGTTGCGATCAATATTTTGTAGACCCTAATGACCATGCATACATGTACCATTCACCACAATTTGAACATGAAGAATTTTGTACTCCCATGAATTTAGACTCCACCACAGAAGCTTTAAGACTTAGTGAGCAAAACTTCGATAGATCTACATCACGAATTCAGGCATATTTAGATCAGATTTTGCTTCACCTACAAAAGGAGGAAATTCATGAGGAAATGTATGTTGTCCCTAATGAAGTGTCTAGTCCCATTCATGTAAATGATGTTGAATATGAACCTAATTTAGAGGAACATGAATTGACTAACGACACCACCACCTGTTAATGAGGACCAATATGCATGCTACCATGATGATGATATGATGATGATATATGATGATGTTAGAAGAACATGAAAATATTGTGGAACCTGTTGGTTCAAAAACATATGGCTTCTCGCCCTCGACCTTCATGAATGTTGTTTTTTCTAATACTCATTGTAATTCATATGATTTTGATATTGACATGGGATTCGTACAATTATTCTGTGAAGATGAGCATGACATAGGAATAGTTGAATCTTCTATAGACACTAATATGCATGAAAATATATTTGATGTGTCTGATTCTCTACCTAGGTCACATTGTGATATTTCTCCTGATTTGCCAATGCATAAGAATAAATTTGTTGATGATGTTGATGATTCTGAGTGTGAACTTGCTAATTTGATTGATGATTGTGAGCATGATGTGACATGTGTAGATGATTTAGGAGATTTTGATTTGATTAATAATGATGTGCCTATCGTCCTACATAAGTCACAATCTGATGGCCTTCCACCCAACCTAGATTTGGTTTGTACCCATATTGTCAAACCGACTTTTCTGAGAGTCCCTAATCTAGGTTTGGAACTGTGTGCTTCCCAAGTCCTCTTGGACTATTTTGCTTCTAAGTATAATACATTTGAGGAACCACAGTTGGAATTAGCATGTTTGCCCGTCCCTAGCACAGTTCACTTTGAGCTAGACCTTGTACATGATGAACCCCCAAAACTGCGAGATTTTGTTTCCAAAATTTTATCCGTTGAAAAATCCAGGTTTGGGGGTAGCTCATTTTGTTTCACAGTTTCACTTGCGTTTCTATCATATTATTATTGTGTGAAGCTGTTGAAACCTTTACACTTTGTCTTTTGGGTTGATCCTCAACTCTTTAGATTGTTAGTGTATGGTGAATATTTTTGTATATAATCCAGTAGATAAAATTTTAAAAACCCTTTTGTTCCTTTTGTATATATTTTGCTAATCCAATATGATCTCGGTTGAAATATGTTGGATTTTTGCCTTGAAATAACGGAGTTTTAATCGAGCTACCACCGTACAATCGGGTATTCTCACTCCTTTTACTCTACTCAGCATGTCCCTTTCCATATGTTGCATTTTTATTCTTTCCATATTTTGAAACATTGAGGACAATGTTTAGTTTAGGTTTGGGGGTATAGAGTAGATACCATGATAATATGCCATAATTGAAAACGAACTCCTTCTTTTTGAAAAAATTGAAAAATTCCAAAAAAAATTGAAAAATCAAAATTGAAAAAAATTAAAAAAATGAAAAAAATCATAAAAATGGAGCTCATTTACCTTGAAATGTTGACTCTTGTGCAAATATGTATTTTTATTAGGAGTCTTAGTCTAGATATTTAGGCACCCTGATTCTAGCACAATTCACATAGTGATAAGAAATTTGCACGCGCACGATCTACCAATACATGTATGGCCTCGATCTTCAAGGTGTTGGATAGGAAGTTACGATTGCCAATCACTTTAGAATACTGAACGAAACTTGACTAGCTTGTTCTTTGGTTGGTTGGGATAGAAGGTGGAGGTTACATTAAGAAAAACAACCATCGAATTTAACTGGGTGCATCAAAAAGGGCTACCTCTTGCAAAGTGTCATGTAATTTTTTATTTCCTTTTGTATATTTATCAAAAGTGTTTCCTTGTTAAAAAAAAAAAAAAAAAAAAAAAAAAAAAAAAAAAAAAACGATGTATATTTTCAAAAAAAAAAAAAAAAAAAGAGAAAAAAATATCAGAAAAATAAAAAAATAAAAAATCAAGTATTGTTCAATTCCATCATCTCTTGTTCAAAAATAAAAAGAGAATAGTCAATGTAAATGAGAGTCATGTAAATAGTCATTTTGTTGTTTCTTTGTAATAAGCAAGGAGGGTGTATGCCATTGATGTACAACGCGAGTAATTGTGAAATACCTCCAACTCATTCACAATTCTCGTAAAGTCCGGACAGCTAGCTAGATTTCGACCTCAGTTCTTAGCCTGAGAAACTATCTCTTGGTGATTAGTAGTCATAACTTCAGATCTTTCTTTACACATGTGTAGATACACTTTACACTCTTATCACATGTCTTTTTTTGTTACAGTGCTAGGATTGTGCCTTTGATAGCTAGATTGACATCTCCATTTTGCTGTGAGCTTAAACTGTTTTGCACATGTCACATTTGATGGAATCTGAGCTTATATTTTGACCTAGAACTTTGTAGGTACGTTCTAAGCAAACCTTCACGAGACTTCAACTCGTCCACTAGGGACACTTAGTGGTTTAAAAGGCTTAGTGCATACGCTAAATGCATTCGAGAGACCAGCGACAGTGGTATAGTTAGGATTTCCTTAGTTTTTTTTACTTGAGGACAAGTAAAATTCAGGTTTGGGGGTATTTGATGAGTGCCAATATTGTATATATTTATCCCTTTTGTTGGCATTTTAACTCATCTTTTATGCATTAATTCTACATTTTATCCCATATTCTGTATTTTCATTGTTTTCAAGAATAAATATTTTTCTTACTTAATTTTGCATTTTTAGGTAATAAATAAAGTCTGGATGACTTGCGGAGCGGAAAAGCTGAAGAGTAGTGAAAAGCCGGAAGAAATTACGCAAGGAAGCCGCAAAGAATGGTGCGCACACAAGACCAAAAAGCTAGGAATGGGCTCAATAAGGAAGAATTGTTCTTAAAGAAGATATGGGCTTGGCATACCCAAGGCCCAAAACCCTTACCCAAACCCATTTTCTATATCCATACCCGCCTCCATTCTCAGCCGTTAGATTGGATCCATCTCATCATCCAATGGTCGCTTCTTCATCGTGCATCAAAATCTGAAGTCCCTGCAAAACACCATAGTTCCTAAATTCCAAGCCTTCAGATTAGATCACATTTAGATCCTACGGTCGCTTCTTTGCCTGTGCATCAAATCTCGATACTTCCGCTTAACACTACAACACCTAACTCCATCTGGTGTCGTTAATTTCGTTGTATTTTTGCATCCAACGGTCGCTCACGATCTGTCTCAATTTCTCCGTTAGATCCGTTTCAGAAGTTATCATCCTACGCCTTTCATCACCGAACATCAAGGTTCGATGATCCCGCTCAACACTCAAACACCTAAGTCTATATCCCACAAACCAAACAACCCCTAGCCAGAACCTAATCGAGCTCACCCCGTCTGCAACCACCATACCCTGCCGCACCACCATCACCACCAACCGTACCACCACCTTCTTCACCTACACTGCCACCACCACAACGAACTCCATCATCACCAAACCAACCCTAGACCTAAACCCATCACTTCCATCATCACCCCCTCTTTCTAGCCCCCTATTTGATTGATTTTTCTTCTCACTTTTCTCTGAAACCCTAGAAGAAAAATCAATCGATTAGGCGAGTCTAGAGAAGCAATTGGCGCGTGGGAATGGAGCAGGAAGAGATTACAAGGTATGGGTCGACATCAATTGGAAGAAATTGCATCAATTTAGGTGATGTTCAACAACCCTAATTTTACTGATTTGGGGGGATTTGTGATTTATTTGGTTGTAACTATAAAAGGGTATGAGGGGTTGTAACTGTGGACATGCTGGGTTAGCCAGCTTCACTCTTGTAGAGAACTGGACTAGCCAGTTTCTCATATGTTTGCCCTGTTTTGTTTGAACTTCAATTCATATGTTGTTTTGTCTTAATTTCAGTTTTATTATGTGTTAGTTTCATTTGCTAGGGCTTAGAGGAAGCTCTTGATCATATGCTAGGATAGTAAATGTATATGTATTGTCTTGAAATGCTTTAACTGCCTTAGGATTAATGAAATGCCATTTGAGTTACTCACTTGTGATCAGCTGTGCTGTTAGAAGACAGCTGATGCTAGGAGTGCAGCTAGGTCAGTGTGTGAGAATTTAATCCATTAGAGAGATTGCATCAAGCTCAGTTAGCTAGTTGAGCTAAATACTTGTGATCAGTTGTGCTGTTGAAAGACAGCTGATGCTAGGGGTCATTTAGCTAGGTTAGTTTCTCTATCCTTCTTTGTAACCTTTCATGAAAAAAACAAGACATACATTGCATCACAATTTCCTTAGCCTAGGGTCAGGTAGTGAAATCAAAAGCCTTAGTACCCTCCCTTGAACTCAGATAACTTTAGAAACTCCCCAAAGAGAACTGTAGCAAATCCTCCAAGTCCCTGTGGACAAACCCCTATTTACTATTACTTGCTTCAACTTCCCTGTATACTTGCAGGTTAGTTTGTGACTCTTTTCCCTTCACACCAATACGCATCTAGCAAAGAGTTCAAGAAGGTGTAAAGAGTGGTTTGAAAGGCGAGTTTGAACTCCGAGATGGATTGTTATATAGGGGTCGGTTACTTTGCATTCCAGAAGATGGAGATCGTTTACAATGATTGAGAGAGGCACACACATCCCGAGTTTCTGGACACTTTGGGATGAATAAAACTCTTCGTAACCTTCGTCGTTATGTCTTTTGGCCAAAGATGCAAGATGATGTGGCTAAGTTGGTTAAAGGTTGTAAGTTGTGTAGCACATCTAAACCTTCCAACAAGAAACGTGGGTTATATCTACCATTACCAGTACCATCAAGGCCTTGGGAGAGTATTTCTATGGATTTTCTTTGTGGGTTACCAAAGACCATGTCTGGTTATGATTACTTGTTCATTGTGGTCGACCGATTCAGCAAGATGATTGCATTAATTCCATGTACAAAGATGGTAACGGGAGCCGGTGCAGCAAAGCTCTTCTTTGAGCATGTGTGGAAGCATTTTGGTTTACCTACTTCGATTATTTCTGATAGGGATGGTCGATTCCTTAGTCATTTTTGGGATTCTTTATGGAAAATGATGGACACTAGGTTGAAGAAGAGTACAGCTTTTCATCCACAAACAGGTGGAAAAACAGAAGTGGTCAACATGACTATGGTTCACATGTTAAGGGGATATAATTCTAAGCATCCTAAAACTTGGGATGAGAGTTTACCATATCTACAGTTTGCTTTCAATAGAGCAGTTCACAGTTCTTCGGGGAAATATCCTTTGGAGACGTGCTACGGTTACTTACCACCTAGCCATTTCGATCTAGTATTCTCTAGTGACACCTCAATGGGAGGGAAGGAAGGAAGTGAACGACAAAAGGCACAAAAGTTCTTGGAGAAGATATCTCAGATTCACGCAACTGTTGAAGCGCAATTAAAGAACTCACAAGCCAAATACAAAGCAAAGCATGACAAGCATCTTGTGCCTTGTAACTTCGGTGTTGGTTACTTGGTATGGTTAAAATTAGGTAAGGAACGACTGAAGGGGGAAGGTAAGAAGTTGAAGCCATTGAGGTATGGATCGTTTCGTATTCTCAATCATATTGGTGACAATGCCTTTCGTCTAGATCTGCCACCTTATCTAGGAATGTACTCGGTTATAAATGTCGAATACTTGAAGTTGTTTGAGCCACCATTACTAGATGATGACGGTGACGACATTATGGTCTTACCACGAGTAGAAGACTTATGGTTTGATAGAGAGGAACCACTCAAGGAATACTGCATATTGGAGCGAATAGTGACTAAAAAACGACAAGGAGAGAAAGAAGCTTTTCTAATTGGATGTAAAGGTCAAGTTCCTAGCAAGGCCAAGTGGTTTAACAAAGAAAAAGGGACTCTCGAGTTCCCTAACCTTCATTTTTAACTCTCACACGAGTTCAAGTTCTTAAAAAGGGGACCCATGATACAGGTGTATCCGTACTCCTTTAGGGAACTTAGTTAACCTCAAGCTAAACTGAGGGAAGAAATTCTATTTTAGACAGGAATCCTTGTTTAGGCAGAATTCCTAGTTAGGGAAGAGTTTTGTTTATGGCAATGCTCTTAGTTTAGGAAATAGATTCCTAATAGAAGACCTTGGTCGGCTGAGTACGATGAAGGATATAAATAGAGAGGTTTGGTTGTTAACTAAACACACAGAAAACCTAGAGAAAGCTTGGAACAACACTTGTGCAAGCTTAGCAAACAGTTTAAGGTTAATCCACTGCTTAGAGAAGATTATGAGCGTAACAAAGAGAGGATTGTAATCGTTTTCTTGTTCATAATCTAGAGAAGATATTTTTCTTCAAACTACTACTTGTCTTCCGTTTTTTTTCTAAGTTTCTCGTTTATTATTATTCTGAATTCCGCCTTTATAGTAATAGCTACCAAGGTACAAAGATCAATACGGATCAGTCTTATATATAGTAATCAAATGATACCGCATATCGACTATATGCCATTCGTGAACGTGCATCAACCCAAAATAAATTTGCTTCCCTACCAACTTCATCAACTTGTACATCATAATAAAAACCCGGATTCGATTGTTCTTTTCTCAAAATACTTCAATACAGCTTCTGCATCTCTGGCATTTATTAAAGACTTTCTAACTGTTCTCAAATGGTTAGAAAGGTCCCTGCTGTGAATCCATATTCCTACTGTCCCCAAAAGGCGATGCTTCCTTGTTGACTCGGAGTTTCTGTTTGTTAAATGTTGCTGCCAAACTTTTGGCTGCAGGAGGCGTAACCTTATTTTCCCTCATAAGATGTCGTTTTTTAAGAGAGATCATTCCGTGAATGTGATCTTCTGTAAATTTGTTAACGTTCCATGTTTGATATGGTTTTAAAATCAATACAGTACACAAATTTTCCCTTACCTAGGAAACACGAGGGTCACTTTCGATTATTTAAAGCTTTTTACGGTAGAATCCAAAGATATCATCGATCTGTAACTATTAACGATTTCTTTTGGTGCAGAACAATGGAAGAAAATGAGAGAACGATGTCCACTCACTAAAACTCTCTGTAGAAGAGAGAAAAGAGAAAGGGGGAAAGATGAAAAGTATCTAAACTTTTCAATCGGGTCATGGACCACTTATTAAACCCGCGTGTTTTTACATAAATTCCAGCCGTCCAAACTTGCACGATCAGCTGGATGTACGAGTCTGTGTGAGACTTTGTCAAACAAAATCTGTGAGCGGATAGCGCCTCCATGATTACTATAAATATGTTTTGAAAGTGTTTTTTTGAAAAGAAAAAATATTATCAAACTTAGCCTTGAAGTAATGGGAAAATGAGGGTGGATTCTTGGTGTTACCACTTATCAAAAATTGGTTAGTAGGAATTACTGTTTAATCCAGTTTTTCATGACCCAGTTAATGGCTAGTCCACTCGTGAAAAACATTTACTCCCTAGTCCAGAAACATGTTTTTGGACTAGATTATTTACTCGCTAGTCCAAAAACTTTGTGGAGATTATAAAGTGTGTTTTCTAAATGCCTAAAACATCCTTCCAGATCTAATTGGTATAACACATGTAGATGTTACTACATACTAGTAGTATCAATATGATGATACTACATATTAATATGTAATATACTAGTAGTAACAAAAATATGTTACTAGTAAATTAGGTAAATACTTTACTAGTATACTAGTAGTAACTAGTAGTAATATGTAGTATCAATATGTAGTAACTAGTATGTAGTAACTAGTAGTAATATGTAGTAACTAGTATACTAATATACTACTAGTAGTAACTAGTAGTAATATGTAGTATCAATATGTAGTAACTAGTAGTAATATGTAGTAACTAGTATACTAGTAGTAATATGTAGTATCAATATGTAGTAACTAGTAGTAATATGTAGTATCAATAAGTAGTAACTAGTATAGTATAACATAACAATATTAATATGTAGGGGGATTTTGCGTTTCCCCCTGATTAAAGATATCTAATTTGCATTACCCCTAGAGATTTATAATAGGTAAAACCCCCTTTAACTTGGATGTGCCGTAACCGAGCAGTTTAGTACAACACGTGCAGTTCACATGCGTGTCAGAAAAAATATCTAAAAATTAAAACCCAAAATTACCCTTTAGAAAATCAACGGTTTATACTAGATCTGGGCTTAGATTTGTTACACGTACCCTAATCTCACCTAACTGATTGGATAAGAGGCGGGAGAGAAACCATTATCTTCCATTTCATAGAGAGACAGAGAGAGAAACCATTCGAGAGACAGAGAGAGAAACCCTTTTCTCTTCGATTCCACCCTTCTTTCTGCAAATCTTAATCAGAGAAAGAGATAGAGAAGAAGATCAAGGAAAGAACAGTGGGTTTTGAAGAAGGATTTGGACATGCAATTCCCTAAAATGTTGTAAGTTTTTTCTTTCGATTCTCGATTCTGTGTTAGGGTTTAGTCGATTCTGTGTTAGGGTTTTTTTGATTTTGGGGTTTTTGTTCTTTGGGTTGATAATAATGGTTATGATTATGATATATCTCAGTTTGATTATAAAAAATGTAAGTTTTTGATGTTATTGTTTTGATAATGAAACTGAAATTTTTTATTCTGTATTTGTGTATGTTTGTAATGATAGTAAGGATTATGGTGTGAAAGATCTGGTGATTCATTATGGTGGACGTTGGCCATATGACCAACCAATTGGGGGTTTGCACTTCTTCGACTATATGAATGGCCATGATTTCGTCATAAGAATTTTGATGGTGACTGTTTGAGTAAGATAGATCTTATTGCTGGTATGGGAGACAGGTTGAATGGTCTGGGAGGGGTGATTACTTTTCAATATTTGGATGGTGGTTTTTTATTGGACATAGATGATGAACCAGACTTGCTGAGGTTTTGGACTGATTCAGATCAAGAAGAAGGCATTCCTGAAGTACATTTGTTTATGATTCATGCAGATCCTATTAGTCACGATGTGGGGGTAGGAGTTCAGCCATATGTTCCGCGAGTGATGTCTGAAGTTGATGTTGTTGGTTCGTCAACACAGTCTCAGAGGGAAGGACCAGTAATTGTTGATATTGATGACCATGATGATGTGGTACTCCCTGAGCAGCCACATGAGCAGATGAGTCAGCAGCCACATGAGCAGATGAGTCAGCAGCCACATGAGCAGACAAGTCAGCAGCCACATGAGCAGATGAGTCAGCAGCCACCAGATACACCTTGAAGGAACTTCTTTGGTTCAAAGAAAGTGGCTTCTAAGAAACATACACCACAGGAAAGACCTACTGTGAATGATAACAGTACAGCTGAACCTGCAAGTAAGAAAAAGACATCATATGGTGATGAGTTGGATGAATTAAATGATGAAGGGTTTGATGAAGAAGAGCTGGATGTACTTCCTGATTGCACTAATCTGGATTATCATGACATTGATGATTTATCAGTTGAGGATGATTACCATAGCAGTCAGTCACTTAGTTCAGACAGTGAACCTGATGAAGAATCTGACTGTGAAACTGACTTCGATGAAGAAGAAGAGACATCTGAGCCATATAGATATGGAGAATATAGGAAGGTTGCAGACAAGTATGATGATATGTATGCAGATAAAGAAAGTGAAGACCATATGCCATGGACATGTGAGACAGATGAACTTGCAACTGGTATGACTTGGCCAACTATGAAAGAGTACAAGGCATTTGTGACAAGGTTTTGTATAGCCCATACCATGGAAATTATAAAGACAAAGGATGACAAGGACAGATTAAGGTGAAGGTGCAAAGACCCCAAATGTTCATTCAGACTTAATGGGAATCTGTAAGTTAACTTATACATATGTTATTATCTTATTTCATACATACATGCATAGTAATGGGAACCTGTAAGTTAACTTATACATGTGTTGTTAATGTGTGTAGCCAAAAAGATGGAAGCACAATCAAGGTCACTAAGTATGTGCATAAACACACTTGTGTAAACAGGGATATGTCTAAGAAGAACAAATTGGCCAATTCAACTTGGATTGCTTCAGTAATAGAACATGATGTAAGAAGTGATAGTTATAATTTGAAGCCAAGGAAGATAAAGGAAAAGATTATGGAGTTGCATGGAGTGCCTGTGAAGTATTGAGTGTGTTGGAAGGCTCTTGGCAACGCACTAAGCAATGTGTATGGTTCATATGAAGATGGTTATAAGTTCTCACCTGAAGTGTGTAGGCAGATTATGTCCAAGAATCCAAACAGTATTGGAGAGGTTACTGTTGATGCTGATAATGACTTTAAAACATGTTGCCTTGCATTTGATTCATACCTGACAGGCTTCAAAGATGGATACAGACCTTTTGTTGGTTTTGATGGGTGTCATCTTAGAGGAAAGTGTGGTGGTGTCATGCTCTCAGCAGTTGCACTTGATGGTAATAATGGTATGTATCCCTTAGCAATTTTCATTTGTGATGTAGAGAATAAAGCCGATTGGATTTTACTTATGGAAATCATTGCAGCAAGATTGCTTGCACATCCTATGCAATTGACTTTCATTTCAGACAGACAAAAGGGTCTTATACCAGCAATACAACAAGTTTTTCCCACACTTAGACATAGGTTTTGCTTTAGACACATCTTTGATAACTTTAAGATGACACACAAAGGCAAACACATGAAAAGACTAGCTTGGGGAGCATCAAAATCTTACAGAGCTGTTGACCACAAGAAAGCAATGGATCAAATGGAGAAGGATAACAAGAGGGCACATGAATGGTTTAAGGATGTGTCGACACATACTTGGTCTAGGTCAACATTTGATTTGACTTCCAAATGTGAGCATGTAACAAATAACTTCACTGAAGCATTTAACAGTTGGATGCTAGATGTTAGGTGTCAGCCTTTGCACAGATTGTTGGAAGGCTTCAATTTAAAGGTCATGGGATTGATGTTTGAAAGGAAGATGAAATGTTTGCAGTGGGAGAGAGAGGGCAAGATATTGGTGCCAAGGGCAGAGAAAATTATGAATAATAGAATTTCCAAGAAGAATAGATACAAATTGTTTGGACAAAGTGAGTTTGAATGGTGTGTCCAAAGCCAAATGAGTAGAAGTAGGTGGGATGTTAGCTTAACTGAAAAATCATGCAGCTGTTGTGTTTGGGACATCACTGGCATTCCATGCGTCCATGCAGTTGCAGTAGGAATACATTTGAGGGTTGATCTGAATAGGTAATATTCTACCATTATGATTTCCTTTGTCTTTTTTATTTGTTTCATTTGTGAAAAGTAACCTTATGACATACATTTCATTTTTGCAGTATGGTTGATGAATTGCACAAGGTTTCCAGTTATAAAAAAGCTTATGCTGGTAAGGTTAAGGCATGTGCAAGTGAAGAGAACTGGCTTGAGGTAATATTCTACCATCTCTTTACTATTTTCAGTATGTGGCAAATGTTTGTGTTCTAATATATCTTTCTACGCAGCATGAAATGAGGCCCAACGAGCCTAAATACAAGAGAAAGGTTGGTAGACCACAACTGAATAGGATTAGGTCTGACGTTTAAGGAAGACCAAACCCTGAAAAAGGCAAGAGAAGCTTTAGCGGTTATGGTTCAAGTGCCCACAATGTCAGAAGATGCCCTACAAAGAATGTACCGTCTACAAATGCTAGAGGAAGGGGCAGGGGCAGAGGTAGGGGCCAAGGAAGAGGCAATACTGCATCTGCTCAACAAAATGGAGCAGAATCTTCACAAGGAATGGGAAGGGGTAGTGGAGCAGGATCTTCACAAGGAATGGGAAGAGGCACGCCACCTGCTCAACAAAATGGAAGAGGTGCAGCTAGAGAAAGAGGTGCAGTTGCAACAAGACCTGTCCCTCCTCCTTATACAAGTATTGGTGGAGATGGAAGAGCATCAACAACAACAAATTTCCACAACCAGAATGGATTTAGAGCCGATGGAATGAGGGAAGCTTTTATACCCCCATCCCAGACCTTCAAACCAGCTTGGAGGCGTTAAGTGCATATACATGTTTGTGTGTGTGCTCTTTTTTTTATGTGCATGCAGGCAATATTTTGTACAGAGATTATAATGTGATCTATCTTAGCATTGTGCAAGGAAGTTGCCATTTTTTGTACAGAGATGTTACTCTGTGAAGCCTATGTGTAGGGAAAACTATTTTAATACTATGTTATGGCCATATATGGTCTTTGTTAGGCTCAGTTAACCACTTTACTTTCTTTTTTGGACATGATGCTACTTTAGTTCCAGAAATCTGTTTATTACATTTCAGTTTTACTTGTTACATGGAATTTCTTTTCTTCTGTCCAATGTCTAACTTGACTGAGCTTTGGAACTGATCACACAATTCACCAATATTTGTATTTGCACTAATCTGTTTTTGTTTCATGTTTCCTTCAGGAAAATCTTTAGCCCAATGTGAGAGATTATGACACTTTAAACACCCCTTTGCTTGATGTTGTCTAGGTGGTGGCAACCTCACTGCTTCATCCAGCCATTGAAATTCACCACATATGAAGTTTTGACACCTCAAAAATCTTCTTTGTGGATTAGCTTGAGTATTTCCTTCCCAAACTCTTCTAATCCCATCACATTTTCTACATTTTGAGTATATAAATGGGCAATCTATTGCTGAATGTGTTGATTGAAAACATATTTGACAGGTGGTTTCATTGGAAGCTTCATCTTTTACCTGAAAAATCACAGTTTAAATTTGTAATACACCCTCACTGTAAATACTATAATTTGCATTACCCCCTTTAATGGTGCATATGCAGGAACTTACCTCACTGTCGAGACTTGAAGATCCACCTCCCATACTCGATCACTAATGTATGCTAATGTTCTTCCTTACTTGTGATAAATCAGCTAACTAAATGATGTGGAGGTTTGGTGAAATCAGAGAATGGATTTCAACCGAGTTAAATAGAGGTTTGAGCAGAGATAACAGGGAAGGAGATGCACGTTGAACGGTCAAAATTTTTTGGGGGCTAAGAATGCACCACGTATCCAGGGGTAAGTATGTCTTTTGACAATTTCAGATATTTTTTCTGACACGCATGTGAACTGCACGTGTTGTACTAAACTGCTCGGTTACGGCACATCCAAGTTAAAAGGGGTTTTACCTATTATAAATCTCTAGGGGGTAATGCAAATTAGATATCTTTAATTAGGGGGAAACGCAAAATCCCCCTAATATGTAGTATCAATACATAACATAACAATATTGATATGTAGTACATAACATATTGATATGTAGTATCAATACATAACATAACAGTATTTATTTATATGTAGTACATGACATATTGATACTACATATATGTTGACACTACATATTGATATGTAGTATCAATATATATCATAACAGTATTTATTTATATGTAGTATCAATATGTCGATACTACATATTGATAAGTATCAATACATACTACTAGTAACATACTACTAGTATGTTACTACTACTAGTAACATATGTAATATGTAGTAATATATGTAGTAACATACATAGTGTTATATGTTAGGGTTAGTAGAGTAATTTTATTCTTTTCAAAACTTTTTTGGACTAACGAGTAAATATATTTTCCCGCTGGACTAGCCATTAATCCGGGTCGGGTTTAGTGGACTAAACAACAAAGTTCTCAATTGGTTATCCCATATCCATTTTATCCTCCGCTCCACCACAATCCACCTCATTGGATGACATCAAACATGATATAACACATGTGAACCACACAAGTGAAAATATATCAGCACCACCTCCCACATTGGCGGCGATTCAGTGACGGATCAAACTTTTCTCTCTTCCTTCCCAATTCCTCTAAAAAAAAAAACACCCAAAATGTCTCTCCTCACTATTCTCCCTTCTTCTTCCTCTTGTTCTCCTTCTTGTCTCTCCAAAAACCTCCGATACAATCAGAAAAATCTCATCCCTAATGTAGAGTTTCGTTCCATGTCTATCTTACGCCGTAATCATCGTCGTACCTTAAACACAATCTCAGCTTGTCTCCGTCAAGACACAACAGTTTGGACACAAGCACCATTAACAACGTTAACAAAGGCAGCTGAAGATTTATATAATATATCAATTAATGTTTCAGATTCACCTCATTTAATCTCATCATATACGAAACCAGGTCAATATATACAAGTGAAATTGCCTGAGATTGAGAAACCTTCTTTTCTAGCTATTGCTTCTTCACCAACAACTTCTTCATCAAGTGGTGAATTTCAATTCTTAGTTAAGAGTATTGAAGGTTCTATTGCTCAGCTTTTATGTGGTTTGAAGAAAGGTGATGTGGTTGAATTAAGTTCTGTGATGGGTAAAGGTTTTGATGTTAATCTGATTTCACCTCCTGAGAAGTTTCCTTCTATTTTCATCTTTGCTACTGGATCTGGAATTAGGTATTTAATCATACTGTTACTCTCTTTTTTGAATTTATATTGGGATCTCACTAATCATGTGTTTTGAATTAGTGATTTATTCATGGTTCTAAATCTCAAATTTCAAAAATTATGGTAAATTACTTTCAAAAATTGTGGTAAATTACTTTCTAGGTTACCAATATAGTTGACATGAAAGGAAGAACATTTGCGAAAACATGATAGTAAACTACTTTCTAGATTACTTGTATAGGTAAATTTTTAGCTCGGTTAGAATTTGTGAAAACATAATAACCTTTTTGTTCTTGTGATTAATGAATCTAGAGACTTGGAACTCCTTGAATAGGTAAATTTTTAGCTCGGTTAGAGTTATTTTGGTGAGTTAGATACCTGGGTAACTGGTTTACGGAAAATTGAAGCTATGAGTATTTGTGGTCGAAAGCTGGGTGTTGAGGTGTTTTGCGTAAACCATGTAGATAGTTATCGGTCTTAGACACCATAAGCACCTGTTATCTTTGAAGAATAAACCAAACATATGCACTTGGTAACACTGTTTTTTGGTTATTGTTTATAATACAAATTGGAATTTGGTGTAATTGCATAACTAAATCGATACATCTTTTTCTTGTGAGCTTTGACATTATGCAATAAAACATTATTGGTTCTGTTTAGTATTATGTACTCATAAATACGTTAGCATTAACTACACTTCCTGGCCTCACGATGTTCTGTTTCTCACAGCTTTTTCTAAGCTACTCCAATTTGTGCCTCCAATATTCTCATCCCATTTATTCACTGTGTGATGAGTCAATTTGTCAAACATTGAACCAGTTTGGAAGAATTTGTTTGCGGATGACCAATTATTTCCATCATAAACCTTTCTGTACTCACTTTGCTTCCTTGTGTGCAGTCCGGTCAGGTCCCTCATAGAGTCAGGTTTCCCTGCCAATAAACGACCAGACGTCTGGCTCTATTACGGAGCTAGGAACCTTCAGAGAATGGCTTATCAGGTTTGTCAAATACTATATTACATAATTTATGACATCTTTTACTCCATAGTCCTTGCACATTAAGTCATCTATGCTTCAAATTAACACTTTCGTATGCTTGTGCTACACATTCTTCTTATAGGATAGGTTCAAGGAGTGGGAAGCCTCTGGTGTCAAGATCGTGCCCGTATTATCACAGCCAGAAGATAAATGGGACGGTGAACGTGGCTATGTCCAGGTTGGTTTTTGTGTGTATTCAACCTAATGATTTGTTTTAATGTCTGATTGCCTATGGAATCATTTGCTGTAGAGCTTATTCTGAATGATTCATCTCCAGGCTGCTTTTGCTAGAGCCAAGCACATCTTCAACCCTTTGTCTACTGGTTCAGTGCTCTGTGGGCAGAAACAAATGGCTGAGGTTTGTCTTCTATTTCCACTATCACTTACCAATGGAAGCCTCTGGTCATTGAGCTTCCGAACAGCTTTTGTATTTATTTTAGTCAGCAAAGTCGGCTATGTCTTTCTGCTGAGATTTTAACAAATGAAATTAATTCAAGCTATAAGGTTGATTAGTTGTGTAATGGCTCAGTCAATATGTGCTTGAAATAGATTTAAGTCAATATCCTGGTACCAGTACAGTTATGGCATACTGCCAATGAGCTTGTCGCATTAGTAATACAGGCTACATAGTAGTTATCATTAACTGGATAACTATCATTTGTTTTATGATTACTTCAGATGTTTGTTCCGACTCGTTAAACACAACCATTCGGTCTGAGGTGACATCTTTTCTTTTTACAGGAAATTACATCTCTTCTTGTGGCTGAAGGGGTCTCCACAGAGAAAATTTTGAAGAACTTCTAGTACATCAAACTGCGTTGTTAATAATCATCTGACATCGTAGACAAATTAATTTTATTCCATCAGCTGTTTACAACCACTGTAGACATCCATTCAATGTAGTGGCTGGAGTAATCTTCAACAAGGCCGATGTATATTGATTTAAATGTTGAAAAGGAGGTGGAGTGGGGAGCTCGCTTATAGCACCACATCATCATATTCTTTTTCCTTCAGATATCCACAATTGTATTAACTGTATCACTCCCTTTATTATTTTCTCCATATGAGTAATTGGAGGAGTTTTGAAGTTACCATTTACTTAATAAAGGCAACGAGTAGCACATTTATGAAGTATGTTTGCAAATGCTCATTGGAATCTGTTCGACTATGTAAGTTTAGTTTCTACGATTTTCAGAAAGCTGGTTTTTTACCAAGGGTGCTCAGCTTTTAAGTTATCGATCTTTGTTAAAATTCAATTTCTTTTTTTTCTTTTTCAGATGAAGTAATAAAACCTGGCGGATTTGAATTCCAGTCTTTAGAAACTTTAAATGATCTAGCATACTTGGCCAACTTATCTGCTCGCTTATTAGAACGTCTATTTAAATACTTGCAACTCCATAGAGGATGATTGCGTAAAGATTCAATAATGTCTAAGATAAGTTGTTGATTCTCCCAGCAAACTTTGTGGTAGTCTCCATTGGCTGCTTCTGCTACTTTTTGAGCATCCAACTCGAAGCATATTTGCTGTAGACCAAGTTCTGCCGCCCATTTCATAGCATACCACAGCCCCTCTACCTCCGTGTGTTCTACATTCAGATGTTAATGCGCATATCACAGCCCCTCTTCCTCCGTGTGTTCTACATTCAGATGTTAATGCGTATAGACGCTTCGGCCCCGTTTAAAGTCACCTGCAGAATTTCTCAAGATTAGACCCAATCCAGAAAGATTAACTGAATGATTTTCTTTTAAAGGAAATCCAGGAAAGTTTGGGGGTTGCCAGTTTGTCTGACACACTTGGTTCAGAGCAGGGTGCACAGTAGTATTCTCAGATCTCTGCATTTCTTTGCCTGTCATAGTATCGTCTCAACATGATTTGGTTTTAAACCCTCAAAGACAGCTGCATCTTGTTAAAATTCAAATAGTAAAAACAACATTTCTTGGCATTCAGTAAACCAATAAAAGTTCTTTCATTGAATGAAAAAGGATCAAGTGAAAGAAATCCTTCTAACAGTTTGTCTTAGTAAACATGAAGTTCCCAGCGAAACAATAAGTGCAGGTTTTCAGAGTTCCACCAGAAACAATTTCAAATAGAAAAAGACCAAATGAAAATGCAATCAGCTTTAGTCCTGAATTAAGAGGTGAAATAAAGTCAAGATGGACACTCTTCTTGGTGAATTTCAATATCTTCCATTTCCCACAATTTTCACATCGCCATTCATGACAGATCTGTAGCTTGTGTTGACCTGCGATGGTGTTTGTGGTGCCTTGACCTATGATCCTTCCTTGCTACCCTATCTTCTTCTTCCCCACTCGAAGATTCATAAGAAACAGATCTTGAAACCCGGCGCCTATGTCTCCTTTTATGTGTACGATGTTTTCTATGATCATCGCTGCTGCTATCATCATCGTCTGAGCTCAAGGATCTTCTCCTTTTATGTGCCCGATGCTTTCTTCGATCATCACTCTTATATCCATCACTGCTGCTATCATCATCGTCTGAGCTTATGGATCTTTTCCTTTTATGTGCCCGCTGCTTTCTTAGATCATCGCTACTGCTATCACCATCGTCTGAGCTTAAGGATCTCTTCTTCAATCTATGCTTTGCAGATTTCTTCTCCTTCCTCCTCTCGCTGTCATTGGATGACGAGTCTGAAGAACCTCTGTGCCTCCTGTGCCTCTTGTGGGACCTTTTTGTAGATTTTCTCCCATCTTCATTACTTTCATCTCCACTGTCACTATCAGATGTGTCTGACACAGATTTCCTCTTATGTTTAGCAGCTCTCAGCTTCCTTTCCTTGGCTTCGGCATCAGCTTTTGCCTTTGCAGCAGCTTCAAGTTTCTGTTCCCATTTCAAGGGGGCTTCTTTCTTCTCCAAAACTCGTTTCCTTTTCTCTTCCACCAACTGCAGGAACTTCTTGCAATCCATGTGGATGTAAAAACCAATTCAATTCCTGCATGTTTGTAAGATGATGACCGAAAGTGCATCTCACAGAAGAGAAAGAACAATGTTAGTTATTGCTTTATGAGAAGAAAACAAAATGATAGCTCACATGAAAGAACAACAGTGTCCATGTTTGCTCGTTAACCCACTACAAATTCTAATCAACCAAGAAGAAGAACCACATTTACGTACTCTCAGAATCAGAAAAATGCCGTTTGGGTTCAAACACATTACGGTAAAAGGAAAGCAAAATATTACTAATACAGATTTAAGAAGAAACCCCCTTTTCACTTTCTCTGAGTTTCATCCACTAAATAAACTCTAAATCCTTAACATAGATGAAACCCCTTTTCACTTTCTCTGAATTTCATCCATTAAACAGACTCTAAACCCTTGATATAGAGTCTGAAAATCATAGTTACTCGTAACACTATCATATCAACAATCATATTGAAAGTCATTATCCTATCTTATAGTTTCAGAACCATAAATTACTCCTAGTGCCCAAGATACAACATGGAAGGGTAACCTTTCTCCAAAGCTAAAACATAACATCTCTAAAAATTAAGCACTCAGAAACAACCCTTTACACATTAAACAAAAATTATTTCAGTTTCTCCTTTAACTAATAATACAAACAGAATTTCAGCAACCCCCTAAAAATCCAGTAAAAGGGTCTAATGAATGCAGAGAAAGAAAACTATAACCTAAATCATCAAACCATATACTGAAAATTGAAAATAAAAAAGGCAAAAGCTTTGTCTTACCTTATTCAAAAGGTTTCAGTTTGCGAAACGAGAATCTTGCCCTTATAGCTTCTGATTGAATTACCTAGAAAAAAAATCACAGCATAAATAAAAAAAAAAATCAAAAAAAAGGAACATATAATCATATCAGAATCAGAGATCTAAACCTAAATATAAAAAATTAACTATATATACCTCTGCGAGATTGAGGAGGAGAATTCTGATTCTTGATCGATGAAATCAAACGTATTGCTCTCCCTTCTAATCTTCAAAACCACAAAGAAAAACGCTCTCGCCTTTTGCTTCTCTCTCTGTAAAAGAAAAGTCTAGTCTGAATGAAAAACCCTTCACCGAAAATCATTAAAATTTATATTCGCGAAGCTTCTATTAAACGGATCGGCCCTTTTTAAAAAACTCGCTCTTTTCACGCGGTCTGACCGACGTGTCTACAGTTGACATGTCCTCGGGATCCGTGATTAGAAAAAGTCTTATGGACTTTTTTTGAAGTTCTGAACTTTGTTAAGACATAGGCCTTATGGCTCCGACTCGGAGGATATATCCAAGCCCATGAAATCCAAACCAAAGTGATTTGCCGCCTGGTCGGGTGAGAGCAACAAGTCGCCTGCGGTGGCACTATCTAACAGTTCAGCTAGGCAGTCGTCGAAGACCCTATAGATGCATATCGATAAATGAATAACCTCGTCAAATGAATAATTTTTTTCGGTCTCGATTTGGGCCAAAGAGATAAATGAATAACCTCGCTTGATGCATTAATGAATAAAAAAAATTGAATCCTTGAAGGCCCCGTAGAAATATAAACGAATAATCACTAAATTTCATACAGAAAAAAATATATATGAGAATAAATCAATATACATAATTAGAAAATCAAAAAATTTATGTAGAAATAAATTAAAATGTGAAGTTAATTCTTCATCAATGGTTGATTGTTTTTTTTCTTCCACCCAAACCAAAATGCACCGCATCCTTAATTTTATGTAGAACGCGCAATTGGGGGATATCAAAACTAATTGGGGGATAGAGGAAAAGACAAAAATTGGATCCAAATATCAAATCAGGGTCACCCCTTATCTAAGTATTTTTTTAAATCCTAATCTACCCCTCACTAATCAAGTTTAGTGGTTAATAATAATTAGTAAAAATCTTAAGTATTTGTTAAATGATTAGTATGTATTTGTATTTGGGTGAGTGAGATGAGAGTAGAAAGATGGAAAAAAAATTGAGAGGGAATTCTTTTTGGTGAAAGTGGAGGATGATTGTGAAGAGAGAATTGCTGCTAAGAGGTTGAAATTTTGATTTTTTTTTTCTTTGAATCCACCATTGTTGCAGCTGAAATAGCTCGGTGCCGGCATTGTATTCAACCGAAAAAACCATGCCCTCATTTGTTGGAAATTTTCATAAATGTTTACGAGACAAAGTCTCGTAACAAAATTTTCTGGTTTTGATCTTCAAAACCTTTTTTTTTTTGTTTTAATCAATCCACTTCCGGCACAGTCAGTTAATTCTCGAGCATGCCGGTACCTAAGCCGGCATAGTATGTAGCTTAAATTTCTATGCCGGCACATGATGAAAAGTATCCAGAAAATTGATTTTTTTTTCACTTGACTACCGGCATTGATAGATTTATATCGACCATGCCGGCATTTAGTTCCGGCATTGAATTCATCAATTCCGGCATGGTCTTCATCACTTCCGGCGATGTAAAAAATGTATATTTCCGGCATGGTCTTCATCACTTCCGACATGGTCTTCATCACTTCTGACATGTTCTTCATCACTTCCGGCGTGGTCTTCATCACTTCCGGTATGACCTTCATCATTTCCGACATGGTCTTCATCACTTCCGGCGTGATCTTCATCACTTCCGAATGTGAAAAAAAAATAAATCGTTTTCAAAGTGAGGAGCCGGCAGAGAAGGAGAAGAAAATTTGAAAGGGAGTGGGGAAAATTTAAAATTTGAAAGGGAATGGGGAACATTTGGGTTTCACAGCTTTAACCCTAAAAGAGATTAATAAGAAGTGGAGATGGAAATGAGGGACATGATTTTTTTTTTTATTTTAAGTTTTTTGATTTTTATTTTGAGGGAAGGGTACTTTAGTATTTTTGTCCCCAAAAACACCCCTTAGCAAACACTATTGGTTGGGGGAAGTAATTCATATCCCCCAATTAGTTTTCATATCCCCCAATTGTGGGTTCTTTATGCAATGCTTGCATAATTTCTGGAATATTTTGCTCATGTTGTAGCAAGTAATTTTTTATGGTGATCATGGCTTGAAAGGCACCTTTGAATGACATATTTGGTACGATGCTACTATCATCTGGTTCAGTATCATTCTCATCATGTATTATTGACTCCATAATTTCTTCGTCTGTTGGAGATTCAATACTTGCATCATTTTCGTTAGGATAGTTTAAAAGATGTTCGACGTCCATCACATTTCTATATCATAAATTAAAAATGACATCAATTAATCCTTGGTTATCTTTCTTCTATGACCATTGAATTATTGATGAGAATTTTGACCTATACCCTCTAGGTAAATTTGTACATCTTCTCTTATATATTTTAATTTCTTAATTAAGAAAATGCCGTCTAAATAAATAAATATTCATTTATCAATAAATAAATAAACCCGTTAAACAAATGCTTTTTCTTGGTCCCAATGGCATTCATTTATTGAGGTTTAACTGTAAAACGAAAACCAAATCCTAGCTTTGTGTTTATTATCTTATCAATATGTAATAAAGAAATTAGAGAATACGAAGTACAATAACAATATCATGCATTATGGAGGAAATCAGCCTTGACATCTGTTGATGGTGGATTTTGACGAAGGCTAAAATTATAAAATCATAATTTTATGTATTTCTGACCCAGTTTTAGATAAAATTCATATTTTAGAATTTAGACATGAAAGCTCATGTCACGATGATCTCTGAATGAGTGTGTACCCTCTTCAGAGCATGCATGAATATGTAATTATTAAAGCTTCTCGGCGGAGCTTTCAATATTCTGCATATTTCATATTTATACTGAGTAATTCCAGTACACATTTCTGTATAGAATCGAGAATGATTGGAAGACTCCTAGATGGATTGACCACTAGTATAGAGTAATAATGTCTTCAGGATGTCGCAAATGTTCCCTGACTATGCAGAATAAATGTTCAAAACGAGTATGATCGTATGATGCTTCCACTATCTCATACCTCGATTCGCGATTAAATATGTAGACCATGTCGCAAATGTTCCTTGGCTATGCAGAATAAATGTTGAGAAACAACATGGCATTGGATGTCCATCCACTTAGTCGACCATCCAATATTTCATTAGACAACATCGATCATCTAATTTTACCAATACTCTAATTCCTATTTTGTCATTTAATAATTCATGACATGGTGGACCAAGAATGGGTATTCTATAATAACTTAGCAAGTTTGATTTCTTGTCAAATACTTGGACATATCAGAATAGGTCTATGACCGCAATCTCATTAGACCGATGTTCGTAAATCTAAATCATATGAGCATCATTGCTACCTCAACTGGTACAATGATATGTCACAATTCATCAGACTCAACGTCTATGCATTGTTCCTATCCCAGCAGACATCTTATGCTCAATTCATGAGTCACAGAGCATATCACATTCGTCGATTATGCTCGACTCATCAAGGATAAGACTCATGGTCTAGCCAATTCAACAATTGACTAATTAAAGACACGTCAGCCTTGCAGACTCAAGTTACATGAGACATCAAATCATGTCAAATAGGGTGATATTAACTAGGTTTGGTCTGGCGACTTACAACACGTGCGATGTAACAGTACATCCACGATGAGAAGTGTGAGTAAGTCGAGTTGGCAATTAAAGAAGTTGGCAAAGTAGTGGATGGACAATCAACCAAGTCTCCCATGCAATGTGGAACTGGTTCAACCATGATTTTTCCCACTTCTCCATACTTTCACTCCTCTGTAACCGTCACCCTTACTGGAGATCAATGTGTTAACTAAATAAATAGGTTCAACAACCTAGGATTTGATAACGGAATTCAACTCAACGGATCTTAGTCGAACACTATTGAATATAACTCAATCAATCTGATTTGATAACGAAATTCATTGACGGTTCATCAAGCTCGCAGCAGCCTCAAAGAGAATTCAACACATCCACAATCCATCAATCATCATTGATCTCACACAATTCCCATCTTCCATCCTACAGATCGACCCTCACCCCTTTTTGTGACCGAATTAACTCTGGAACGGTTGTTGTCTTGGTTTAGGCTTGAGTCAGGACCAGAACTTTGGAGCCTGGTTAGCAATTCGAGGTACGGAGACGTCCGGGACGGGATACGTACGAGTATTATACCGATGCGTGATGATATTTTCAATGATGTTGTAGTAAAGAGTTCGTTGAGGCTTGTGAAGGCAATGAATTCTAGACTTAATAGAACTTAAAAATATAGAAAACTTAACTCAAAATTGATTTCAAGTGATTGGAAAATAACCAAGACACTAGAATCCACTATTACACATGAATGCTGTCAAATATTTCATAACTCTAATTATCCTTTTAATCCTTTATTTCTTAATCCACAAATAATCAAACATATTCTCAAAAATTAATTGTATCCCTTAAGCATAGATTATCTAACCAAAGCATAACCTATCTAATTGAATCACAACTAATGAAGAAAATTATGTAAATTATTAAGAACTCTGCAAAAGCAGTGATTGAGTGAATTATAATTAAATATTAGAGAAAATGAAATAGTTACCCATTGTTCATGTGTGAATAGCTTCATCCATTGCCTTGGTTACGAGAGAATTAGCCGCTCATCATGTTGGAAACACGCTCAAAAGTTGATTTCATTTATGCTCAAAGGGTTACAAATGATGAATAAGGGAGAATTATAATAAAAATCGGGTTTGCAATGCTTATAACTATTGCAAAAGCCGTTACAAAGAGCTGTTACTGTACTGTTGCGTTTTTTAAGTCTGTCTCTGATCTGCGACCCACAGTATGAGTCGCTGACACTGTTTAAAAACGACGGTTGTGGCGAGTCTGTTCTTCGTGTTCTTCAGTGGCAGCAGCAGCAGCTGGTGGTCTCTCTGCAAATTCGATTTTTTTGACTCTGTGGTGCTCTAAACTTCTCCCAATCTCTCCGTCCCTTTTATGATATCCCAGCAGCCTATTTATACTCAACACCCCCTAGAATCTCGAGTTAAATACCACAAATTCTCTATTATTCGGCAGTAAATAAAAAATATTCTCCGGATTTTTTTTTGTTCATCCGAGCATCTGCAGCTGTCCAACCTTCCTTATTTTCCTTCTACACGCCTCTACAGAGTCCAAACTCCATCCAAACACGAGCAGTACACGTTTCAATTTGTTGTAATCCCGTGATGGAGTTTTCCGGCCATGTACTCCCTGTTTTCTTCACCACGGCAATTCCAGCCAAATTGGGTCGAAACTAACACCCATACCAGCTTTCTTAGGACATATCACAACTACCCATTAAGTTTCAGCCCTTTAGTCTACCCAGAACTGCTTCAAATTTTGATCGAAACTTCATCCAGTTTCAGTGCTTCTTTTTCCCACCAAATTTAATTTTCAAACGAAGAAGATGGTGTCCCCCTAACCAGCTGTGGGGTGCGAATAACAGCTGCCTGGTTTTGGGGTGACTTGGGGTGCCCCTTAACCAAATCTGGGCTCCGTATAACAAGTGTCCTCCGGGGGTGTTCCGAGTGATTTTTCGAGCCGATTTTTCGAACAATATTTATTTTCCAAAAATACCTAAAAATACACAAAACACCATAATAAGGACGAAAATGAGTACCAACAATACGAAACATTGAGGACAAATTAGACACATAAATGCGTCTATCAAATACCCCCAAACTTATTATTTGCTAGTCCTCGAGCAAAACTAATAAAAAATAAAAATAAAACCGAGTTAGTCTAGGGAGGGTTTACCAGAGGTGTACCCACAAAACCATTACTTCTAATTGGTCACAAGTATCCAAAGAGCTATGAGGATATACATATTCTCAACCTATCTCCAAGTAACTAGAATGCCAGAGAAATTAAAGGTGTCAGCTCTAAAGCTGACTGAAGAAAAGGGGAGACACATCCGCAACACTGCTAATAAAGATATATCCGCTACACGGCTAGATAAACATTGTAAGATGCATCCGCTGCTTTACAACTGGATAAGATTAGTAGAGAGATAAAGATGATAGGGACATCTGCTACACAGCTGGACTAATTACGTGTGATGAGTTAAACCCGTGCTAGAAAGATCTTGTGCCAGATTGAAAGCGGACTAACAAAGCAACCAAATGTATCTTTCTTCGACTCTCTCATAGTGCTCAGTAGAAACAACGTCTTCTTCGGTCTTCAACTGTTGATAAACTATCGAACCTCATAGAACCTTGACAATTAACTCTTCTCTTCGATTTCTTCCTTGACTTATAAATTTCTACTTCCCTATGGCCTTATTAAAAAAAAAACTAATTATAGAACAAAAAGAACGTAATGATTTTTTATTTTTTTATTTTTTTTTGAAACATACAAGACAAAAATTTTCATGGCCATGAGAGAAGGACTTTCAAAACTTGGATCTTCGCAACTTGTGATGTCTTGGTATCATGGATTCTAACAACTTATATCATTTTCTCTTATAACTTCAACTTTGATTTTTGAATCATTCTTTTCTATTGTTGCTTCTAAACCTAAAACGTCTTCAACTTTCTTCATAGATTTTGATGTCGCTCCGCTTGTTGATGATGATAAGTTTCTACTGAGAGAGAGTCGCAATCCAGTAACTAAGACTACATTGTGAGGTTGCTTTTGTCTTTCTGGAATTTCCTGACCTACTTGCCTTTCCATCATGTATGGTTAGGTACATCACGGTTACCCTCTAAAAGGAACAAGTTCTCTCCTGAATTTCAAGGATCTCAATGTCTTTTTCTCTAATGTCTCAAAAGATTGTAATCCCTAGCATTCCAATTTCTATCTTTTCGGTGAGAAACAGTATGTAAACTTAGCTAACCGGATACCATGTGACGCTAGAAGTTTCAAAAGTGCAACTAAAAAGTTCTTCCCCACCCCCAAACTTAAATCTAACATTGTCCTCAATGTTTCTAATGAAAGAGCAATACCAAAAGTAAAATAACACGAGGATAAGTTGGAAAGATAGTACCTGGGTGAAGAAAATCAAAAACTAATATACAACATACAACCGCCTCGATGGTCAATCAAGGGTAAACAGGGTCCTCCAGAGGGACCTCCTCAATATCACCTGTAGGAAAGGGTTCTAAAAAGGGTTTCAATCTCTGACCGTTAACCTTGGAAGAACTACTACCATCTGGTGTCTCGATCTCAATAGCTCCATGAGGAAAGACAGTGCGAACAATAAAAGGACCCGTCCACCGAGAACGTAACTTCCCAGGGAAAAGATGCAAGCGGGTTTCATACAGAAGAACTTTTTGACCTGGAGAAAATGACTTCCTTAAAATATTTCTATCATGCACAAGTTTCATTTTGTTCTTATACTCCTTCGCACTATCGTAAGCATCAATACGAATCTCGTCCAACTCATTGAGATGGAGTTTTCTATGGGCTCCTGCCTTGTCAAGAGAAAAGTTTAGCTGATTAACAGCCCAATAAGCTCTATGTTCTAACTCGACAGGTAAATGACATGCCTTGCCAGCCGATAAGCGACATTCCAATGGGGGTCTTAAACGCAGTACGGTAAGCCCATAAGGCATCAGTAAGCCTAGACGACCAGTATTTACGATTAGGATTAACTGTTTTCTCTAATATACATTTTATCTCCCTATTGGAAACCTCAACCTGGCCACTAGTCTGTGGATGATACGGGGTAGCTACCTTATGTGTAATACCATATTTCTTCATCAAAAGCCTAAAAGGTCCATTACAAAAGTGTGACCCACAATCACTAATTATAGCTCGCGGTGTACCAAAACGTGTAAGTATATTATTTTTCAAGAAATCAATCACAACCCTATGGTCATTGGTTTTACACGCAACCGCCTCAATCCACTTAGAGACATAGTCTACAGCGACAAGGATGTATAGGTTACCAAAAGAATTAGGAAACGGACCCATAAAGTCAATACCCCACATATCAAAGACCTCGACAACTAAAATAGGGTTCAAGGGCATCATGTTCCTACGGGAAATGGTTCCTAATTTCTGGCAACGTTCACAAGTAACACAGTAACTGTGGGAGTCTTTAAACAACGAAGGCCAATAGAATCCACACTGCAATATCTTAGCAGCAGTCTTCTTAGCACTAAAGTGACCCCACAAGCATGATCATGACAAAAGGAAATAATACTGGACTGGTCACTCTCAGGTATACATCTCCTAATAATCTGGTCTGGACAATACTTAAACAAATAAGGATCATCCCAAAAGAAGTGCTTAACCTCAGCCAAAAATCTAGAACGCTCTTGCTTACCCCAATGGTGGGGCATTCGACCAGTAACAAGATAGTTCACTATATTCGCATACCAAGGTAATTGGGTAACAAAGAACAATTGTTCATCAGGAAAGCTGTCCCTTATAGGAAGGGAATCATTAAGGGTATCCACAACAAGCCTAGAAAAGTGGTCTGCTACTATATTGTCTGCACCCTTTTTGTCTCTAATGTCCGAAGAAAACTCTTGTAACAACAGGATCCACCTAATCAATCTAGGTTTCGTATCCTTCTTAGACAAAAGATATTTCAAAGCAGCATGATCAGTAAATATTACGATCTTAGAACCTAAAAGATAGGGTCTAAACTTGTCTAAGGCAAACACAATGGCTAACAGCTCCTTCTCCGTAGTGTTATAGTTCAACTGGGCATCATTCAGAGTTTTACTAGCATAGTAAATTACATGAAGTAACTTGTTTTCACGCTGACCTAGCACAACACCAATAGCGTAATCTGAAGCATCGCACATGATCTCAAAGGGTAGGTTCCAGTTGGGTTCCTGGACTATGGGGGCGGTAGTGAGTAAAGTTTTAAGCTTCTCGAAAACCTCTAAACAAGCATCATCAAAGACAAACTTAACATCTTTTGCAAGCAAATTGCAAAGAGGTCTAGAAATTAAGCTAAAATCCTTAATGAATCGACGATAAAAACCAGCATGTTGTAAGAATGACCTAATACCTTTTACGGTTTTTGGGACCGATAGAGTTTTAATAAGGTCAACTTTGGCTCTATCTACCTCTATACCCTTTGAAGATACGATATGCCCTAGAACAATTCCTGAACGAACCATGAAGTGACATTTCTCCCAATTAAGCACTAAATTCTTTTCCTTACACCTAGTCAAAACTAATGACAAATGATGCAAGCACTTATCGAAAGACGAACCAAACATCGAAAAATCATCCATAAAGACCTCTAAGAACCGTTCTACCATGTCAGAAAATATGCTCATCATACAACGCTGAAAGGTCGCAGGGGCATTACATAGGCCGAAAGGCATGCGTCTATACGCAAAGGTACCAAAGGGACAGGTAAAAGTGGTTTTCTCTTGGTCTTCTGGGGCAATAAGAACCTGATTATAACCGCAATATCCATCTAAAAAGCAATAATGGCTACGTCCAGCTAATCTCTCTAGCATTTGGTCGATGAAGGGAAGGGGAAAGTGGTCCTTCCTAGTGACCTTGTTCAATTTTATATATTCAATACAGACACGCCAACTCGTGGTCATTCGGGTTGGGATTAACTCATTGTTATCATTCTGGACTACAGTAATACCGGATTTCTTGGGAACAACCTGAACGGGGCTGACCCACTTACTGTCTGAAATGGGGTAGATAATGTCTGCATCCAACAGCTTCAGAACCTCGGTTCGAACAACTTCTTTTATATTAGGGTTCAGTCGACGTTGCATCTCCCTAGAAGGTTTGGTGTCACTCTCTACATAGATATGATGCATACAATCAATAGGACTTATACCCTTAATGTCTGCTATGGTCCACCCTAAAGCTTCCTTGTTATTCTGAAGGACAGTCACTAGCCTACTTTCCTGATCACTATCCAAGTCGGATGCTATAATCACAGGTAAATTTTCAGATGGGACTAAAAACACATACTTCAGGGTATCTGGTAATGGTTTAACGTCCAACTTGGGAGGCTTTTCTAACGAAGGAACTAGGGTAGACTCGGAAACGGGTAAAGGTTCGAACTTAGGTTTCCATCCATTACTAGTGTCTAACAAAGGGGTTGGATCTAACAAAGCATTCACCTCATTAATCACATCATCATCATCAAAATCAATCCCAAAGTGAGCTAGGCATTTCTCTAATGGATCTTCTATCAAAGTGTTTGGTAATGACTCCTCTACTAAGGTGCCTATCATGTTCACCTCTTCTACGCTCGAGTCGTCAAGTTCATGGGGTATCTTACTATTGTGAAAGATGTTCAGCTCAATAGTCATATTACCAAAAGACAAATTCATAATACCAGTTCGACAGTTAATGATCGCATTGGAAGTTTCTAAAAATGGGCGACCTAAAATCACCGGTATCTGGTTCTCTGGGTCAGGGACAGGTTGGGTATCTAGGATAACAAAATCCACTGGATAAATAAACTTTTCGACCTCAATAAGAACATCCTCGATCACACCACGAGGAATTTTAACGGACCTATCAGCTAACTGGAGTGTCATCTGGGTAGGTTTCATCTCACCAAGTCCTAGCTTAAGGTACACATGGTATGGAAGTAAATTCACACTGGATCCTAAGTCAAGCAAAGCTTTCTCAACACGGTATTTACCTATTGTACAAGAAATAATAGGGGACCCTGGGTCTTTATACTTAGGAGTAGTGGTATTCTGAATAATGGAACTCACGTGACTAGCTAGGAAGGCTTTCTTCTGGACACTAAGCTTACGCGTTCGTGTACACAAGTCCTTAAGGAACTTGGCATAAGCCGTAATCTGCTTAATCGCATCCAACAACTGTAGGTTGATAGTAACTTGCTTAAAAACCTCCAATATATCATTAAAGTTGGACTCCCTCTTAGTCGGAACTAGCAGCTGGGGAAACGGGGCTCTGGGAACAAAACCGGGCTCAGCAGGACCCTCATTGGTCTCTTTGGAGACTCTATCAGTTTTCTCATTCTCTGGCTCAGAAGGGTGAACTACAGCATATTCACTATTAGGCATGGAAACCTTGTTGTCTATCTCTCTACCGCTCCTAAGGGTTTTAATAGCATTTACATGATCGGATGGTCTTTCACCTATTTCATTAATTTCTCTAGGGTTTGGTTGAGTTTGACTAGGAAACTTACCTCTTTCTCTTAAAGACTCATTTATATGACTAACCTGGGTTTTCAACTCGGAAATAGCCTGAGAGTTAGCCAGACCTATTCTCTTATTTTCTTCTATACCGTGAGCAACAGATTGCTGAAACTGCATAGTGTTACGAGTTAACAAAGCAAGAGACTCTTCTAAACTCATAATCTTCTTATCCGAAGGGTTCTGAAACTGTGCCGGGGCTGAAGGATTCTTAGGATAGCCAAAACCTGGGGGAGCTTGAGAGTTACTAGACTGACCTTGATTCTGGTCCTTAGACCAAGAAAGGTTGGGATGGTTTCTCCAGCCAGGGTTATAGGTTTCTGAATAAGGGTCAAACTTCTGACGGTTATCGAATCTAGTGTTGTTATAAAGAGCATTGGCTTGCTCTTCAACAATATGGTCTTCCCAAAAGGCTCTATTCTACCACTAGTGCCACTAGAATGACCTAATTCCAACGTTTCTAACCTTTTGGCTATGGCTGCTATTTTAGCATCTGACTCATAGGATCCTTATACCCTATTGACATTTCCTCTACTTAGAAGAATTGTTTTCTAGGGTTCCCTATTATTTTCCCATTGTTGGTTCTTATTGGCGATTTCATTCAAAAATGTCATCGCCTCATCAACAGTTTTATTCTCAAACCCACATATGCATAAGGACTCAACCATGGTTGTTGTTGAATAATCTAAACCCTCGTAAAGGATCTGAACTAACCTAACCTTCTCTAAACCATGATGAGGACATTGAGAAATTAAGTCATTGAACCTTTCTAAATACCTATATAAAGATTCTCCCTCTTGTTGAGCAAAAGTACAAATTTGTGTCCTAATAGACGATGCTTTGTGCCTTGGGAAAAACTTATGTATAAAGGCAGATGTAAGTTGTTCATAGGTTTCAATTGACTCAGAATCCAAACTATACAACCAAGATTTGGCTTTATATTTTAAGGAAAATGGGAATAACCTAAGTTTCAGTGCATCATCACTAAGGTTTTTAATTTTCAGAGTACTACATACTTCCTCAAATTCCCTAACATGAAAATAGGGGTTCTCATTCTCTTTTCCTAAAAAGGTTGGGAGCATATGTAAAGTCCCAGATTTGAGTTCATAATTTTCCTCGGTTTCATCTAACTTGATACAAGACGGACGAGAGGTCCTAGTTGGGTTCAATAAAGCTTTTAAAGTTGCCATTTCTGACACTACCGAAGGATTAGGAGTACTTTCTTCACAAAGAAGCAGATTCTCAAAACTGAAGTTTCCAAAAACGGGGCTCTCTAAAGAAGAGTCTTCGAGCTCCCCGCCTTCACAAGAAGAACTACTAGGTTTATCACTAATCAGACGACCTAGAGTGTTTCTTTTCCAAGCCCGTTCTACCTCGGGCATACACTAGAAAAACAAAACTAAAAAGAAAAGCCCTAAAAGGGAAGGGAAGTTCTATGCAAACACAAAGAAGGCTGACTCCACCACAGCAAACCTACTGAATTCTAGCAAACAAAAAGCATGATGGCTCCACTTAGATTGTTTCTAGACCAGCTTCTAATCCTTCGAAAGGGAATTCGTTATAATTTAAGCAAACCCCTCTGGAGTCAATCCGAGTCAAAGTAAGTTGAATTGAGGTGAGGGAAGCTCAGTGGATATTTGATACCCAAGGCCGCACCGGTATCACAAGGCGGCGCAATCACGCATTCAACTCACAGAGACCATCATGAACTTCGAAGTATGCTAAAAGAGTAACCAATATTTTTCGAACGACTTTCCTACTAAGATCGTTACCCTATAGGTCTCGTTCTATTCCAAATATTAAATATTAGGTTCGCGTTTGGTTTCGTTTTTCTAAGGCAGGCAAGAAGAGAACGGTGATGAAATCCGAACCCTTATCTTGTATGGCCAGTTCTTGCCCTTTACTAGGAATTTAAAACAGCCGTTTTCAGTTCCTCAGCATATATGCAAACGAAGGAATAGAGTAACTCGCTGACAGGGGATTCGCGAGTGTTTCGACAAACTTACCTCCCGTTCCAGACGGGGGATGAACCGTTGTCGTCGACTCGGGCCACAACTCCTATGTTGTGTACGAACCCGAGGGGCCGAGGTGATATCGTAATCACCGTCCTTCTCTGCAAACAGTTTAATATTTAATCTACCCTTCCGTAGGGTTTAAAAAAAATTAATGTCCAAATGTCCAAAGTCCAAAATAAAAGTCCAAAAAATAAAGTGCAAAAAGAAAAAGAAAAAGAAAAATACAAAATAAAAAAATTCCTAATACAATCTAATAAAATAACACGCTCTTTTTTTTCTCTCTTTTTCTATAAAAAAAAAATTCTTCTCTTTAGCTCCTTTCGCTTTTCCTTTTACTTCAAGTCTTTAAATATTCGCCAAAAGCTTTGGAAAAAATTTCTTTCGCTCCAAATTCCCAAAATCTGAAAGGAAAAGACAAAAGCCCAAAAACGTAAAGAAGAACAAAAAAAACTAAAAAAAAAACAAAAAAAACAAAAAAAACTCTATCCTAAAGACAAACCCGCGTCGGCGGCGCCAAAAATTGATGATATTTTCAATGATGTTGTAGTAAAGAGTTCGTTGAGGCTTGTGAAGGCAATGAATTCTAGACTTAATAGAACTTAAAAATATAGAAAACTTAACTCAAAATTGATTTCAAGTGATTGGAAAATAACCAAGACACTAGAATCCACTATTACACATGAATGATGTCAAATATTTCATAACTCTAATTATCCTTTTAATCCTTTATTTCTTAATCCACAAATAATCAAACATATTCTCAAAAATTAATTGTATCCCTTAAGCATAGATTATCTAACCAAAGCATAACTTATCTAATTGAATCACAACTAATGAAGAAAATTATGTAAACTTTTAAGAACTCTGCAAAAGCAGTGATTGAGTGAATTATAATTAAATATTAGAGAAAATGAAATAGTTACCCATTGTTCATGTGTGAATAGCTTCATCCATTGCCTTGGTTACGAGAGAATTAGACGCTCATCATGTTGGAAACACGCTCAAAATATGATTTCATTTATGCTCAAAGGGTTACAAATGATGAATAAGGGAGAATTATAATAAAAATCGGGTTTGCAATGCTTATAACTATTGCAAAAGCCGTTACAAAGAGTCGTTACTGTACTGTTGCGTTTTTTAAGTCTGTCTCTGATCTGCGACCCACAGTATGAGTCGCTGACACTGTTTAAAAACGACGGTTGTGGCGAGTCTGTTCTTCGTGTTCTTCAGTGTTCTTCAATGGCAGCAGCAGCAGGTGGTCTCTCTGCAAATTCGATTTTTTTTTACTCTGTGGTGCTCTAAACTTCTCCCAATCTCTCCGTCCCTTCTATGATATCCCAGCAGCCTATTTATACTCAACAACCCCCTCGAATCTCGAGTCAAATACCACAAATTCTCTATTATTCGGCAGTAAATAAAAAATATTCTCCGGATATTTTTTTCTTCATCCGAGCATCTGCAGCTGTCCAACCTTCCTTATTTTCCATCTACACGCCTCTGCAGAGTCCAAACTCCATCCAAACACGAGCAGTACACGTTTCAATTTGTTGTAATCCCGTGATGGAGTTTTCCGGCCACGTACTCCCTGTTTTCTTCACCACGGAAATTCCAGCCAAATTGGGTCGAAACAAATACCCATACCAGCTTTGTTAGGACATATCACAACTACCCATTAAGTTTCAGCCCTTTAGTCTACCCAGAACTGCTTCAAATCTCGATCGAAACTTCATCCAGTTTTAGTGCTTCTTTTTCCCGCCAAATTTAATTTTCAAACGAAGAAGATGGTGTCCCCCTAACCAGCTGTGGGGTGCGAATAGCATCTGCCTGGTTTTGGGGTGATCTGGGGTACCCCTTAGTAATTGAGGTGCCCCTTAACCAAATCTGGGCTCCGTATAGCAAGTGTCCTCCGGGGTGTTCCGAGTGATTTTTCGAGCCGATTTTTCCAACAATATTTATTTTCCAAAAATACCTAAAAATACACAAAACACCATAATAAGGACGAAAACGAGTACCAACAATACGAAACATTGAGGACAAATTAGACACATAAATGCGTCTATCAATGCGTAAAAGTCAAATGAGGCCAAAAATCCGGCCAACGGTTCGTGATTCGTTAGTAATATGGAATGGCATATGTACGTGTATAATTGTTTTAGAGATATGAGTTCGGCATACAAAATTCGGCGTACATTAACCTGTTAAAAACTATTTTTAATATAATCTCTCCTTGAATACTATAATTTAATAACCTGGAGAGATTGGGGTATACCCAAACTAATTGGGGTATACCCAAATTTAAATGGACATGTGCCCTTACTAAGGGGAGGTCAAAATCATATGAAGTTACTTTAGTACCCCTGCACTAATTAACCTAAAATTAAACCCTAAACTTAAAAACTAAAAAACATTTAATCTTCTTCTAATCTATCTTCTCTAATCCCTCTCCTCTTCTCCTTCATTCATCTTATTCCATCAACCAAAAATCAACCAAAAATTTCAATTTTGATATTCTACCAAAAATGGTTCGATCCAGTAGCAAGAGAGATTCAACAGGTAACATGAGAAGATCCAAATCAGATGGAAAAGGTAAAAAAAAAGTTGGAACTAGCAAACCCGAAAATCCAATCCCTGAGAATGTTGAAAAAAACCCTCCACCGGTGAAAATAAGACTGTAACTGATTTCTAAACTCAACACATTATTCTGATGTGTTATATGATGATTATATTAGGTTAGAAATAGAAAATTTTGTTTTTCAGGGTTTTTGGTCGGCAAGGTCGATAGTTTAAAACCATGCCGACTATTGATATTTTGTAAGCGCCGGCATGGTATTAGGATGAATAATCTGTCGACTTTTCATAGCAGCCATGACGACTGTTGTGCAATTACCAGGGCCGACATGGTATAATAACAAACCCTACCGACTTACGTCTGGTCGGCATTGTCTTAGACTTGTACCATGCCGACCTTAGGTCACAGAAACTTGATTTTCCTTAGTTAATAGTCGGCATCTTTCTTAAATAGGACCATTCTGAATGTTTATTAGTCGGCATTGTAGATGAATATAACCATGCCGACTAGTTGGTAGTCGGCACTGTTTAGTTTATCGACCTTGCCGACCAGTAGATGACCAAAACCATATGAAATGTGTAACAATTTTCATCTTTCTCCCACTTTATGTGTATGGGTAAGTGGTCAGGAATTGATTATTTTTCTCTGAGAAACAAGGAGAACAGTAATTAATTCTTCGCCATTTCCCCATACACGTAAAATGGAAGGGAGAAGAAAATTGTTATCCAAATTCATGAATGTACCGACCGATATCGTATGTTCAACTGTGTTGTTTGTTTTCATATCTCTTATTTGTGCATTGTTTAGGTTCCCAGAGGAAAAAAAAGAGGATCTACCTTGTTCGGTTACTGCAGAAGAGCTATTAGAATTTATTGACGGAATTTATCCCAATGTAGAAGATCCTAAAGATGAAACTGAAGAGAATTTCCCTGTTAGGAAGTTACTTCTGATGGGTAATAAAGATCCTGAAGAATTCCTAAGGTTTATGCACAGTCCTAGCAATCCCCTCAACTATGTTGAATGCACATCATCAGAGGAGGAAGAGGAGGAGGTTGATCCAAGAACTTTTTCAGGGCATGTGACTTTTCTGGAGTGAACCCCTATTACAATGAGGCCCGTGACTACATAGGTCCAGATAAGGGAAAAGAGAAAGCTGATGCTGGTGAAAAAGCTAGTGATGGTGAAAAAGCTAGTGATGGGGAGGAAGATACCAACAATGAGAAGGATCCATGAAATTTTTAAACTTTATTATGTTTTACTTGCTCTACCAAAACTTAGTTTGTGGTTTGAACTATTACCTAATGTTTTGAACTCTTAGATTATGGTTTTAGACTTGTTAAACTTATGTTAATTTTCAGTTTCAGTTGCTTTAGAAGTTATTCTTTTTTGTGCAGTTTTAGAAAAATTTTCATGTTTTACTGAGTCGGTATGGTGTGTAAACTCTACCATGCCGACCATACTAGGCTTTATATGCCATAATGATGTCATGGAGTGATGGTCGGCATGGTTTTAAATCTTGACCTTGCCGACTTATAATCCTGTCAATATTTGTCCGATATCCGGTATCCGTTTCCGAGTATTCGAGATCCTATAGGATTTTATCGGTTTTATCAGATATCGGATCAGATATTTTATCGGATATTTCTTCCTTAACATATCAGAAATGGATTAGACCCCATCCGAAATGTCAATATCCAATATCCGATAGTATAGGAACTTATTTGTAATTTATCCTAATTTCGAGTCTAGTATCGGATATTGTCGGATAAATATCCCATAAGTGTCAATTATGAAAATGTTTTACAAGGGTTTTTAAGCTTTTTTGTTATAACTGGATATTATCGGATATCCGACAACTTAGCCTATCAGAATCGATATCTGATTTTGATATCCTATAGGATATTATCGGATATCTAATATCCGGTACTGCTTAACATGTCGGATATCGGATTTCTAAATATCCGACGGATATTCTTCCATTGACAGGCCTACCGACTTATATGTTAGTTGTACTTTTTAGGTACAAAGTACAACCCATTGAATGCTCAACGGCTAGAAATTTCAAAATCAAGATATTAGGTGTGTTGTTATTATAAAAGCATTCTCAACTTCATCTTCAACCTTGCATAAAGAATGGAAGTTTCAAGTGCAACACAACCAAATATTTGTAGTCTTTGGACACTAAGTGATCATTTTTCAAACAATTATTCCTTTGAAGGAAGCAAATGCACTGTTGAAAGTTGTAAGGATTCTTATTTCTCATGAAATCTGCAGTAGGAGATGTATATCAGCCGTATGCTTCAAAATGCACTTATTGTGGGTTTTTCTATTGGATAGATGAGCACCTAGCTCCGTATGAAGATGAAGTTACTAAAATCAACCTTCTACCATGCACAGATCCATGTTGCGACGGTAAGATGAAGCTAATTACTTCTCCTAAGAAATTGTGTACCGGCAAAAGATACTATCTATGTCCCAAATGTGTTAGGGTTAATTTTTTAACGTTTGTATGCTTTAATTAAGGTTTGTATTCGATATAAAGTCGGCATGGTACTAAATTAAAAGGGCGTCGGATGCTTAACAGCCGACACTTAACAGTTTACAAACCATGCCGGTGGTCGCAAAGCCGACAGTGTTCTCCTGATAAACCCTATCGACTATAATGTATGAGAACATCCAGAAACAAGTTTTTTTTTTCTGTTTTGATCGGCCTGGTTATCCTTATAAACCATGCCGGCGGTTGTAAATACGGCAGTGTTCTCCTCATAAACCCTGTCGGCCGTCCCAGGCCTATTTTCTTGTGCTTTCATGCAGTGCAGCCGGCAGCCTGACGAATTTATAACATGCCGACCCTGTTACGGTCGGCAGGGTCGTGTGACAAATACAATGCCGACCAAAGGAGTATACACAAAAAAAACCACATCCATTTCATTCATTTGTAGTACGCCAAAGTACATTACACAAAACACGAATGTGATTACAAAAGTACTCCAAAAAGATTCTTTAGTTCCTACCATAATCAATCATCACTCAAATCTATTGGAGGGAGTTCATTCAAATCTATTAAACCTCCTTTAGTCAAATCTATGGGACATTCCTTAGACTCATCTAAAACATTCCAAACGTCCATGTGTTGTCCTCATAAAGTTCTATCCATTCCTTGCTCTTGTTGTTTGTGAACTTCTCCCAAAAACTAAACCTACAAAGAGGAGGTAATGGACATTCCTTGTTAAGCTGTAGACCAATAAAATGATTTTTATCCACCAAAGTCATGACAATTCTTCTATGCTTGAGTTGTTCCACGCAAATCGCATGTTTCGGTGCAAATGCTATAGATAGTCTCTTACTAAAAAAATGTACCACGCAATTCCACGTATCCGCCAATAGATGGCCACACTCCGGCATTCTCATCCAATGCTCCCATTTGACCGGTGCATTTCCCTCCGGGCCTTTAACACTAGTTAGCAAATCTTTAAAAGTTTCTTTTTTATCCTCCATGGAATCTTCTAGCATCATTGAGATATGAAATTCCTTGTCGTTTTCTAGTCGGGCGGCCATATTCTTTCTTATATATTGGAATTGGGTGAGATTCTCCTCAACCGCTCCACTTAGGTGCCCCAATTGTTGCGAGACAACGTGAAACCCACAATTTCCATCTTTTGGGACGTCGTCGGTACCAATAACGAACTCTTGAATAATTGGAGGGAGTTGTACGCGATACTCTTGCAACACCGGCTGTACTACCTTCCTTGAACGACCTCTTTTCTTCGCAACATCTCCTTGGCTTGCTTGACTCTCAAGAGGTAGAGTGCCATTTGGATTCAAGTTTGAGACCGTTGGTGTAGTTGAATCCTTCCTTGGCCGACCCCTTTTCTTTCCAACAAATTCCACACTTGCTTGACTCTCAAGAAGTGGAGTGTTATTTGGATTCAAGTTTGAAACCGTTGGTGTAGTTGTTTCTTTCCGTGGACAACCTCTATTCTTTTTAGCCGGCTCCTCCTTGTATTGCGCCTCGGTATAATCATGTCTGAATGGATCGCACTTTTTACTCAAATGCTCTTTAATTTGTTCCCTTTCGGATTGATCACACTTTGTACTCAAATATTCTTTAATTTGTTCCCTTTCTTCCGCCCTCGTGTTTGTGGTAGGTGGTCTACCCGTTGGATCTTGTTTCGCCGGTTCTTAAAATTCTTCCATAAAAGGGTAAACAATCGGCATCAACTTGTGCTTCATAGTTTGTTTGTCCAACCTATTCAACTTGGGGTACTTTTCAAGGATTATTCTCCCAAGTTCCATGTCGCCAAACTCTTCATCGGGATCTTCTCTTGGAGCCGGTTTGGTAGATAATTGCTTCCAATAAGGATCGATATCATCAAGAGGAATGGGAGTTTTATACCTACCAAGCATATGACGACATGGAAGTCCGATATCCTTCATTACCCTACACTTACAAGGAGTGCTCGGGTCTTCATACTTTTTAAACAAAGCGAGATGTGTCATCATAAAACGTATTGCCCAATGCGAGACGTTGCAATGTATACCAACAAGCATCCAATTTTCCTCCTTAAACTCCCTCAACTTCCGGAAGCTACTTTCTTGGAATTGTTTTTTTATCTTGTTGATATCATTATTAGTGTACTCATAGATAGCATGTTGCACCGTCACAATACCATTTTGACTTGTGAAAAGTAGACCTTTTAGTCTCCCATGAGCTTGCTCTACCATACTTGTGGATTCAAGTTTGAAATGTTTATAGTCGTAAGTAAAAGCATACACAAACCTCTCTTTGTGTGGCCTCAATCATTATTTCTTGCAATATTACACTACTTTGGGGTAATTAGTCCCTCAATCTTCCTCGAACTCCTTCAAGTTTATCTCATATCTTGCAACACTCATGGACCAAACCACCTTATCCCACGCTTTCATGAATAACCCAAACTTTATCTCACCTTCTTTCCATTCTTCGTCTTCTTTCTATTTCTCATTCTCTCGCTTCTCTTTAGTTAGTTTGCTAAGACGTTCATCTTCCTCTTTTTCACATTTAGTTCCTTTCTTTTCCTTCGGTCTTTGGATATGACTTCTACAATTTTTTCTAAGGTTGCATTGTATATGCCAAGTGCAAAGGAAATTTTGTGCATTGGGAAAGACTATCCTCACGGCGTTCATTATTGCTTGCTCATTGTCGGTGACTATAACCCCGGGAGTCTCGTCTTCGTGGTAGAGAAGCTTCAACGTTTCCAATGCCCAAATATAGCTATCATCCTTCTTACGATCACCATGCCTCCGTGAACGATTTCTTATCCGAGGTTTGTCCAACAATGTTCAACAAAGGCATGTTGTACCTATTCGTCTTATAAGTACAATCTATGAACAAAACTTGGTAAAAACAACGCGCCAATTGAATCATATCGGGATGCACAAGAAAAATACGATCCACCTTCCCCTCCGATGACTCAAGGTGTCTCACCGTGTAGTTGTATTTGTGTATTAACCATTGTGATTCTTCCATCACCTTTCTTCCATCCCATTCAATTCTTTTAATAGTTGCCTTGGCCGCATAAATTGTAGACAATGAAGAGAGGTTATTCTTGTCATCCCTCTTGAACTTACTAAGGAGCTTGTTTGTTTTAATTCCCCAACTTGTTCTTACTTGTTCGAACTCGTGCGGTTTCAACTTGGAAACTTGACAATGCCCAACAAGAGTTTCCGGATCTTTATGGTTATGCCAACCAACATCAACTCTACTCATTCTCCACACGTTGTCGGTTTCTTTGTTCCTCCAAGAAATAATATTGAATGTGCATCCACACTTCTTTGACTTTGTCTTGTACACCCTAGTCGTCTTCTTATCATACACATAACCCTTTCTCTTGTGACTTTCGTCCGGCGACCCATAACACTCGCATACCATTTCAAACCGCGTAGATTTTTGTTGGGTGTTTTTCACTAGAACGCACATCTTCTCTTTTGCTTTCTCAATAATCCATTTGACCGCGTCATTTTTATCCTCCCATTCCAAATCATTAGCGTAATGTGCGGAAGTATCAGGACCCATAATTTTCTGAGCTTGAGGCTGATCCGTCATCGGTACCAATGCAACAATCTATAAAACATCAAAAATTAGTTGATATGTATTACCAAGGTTGACATATATAACCCTGCCGACCACAAAACAACCGCATGGAAGAAAAATTTAACAGTGTCGACTACACTAGAGTCGGCAGGGTTCAAAAAGATTAAAATGACGGCTTAAGCATTTTCAAGTAACGACTCCTGTGTTGTAAAACTGAAAGTCGGCATGGTTTAAATTTTCTACCCTGCCAACACAAATACTTCTCATGAAAAGTTGGCACGTTTTTGAAATACAAACCACCCCGGCATAGTCGGTCGGCATGATCGACAATCGTCATCCCTTCCGACCCTGTGCACCAAAAGTGAAAAAACAAAACCAAAATCCATCATTTGCATGGAAAAATCACAATCTTCACCACATATGTTGTTTACCTGATTACTTGTAGCTCCATTCTCTTCTTCTTGGTCATTGGATTCCACGTTTGGCTCAAGATATTCATCACTTCCATACTCATCATGAGTTTGAGGAAAATAAAAGTGAGGGTCATGCATGTAATCCATTTGATCATGGTCTGGTAGATCATCATACAAGTACTCATCTGTAGGAGAAAAGTTAGAAGACTCACCCACTTCAAAATCAGGATTTGAATCACTCATATCACAAATTTCTCAAAAACCCTAACTTCCCCCCCCCCCCCTCCAAAAAACTTCCTCTACTACTTCATTCTACTTCTCTCTCTAAATTATTTCTAAAACCCAACTTATAAATCAACTAACTAATCTAACTAATTTAACTAATCTGATCATTTTAATTAAATTAGTGCTAATCATTGTGGGGGAATTTTAGCCATTTATAAAATACAAGGTTAAGGTGTGGCTTGATTTTACTTCATAATGACCAGATTTTGTCTTATTGGGTATACCCCAATCAAGCCAGGTTTAATAATTGATATGAACTATGCATATGATATGTGCATTGTAATCAGCAAATAACATGTACGTTGGTGATATTGGAACGAAATCAGATTGGTGTACGTAAGATTTTTAAAGTCAAAAATATAATAAAGAATGATAATTTAGTGATGATGTGTCAAAATATTATACTGGTCATATGAATCGGTAGTTCGTAGATACGTGTATAATTCATATTAAGCTGGAAATTCGTGAATCTAAAGTCGGGGTTCTATTTATACGGCGGATACGTATGGATTCAGTCGATATAGACGGGTTCACGAATTATACGAGTATAACTCGCGAACTTACTAACTAGGCTTTGGAGATACCTAGGGTTTATGTGTCCAAGCATATATCCGAGCCCATCAAATTCAAAGTGATTTGCCGCCTGGACCCTGGTTGGGTTGTTAAATGCATCCTAATTTAGGGTAATCCGTGAAATTTTTGGATATATAGTAGCGACCCTAACTAGTGTGGCCCGTCGGGGATGATAAGGGATCTCTAACAGGTGGTTAAGTTATTTAGATACCTTTGATTAATTAATTTACTTATTTTTATTATTTTTATCTTCTTTTCTTTAAAAGGAAAGTTTTAATTTTTTTTTAAAAGAATTTATTCCCTTATTTCTTCTCTCATTGTAAGGAAATGTACAAATCAAAGTACTTCTCACAAACTCATTTCTTATTTTCTTTTATTTAATTAGGCAACCCAAGTGGGAATTAAAATCCATAGGCCTCAAATAACTTAACTAGCAACATGTTTGTTTTTAAGTCTATTAATGTAGAGGGTTCGATATAAAGGTGTACCTCTATCTATATGCAAATGCCACCAAGAGTCTTTTAAAATCATGTTTGTTTCACCGCTATATAATAACTCTATATTTAAACTTTAAATTCAACTAACCCTTAGATACTAAAAAATTCTTTGAAAATCCATTCCATCACCATTGACTTGGATCTGATTATTCTTTGATACTAAGTTGACAAATGTAAATCAGACCAATTGACCAACCTCCCTGAGTTAGGTTGTAAGGTAGTAAACAACATTCATCCATGAATCGAAACAAACCCATATTATTAAACCTAATTCATAACAAATTCATGGAATAAAAATCATGAAGAAAATTAATGGAACGAAATGAAGAACAGAAAATAAACAAAATTCTTACATATATAAAAGAAATCCATAATTCTATAATCCCGATGGAAAATTGAATTTATGTAGGGGAAATGCTCTGGTAAAGAAAGAGAGCTATAAAGAAAATGTTTATATCGCGGACAAAATTTGGTTAACTTATGTTTGCATTATGATAAAATTGACATTCTCATATTAGATAGAGGTTAAGAACGGAATACATCATCAACCGGGTGCGATTTGAAATCCTCTATTTTGGTTATGATTCGGCTCTATCTATGTGAAGGTGGAGGGGAAAAAAGAACATTAAAAAAAGAGGGGTCCACCTCTACATGGAGGTAGGTAGAGCTTTGCCTCTATACAGAGGAAATAGCAAACATGCTCTAAGCGTCAGGGTCTCAGACTAGAGCGTGGACTAGAAAGACATCATTATTTCTTAACCAACATAGTACTATAAGCCACATGGAAAATTATTTATGTACCTTTATTTTTTTTTTAATTGAAAACAAATGTTGTACTAAAAGAAAAAAGTATTTACATGAGACAAGGTCCCCAAACAATCCCAGAATAGAGGCTAATGACAATTACTATAACAATATTTCCTCCCACTGAAATAGAGTATGAAAAGTAAAGAAAATTCTAAAGAAAAAATGGGCTATATAGCCAAAATTAGGTGTTTCCTGGGCCAAATAGACAGTTAGGATTCGGCCTGGGTCAAATATCCAATGGAGAGGAGTTTATGTTAATACCCTTTTGGAAAGGATATCTTCTTCTCGTCTTCTCCGTCTCCTCAAACATAAACCAGATCTAAAAAAACCAAAAGAAAGCTCTCGTTTTCCATCACTTCTGCACCTCATCTTTCTTGTTTTCCATCATCTCTGTTACCAAACAAAACAAGTATCATCGTCTTCATCTTCTTTATACACCGTTTCCCCTAAAATAAATCTGCGTTTGAATTTAAATCTGATAAATTATATTATTCATGTCGATTGATTTAAAAGAAATAGGGTTTGCTACTGCGATTTGATGAATAATTGAAGTTGTGGAGAAGTAGGGTGTGATATTGATTATTGGAGAATAATGGTATTGGTGGTCGATGCTGTGGGTGTCGAATTTGGGATCTGACTTGGAGCTGCTGTCATGGATTGTGTTGATGGCAGTGAGGAGAAAAGATTTCAAGTTTTCTGGTGGTATTTGCTTTGATTTAGTGGTGGTGTTATTCAGTTCTTGGCTTTCAGAATCAAAGAAGATGAATTTGAGATGGGATCGATGGATGGGTTTGTTTTAGAGAAGTGAAGAAATTGCAATCGATTGATGAAGATGAATAAGATGGTTCCATGTTGAATCTGGTGATGATAAATTTCGTTGATTCGTCTTTGACGAGGTAAGTGATTACAAGTTCTTCATTTATTCATTATGAATTGATAGTTTGTTTTGTCAATCTATGAGATTGTGCGAAAGATTAAGGCTAAATTAGAGGGTTTTTTGGATGTTTAGATTGATTACAAAACTGGATTTTTTGATGTAGATTCAGAGATATGCATGTATCTAGCTATTTTGCATAAACACTTTATGAAGTGATTTTGTTCTACATACAAGCTTCAAGTCATAAATAATTGGATGCAAATGTTATCATTAATTTGAATTTGGTTGAAATGATTTTCATCCATGTCTAAATAAGTATGAAACTTGTATCATCTTGTTATAGACGAAACCGGTATCATCCTGTATTAAACCCAAAAACTATGAGATGAATGCATTATAGACTTTTTATTTTTCCTTATTGCTTAAACATGGATGAAACGGGTATCATCCTGTTTTGAATTTGATTGAATTGTTTTTCATCCATGTTTATGGTTTGGATTGAATTGCTTAAACTAGTTTGAGATTAATTGAATTAGGCTTGGATGAAACTGGTTTCATCCTGTTTTGGGTTGAGCTGAAGTTGTTTTCATTTAAGTTTAAACAAGGATGAAACTAGTTTCTCTCATTGTAAACTAGTTTAAACTGGGTTTCATCCTTTACTAAATTGGGTTGAATTTGCTTTCACTCATTTTAAAATAGGATGAAATCAGTTTCATCTATAGGTAGGATGAATCTATGATTTTTGAATTAGGTATCACTAATTGTAAACCAGTTTCATCCTACACTAAATTGGGTTGAATTTGGTTTCACCCATTTTAAACTACCATGCAATTGGTTTTCATCCTATACTAAATTGGGTTGAATTTTGTTTCACCCATTTTAAACTAGGATGAAAACGGTTTCATCTTATACTAAACTGCTGAAGAAGTCAGATTTTATAACCGATATATTTCAATATGTATAACAAAGTTGATTCCTTGAATGAAAAAAACGTATCATCCAAATTATTTATATACTTCTTTTGTCTTAACTCTTGGTTGTAATCACAGGCATTAGATGATCCATATTTTCATGGTTTGACAAATGTGGACCGTGAACCATCAACGCAACCCATCTTAAAATTTGAGTTTGAGTTTGAAAGGACGAAATTGTCGAAGGAAGATGTACGAAAATTAATTTACCGAGAGGTATCTTAACAACTTGATCTCAATTATTTTACATCTTTCATTTAATAGATGCTTTTTAATATAACTATTTTCTTAAAATCAACAGATATTGGAGTATCATCCCCAAATGCTTCAGGAATACCTGAATGGTGCAGATCAAACTAGCTTCCTGTACCCAAGGTACGCCACGTGATTAGATTCTCTGATCAACTTTGTTTATTATCCTTTTTTGTGAGACACCCTTTTTGAAGACGACTTTTGTTGTGCAATTATTTCTTACTTTGTCTATTAGTGAACATTGGTCGTTTCATGATTGTGATCATCCTGGTTCATATCACAGTTGCTGGAACAATTGTCGACATAATTAGATGTTCTAGCATGTTTCCTCGATATAACTTGCAGAAGCATGTTGATTTTCTTAATGCTCATTGTGGTTCTAGGTAAACCAGTTCTAGTATAATTGCAGATAAACATGCTCATTCTATCGTTACATCTTTAGGTACCTATCATGAGGTTTTTTCATGTTCACCTGCAGTACATTGGAATTTTGATCTTTGTTGAAACACTATATTCTTACACTCCATAACCTATATTTGAGGTTTTCCAAACTAAGCAATTTCTGATCAAATCTATTAGTTTTGCTTCAGTTATTAAAACTATTAGTCGGTTTGTTATCAAATTTGATAATTTAGAATAAATATTTTATCTCAAGAGGAGTAGTTATCATAACTGACCATTTGCTCATTTTATGCTAACATAGTGGAGTTGATCGTTTCAAACGACAGTTTGCTCATTTGGAGGAGCATTATGGTAAAAGCGGTGAGAGAAGCACTCCTCCACTTCAGAGACAACATGCGTCTTTACCTAGGTAATTGTTTATACTGAACATGTGTTGATAGTTGACACAGTACATTACCTCTTCATTTTATTGAATGAAAAAGATCTACATCATCCTAAAGGGCTCCCTTGGGCATTTTCCATGGGATGCTTTTTTGAAGGTTTAGTCAAGTTGTGGACCCTGTGACCTACAAATAACCCCATCAAACGATGGTTCATGGCAGTTAAAATGTGAAGCATAAGTATACTTTGATGGGGTGAAAGGTATTGGTTAATGGAGAATAATGGCAATTTAAATTTACTAAATTACTCTTAAATGGATAGGATGCTCGATTGAAACCTGTGAGATCAATACCTTCAACAGTCCTTAAAGGTGTTAAAGGCTTAGCCATTTTCACTGGAGTTGTTGATAGCACTTGGCCTGGCAGAGAAGGAAGTGAACTGCAGGTGGTCTTGTAACTGCTTACAGGGAAGCTGGAAGGATTTTGCAGTTACAGTGGTTGAATGATGTACAAGCTCTGTTTTACGTACTCTGTATTTTGCTGTACAAGCTCTGTTTTGCTTTGTTTTTTACTCTGTTTTAGTGCTCTGTTTGAGTACTCTGTTTTGCTTGCAATTAACTCGTAAAACATAGCAAAACAGAGCAAACTAATTCTGTTTTTTTGTTGTTGTTGTACTCTGTTTTTTATAGATTTCTTTGTTCTTCTCCAACCCAGTAAACATTTGTAGAAGATAGGGACATAATTGTCTCTTCAGGTTAATAAATAAAAAATATTCTGAGTCAAATATCCATTTTGGCTAAATGAACAGTATTTTTCTAATTTTTGGCTATATAAACAGTATCTAAACCTAAGAGTCTATTTCACCCATGAATTTTCTGTTTTGGTCTTTTTGACCAATTTTGTGAATTCTAAAGCACTTATATTACAACACCATAGAACCACTATGTGTTCGATCAAAGATCTCATCACTTTGCTTTATTTTAGCTTTATTCGTCAGTGAATCGCCATACAATTCCTCTCATTCTAGTGTGCAGAACCACTATGTGTTCGATCAAAGATCTCATCACTTTGCTTTATTTTAGCTTTATTCGTCAGTGAATCGCCATACAATTCCTCTCATTCTAGTGTGCAGACTGACGTGAAGAGATTCTCCCTTTGAAAGCCTATTCACAATGAATAAGATGTTCAACGCTCTCCTCTTCAAGCCCACACATTACACCAGGCCTTAAATGAACGTTGATGCCCCTTTGACTTGACTAAACAATAAGAATGATTTTTTAGGGACCATGGTTTTTTGGAGGGAATCTTGATTTTATTAGGCCACCTTCCCTATAGTGATAAGTGGTGTCTTAAAACGTTTAAATGACTAACCTACCCTTAACCTAATTTAATTTAAAACCAACCTAATAACCACCTATATATATTTAACCACCACCTCCTCCCACCACCACCGCCCACCACCGCCGATTACAACCACCACCACCTCCGATTATCACCACCACCAACCACCGATTACCACCACCTCCTCCTCCCACCACCACCACCACCGCCTATTTAAGAAATGTAACAACATCAATGCTATCACAATTAAGTTCTGATACATGATAATTTTATCGAGTATAAAAGACGCCAGCCGCAGCCTGATTCTGCCATGGGACCACTCCGGGGGTATTTTCCAACAAACCCTTCACTTTAATTTGATTTTGATTGCTTAAATCGAATAGAAATCATCAAAATAGGGTTTTAATAGGAGTTACAGAGCCATGTTCGGTTAGGCCGATTTTCCATAAAACCCTAGTTTACTAACCGAACTTCTTGAAAATGAAGAACACGAAGAACAGTTCGGTTCTATTGGATTTAAAACTAAGTCACCGAACTCTCTGTTCGGTTGTTTCGCAAAAAAATTTAAAACTACAAAGTAACCGAATTCCACCCTTAGAACCGAAGAAAAAACAAATCCAGTCTAACCAAACTGTGTTGTTGTGTCCACTATGTTGAGTTCCAAAATAACCGAACTTAGCCAATAGAGTTCGGTTTTTTCGCAAAAAATTTTAAAACTACAAAGTAACCGAACTTAGCCAATAGACGCTGGAACTTCACTTTTTTTTTGTTTGTTAAGTTCGGTAACTTCACAATTTTATCGCAGAAACCGAACTCAAAGTTCGGTTGGTTAGCTATTAGGTTCAAGTTTGCGAAAGAACCGAACTTTGTAAACTTGTATACTCCTATATTACGTAAAGTTAGGTTAGATCAAAAGTGCATGCAGTTTGCGAACCAACCGAACATAACGATGTAACTCCTAGAAATTCTATTATTAGAGAGTTCGGTAACCTGCGTGTTTGGAACAAGTATCCGAACTACACTTTCAGATGAGTTCGGTTACTTGTTCATCTCACGGGGTAACCGAACTACAACTTCAGATGAGTTCGGTTACTTGTTCTTCATATAAAGTAACCGAACTACAGCTTCAAATGAGTTCGGTTACTTGTTCTTCATATAAAGTAACCGAACTGTACAAAATCCAGTTCAAATCCGGATCATTTTGAAGATTAACAAATATTCTAGGAGAGGATGGAGATGAAGAATCAGATGAGTTTTCATCATTTGAATACTCAAACTTAGTGAATTGGAAAAAAAAATCTATTTTTCATGTTTTTCTCCTTCATCTTCTCTAACTCTACTATCTCAATAATTCTACTCAACTAATAATAAACCCATCTTTTAATTTAATCTCACTAATTATTTTTAACTAAATCATTCACTAATCATAACCTAAAATTAATTAAGAGGGTAGATTAGATATTAAATAATAACTAGATATGGGGTGACCTAGAATTACTTCTAATGCCTTTACCCAAAATAAAACCATGGTCCCCCAAAAAAAAGCATGGTCCCCAAAAAATCGTTCAACAATAAGCACACACCTTGTAGGAGTCGAATGATGAAGTGACGCCCAACAACGATTTGTACCTTAGGTGGAGTTCTCGAATTGAATAACTTAGGGCAGTTCCTAAAGATTTGTTCATTCTGCTCTCACTATGACTCAACAAACATGAAAAACAGATGGGCAAACCAGTAAATTTGATGGTTTGTTGAGTGCGGTCATAGACGCGCTTGATGAACAAACTGGCGGTTTTTCTACAGACGCTAACGACTCTAGTAAACACGCCAAGGTGTGACCCAAAACCTGGCGATTTTTCTACAAAAGCCAACGGCTCTAGTAAATCCACCAGCGTGTGACCCAAAACCGTCACCGGAAGAATCATGATGGCTGAAAAATCTTATCATTCAACGGCTAGAATTTTGATTTCTATAAATACTCCTCATTTCAACTCCAAATTCACACATTCTATACAATCTAAATCTTTTCACTCGCAAATCATCTACAAAAATGCCTCCCAAAGTTCGTGGTAATAGATTCAATCAACAAGAGGATTTAGCTATTTCTAGAGCCTTTGTTTTTTACACACAAGATATTATTGATATCAATGTAGCCGAATTGGCGTGTGTTTCCGGGAGAAAGTTTGTAGAATGTTCACCGCTGAACCGGGGAACATTTATGGGCGTGATTCTGGCAGATTGTCGCATCGTTTTAGTGTAATTAGTCGTCATGTATCGGAATTCGTAGCTATACTAGTGCACAATCACAAAAATAAACTCGACGGTGAAGCTGAAAATGAAGTGGAACCCAAAACACTAGCGATGTGGGCAGTATCTCACGGTGGACCTTTCGACTTCCAAGCTTGTTTTAACATTCTTTGGGTGCTCAACAAATTCGATCCTTACATCGCCCTAGGAATTCCACCACCCCCGCCATTAAATGAGGAGAAAATTGACGCCTATGTAGTAGTTGTTTTAATCAAATGTATTTCATTTATTCTCATGTATGATGTAGTTGTTTAATCCATTTTAGTATGTTTTCATTTATAAGAAAGGTTTAAATTAGTTATGATATTGATGATGCGAATGTGAAGACATCCACATGTTTGGTTTAGATAATCATAACAAAAAATAAACACCAAACTAAATAACATAATACCATAGTGAATCGATTTATCCCTCAACTATAATATGCCCACTCCACCAAAATAACACCTAGGACATTTCCAGAAATGCTTTTTATATGTGTCGTCTTCAGTAGAAGTGCACAAATGCATAAAGTTCTTGCAACCGGGCTTTGAGCATCCTTTAATTCTTTGTGGACAATGTTTGTATTCGTGATCTCCATCTCCACAATGATCTCATGTAATAACTTCTTCTTCAATATGTTTTTAAGTTTGAAGTTTTTGTAGAGTGTTGCAAACTTTTCTTCTTCTTCTTTAACCTTCATAGCATCATCTAGCATATGTGGTTTATCTAGACAGTTGAGATCTTGACGTTGCAATACCTGAGCTTTTACGGTTGTAATTTAATCACCATTCTGATTCGCAAACAACCTTTCTGCGGACACTTTGATTACATCCAAGGGCATCACATAAGACTGTGGTTATCCTTGAAACATAATGGACAAACTTCTTTTGCTTCGACACATAATATTTGCTTTGCTTTGCCTTTAGAAAACGTGGTGGATGTTGTTGGATAAGAAAAAAAATCTGTTAGTTTGATTGAGAATCAAACCTAGTGTTGTATTTATAACAAAAAAAAATAGTAGTTGGTAATTCAAATGGGCGGTCAAAGTAAAGCCGCGTGGTTTTGCTTTGACCTCCAACGTCTACATTTCCAGCGACTCTATTACATTCTCGCCCTATAAATTCTATTCTTCCCATATCTAAATTCACATATTCTTCTTTCTTTCTTTCTAAAACTCTTAATCTCTCTCACTCTGCAGAAATATCTGCTCGAATTCGTGGTCATAAGTTTACTGAAGAAGAGGATTTAACTATTTTGAAAGCCTATTTTTTCATAGGGTAATCGTTGGTATGGGTTACCAAGACAGTTCTTTTGCAGTCAATGTCTAGATCTTCATCATGTTGTCAGACCGTCGCCCATGCTCTAACAATCGCGGAAACTTGGAATCACAGAAACTTCTTCATTGGTGTAGGGAGTCACCATAGTGTATTTTTTCTTTTTTTGGATGAGAAATATATGAGAATGAATATAAGAGATTATAACTAGAATTTGGTTGAGAAAGAGGTGATAGAATGGTCTCCTTTTTATAGGGTTTAGTGGCATAACGTTTTTTTTTAACTCGTCGTATAGTTTAAATGCATTGGTTGAGAATGTTCAGGCCAAAAAAAAACGGATGGGTATCCCAGCTGTGTACTAGTTTTACTGTTGGGTTTGCAGCTGGGATTGAGACACATGTGACTCTGGATAAGTATTTGGCCAGGAGTTCATCTTAACCCAGCCGTAAATCTAGATTACGACTAGGAGTTCTTAAATGTCGAACCATGAATCCTGATAACGGCTTGGAAATGATCTTTTTCGGGCCGTTATCGCTTATTATTAACGGGACGATAACATTTTCCCAACGATAACCTGTAAAAAAATCTCAGATTTTTTTCCAATTCCTAACGGATTTGAATCAATCAAAATTTCTAATGGGGGTTGATTACAAGGTTTTCTAAACTAGTTTCAGGATTTCATCAGATTTTTTTCAAAAGTTTTCAAAAAAATTCATCAGAATCATCCTTCTTCTTCTTTTAAATAAAAAACAAAAGAATATCTTTTTCTTTTGTTATCAAGAAATTAATCATTGATTAGTCAAATTCATTTGCTAATCGTGATTATCATAATTATCACTAATCAATTCGAGAGTATATTAGATATTATGTAAAATAGGATGATAAGGAGGTATAAGAATTACTACTAATGAGTTAGTGAAGCCCCTACAAAACCATCTTGGATGAAAGTGAAATCCCAATAATAGGATTCTTATAGAAAATAATGATTTTAAATACACTTCATTTTGATTTCGAAATTTATAAGATATTGTAAAAATAACTCCTATTGTATGTTAGCAATGACCCGCTTAGAACATCTCCAACAAAGGGTGAAAATATTTTTTTGAATGACACATAGGATTTTAGACCCCGTTTAGTATAAAAGCATCTCCAATGGTTAGGTCCTATAAACTAGGAGGGATCAAATACTAAATACCAAGGTGTTAAAGAAAGTCTTAACCACCTTCGGGATGACCCTTAACTAATTCCATATCATCAATTTTATTTTTAAAAAATAATTTTTAATATGGAATCAAGTTAAATATTATTTTTTAATGTTTATCTAAATCTAAAATACATTGTATAACCTTAACTACTGGAGATGAGTTTTGGTATAAAAGGTGTTATTAAGATCCAGGGATAAAATCCAAATAAATGGGGGTCTAACAATGACATCCACGTAGGATTTTTTTGACCTACTACTGGAGATGCTCTTAATGTTCTATAGGCCACGTGGCAGGTTGTTTATGTTATTGGTTGTACCTTGCGGGGGAGAGTAATTTGGTTTTTGTTTCTGTAAACTAAGAGCTTCTCCAATGGTGGTTGTGTGTGTTTTCTAGGTGGAAACATAAAGAAGACATTCTCATTCCAATTTTTCCTTAAGTTTAGGGAGGAAAAATAGTTCATCTCCAATGGTGTTATTTGTCAATTTCTATGGATTAAATGTAAATTTTATTTTTAATAGTTTTTAGAATTTATTAGAGCTAAAATGGTTATTTAATATATTGGAATTAAATTAGTTACGCAAAAGCTTACTAGGATAGTTTGACATTGTCAAGGTGAATGTCTAAAACTTGACATTCACCTTGACAATGTCTAACAAAAATGAAGCCAAGTCATCTTCACATTGATTTAAGACGTCGGGGTTGGAGAAGAATTTTGGGGAAAATGAATATCTATCCTATCTGGACTTAGACATATCTTCACATACATTCTATTTGAGAAGATCTAAGACTGATTAAATAAATTTTATTTTGCGGATAATAAAGAACCCCCAATTGGGGGATACCAGCACAAATTGGGGGATAACAAAAAAAAATACCCCCAATAATAAAGAAAGTGTTGTAGGGCCTGCAGTCCATAGATGTGCGGCCCATCTATATAGTTAGGGTTTACCTTTCCATGTATTAAAAGAATAATATAGCTATGTAATGAGGTTGGTCCATTATCAATAGAAATCTATTCTATGCCTCTATCTCTTTCTCTTTTCATATAATTCTACTCCAAAACGTTATCACGCATGAGCTCACATAAATCATTTTTTTTCTTCCAATCAATCACCGGATAAAGTTTGGAAAATATCGATCCTCATTGGATCTGTACTTAGAAATTGAGAATTATTAAAAGAAGCTTATTACACCGTTTAAAGGGAAAAGATTTGTTATCATGAAATCACTGAATCCGCCGCTGCTGTTATTACGGGGAAATCACTGATTTCGTCTCGAGAATCCAAATCAGCTGTTTCGAAAATCTCCATCCCATTGGATTTGTGCTTCTGTTCCTGAAATGAATAGTTGAAGGTACGCCGACAAACTTCAAAGCAACAATGTCGTCTGCCATGTTATGATTATTGTTTAACTTGTTTTGATTTAAAAAAAAAAAAGAAAAAAAGGAAATTAAATGGATTGGTTAATCCGATGCATTGGGTATGATCTGTTTTTGATTTTTATATCCCCTATGTTTCTTAATCCGCATAGTAGGATTATCAAATTATTGATTAGTCATCACTTTTCAAATCTTATTATTATTAAATCATGAAGGTATATTGTATGAATCTCTGTGTCAAAGACTGATTTGTTATGGGTATATAGAATAAACCCCCATATTTATTATTAGACTGATTGATGATGATATGTTGATTTCAATTTCCCCTTGGACCAACTGATGATGGTCATTTTTCTTCTCTGGGCGTTTTTTTTTTCTCAACACTGCTGCGGAGGAGATTTCTGTTCCGATCCATCAACCCGACTGGATTCTATTCTGATTCATCAACCCGATTGGGTCCTGCTCCGATCCATCATCCCGATTGGGTCCTTTTCTGATCCGATTCTAGCTATCCTGTCCCGTCCTGATCCGTCTTATGTCCTGTTTCGGAATGTGCGTGACCAGAGTCGTTCCGGTTGTATATGTGCGGTGAGAACCAAATGAGGTATGAAATTAATACGTGCTTTAAGGGTGATTGCTTGTTGGACGTGTTTATTGATTTTAGAACATGACTAGTTATATTTTTGTTATGTGAAACGTCAATTTAAATTATGACTGTTAATTTTGATCATTAAGAATTTTGGTCTTAATATTATGTTGTTCCCTTGAATATGATATTGGTTATAGTTAAGTGATGTCTTTTATTCAATTGGTTGTTCCAGCTCTATTCCAATGTATTCATTTGAGGTTTAGAAGTATACAACACCGTTATTGCATACTTGATATTTTCTCCCCAAATTTGAATTCTCGACTGTTAACGAGTCGGTAGTTTTCAAAAGATACGTTGCAAATAAAATCACATGTATTCCAATATTTTTGTGGAAGAACTCACAAAAGGTGATATGAGTCAGAAAATTTCCATTTCTCTACTTCATCGATGATACTAACGAAACAATATATGTTGAAGTATGACAACAAGAGAACCACCTTTTCTACTCAACCTAAAGTAAGTGGTTGAGATGTGTAGTGAGATTCTATTGGCCTATTGGGATAAAGAAATTTCTCAAATTAAGCTAAATGTAGCAAAATTAAAAATGGAAAGAACCCCGAAGTAATGAGGGTTGGACGTAATGACTCACATAAAGCATGTGAAAAGGGATATATATTATGAGACAAAGATGTATTTTTCTCCAGTAGTAATGACACCAAAGTACAGGTATCAGCTGAATATGATATGAATCTAAGATGTGATTCTATCTCCTATCATAAATGAAAGAGTTGGAAATTTACCTGGTTATAGGTGTTGATATATACAATGTAATGTGTGTATCTTAGTAGCAACCAATTTTTACATCAACTTTAATGGCAACAAGAACTTTGCCTGGCCAATTAACTATCGTATTCAATTGAACTAGATCATATGTCTGCGCTTATGGAATGCAAAGTACATCATTTCCACGACACATATATTCTCTAAAGCACTAGAGATATCTCTGGATGAAACGTAACATATATTTACTCTAAAGTAATTGAGGTGAATCCGACTTTTGTTACGTAATAAGGCCACACCACTTATTAAATCTCTTAAGACTCAATGTCTAACTGATTGTGGTTTTTCTCCCACCAATTTAAGGAATATACACTAGTTTTTGAACTAATTCTTTATAATTTGACTACGATGATTGGATCATTGAGCGAAACACTGCTCAAAACTTTGTTTCCAAGATGGAACAAAGATTATAAGTCACAAAATTTCTACATGTACCGAGAGATAATCACACCTTGTTAAATTCCAAAGTAACCCATGCAGATGGATATCATGTGGAACCTCAAAATGATGAGAATGTAATTGATTGCATCTTATATAGTCTCTAATATATTTGGAAGGAAATATATTTTAGAGAAACTAATGAGTCAATCTAGTGAAACGTAAATCACTATAGTATTTGGATTATTGAATCCATATTAACTCCGACGATGAAATGTTGGGAATTGACTTATACAGGCTTCGGGCATAACCATAAAGCAACTTTGGTTTTGTCATGATGATTGTTTTGAAATAACTCATACAAACATCATTTTATTTGAGTGAACGAAAACGGGAAAAAGATTGACAGAATGCGAAATGACGGCATATCTCTCAATAAGTGTTCTCTAAAGAACTAGATGCACAACCCCCCCTTCCCATTATGCTTTTAAGTAAGGAAGAACATCACTCATTTTTACAAAGTCTATTGTAAAAAGGATTGAGACCGTCCGAAGATGCAAATGGTAAACAACCTATATTACAAAGAAAACGAGGTGAAATTTAAAAAAATATTCATGCAGAATGCGAACCATTAAAGTGACTTATGGGTCTGGTGAATGTTTTGACATTTTGAACTAGTTATAGTTCCCAAGAAGTTTTGCGTTTAGAAAACTACTAGCACATATTATACATGTAAGGGCTCATCACCCTTTGTAAATGCTAGCTAGTTCACATCAAAAGGACTTGATGGTTATTGTATATTTAATAGGATCAATGCAGAGCATCGTATAGCTCATGGTCTCGCAAAGGCTATCATCAAAGGTTACATATGATCTCTAAAGAATAGGTTATGCATACCAACCTACCTTTTATTGCTTTGGGGATATGCAATATTTCGCGCATCTTTACTTAATTCATTTTAGAACCCAATATTAGTCAACCTTTTATGCGTACCAGTTGGTGACTGAATTTAAGCCTGGCATTTGTGTTCTTACACATTTTTGGTTGCACTATATATGTGCCATTACGAGTCCACATCGTACTATGATGGGTCACGAATATAATTAAGTAATTTTATTGGATATATACTCTGAACAATTACCCACATTTTAAAACCTTTGGCATGAGATCTCTACCGTTGGACTTGCGGTTTGTCATTTTTATGAGACAGTCTTCCCGTCGTCATGGGGAGATAAGAACATGTATTTCTAAGGGAACGACAGGAATTGTAGTGGTGTGTTCCCACTGTGTCTCATATTGATTGTAGTACTCCACAAATATAAATGTGAAGTGACAAAAAATAATCGATGCCAGAAAGTGCACTGATATCGACAACATGACAAGATCACACATACCGGCTGCAAATATTCCTACAAGGTTAGAAATCCTCAGTATGGGGTACACCATATGCTAAGGTGTTGCAACTACAATTGGTGGAAGTGTAGTTGAGGCCGTGGATCCATAAAGGAATATGGAGATACCACCAGGTTTGATCAATGCTCACCTAGAAAGGAAGTGGATGAGTAAGGCACAACCTAATTTGTATCATTAATGAAATCATATCATTTGATTGTCTCTGACTATGTCCATGAATCAATACTGGAGGACACTCCGAAGTTTTAAATGATTCTAGAGAACAATGAAATCCTGACGGATTATGAGAATGCACATGAGTCAATGGATCATGCGTGCACAATGATGATATAATCCATAAATAGTTGCTTCATAAGTAGAGCACAATGAGATCGAACCATGCTTTATTTTGATTAATTTCAAATAAATAGCATATTTGGCCTATGCAATCCAGGTATAACTTAGTTCTTTGACAAATATACGGGTATTTGGTGTGATAGTACTAACCAACCTCGTATAAATCATGTTGGACATACATGATTAATTTGTCACAAAGCATAATGAGAAGAAAGCAGTCTTAAAGTATAAAGACTCGCCTTGTGGCGCGAGGTTTCTCACAAAGACCTGGATATTGTTCTCTTGTAATGAACTTTATAGTGTTCCGCTACTTAGTTAGCTTGGTAATTTCAAAAATACTTGAAATGCAGCGTATGTACGTGGTTGTTACGTATCTCTCAAAGAATCAAGAGATAGAAGATATTTACAAAAGTGCATGATGGCCTTTTGCTTCCCAAGTCGAATGACTCCAAACCACGGAGTGTGTTTGCAGTTACACTGGAACACTCACTTATTGATTTAAACAATCAGGCGGATGTGGTATACCCGTCTAAGTGACTATTTGATTGGGAAGGGATAAACAAGTACGGTTTTGTACCATGCGTATTAAATAAGTTCCTGATTCAGAATTATAGCTATCTATGTCAACGATATGGACATGATAAATACTCTTAATGGAATAAGAGATCTTACAAGATATATAAAATCTGAATTTGAGATGAAAATCCTGGGAAATCTCGACCTTATCTATGTTCTGAACTAGAAGACCGAGCTTGTGGTATATTATTCCACCAGTTTGTATATGTCCATTGTCAGGCAATTTAACAAGGACATGCATCCTGCTAGCACTCCCATGATTAGTCGAGATTCAAATGTACATAAACGACCAATTCGTCTAAAGGAAGATGGCGAAGTTGTGTCTAAGTATAATAGACGCATTATTGTACTAAACATAATTTACTCGGAAAAATGTTACATCCTCAGTGAACTTGTTATCTAGATATAGCTTAGCGCCAACGCAACGTCATTGGAATGGTATAGTGAATGTAATCATGTACTTAAAAGTAACTATTGACATAAATTTGTTTTATTCCTGTAAAGACATTAAAAGGAATGCTAATGAAAGTGCAATTCAAAAGTTGTTGATTATGAAGGAACAATAATCTCTTCTCCATGGAAAGTAATCAGGGGGAGATATGGTGGACTATGTTCTAGGTCATTACCGATATTCAGTTTCGAAAAGTACATGACTAAAGGAACTTTCCGGAACAACTCTGAAAGTAGTCAGGGGGAGATGCCGACATCAGGGGGAGGATCCAAGGATATGATGTCGACATATTTTACTTCGAAATTGAAGATGTGTTGTACTCTTTTTCCCTTCGATCGAGAATAGTTTTCCCCAAAGGGTTTTGTTACTCGACAAGGTTTTTAGCGAGACAACAGTAAAAGCATCAAGTATGTTGAACGTTGAAGACATAAAAATCACGTTGATATTACTGAAAATATCATAATCAAAGAAATGAAACGTGATAGTCTGTTAAGCAACGTAACTTCCAGAATCAACAACAAGGTCATATAAACATTCAAATCACCAAAGTAAAGTGTGATAAACTTCTTCTGACTGTATTAGACTAATGAAAACTGCCTGACATCAGGGGGAGCATCTAATGGTGTGTTGAACTATTTTCCTTCACCGAGGCTGTTTTTTCCCACAGGGTTTTGTTACTCGGCAAGGTTTTTAATGAGACAACAACAAACACCGGGAATGTAATTTCCCAGCTAAGGCTATTGTCTTTCCCACGAGGATTTTCTGCCTTAAGAATTGTGAAACAACTAGTCAACTTCAACGGAGCAAAGTGATCATCTGCAACAGATCACCTTTACTTGCATCTGTCACGTTGTACTCTTTTCCCTTCGTCAAGGTTTTATCCCACTGGGTTTTTCTTATCAAGGTTTTAATGAGGAAACATATTCAAGTCCAACTATGTTCTAAGTTTGCTTAATATTGTACTCATTTTTCTTTAGTTCAGGTTTTTTCCCTCTAGGTTTTTCCTGACGAAGTTTTAACGAGACAATTAACTTAGACTAGTCGGTCCTTGAAGATCGTATTGCATGTGATGAACTACATGTAAAGTACGAGATAACATGTGAAGTACTACATGCGAAGAATTGTACCAAGGTTTTATCCCACTGGGTTTTTACTGGTCAAAGTTTTAATGAGGCAATTGATTTCAGCTCAATTCATTAGGGAGAGGAAGACATTTGAAGAACTACATTTGAAGCGCTATATGTGAAGCACTGCATATGAAGTTCTATTGGACCGCACACGGGAGAGTGTTGTAGGGCCTGCAGCCCATAGATGTGCGGCCCATCTATATAGTTAAGGTTTACCTTTCCATGTATTAAAAGGATAATATAGCTATGAAATAAGGTTGGTCCATTATCAATAGAAATCTATTCTATGCCTCTATCTCTTTCTCTATTCATATAATTCTACTCCAAAAGAAAGGTGTATTATTGTTTGTGTTTCTGGCAGTACACGAGATTATACTGCCAGAATGAATACACATTTCATACCAGTGACCCCAAACTTTTCATGGAGTGGTTCAAAATGCGTTAACCACAATAATACATTGGGCTTGATTTGATCATCCTAAAATCTAATTTTCGCTCTTACTAATTGACTGCTTGCATCATTTAAGGCCATTAAATAATGAACTAATTAAAGAAAGAATGTACTCCTATTTCTAGGAAACCAGCAACAACTTGTAAGCAATCACGGATTATAACATGAGATCACAACATTATTCTGAATTTCATTTGCATTCTAGAGAACTAATAATACATCAAATATTAAGGGTAATAATGAATATTTAGGAGAATAATATTGCATTAAACAACTTGATTAGCTCGCATAAAAAAACTTGAGTAGTTCACAAGACCAAGAAAATGTTTGAAATTACATTAGTTATTAAGGTCGCCCCTTTAATGATCTAGCTACCGTGATGGGGTGCAGCGCATTGCTCCGTTAAAAGAACCCAGCAATATTTCACACATATTTTCCTCGGTAAGAGAAATGCAGTACTAATAGCAAAACAAGAATGATTCCGTGGGTACTAAATGTTGGGTCCAATAATTAAAATAAAGAAAAAATCAAATAAGCAAAAGTTATTGATACTTATCTCCTTTATAATGGAATTGATCGATTGACGAAACGAACGAGCTTCTCATATCTCCACAACAGTAACAAGGTAAAATTTTGGAAAACAGAGTGAGTCACGTGTTCAACACGTTCCCCTTAAGACATTAGCGCCCGGCTACACTCAAGAGTGATACTATAGCCCTCACAGGACGAATATCTCCAGGATAAAACACCCTACTACACCTACTACTAGCATATGTAGTAGATGCTCAACTTTGGAAGACTTGTGTTCATCCACATGCGCCTGGTAGCCATGTTCCTTTTCAATTTCATGTCACAATCTTCGTTTATACTCTGACCACGGACACGGTAATTTCCCAATCACCTAATACACCACATCTCACAAACCTTAGTTCCGAAACGGAAGATAAAATATGAGTTTTGAAGATAATATCTAGATTTACAAACTTCGTTTGAACCACCATATCAAAAAACTCATGATTACCCCATAAAAAATACTTTAGTTAACAACAAAAGTTTGCCCGTCAGAATTTTTCAGGAACATTTGTCTGTTTTGTAAAATATCAAAAAAATACTTTTACAACTCTGAAAATTCTGAAATTTTACGTGGGTAACTATCAGGATGTCTACTACGTTGTTTCGAAAGGGTTCATCGAAATTCCTTCTAGGTTCAGAGATAATCTCGAAACTCTACAGCTGACCAAAAAATTGTTTTTGTTTTTCACTCCACAATTAACATCCATGATTCACAAACCAACCAACCATTTTCGATTATTACAAATTATAATGTCTTAAGATTGTTGGGAGCAATAATTAAAATAAATAAAAAATCAAATAAGCAAAAGTTATTGATACTTATCTCCTTTATAATGGAATTGATCGATTGACGAAACGAACGAGCTTCTCATATCTCCACAACAGCAACAAGGCAAAATTTTGGAAAACAGAGTGAGTCACGTGTTCAACACGTTTCCCTTAAGACATTAGCGCCCGGCTACACTCAAGAGTGATGCTATAGCCCTCACAGGACGGATATCTCCAGGATAAAACACCCTACTACACCTACTACTAGCATATGTAGTAGATGCTCAACTTGAGCTTGACAACTCCGAAAAAACCGTTAAGGAAAAATTGCGAACTCTTAAGAAACGCTATAAAATATTTTCCCTTAGGGGTTCCTCTAAAATATAGAACAATCCCTTTCCCATAGATTTTACAAAAGTAGAGAATTTCTTTATATAATGGAATAAAACAATTTAAGAAGTGGAAATTCCACAATGTGGGACTAATAAGTTTATATAGTTTCTTAAAACTACTAAAAATTGGAAACTCCACAATGTGGGACTAAAAAGTTTCATTCACAAAAGAAAACGATAAATTATAATTTTTTATTAAAACTTTAAAAAATTATTATTTTTATTAATCGTTTTCCAACAATCCCCCACATGAATGAAAACTCAATAAAACATGAAAACACAGATAGATCTTGGTAAATCAACATCCCAACCTCACGATCCAAACAGACTGATCGTGCAAGTGTTGAAATCATACTAGTCATTTCGACGTCCTCTCCCTCACATAAAAGTGTGTTGACCCCAGGGTCATACTATGGATTGCATAAATCATAATAATATTGAGAGCTTTCATCTTTAGTTCTCACATGGTGAGACTATAGGTATCTTTCACCAAAGTGAAAAAACATGAACTAGTGAACCCTTAGTGACCTTTAGGTCCTAAGTTCCAGTAATACCAAAACCATCAAAACGAAAATCACATAAAAAGCGCAGGAAATACCATTTTAGGCAGAGGTGTCCATGAGGTCTTGAACCTTTGCTTAGTGAGATATTACCGGAATTACTTGCTAGAGACAGTGAACTATGTCTTGAACTTCTAGCATTTGATGTAATTCGCGATAACAACCACGGGTGATATCTCTAAGATTGTTGTCAAGCTCGTGCCGTTTTGTCCAATTTGGCCCTGGACATATCTCGTTTCTCAGAATGCTCTAGAGAATCAAAGTTCATATTCTCATAGGAAGCGGCCCACTTCCTCATTCAGATAGGTGAGTTTCCATAAAGAGTGTTACTGCTACACCCCACTTCAATCTTAAATTGAAACTATAGAACTCATTAAGACTTCTTAAAAGTCATCCTTCACATGCAGTAACACTATCACGTCTACTCCATAGGGAAGGGACAGAGAATAAAATTCTCTGATAGTGTTTACCTTTATCCACCACAAATTAGTTGTCTCATTCGAAACCTTGATCTTGTGATCTCCAGTCAGCAAGGTTGAGTATCCTTCATGGCAAGTTTAATTTATGAGCTTAAGCCCCATCCCCTTCGATGTGTTTCTAACAATCTCTTTGGATGAACCTTTCGTCAAAGGTTGCGCGATATTCTCCTTGGACTTTATCCAATCAATGGAAATAACGCCAATTGAGATTAGTTATTTTTAGCTTTAGCTATTATAGCTTGGCTAACACAGTATATAGATATAGCTGGCACAGGCCTATGCCAGAGAGGAATGTCTTCTAAAAAGCATCTTAGGCACTCAACCCCCCCTCGTGCTTTATCTATCGCAATATTCTCAGATTCCATAATAAATAGAGCAATATATGTATGTTTGGAAATCTTCCAAAACAAACCTTCCTGCTAGAGTGAAAACATATCCACTCGTAGACTTAAGAATCCTCTGAGTCAACTATCCAGTTTGCATCACAAAGTCTCTCAAGGACAGCAAGATAACTTTCATAAACCAAACAAAAGGTAATAGAGTATTTTAGGTACCGTAATACTCTACTAAGTGCATCCCAATGCTCTTTCTCTGGACAACAAGTATATCTACTTAACTTACTCACATTATAGGCAATGTCTGGACACTTACAGTTCATTAAATTCATCAGACATCCTATAACTCTTGAGTATTCAAGTTAAGATACTCCACTATCCTTAATTTTCTTGAGTCTACAAGAATAATCGTACGGAGTACAAGCAGGCTTACAATCACACTGATTGTATCTCTTAAGCACAAAATTCAACATAATGAGAATGACTAAGACTACATATGTTAGATTATTTTCTAATCCTCATCCCTAAGATTACATCAACAGGCCTAAGTCTTTCAAGTCAACGTTCTCATTCAGCGCATGTTTTTAGTGGAATTAATCACATCTATGTTTGTATCAAGTATAAGCATATCATCAACATACAAGCATACAATCACACAGGCATCCTTAACAAGTTACTTGTAAATATACTTGTCAGATTCATTAACTTAAATCCACTACACATTATCACATGATCAAATTTTCCATGTCACTGTTTACGTGCTTATTTTATAAACCATACAAAATTTTGTTCAACTTACAAAAACTTTGTCATCATAACCTTTCACTACAAAGTCCTCAGGTTGGTCTATGTAAATTTCTTTATCTAATTCACGATTTTAGAAAAGCTGTCTTAACATCCATCTGATGTATCTCTAATTTGTTTATGACAGCAATAACAATTAGCATCTCAACGTAAGTAAATCTCGTCACATGTGAATAAGAATCAAGGAAATATACACCTTCTTTTAGTTTATAGCCTTTAGCTACCAACTTAGCCTAATATTTTTCTACAGTTCCATATACCTAATGTTTCCTCTTAAAGACTCATTTACATCTCATGGTCTTACTCTCTGGAGGTAAACTATAAACCTCCCAAGTCAGGTTCCGACGGACTGAGTCCATTTCACTAAATGAAGCTTCTTACCAGAATGGGGTTTCAGTAGATATCAAGGCTTCTTTACAAGTCCAGGGCTTAGACTAAGCTAGGCATGTTATGAAGTCGGCTTCATAAGAAGTCTCAAGTCTAATTTTTTACTTCTCTTAGGCTCAACCTTAACTTCATCTTCCTTTAAGATAAGTTCTGACTATTTGAAAATAAATCTAGGGGATCAACAACACATCTCTAATGAGGTACAGGTTTAAGAATAAACATGTTCAAAGAACTCAGCATCCCTAGATTATGTAATAGTATTCACAACAAAGTCAGAAAAATCACACCAAAGTATGAAAAATCAGAACACACAACCAAAAATCTATATGTAGAAGTATACTCAGCATACCTTATATGAAGACACAATCAACATTTTTGGTTTCTATCTCTTCTTTTAGGAAGAGAATGGCAAACTTAGTCAAACACCCCCCACTTTGACATTCATAAGAAGGTCATCTACCTTCCATAAATCATATGGAGTTTTATCTGATCCTTAAGGGTACTATATTCAGGATATACTAGTTAAGAGACTGCCTCCCCCCACAAGGCCGCAGGTAATCCTGAACTAATCAACATGACAATTATCATCTTCTTAAGGATACAGTTGTTATGTTCAAGGCTTCTAATTGGTTTTGAACTTCAAGTTTATACATCTTAAGGCTTCTAAGGCATCATCCTTATCCCTAAGAAAGTATACAAGACAGTACCACGTACAATCATCTACGGAAGTTATAAACCATCTTTTACCACAGTGATTTTGGTTGAACTCATGTCATCTAGGCCTAACTGAATTAATTCTAAGGCTTAGAATTACTCTGAACATTTGTGCTAAAAGGTTTTAAAGCATTTGATTCTTCACAGATTTCACTTTTGTGTTCAAAGTCCAAACTAAATTTGGGTACGCAGCCTATGCTATCCAGTTAAGCATTGACTTATAATTTACTACGGTTACAAGCTACCACATAAAACAATCAATCACATAAAGAAAGCACAAGAATCAACTATGTTCACATCATCAGATTTTTCCGTTAAGCTTATATAGACCCAAGTCCTATAACTCTTGCTTAAAAAATAACTGCCTTGTTACAACAAGTTTTCCAGAAAAAGATCTTAATCTTTTTCCATCTACAATAGAACAAGATACAAGATTCTTGCATATGCTTGGAACATGAAAACTTCATTCAATGTGAGAGTATTACAGATATGAGCTTCTGCTCGACCTTTTCCTTTTATGCAACCTCTATTGCAGATGAGTTACTCAAAAAGAGTTTCTCGACATCCCCTATCCTCTGATAGGAGGTGAACAGGTCTCTGTTTCAACAAACATTCTTGGTGGCTCCAGAGTCCACCATCTGGTCTCTCACATTGGTTGTTAAAATAACTTCTGACATCATGTCAATGAACTCATTCTAATTTGTTTCAACTAAATTAGCATTAACTTTCTACTTATTAAGGTTTTATGTTGTCTACACTTTACTACCGTATGGCCCGGAATTTTACAAACATAACAATCACCCTTAATTAAAGTAACGCCGGATTCAATTTTACGAAACATACCTTTCTTATGAAGACTACGGTTAGAGTTGTGTTTGATATTCCCTCCTTTGTCAGCTTTGGAAGACTTGTGTTCATCCACATGCGCCTGGTAGCCATGTTCCTTTTCAATTTCATGTCACAATCTTCGTTTATACTCTGACCACGGACACGGTAATTTCCCAATCACCTAATACACCACATCTCACAAACCTTAGTTCCGAAACGGAAGATAAAATCTGAGTTTTGAAGATAATATCTAGATTTACAAACTTCGTTTGAACCACCATATCAAAAAACTCATGATTACCCCATAAAAAATACTTTAGTTAACAGCAAAAGTTTGCCCGTCAGAATTTTTCAGGAACATTTGTCTGTTTTGTAAAATATAAAAAAAAATACTTTTACAACTCCAAAAATTCTGAAATTTTACGTGGGTAACTATGAGGATATCTACTACGTTGTGTCAAAAGGGTTCATCTAAATTCCTTCTAGGTTAAGAGATAATATCTAAACTCTACAGCTGACCAAAAAATTGTTTTTGTTTTTCACTCCACAATTAACATCCATGATTCACAAACCAACCAACCATTTTCGATTATTAAAAATTATAATGTCTTAAGATTGTTGGGTGAAATAATTAAAATAAATAAAAAATAAAATAAGCAAAAGTTATTGATACTTATCTCCTTTATAATGGAATTGATCGATTGACGAAACGAACGAGCTTCTCATATCTCCACAACAGCAACAAGGCAAAATTTTGGAAAAACAGAGTGAGTCACGTGTTCAACACGTTTCCCTTAAGACATTAGCGCCCGGCTACACTCAAGAGTGATGCTATAGCCCTCACAGGACGGATATCTCCAGGATAAAACACCCTACTACACCTACTACTAGCATATGTAGTAGATGCTCAACTTGAGCTTGGCAACTCCGAAAAAACCGTTAAGGAAAAATTGCGAACTCTTAAGAAACGCTATAAAATATTTTCCCTTAGGGGCTCCTCTAAAATATAGAGCAACCCCTTTCCCATAGATTTTACAAAAGTAGTGAATTTCTTTATATAATGGAATAAAACAATTTAAGAAGTGGAAATTCCACAATGTGGGACTAATAAGTTTATATAGTTTCTTAAAACTACTAAAAATTGAAAACTCCACAATGTGGGACTAAAAAGTTTCATTCACAAAAGAAAACAATAAATTATAATTTTTTATTAAAATTTTAAAAATATATTTTTTTATTAATCGTTTTCCAACACTAAATACCCACGATAAATTGTAAACTAATTTCCTTTTGTTTAATTACATGCTTCAAAAAAAAAACAGAAAGTAAACATGCAAGGAATCAGTAGGGGTGGGGAGGATGAGTTTCGCACTAGGCTTAGCATTTGTGCGTAAAAGCAACAAGAAAACTGATCCTGACGGAAATTCTTTCATATACCTTCTAATTCTCAAGTTACTCTCGGCTGTCCCAAATAAATCGTTCGCCTGCCCTTATCATTTTCCTAATTATTTTAAGGTGTCGAATGATCATTTGGTATTTGTTGCCTATTAGGATAGTGACACGCGTTTGGTTTAGATTAGTCATTATTAGGGTTTACCTTCCAATCATTGAGGTATGAACCCCGTTTTAAGGGTAAAAATGAATTAATGAACAATTTGGCTGCTGCGACAGAAGTTACCATTATCCGATCTCTTTACGTTCGAATTTTCGTTAAATCTCACTCTCAATCGTACTAAGAACAGTACAACTGGCATCAGAGTCGTTCCAGTCGTAGCATCATGATGGCTCAAACTTGCAAGGAGCTACAGGAAACCAACAACAGGAGATCGATTCTTTACACTTGAAGGTAAAGAATCTAGCTCTGCAACCCAGTACAACGTCGACTAAAGATGATTTACAATCGATGAAAATAAAGTTGGATTCTAGTATACAGTCACTTAAGACAGATATTGAAAAGAGTTTTCAATCTCAGTTGGATTTTTTTTCTAATCGAGATCTACACAAGGATCCAAATGGAGTTTCAAGATCGGATTCAAGTGGATTTCATTCTAATTTTCATTCTGGTGGCCGAGATTCTACTCAATTTCATCGAATTCTTAAGCTTGATTTTCCTAGATTTGATGGCGACAACCCAAAAATCTGGATCCAGAAATGTGATTACTACTTCCAGATGAACAATATACAGGAATCACACAAGACAAGAATGACAGCCATCCACCTTGATGGTAAAGCCAATAAATGGTATGACAATTTTTTCCTCAATAAAGTTGATATTCCATGGCAATATTTCTGTGATAATGTTTGTTCCATATTTGAAAATCTTGCTCATGATAACATAGTTGGGTTGTTCAATAAATTGGCTCAATTGAGCACTGTCGATGCTTATTTTGAAGAATTTGAGTATTACAAGGCTTTACTATTGAGTGTTCATAAGGATTTCCCTGAGACATATTTCATTGCTAGTTTTATTGGTGGTTTAAAAGAGGAACTAAGAAGCTCAGTCCTGATGTTTGATCCTAAAACACTACTTCATGCCTTTTCACTTGCAAGAATGCAAGAAAAAACTCTTATCCTGCAACAGAAAACAACCAAGCCTGCACACAAATTATTCTCCCCTTCATATCCCACCATAAAAACCTATTCTCCTACCACTACTTCACAAAAATCTACTTTTGTTCCCTCAACTTCATCCACTGAAAACCCTGTACCTAAACCTAGCCCCACTTTACCACTCAAGAGGCTTACTCCAGAGCAGGTACAAGCTAGAAAAGCACAACGCTTATGCTTCAATTGTGATGAAACTTACAAGAGGGGACATATTTGTAAAAAACATTATTTATGTGTGCTTATAGGGGAGGAAGCTGAGGAAATTTATGAACAGGGAGGACAGACTGAACATGAAACTGATGAAGACCCTCCTCTTGAGAGTGATATGGAAATATCCTTACATGCCTTGACTGGAAATATCTCAGGGATACCATAAGAATTCCTGGTTTTGTGAAGAAAAAAGCTATCTCAATTTTAATTGATACTGGTAGCACACACAGTTTTATATATTCTGATTGGCTGCTAGCTTATATTGTTCAATTGCACAAACTGGCAATTTATTGGTCACAATAGCAAATGGGGATAAAACAATGAGTTCTGGTGTTTGTTCTCAGCTAGAATGGACTATGCAAGGTCACAAGTTTTGTGGTGATTTAAGACTGCTTCCTCTAGGAGGGTGTGACATAGTTTTGGGAGCAGATTGGTTAAGGAATTTGGGCGATGTTCTATTCAACTTATCAAAACTCTGCATTACTTTCAAACACAAAGGTAAGAAGATAACATTAATTGGTATTCAACAGAAGTCTTCACTCAGCATGATGAGTGGCTCTGCTGTCAAGAATTTTTTTCAGAAACATTCTCATGGCATAGTTGGCCAGTTATTCTCCATTACTAGCTCCCCTGCCCCACTCACCACCCCAACACCAATTACCAACTTACTCACTGAGTTCTCTGATGTTTTCACTGAGCATACCAGCTTTCCACATAAGAGAGGTTTGGACCACCAAATACCTCTCCAACCAAACTATGCACCAGTGAATCTTAGACCTTATAGATGTCCTTATATTCAAAAATCATTTGTTGAGAATCTAGTCAAAGAAATGCTCCAATCTGGAATCATACAACCAAGTCACAGTCCATTTGCCTCTCCCATTTTACTTGTCAAGAAATAGGATAACTCTTGGAGATTTTGTGTGGATTACAGAAAGATGAATAGCATCACCATTAAGGATAAATTTCCAATACCAGTTATTGATGAGCTACTGGATGAATTGCATGGCTCAATTTTTTTTACTAAGATTGACTTGAAGTCTTGTTACCACCAAATCAGAGTCTCTCCTTCTGACATCTACAAAACAGCCTTCAGAACTCACCATGGGCATTTTGAATTCAAGGTAATGCCATTTAGTCTCACTAATGCACCAGCTACTTTTCAATCTCTAATGAATAACATTTTTCAAGAACATCTTAGGAAGTTCATACTTGTTTTTTTTGATGACATTATGGTATATAGTCCTTCCTTAGAGGCTCACTTATTACACTTACAAACAACATTGGAGTTACTCAGACTACATCAGCTGACAACAAATTTCTCCAAATGCTCCTTTGGGCAATCTCAAATTGAGTTCTTGGGACACATCATTACAGGAAATGGGGTTATGGCTGATCCTGAGAAGATTTCTGCAATGGTGGATTGGCCCACTCCCACCAACCTGAAAGCCTTGAGAGGTTTCTTAGGATTTACAGGATACTATAGGAAATTTGTGCAGAATTATGGCCTCATTAGCAGACCACTTACTGAACTATCGAAGAAGGATGCTTTCAGTTGGTCTACAACAACAAATACAGCTTTTTTGCAGCTCAAACAGGCCATGACAACTACTCCAGTTTTGGCACTGCCTGATTTTAGAAAACAGTTCATACTTGAAACTGATGCTTGTGACTTGGGAATTGGAGATGTCCTTATGCAAGAAGGCAGAGCTATAGCCTTCTACAGTAAGCCACTTGGCCCAAGAGCTGCTGCCTTATCCACTTATGAGAAGGAGCTTTTAGCAATTGTTCAAGCAGTCACTAAATGGAAACATTACTTACAGGGCCAGCATTTCATTATAAACACATATCATCAAAGCATCAACTACTTTCTGGAGCAGTGGATTTCTACTACTTTGGTGCAGAAATGGCTTATAAAACTTTTGGGTTTTGATTATGAAGTCAGGTAAAAAAAGGGTTTAGAGAACAAAGTGGTTGATGCTCTATCTAGGAGAGCTCATTTGCCTGCTTCCGACAACTCCATTTCTCTATCTCAGCCTGCTTGGGCCCAAGAAATCATAGCCAGCTATGCTGATGACCCTAAAGCATAACTTCTTATTGCTCAGCTCACAATTACCCCTCAAACAACTACTCCATATTCTTACACAAATGGAGCCTTGAGGTACAAACACAGGCTTTATGTTGGCAGCTCTTCTACAACAAAATCCAAAATTCTTAACTCTTTACATTGTTCAGCTGTTGGTGGTCATTCTGGTATGCAAGCTACTTATATTAGAGCCAAATCTTATTTCTTTTGGCCTGGTATGAAGAAGGATATCTTGTTATATGTCTCCACTTGTGATGTATGTCAAAGAAATAAAGGGGAACACACATTCCCATCTGGCTTACTTCAGCCACTACCAATTCCAGATCATGTTTGGCAACACATATCCATGGATTTCATTGAAGGCTTACCCATGAGTGAAAGGAAATCAGTTATCCTGGTGGTGGTTGACAGGTTAACAAAGTACAACCACTTCATTGGCCTCCACCATCCATACACTGCTTCTTCTGTTGCCAGAGAATTCATTTCACATGTTTTCAAGCTTCATGGTCTGCCATCTTCCATTGTTTCTGACAGAGACAAGATCTTCGCCAGCAACTTTTGGAAAGACCTATTTAGTGCTCTTGGCACTCAGCTGCACCTCAATACAGCTTACCATCCCCAGACTGATGGCCAAACTGAAAGAGTAAACTCTTGCCTTGAGAGTTATTTGAGATGTGTGTGTGGTTACCAGCCGAAGAAATGGTATTTATGGCTTCCCCTTGCAGAATGGTGGTGTAACACCAACTACCACACCAGCTTGAAGATGTGCCCATTTCAAGACTTGTATGGCTATCTCCCACCACACTTAGCTTTTCCTTCCACTATCACCACTTCTGTTGCTGAAGTTGAATCTTATTTAAAACAAAGGGATGATGTGCTGTCCTTACTCAAAGATGCTCTACAAAAATCTCAAGAGAAAATGAAGTTTTTGCTGCTGACCAAAAAAGGACTGATAGAGTTTTCTCTGTAGGAGACAAGGTCTACTTGAAGCTGCAACCTTACAGGCAAGCATTTGTGGCTCTCAGAAGAAACTTGAAACTTGCTGCCAAATACTATGGGCCATTTGAGGTAATACAAAAAATTGGTTTGGCTGCTTACAAGATACAGTTACCAGCTGAATCAAGAATCCATTGTAGGATCAGAATTCGCGACAACGATAAGCTCGCGAAATTTTTAACAACGCATTACAAAAATGTCACAGAGCACTTTGAGAAACGACAAAATAGGTGATATTAGCTTAAATATAAGAAAAATGTAATAACTTTGCGAAGATTAGAAGATCTGCGAAATTAACATTTGTAAGCTTGCGATATCATCGCAAGCCAGATCCGAAATTAGGGGAAATCTTAGCTGTATATGAGCTGTCATCCACTAGGTAGCATCCTATATAAAGAGAAAGGTAGGAGAGAAAAAAGTAACTGGTATTATTATTATCTTCTTATTCTTCCCCAAAAACCAGAGAGAGAGATGGAGCTCCAAATACTCATTAATGGAGTCTCAATGTAATTCATATGTAATTCAATGATCATAGTGAAACCTAACCCCGTGGATGTAGATCATATTGATCGAACCACGTAAATCTTGTGTCTTATTTTCTATTTTCATTATCTTTATTTTCATACCAAATAAGTTTAGATCTAGAAATCATAGTCATGATAATACAAGGGGTGTGTTGTAGGATTTCCTGCAACTACATTTTGGCGCTAGAAACAGGGAGGAGTAAAGGATTTATCCCTCCTGTAGCTTGTTGGTTCAAGAAATTTCCATGAAGATTAGCTATTGTTCATATTTTTCTAGATCTACAAAGTTTAGGTTCAAAAATGGAAATTTTATGGAAGAAATCACACTTTCAGGGAGTAAACATCATCAACAATTCAAAGACATGAAAAGAGTGAGAGAAAAAAATTAGTTGTTGTGGTGAAATTTAAGGAAAAAATGGAAGTTTCAGTGGAAGATTTTCATGTTGAGGAGAAGAAACAAGAGAAAGACGAAGATAAGATAAGAGGCAGGCGCTGTAATTTCTGTCACAAACAGAAATTCGCACAGATGGTTTAAGGTTGAGCGAACAACAAATAGGTCACGGGTTCGAATTCGTAGAGAAACATTTTTTCATTTTCTTCTCATTTGCATGGGAGAATAAAAGAATAAGGAAAAACGTTATGCGTTAATTTCGCAGAGAGGTTCTTGCAAAATTGGTCCAGAGAGCAGTATGTGCGTTCGTGGTCGCAAGTTCGAATTCGCTTTTTTTCCTTTTTACAGATAGCGAAAAAATGAATAATTTCGCAATATTGTTTCATTATTTCACAAACAAGAGGCAGCACAATTGGTCATCTGCGAAGTTAATGAGTTCATGGTCGTGTGATCAAGTCCCAACACAGGCTTATTTTTTCGCACATATATTTCTTTGATTATTTCGCACAGAAGAGAGTTGATGATAATTTCGCAGAGATATTTCGCAAAGAAGAAGCTTGCACATTTGGTCAGGAGGCATGAATGCAAGCAGCAGGTCGCGAGATCAATTCTTGCTTCTCGCATGATTATTTTTGTTACGCGAAATTTATACAGAATTGCCTCTCACACAGTTGGAATTTGATTACTTCGCAAGAACTCTGATTATTTCACAAGAGATGCTTAGCACAGTTGGTATGGTGTGAGAATATGCAAGTAGCAGGTCGCGGGTTCAATTCTTGCCTCTCGCATCTATTTTTGCTAAGCGACATTTATACTTCATGCAACGTATTTTTCGCGCGAGATTGACAACAACAGCGAATCACATAAAAGCTAAGTACCACTTTCCTTGAATATTTTACTTTTACAGAAAATAAAAGATTTTTGATTTGATTTACAAAAAGCGATTCAATCGCACGATTACAAAGATTTCAAGATTTCAAAGATTACTAAGATTTCAAGATTACAAAGACTTCAAAATTACAGAGATTTCGAGATTTCAAAATTACAGAAAACTGAGAAAATTCAATTTATATGTTTCTCTAGAATATTTCTTTTGCAGAGAATAAAAAGATTTTTGATTTGATTTACAAAACGCGACAGAATAGCAAAATTACAAAGATTTCACAACTACAAAGATTTCAGAGTTACCATGTATTAGAATTTCTCTTGAATATTTATTTTGATTCAAATGATATGATATTATGAGAATGAAAGAATGAATGAAAGAGATGACAGAAATGAAAGAATGAATGAAAGAGATGACAGAAATGAAAAGATGAATGAGAGAATAAAGAAACGCGAACATTTCGCAGAAACAAAGAGACGCGAAAATTTCGCAGAAACGCGAATAAAATTTCGCAGATAGGGGCGAACCTTTATGGCGTACCCTAGTTCGCGAATACAATTTCTCAAGAGGCAAATGTAAGACCTAAAGTACGTCATATAAGGGGGTACCTGCTGCATGGCTCAGGGAAAGGTTACACCGCCCCGGAACCTGAGTCATGGAGATTTGGGGTCAATAAAGCCTATCCGGGAGAGGCACCTTGGATTCTCAGCTTAAGCTTATGACTTAGGTTGGGCGACTAAGGTAATAAGGACTCTCCCAAGGAGTGCAGAATCTGATCAAGGCGCCAAGGTACACGGTTGAGTCAAGAGTTCCAGGGGCGTATGGAGCGTACCTTTCCATTCTTGACAAGTCTTGGCTTATACTGCACTCGACCCGAAGAAAACCCCACTTAGGGTGCAGTCTCGCAACCATAAGCCCTATAGGTAAAAGGGACAAGAGGCTGCGAAAACAACTGGTTGTTGTTAAGACCGGATGGGAAGAGCTAACCTTGTATGGTAGAAGTACGCCTCCTTGAAGGGGCAACCAGGGGGAGATAAGGGCGGCACCCTCCATTAGGGAGCTGATAAGTGTCTTAAGACGCAAATGTCATGAGGTATTTTACTCGCAAGGGTATTAAGACTTGTCATATTTGTGCGACAATCCTGAAGAGGCAATAATACTAGAGAAAAAGATAAAACGAGATCAATGGGTCATTAGTGTGAAGACGTCCTGCGATTTCGTCGCAAGACGACAATGTCATGGGGCTTTATTTTCGCAAGAATATTTAGGCCTGTCATATTGCCGCAACAACCCTGAAGAGGCAATAATACAAAAGAAAAAGTTAAGGCAAGATCAATGGGTTTTTGCATGAAAGTGCAAAGACGTCCTGCGATTTTGTCGCAATGACAAGAGGTGGTAAAATAAGACCTTTAACTAGGAAGGCAAAATAAGACCACATAAAAAGATGAGTAAGCAAATAAGCTTGCGAAAATGACTATATGTAAGCAAATAAGCTTGCGAATATGTATATGGAAATGAAACTGAGGCAGTGAAAATGCCGCAGACTTGATACTATGATCATACTGTTATGAGATACTAATAGTGCAGGAAAGAGGAATGATGAAACACAAGTAAGAACTTGTGAGGAACAATAATTACACGAAGAGGAATGCATACACTAAAGAAAAAGCCAGAGAAATGGAGAATCGAGGCAATTTAAAGCTACATCAATTTTAGCGTGCAAAATGAGCTAAGTAACACAAACATTAGCTATACATTGAAATAGATAAGCATTCTCATCATACTCGCATCATAAAAGCATTGCATAAGCATTTCATAGCATAAACATCGCATACACATTTCATAACATAATCATCACGTAAGCATTATATTCGCACAAGTACTTTACAAAACTGTACGGAATAATATTGCAGAATTTCGCAATAATATCGCAGAATTTAGCAGAAGTATTCAGGATTACTCAGAATCACAGGATTATTCAGAATTTCGCAAGATTATTCAGAACTTCGTAGAATGATTCAGAACTTCGCAGAATGATTCGAAATTTCGTAGAATGTGTCAGAATTTCGCAGAATGTGATTATTTCGAATGATGTGATTATCTCGCTCAATTATTTCGCACAATTATAAGCAACTTGAAGAGATTATACTATCGCATGCGCACAAAACATGAGACAGAGGCAAGATAAGAATGAAGAAACAATTCGCACATTCAACATTTTTTCAAGGATTCTACCCTCATAGATAAAGAACAGAGGCAACTATGGATTACCAAGAAAACATTTTATGTTCTTTATCTTCTCGGCAAGAATCACCAAACATGGAGTAATAATTTCGCATGAATAGATGCAATACTTATTATTCTCATTCAAGAACGGATACTTCTTATATTGCGAGGATTGAATACTTCTTATACTTCATCAAGGATACTTCATGCTTCGCATACTTCATAAAGGATACTTCATACTTCGCATACTTCTTCAAGGATACTTCATACTTCTTATACTTCAAGGGTTAATACTTCTTATTTACTTCGCAACGCTCCGAAACTTCACAAAAGAATAGAGGCAAGTACGTACTTTTCAAGTCCAATATTCTTTCGCTCGTTCCTCCAACAACTACAACAAGGTGGATTTTTTCCTGAAGATCGCTCTTCAAGCAATATTCAAGAAAAAAGAGGCAAGATGTAGGATCAGAATTTCGCGACAACGATACGCTCGCGAAATTCTTAACAACGCATTACAAAAATGTCGCAGAGCACTTTGAGAAACGACACAATAGGTGATATTAGCTTAAACATAAGAAAAATGTAATAACTTTGCGAAGATTAGAAGATCTGCGAAATTAACATTTGTAAGCTTGCGATATCATCGCAAGCCAGATCCGAAATTAGGGGAAATCTTAGTTGTATATGAGCTGTCATCCACTAGGTAGCATCCTATATAAAGAGAAAGGTAGGAGAGAGAAAAGTAACTGGTATTATTATTATCTTCTTATTCTTCCCCAAAAACCAGAGAGAGAGAGAGCTCCAAATACTCATTAATGGAGTCTCAATGTAATTCATATGTAATTCAATGATCATAGTGAAACCTAACCCCGTGGATGTAGATCAAATTGATCGAACCACGTAAATCTTGTGTCTTATTTTCTATTTTCATTATTTTTATCTTTATTTTCATACCAAATAAGTTTAGATCTAGAAATCATAGTCATGATAATACAAGGGGTGTGTTGTAGGATTTCCTGCAACTACATCCATCATGTCTTCCATGTATCCCAGCTGAAGCAACACATTGGTACCACTCACATCCCTTCTCCTGCACTACCTGTTTTAGATACAGATAGACAGTTTCTTGTCATTCCTGCAGCTGCTCTAGACTCAAGAACTATTATGCGCAATGGTGTTTCTGTGCCTCAACTACTTATCCAGTGGACTAACTCTTCCACCACAGAGGCTACATGGGAGGATGCAAAGCACATTGCTCATCATTTCCCTAAATTCCATCCTTGAGGACAAGGATCTGCTGATGGGGAGGACGTTGTCATATACCTTCTAATTCTCAAGTTACTCTCGCCTGCCCCAAATAAACGTTCGTCTGCCCTTATCATTTTCCTAATTATTGTAACGTGTCGACTGATCATTTGGTATTTGTTGCCTGTTAGGATAGTGACACGCGTTTGGTTTAGATTAGTCATTATTAGGGTTTACCTTCCAGTCATTGAGGTATTTAAGTTGTAATGAACCCTGTTTTAAGGGTAAGAATGAATTAATGAACAATTTGGCTGCTACGGCAGAAGTTACCATTATCCGCTCTCTTTCCGTTCGAATTCCGTCAATTTCCGTTAAATCTCACTCTCAATCGTACTAAGAACAGTACACATTCTTCCCAATTTGATTTTTGGGATCCAAGAGACTTAGTCTTTTTCTATGAGAGGGAACTTGCCACATTATCAAGCAAGCTTCACACCTAGCCATTCTGAACTTACCGGATCCGACTCTACTGTTGTTTATAGTAGCCACCAGGTCCTTGCTGATGAGGAGGGTAAGGACCAGGAGGAACACTATATGGTGGTGGAGCATGCGATGCAGGTTGCTGTGTATGGACATCATAGTAGGGATCCCTCCAGCCAGGATAAGTTGGTTGCCCATATTCATGTTGTTGTCGTTGGGGCTGAGAAGGTGGTGGATACGGGCTACCAGAGGTCTGTAAACGGTAGGGAGGCGGTGGTTGCGGTGAGTTGCCATATGATGGTGAAGGACGAGCATATGAGGTGCTTGAAGGTGAGAATTTGGTGGAATTTGAGGACCTGGTGGCAGAGATCATGTTCTAGGAGCCTGCTGCTGCTGGTTACCAACGGGAGGATAAGATTGGTTCTTACCATCCTGAAATCTAAGACCTGCTACTTGTCCGGACCTCTTCCATCATTTCCCAGCACTGCTGCTTTACGTTGGTTATTGCATCCTGCTCAGTACCCCAAAAGATTTATTCATATTTCTCAATATTAGAAAGTTAATATGCATCAACTGATTCAATGAAAATAAGCCCAGCATGACTAACAAAAACCACATCTCTTCATACAAAAAGAAAAAAAACATAAGCTTATAAGTTTTTCGAAACTCTGTTTCCAGTGCCGACGAAACATTTATAAGCTAAGAATAGCTAAGGTATCTTTCTCCTAAGGGTGTACCAAATCAACTAATACAAAGTGAGTTTTCGTGAAAATAGAAATATGCAATTTGAAGTGATCACTTAAATGTTTTTAGAACCTACGCTAAGCTTCAAATTTGCGCAGCCTTCGTACATAAAGTAAGGTCTTGAGATGAGAACTGTAAGATTACATACTTCCAATTTTATATGTTGTAAACTTGTTATGTATAATCTCAACTTTTAATCAAATTAGATGCTCTTATCAACAAAAGCAAGTTATACCAAAATAGAATAAGTGGTAGTAAAAAAAATGTAGAAGATAGTGCAAATTAAACAGAAGATGCAAAAGTCATAGAGAGTATTAAAATACGGAGTATATTAAGTAGCACAAATAAAAAGAGAACTCTAAGTGGTGAAAAAGAAGAAGAAGAAGAAGAAGAAGAAGAAGAAGATAGCCTGGATTGAAGTAGTTTCACCTGAAGAGTAACATAAGAATTTCAATCCTTCTCTAATATTCTCCTTTGAGTTCTCGAAAGTTAGCTATATCAGCTTGAATTTGTTTATAGCTCTTCTTGCGAGATGCTGGAAAGATTCCATGAGACAATTGTTTGTTCAAGAGTCAAATGCGCTCAACAGAGTGTTTCTTGTTTCTTAAAGTATTACCAGAAAGAAAATAGTCCACTCACCTTTGTAGTCTTCAAAACTAAACAAAGCAGCAAATTTGTCATTCTGAGCCTGTAGGAAGGAAAAAGTAGACAATTCAACATGTATCTACAGTAATAGATGGGTTTGGTAACACCAAATCCTCAAGAGATGAATAAGGAGCGGATACTTCTAGTTCAAAGAAGAGAGCAAGAGACTTGAAACCGATTGACAGAAATGGGATCATCACTTCAAAGCTAGAGCAAAGAGATAACCTGCATCTTTACTATCAAGTGTTCTTGCGCATAGATATTTTGTGCGATTTCTTCACCGACATGGTCATACTTTGGCAATCTCCTTCCTGAAAAGAACATCATATGACCCGGGACACTCATCAACTTGGTAATATATCATCCGGCAATCTCCTTCCCTAAACCAAGAACGAACAAAAAAAATTCAGGATAAAATTGTACCTTCCTTTTCATCTCTTTGAGCATGCCTTAGAGACCAGCACGTTGAGCACCAAGATTCTTCAAATGTCTCTGTAATAAATGAAAGCATTAGTTGGTAGGTTTACGAATGTGCCTAAACAAGAACAAACTGACTGGATCAATTTACTAATTCTATAGAACATGGCAATGCCATAAAAAAGCTCCCACAACTGCATCTTCACCGGCATCTAGTGACATTATTGGCCTTGCAAGAGTTGGAAGTGCAGATTCTATCTGATCCAGATCAAAGTCATATAAGATGGATTAGAATTTTATCATTTACCATACTCTTGACTTATCAAAGTTACAGCTGACAGTGCATCAGCTTTCTTCTCTTATTTTGGTCCACTAGATCATCAAGTTAAGGTTTGAAAGCTAATTTTATACCAACAATCAATCAGTAGTTGCTGGAACCTGGGTTTAGACTTCTAGCATGTGAAACCTTTCACAAGCCAAGGTGTCTGAACCTCCACCTAAGAAATACCAGGTTCTCACACCATGTGGAGGACAAGTAGGTGAAGCTAAGCCTGCTACTGAATGAGACCAACCTGAACTTTAGGGTTGAGGGCTATGTTGTAAAAGGCGCTGGGGGAGGCGAGGCGCCAAGCCCATCGCCTAGCGCTTAAGCGCTCCTAAGGCGCCCTAGGCACCCAGAAAAAAAAAATGTTCATGGTTTGGCGCCTGGGAGCCTTTTTTTGCCAGGCGCTAGCCCCACGCTTAGTGCGCTTTTGGCGCTCGCCTTTTACAACATAGGTTGAGGGTGAGTTTAGCTCGACATGACTAACTAAAAGAAGAAACATCAAACGACCTAAACTGAAACAAAAAACAATGCATAACACCTGGAGTGTATTGCTCATGACGTCTTCATTACAGTTTTAGGTAGAGGGTTGATCGTTCAGTCTCAGCTTCCATGTGAAGCTGAGGCTTTTTCTTTTAGAACTTTGACGACCTTCCATTTGTATTAGAATCTGAGCTTGTAATTCATGTAACTGCTACGGAGAAAAAGGTCGTTACAGTTAATTCATCTAACCAAAATCTATATGAAACTGAAGCACAACAGTTCGAGAAGGTAAAGGTGTAAGTCATACAAATCAAATTCTACGCCATCTAAGTGATGTTAATATTTTCCTTTCTGAAGTTAAATAATGTATGTATGAAACAATCTATAATATAGATAACTTCTACCGACAATACCGAACTAAAAACTTTATACCAAAAACATAAACAAACAGATATCAGAAAGGAAACTATTAAAATCTAGCGTATGCGTAGACAATGCTTCTTAAACTTATACTTGCAGATACATAATGTCAGGTTAGGATTATAAGCCCGTGTCAAGGAAATGGAAAGAGTTTCTTTAAGGATGCACCTGTACTTGGTCAAAGTAGTCCTGCAATTTCTTACAATCTTTTCTGTTCTTTTAACAGGTTTATGGTGTTAGGCCAGTAAGGAAATGGCTATAGAAGAAGGTGGTGACGGAATTCTCAAAGATGCTCGTTAAAGAGGTGGTGACGGAATTATCAAAGAAGCTCGTTAAAGAGGAGATTGATGAGAACTCTACTGTGTATTGATGCAAGTATACATGGGAAATGAACTTACTTATCGAGTGGAGAAGAACCGTGGGCTGGTGAATGCAGCACTGGGGAGAAGTCTGATATACGGATTGAGATCCCAAATGGTGTGAAGAACGATGTGGCCTCTCAGGCTGTGACAAATTATATGGTTTGTCCCAAATGAAAATAAGACCATTAGTTTTGCCTAAATTTACAACCTCTGAAGTACCCTATACTGCACACAAAACAAAGAATATAACTCAGTTAAGAAAGTGTATGCAACAACTCCATAAATAAATTACTTCTAGCGACATATCGAACTAAATTTTTTTACCAAAAACATAAACAAACAGATATCCAAAGGAAACTATTAACATCGATCAGCAATCTAACTGAAAGAATCTGACAGGGTACCAGCCCTAATAAAGTACCCAATTCTATGCCATCTAAGTGATTTTAATAGTTAAGAAAAAGGTCGTTAAAGTTAATTAATCTAACCAAGATCTATATGAAACTAAAGCGCAACATTCCGAGAAGGTAAAGGTGTAAGTAATACATATCAAATTTAATGTAAAATACATACTCTTCAAGTTTGTAACATACATACCTCCTCAAGTTTAATTTGAGGAGAAGAACTGAAATTGGGGGTTTGGGTCCCCAATTGGAAATAAGTTCAAAATCAGAATCAAAGTTGTTTTTCTCTAAAAGAATGATAATGGTGTTCCTCTAACAATTATTCATGTAGCATATATCTTTCTCATTATGTTTCTTGCAGTATATGAGCACATTAACTTAACCTGCAACACCAACAAGTTGAATGGTCGTTATTAAGGTTAATTCTTCAAACACTTAGTCAGCACAATCAACATATATGAAACTGAAGCACCACAGTTCGAGAAGGTAAAGGTGTAACTAATACAAATGGAAATTCGATGTAAAATACATACCTCATGAAATGAGTTTTCACCACTTGTAATTCAGCTTCAGAACCAGATGGACCACCACTGATCTAAACTGCCTCCACATCTTCTTTAATATCAATTGGAAGAGAGCTGTTCCCTTCCAAAGCAAGAATTGATTCAGGGAGATCCATTCTTTAAGCCTCACTCGGGTTAACTCGCTCCCTTGCTGCAGCTTCTCGGCTTGTGTCCTGACGTTGATTACTACCACGCGACACATATAACTACTTGTCGGAGCTATAAGAAGGAAAGAAAGAAACCAAAATGAAATCTGAAACTGTAGGAATTCTTTAGAGACAGCATACCTGAATTAGGAGTATCTGCGTACTTCGGTTCTTGGGGCGATGTAAATGAATCCGCCAAATGCTATCATAAGAAAGTTCAAGCTTATAGTTCACATCACAATAAGATGAAAGAAAGCTTAATTTACGAAACCCAAACTCGAAATCCACAGTCACATTGAGCCCCTTCCAAATTACATGGAAACAATCATCAGAAACCTGGCACCCAAAATGCAGAGCAGGAGCCTGTAAATGAAACATTGAAACCCTTGGCTTTGGTACAACATCACGCGCCAAATCCCTAACTTTTAAATATGACTTGCCATAATAGAGCCATTGATTTATCGAAGTAGATATAAACTCAGCATCTTGTTTGCTTATGAATTGCACATTTGCAAAAACTCTAGGATTTGGCCCCTTAATTTTGGACTTTGGAATATCTAGTGCATATACAGTTCCCTTGCCAGTATAGTTCTCCAGGAATTCTTTTACCATTTCTGCATTCACATAAGAAGGGAACCCGTAAACTTGAATTGTCTTTCCCATCCTCCTCTCTATTAGCCCAAGTTAAGATTTATGAAGACAATTTCCAGCTTACGTACATCAACTACTGACATAATCTTTTATTAAGCACAAAAAAGAATTTCAACCAACAGAAAACTTTGGTCCAACATGACATCCACAAATGGAAGTAAACAACATACTTACAAATTCATCAGTAGCGGAATACCAAAAAGATAAAAGCAAGGATACCTTGGAAGGTCTTGAGAACCTTGGAAGAACATAACATTATGCATTTGTTAAATTGAGACCGCATATAAGAAACGCTAAATCAGAGTGTTCAAATCATCAATAGCATTCTAACATTTGCAGCATGGGTCACCTGGATCCTAAACTACATCAAGCAAGCAAAGAGTATATGTTGATTTAAGAGAATCATTGACGAAAGGTATGCGATTGTAGTCAATCTTAGACAGCCTAACTGCATATGGCACTTCATGTTCCAAAAATAACACAATTTTTAAACATACCCCAGTTCCAATGTATAACGTGAAAATGAAAACGGCTGTTTAAGATATGTTTCAGTCAATCCAGAAATGTAGCTACTAACTAAAGATTGAAGATATTTATTGTTTTGTCAATGTTCAAAGAGTGGATGGTGAAACCACTTTTCAATACTTCAACTTATCTTTTTCTTTTAGCACCCATTCAAATACCTTTTCCTTCTCCGCACTAAATCCATCAGCAGCTTCTTACTCTTAGATTGGTCTGACAGTTGTTTGAAGTGCATTAATGTGTTGTGAGCCATCAATGTATTAGACTCTATTTATACAATGCTATTGTAGGTAGATTCCATCTATCATTCAACTTGACATTCTGTAACCTTCTTAGTCAGTAGCAGATTTATTATAATTCCAGTGTAAACACCCCAGATATCCCAAAACGAATTGGAATGAATACATCCATGTATATGTAAGCCGGTTTTCAAGCCTAGTAACACTAAATTAATGTTATTTGGTATCTAACTAGAGCATCACATCAGGTACAAGACTAATCTAGTCTAAACAACAATTTTTTGTTCTTCTTTCCCAAATCTACAAAGAGGGTTAATTGCCACCACAGGTCCGCAGTATATGCTAATGAAAGTAAATCCTATCCCAGACACTGGATTGGATACAAAGTTTTTTTTATCAAACCTCACTGAGGCCATGCATAGGACTCTCAAACCCCTTGTAACCTAGTTTTTAAACTAATTTCCATCCAATATCAAAATCAAAAATGCTACTCATGATCAAGGGTTTGGAAGCCAATAGTTCTGACCTTATTAACAAGTTTGCTATTATTAGCCTATTTTTAATTTTGTTCCATGAAGCAACAACAAAGAATAAAAAGCAAAGTTATTCCGAATATACTGACAATTCTAAGGATCAGGGAGTTTCAATTTACCCATGACGATGAGGTGGTTGAAATTTAGAGAGAAAAGCTGGAGTTAGAGAATGAAAGGTAACAATTAGTAAGTGCTGAAGCAAGCCCTGACTCGGGTTGCTAACTCAGTGAATCTCCTCCTCCTCCGGGGGCAAACCCACCACCATGACTCGTCTTCGTCGTCTTCCATTGGCTCAGTTGACATGGTAATGTTTCCCAATAGCAGAGTTATTCAGGGATTTGTAAGATCTCCGTTGCTCTCTCTCTCTCTTTTAGGTTATAGGATTGTCAAAAGTCTCGAAACGCGGGAATAGGGAACCCGGAACCTCACCAAAGCTTTGGCAAGCTTTATACTTACACTCTATTTACACTGTTTTCGGGTATTAAGAATTCTTTCGTTTTTTTCCCAACAAAGAAAGAAATTTTTTGTTAATCTATAAAATAAGAATATGTGTAAATTGTTGATCGAAATAAAATGCAAGATGACTAAATAGATTGGAACACATCATAGTAGTAAAGAATTAAAGAGCTTACGAACTCACAGGAGAGTTTAGTGCTGCTGGGATCGACCAGAAAGCAAGTGCCAAATGCGCCTCTTACAAAATTATGTGTAGTCCCTTGTCGTGCCTTACTGAAATATGCATGAAATTATTATAAAAATCAACCTTATAGATAGTGACATAGCGTTGGCAAATGCAAGTATTGAGATGAAAATACTGGTTTTTCAGAAATCAGAACAAGTAGATGTGATTCTTTTTTTATTGTTGGTTTATGGTTTATATAGTCCTTGTTTTCACGATTGAGCTTCTGTTAGTGTTGATTGAGTCCATAAAAATTAGTCTCCATTCATTTTTCAAAAGCAAAGCAACTGTTTTACTCTTATTCATCGATCCAAAAAGAATGAATAAATCAACAGAGATTTTACCAGAAAGAAGCCATGGTATTTTAATGGTATATATACTAGGCGCTTACTGTACCAAGTACGACCAAATCATTCAGCTTTCTCCCAGTTCCGCATTTAGAACAATTCAGTGTACCTAGAAAGGGCCTTGAAGGAACTGTCAGTGACAAGACTGCAAACATCTTCTCCTTGCTTGCATCCGAAACTTCACCCATAGGCGTGGGCTTGACCAGCGAATGTGCTGGAAGAGGGGGTAACGAATCAGATGCAGGAACCCTCATGGGATAAACTTTATTATTCTCTTTAACAGCTGTCTCTATATTGCGATTCAGACTAACTTCTAATTAATTAATTGAATCAACAACCTGTTGGGTAACCGCTTTTGTATATTTCTTTGCCTCCATCGAAGTACTAATTCCACTCATCAATCTTGCGATTTCTTCCGCAATCTCCTCTTTGGCATGCAGTTCCAAACCATATGTGTAGCAAGCCTCCACATGAAACTGAGCTTCCTTTAGCTCTATATGATATACCTATGATTGACCGGTCGAAATGCTGGTTGAGAGGAGCAACATTTAACGCTGAAAAAGATTCTTCGTAGTACGTACCGACGTGTCATATATTCCAGTGCACCTAGCTTAGAACTCGCACAGAGTAAATAAATGATTTTAAGTTTATCACTAAGCTAAGTTCACATAAAAGTTTGTTTTCTATGACTAACTATTGTGCATACTCGAACCCCTGAAATCTTGACGACTACAACTCAACAGCCACCACCATAGAGTTTTATCTGATCCATCCAAAATCAATCTAAATACCAAAAAATGGGACTTTTTCAAGGGTAAGAACTGCATTACAGGAGACTTTTTCTATGACTACATTACAATACGAGAGAGAAATGTAAGAACTGCCCTGCTTGAGACCTTAGCTCAATGACCAGGACCTCTACCTTCAGAAGTAACTTTCAGCATTCCTGTGCGTGAGCAAGCATAAGTCTCTCTAACATACCAGCACAATCAACAGAAAGTAGTTGAAGACCTCAGTTTGATTCTAATCTCCGGTGTCAGTTTTAACTGCAAACAGAAGTAACCGGCCACTGATTATTATAGATATCATGTCACCCTAATTGAGAGGAGCAGACACAGATGCTTTAAAATATTGATTAGACTCTGGACGTTGCATCTTCCAGGATAGTAAACCATGTGACAAGAACACTGCACTCCAAGGTGAAGTAGGTATACTGGAACAATTATGTGTGACTACCAGTTTCCCACTGAATGTCATGCCATGTTTGCTCATCTGAGCTAGGCTAACACCGAAGAGTAAAACTGAAACGAAGCTAGTAGTATGATATTAAATATTAATGCATACGATTTTTAACCAGTAGAAGGGCTAACCAATAGAAGACCAGTCATTAGGTTTCATCACCATAAGCCAAAGTACCCAAACAATCCAAAACAAACCATGATAACATAAACATAAACCCCTAAAATTTCACGAAAACAATTGCAAGACAAATATAATAAAAGTTCATGCTTAAGTTAAAGTTTTACTTATGATCAAGATCAAGTTTTACTAATCATCCATAACAATAAACCCATATGAAGTATTATAAAAGTTGATACATAATAAGAATCTATTCACTCAGGTACCACATCTCCTACTTCGGTTATTTCGACATTGATCCCAATTCCTGCAGCTCTTTGTGCCGAGAGGTCTTACAACTGCCTGACGGAGTTTCCCAGCTACAGCTTGCGATCCTGATCTTCTAGCCCTTCCTGCTGCTTTGTTAACACACCTCTTGGCGAGGTCTTTACCCTCTTCAAGAGTCAAATTATCTCTGTAATTTTCTTCCAGAAATTGTTCCAAGTCATCAGTATAATCACCATCAAATTTACACTCAGTAAGATCACCAGCAAATCGATTCTCAAGAAGCCCCTCATCCAACGAGAATTGCGCGAAAAACATTTGGGGAATATCGCCTTCAAATAATGCTACAATTAAACCACATACCACTCTTATGCGGTTTCGATCTTCTGGCCATGAAGTGCCCTCCTCATCCATCTCAGTGACAAATTCCTGGAAAAGACCTATACAATCCTTGATATCCTCTTTTTCATTCATTCTGGTGTAGACGTTCTGACCGAACAATTGTCTACCACATTTGGCCCGAACCCAATAGGGTCCGGCCAAGATTTTATCCGACACTAGTTCCCCTGTATGCACGAAATAAATAAATAATTATGGAACGAAATAATAAGATGATGAATTTCAGTAAGAAGAAAAACTAACAGTCAATTTCTTCATTTGATAGAACTCTAAATATAAGCTCTAATGGGTTAACAAAACCGGACAGATGATTTCATGATCTCATTCAACTTTTCTGAATATTAATGTTATAATTGATAAATTGTTATACATTGACCCTACGTTTTGATTAATCACGTTTAAATGTGAGAATCAAAAAACAAACAAAGTTTTTGTTAAAAAATTATTACCTCCTGATGCATTCAACGGTGTAACACCACCTTGATGCAAGACCCTCGTATCTGCAACCAGGACAATGACATTGATGTCTTTCAAAAGAAGACCCACAATAAGTGAGCCATCCTTCATGAAAATCTACACAAGACAAACAATGATTTATCAGTTTCTCTTCTTTTCTTTTTAAGAACAACTTACATCATGATAAAAAGAAAAGAAGGAGAGAGTAAAATAAAAAATCAATTAACCATTCTCAAAAGCTATCAGGAAAAGGTTTATTTGGTTACATAATTTCTTTTTTCTTTTAAAGAAGAACTTAAATCTTAAACCCTAGAAAAACTAGTGTGAGAGCTTCAAAATAAACAGAACAAGAAAGGAAATAAAAATAAAAATGAAGAACATCAGGATAAAAAAGAAAAGAAGTACTAGAAAGTAAAATAAAAAAAAAAACAAGTTACAAATCTTAAACCCTAGAAAACGAGTGTGAGAGCTTCAAAATAAACAGAACAAGAAAAAGAAAGGAAAAAAAAAAGAAGAAGGAAACTCAAAAACCTATTAACCTAAAGTAGTTGGAATCAGAAACAAGGAATTTTACCAAAATGTTGGGGTTCTTGTTCTTCTTGTTTTCCCATATGAAGTTGGGGTTCTTGTTCTTCTTGTTTTCCATTATGCTTATGAGAGGAGGTTTTTTCTTTTTTGGTAAGAAAATGGCACTCAACAGCAACTAAGTGAGCCTTACAATGTTTATGAGAGGAAGTTAAAAGCTTTCAGAGAAAACATTTTATTCAAACATTTTTAGAAGACTACGGGTACTAAAACCAACATTTTCCTTTACAGGAAATAAGTTTGATTATTTGGGTTTTTTCCTTTTCCCGTTGAATATTTGTATGTGTCTTTGTTGATTTCTTGGTAAAGAAAGAATCGCTATTTAAGTTTAAAGACAACTCTTTAACTAGCTGACTAGTGCAGTAGTGCAGAAAATAAAAGACAACTCTTGAGTATTTGTATTGTTGTCAAAAGAAAAAAAAAGAAAAGAAAAGAAAAATTCTTAAATATATTGATGTCTTTAATTTCTTGATTTCTTGGTGCAGTAGTATTACAAGGTTACATACAAAGTACAAACCACACAGTTTATATTTATTTATTTTTAGGCTAAACACTTTCCCTCTCTTTCTCATTCTATGTTTCTCATTGAACTTATGCAAGACGATTTATGTTAATGAATCTAATGATAACGGTGGAGACTGGTATTAATTCTTTGATTAATCAATTTTTACATTCATGATGATGATGATCATCTAATGAACTCCAGTAGCAGATCTTGCAATTCATTTGGAATTATTACATTCATGATTCTCTTTCCTTAGTCTCACTATATTGTTAGATTTTTATTTAAAAACATTAAATATTTTCATCAATCCAAATAATTCAACCATAGAAAGAAACCCATCTATCAATTTGGAGAGAAATAAATTATCAATGTGATGCTTACCTGATCAAACACGTATTCGATAGATTAGGAAAAAATGTATTTCTTTTTATTTGGAAAAATTCTTTTGATTTTCGTTATTCGGAACTTGGGTAGTTAGGTTGGTTCAAGAATCGGAAATCATTTAAAAGTGCTACTTTTTGCCGGGAAATAAAAAAGTTTGATGGCAAAATGATGGATTTTTCTTGGAGGCATTGATCTGACGGCAAAAATCTGATGGCAAAAGTTTGATGTAACAAGAATAACGAATCATCACACTACACCGCCGTTGTCACGGTGAAGAGGGCCGACCGAAGCTCTAATATTCCAGTAATGGCTATGCATTCAATTTTCGAAAATTGTGCCTAAAGTAAAAATATCATTAGAGTACATCATTTTGTTATGCATAAACCAAAATATAGATGCATATTGTGTTATGTATCCTTTGCGGTGGTTTGCATAATGGCTATGCATTCAATTTTCGAAAATTGTGCCTAAAAGGATAAACACCTCTGATTTTTTCCGTAAAAACTCTAAATTTGATATTGTTGTTTGTACTCACTGTGTATATTTCTTTAAAATCTTTCCAACGAAATAAAATTTGTAAAATTCCAAGGTAAGGATTTTGGATATGTTATATTCTAGTTTGCTTGCTAATTATACCCTTGAAAAAATATGATACATGTTATAATAATTAGACTAAAAAGGAGGGGTATTTCGGGATTTTCAGGTCCCAAAGACTACCACCAAACCATTTCCAATCTTTTTTATCAAATTGCACATTTACGTTAGGTTTCATTTTACAAAAAAATGGTCATAAAAGGGACTCCCTCCCTTCGGGCCTTCCAGTCAGTCGTCCCAACAAATTGATTTCAAAAAAACTAACCTAACTTTGAGATGTTCATTATTTATTCTGGCAAAAAGAAAAAAATAAATTGATGAAAATGTGGGTTTTTTGCTTAGTTCAGTGGAAAGATTAAAGTTGGAAATATGTGAAACAAGAAGACGATAATGCATAGTATGTTAAAGCAAGTCTTATGATGGAAGAATTCCATCTTTCATCTTCCACGCCACCTCAGCATTTGGAATCGTTCATGGAAGGTCCAGTGTAGTGGTGGAACCATAGAAATGGTGATAAAAGTAGTGTTGGATGCTAATGAGAATAGCGTATACCAAGCGCTAGTGTGAATAGCGTTTGACCTTGTCAGCGATCAAACAATAGAGTTGGGAACAATTGTTGGAGCGAAATGGCAACCATGGTCAAATAGTATGTTTCGTCAACATCCTGATATAAGACATGCTCGTGAGCTCTCCATGCAAAGAGTGGCTTTTTATGATCTGGAAGCCGATACTAGTATATTATATCTTGGTGAATGGTTTTTAAGGCAAATGAAGGGAGATGTAGCAATTCCAAGAAGTCCACGGGATTGTTTAGAAAACCTTAGTAACATCCCGGATCCTATTGATGTGGTAGAAGGACAACAATATACAATTGTTGATGAGACCGCTTATGAGGTGTGGTGGAAGAGAAAATCTATTGGTTTTTTACTTCCAGACATCCAACGTCAAGATAACAGAGATGAAATTGGAGCCGGAAGTACTCAAGATCCAACATTTGTTGTGAATCAGGTCCCATATGTAACCATCAAGGTATACGAATGACAACATCTCACGAGTTTCACTAGAATTTCCAAAAATTCAGTGGCATGCAGAATGTTCATACAGTGATGGCAACCTTGTTCATGTGCCTTTACAACCACTCATAATTCCTCCAATTATGTTTGATGTTATTTGGGGAACAAGGGTTGGTAATTTTTTGTTTTAACTCCTTCAATTAATTTGTTTTCCATATTTTTATGATTTTCTTTACACATTAAAAGTTTTCACCAATATTGATTGTTGTTTGTTTTCAGGAGCAATGGAAAGATCCTGCGCAAAAGCTTGCTATTTTAAATATTAAAGAGGATAAGTTTTGGTATGAATCGAGATCGTGCACATGTTCTTGGACAATCACACTACGGAGGGAACGTCAACCTAATCATGTTATGATCTTGGAGAAAATTCCAAACAGTTAAGCCGTAAAAGGCTAGCCACAAGTCATGATGCTGCACTAGAAGATGCACATGGTCATTATGTTGCAACAGATGAAATAGTTCAAGATACACAATTCACCAAATCTTTAACTAGAGAGGGTTTTACTAAAGCTGATATGAATAGGATTTTGGGATTTGATTAACATGGGTAGTGAGTTTACTATGGTATCTTGTGAATACAAATGTTAATAATAGATAGTAGTGGTGGTTCCTATTACTTATTAGAATGTTATGTTATGCGTAAATCTATAAAATAGTTATTCCAATGCCTTTTCTTTAATAAATGTCTTTTCTTGAATGAATGTGAGGTGTTGCATGTGCCTATAAAATGTGTGAATTCTTTTTTTTTGAAAGAAAAACAGGAAATAATTTCATTAAGCACAAAAGCCGACCAAAGACATTACATCACTATTCTTTCACTTTCTAATCTAGACTCGACACACTGGGGGAGCTCAGATTTCCATTTCCTAGTACAATTATTGTTTCTGGCAAACTTAGAAAGAAGATCAGCTACTTGGTTACACTTCCTATTTCTAAAACAAACTTGGACATTCCTAGACAATTAACTAGATGTTGACAATCTCTGATAATATTGGCATCCTCCCATCTTATAGTAATTTGAGGCCCCTTGACACTTTCCATGACTTCTTTGTTGTCTCCTTCCACTATGACCTGCTGAATCTGCAACTGAACAATCCACTGAAGAGCTTTAAGCACTGCCACTGCTTCAGCTTGGGTGATATCTCTGGCTCTTTCTACCAGCGTCCAGGCTTCCACCATCCTCCCTCTAAAATCTCTTATGATTAGAGAAATACCAGCAATATTATGGTTAGGTAAAATATAAGCATCAATGTTGATTTTTAATTTTCCTCTAGGAGGGGGACACCATCTATTATAGTCTCTACTAGCTTCATTTATGCCTATCATGCTTCTGTCAACTTGGATTGTACTTTCTGACTGATTTATGTGGATTTTGTTCTCAGTGCAGTAAGTTAAAATCCTGTGTTTTAGGCTTGAGCTGGGACATCTACTGTTATTAAAAATGAGCTCACATATGGATTTCCAGATGAACCATATAGTAACAGTAATTAGATTAACTGTTGTTTTCCTTTTGAAACAAATATTATTGTTCGAGTTGCTCCAGCTTCTTAGCCATTGTTGTATATCATTGATGCTATCAACTTGTTGGCCAATCTGAGGATCAACAGTATTCCAAACATCTCTGGCATAATTGCATTTGAGCAGCATGTGGGTGATATTTTCTTCTTCCTCATTACATCTTTGGAAGTTGATTTGCTGATTTTGATTATATCTGCCAAGTCTTTCATTCACATGAATTATATCATGAGCCACTTTCCATATAAAAAGTTGGCATTTATGTGGAATCTGCAAATGCCATAAACTCAACCAAAACTTAGCTTCCTCCTCTTTGTTAACCAGACTTTGATTTTGCTGACAGAGAATTGCCTTGTATGTGGAGTTAACTGTAAATTCGCCATTTCTAGTTAGAGACCAAACCATTTCATCTTCTTGCTGCATTGAAGGTTTTATGTGACTGATTTTCTCTATCTGATCTTGAGTAAAGTAATGTTGAAGAAGATTCAAATTCCAGCTCTGAGTATGACTATCAATTAACTCATTGACTTTCATATAGTAAGGATATTCCTCATAGTTAGAGAAATTTTGTTGCACTTGAGCTACAGTGTATCCTTCAATCCAATTATCTTTGAAAGCATAAACTATCTTCCCATTCCCAATCTGCCAAATATGAAATTGTTTCACCCATTTGATTCCAGTGCTTATACTTCTCCAGATATCATTCCCTTTAATTGAAACCTCTTCTTGAAGAATATCTTCATTTTCAAAATGTTTTTCTTTAAGAACTTCCACCAATTTCTTGTTCTTTTCTTGAATCATCCTCCAAGCCAGTTTAGTAACCATTGCTTCATTGAAAGCTTGCAAATTCTTAAAACCCAGCCCTCCCCATCTTTTAGGTATATTCACACTCTCCCAAGACTTTAAGAATCCTCCTTTTCCTTATTTTCTATTCCACAAATATCTTCTCTGCATTGCTTCAAGATCATTTATATTCTTCTTGGGTAATATGAAGCAGCTCATCTGAAATTGAGCCATAGAGTTTGTAACAGCTTGGATTTGTGTGTTTCTTCCAGCTTGATTAGTGATGTCAGCCTGCCACTGAATCAGTCTTCTCTGCATTTTCTCCTTTATGCTTTTGAAAGAGTTGGATTTCTTTCTTTCTATGAACAGATTTATTCCCAAATATTTTTCTTCCAAGGGCATAACATTCATATTCATAGTATTGCAAATTTGTTGCTTTTTTCCCTCCTCAATCCTTCTATTAAAGTGTATTCTTGATTTACTGAGATTCACCATTTGACCAGAGGCTTTGCAGAACTTGTTGATGATGTCCTTAATATTGTTTATGGAGCTCATTTTGGCAGAGGAAAACAGAATGCAGTCATCTGCAAAGAACAAGTGAGATATTGGAGGACTTCCTTTAGCAGGATATATTGGAATAATGTTTTTTCTATCCACTGAAGCTTGAATCATTCTACTTAGACCTTCCATGCAAGTGATAAAGGTATAGGGAGATAGGCTATCACCCTGTCTTAATCCTCTTGTGGGATGAATAGTTTCAATTGGAGAACCATTGAGAAGAATTGATATTTTTGTGGTAGATATGCATTGATTGACCAGTTGACACCATTTCTCAGAGAAGCCTAGTTTTCTGAAGATGTTGATGATGAAATTCCACTCCATTCTGTCAAAAGCCTTTGACATATCCAGCTTTATTGCAACAGCTCCATTGCTATTTTTTGTGGTTTTCATGTAATGAACTATTTCATGAGCAATGACAGTGTTGTCAATAATATTTCTTCCAGGGACATATGCTGCTTGCCAAGGGGAGATAATTTTGTGTAGCATGGGTTTCAATCTGTTTGTCATGATCTTGGATATAATTTTGTAAGATATGTTGCATAGGCTTATTGGCCTGAAGTCATAAGGGTTTTGAACACAATTGTTTTTTGGTATGAGGGTTTGAAAAGTATGATTGAGCTCTTTTAGTAGTTTACCATTCTTGAAAAATTCCTTCACCATTTTTATCACATCTCCTCCCACCACTTCCCAATTTTGCTGGTAAAAACCTGCTTGAAAACCATCTGGCCCTGGTGTTGACCAAGCTCTTATTTGGAAGACATTGCTCTTGACTTTTGTTTGAATTTTGTTTACATGTACAAAATGGACGATGACAGTCCGCTACAGAGGTATGTACTAATGACGTGTAGTATCGATCTTAACATTGACGATGATAGCAATGAGAGAGCAATTATGGTGTACATATACGACTCAAAGAATGCATAGGCTCTTCCAACCGGTGTCTCAAGAAGTATTAACACGACAAATGGCGGAAAGGCTCTGAGAGGATGGAGATGCAAAATGATGCATGACTAATTTGGACCTAATAGTACTTGGGGCCCTAAGAAGTTCCATCAACATTTGGGTATGTATCGGCCTCTTTTCTTACGTATTCTAAGTGAGATTGTTGTTGCGGATCCTGCTTTTGATTTTCAAGTTGATTGCACCAAAAAACTTGGCCAACATCCCCATATGAAGATGTATGTCGTGATAAAATATTTTTGTAAAGGTATAGTCGTTGATAGCATAACTGATTATGTCTGTATGGGATCGCCGACCGTCTATATGTATGTGAAGAGGTTTACTAGGGTAATTGTTCGGAACTTTGGACCAAGGTATATGCGACTTCCTACAAGAGAAGACACCGAAATATTATTGGCAGGAAATGCGGCTAGAGGATTTCCTGGGATGCTTGGGAGTGTTGATTGTATGAATTTTCCATGGAAGAATTGTTCAACAGCATGAACACATACGTTTCGAGGACATGAAAAAAAAAACACCATGATCTTAGAAGTCGTGGAATCATATGATCGGTGGTTTTTTCATGGTTTCTTTGGAATGCCAGGGTCGAAGAACGACTTGACATTTTGGCTCAGTCACTACTTTTTGATAAGATGATTAATGGTTTAGAAGTTCCTTGTAATTACCGCATCAATGACCACAACTACAACATGGGTTATTTCTTGGCGTATAATATGTATCCCTGATTTTCATGTATCGTGCGGGAATGATGAGGCATATCTCCAACTCGCGAAGATCTAGTAAAACACATTTGGACACGACATGGACTAGGTCTCAGAGATGGTGAAATGCCGCCGGAATCTCCTCTCCGACAGATAATCTTGACGGACTGGATGGTGAAACCGATCCAAACGATGTTTACCCACAAGAATAGCTTTAATCATTTTTTATTCTACTAAGATTTCGAATGAACTTTCTATATGTTTGTAACTTGGTTGCAATACAATGATTTCTAAACTTTAAATTTATGAAATATTATTATTTCCTTTGGATTTTTATGGTTATGGTTTTTATTATTTTTAAAAGAGAAAAAGACTAGAATTTTTTTTTTAAGTATGGAACTGAAAGACTTATCTCTTTTTCTGTATGAGTTTTGAGGAAAACGTTATTAAGAATAACACTAAACGATATTCAGAATACCGTTAAACGCTATTCAGAATAGCGTTTCTTTCTAAGCCATTTTATTTCCAACGGATCCTTCTAATCAACGGATAAAAAAAAAACACTAATCAAAATAGCGTTTCAACGGCTAGTTTTTCGAATTTTCGATATATATTGGCTTCTTCAGCTCAAACCAAACCATCACAAAACCTCTCAATCTCAAGATTTTTTTCACCATCTTCTCAAAAATTTCATTGCATACCTTCTTTCAATTCAAATTTTTTTTTTCACTATGGGAAAATATTTAACAACTGAAGATGTTGCCATCTCCAAAGCTTGGATAAGCATTACACTTGATGGTGCTGCCGGAGTTGATCAAAAATCCAACCAGTTTTGGGAGAGGGTATTCAAAGTTTATGTAAGCAGTTTCGGAAATAAGAATGACAACACTGTTCATAAATTGCAAAATAGATTTGGTACCTTGAAAAAAGATGTCAAAGTTTTTGTTGGTATCTTAAGAAATATGCACGGAAACAATGCAAGCGGATGCTGAATTGAGGATATCGCAAGTGTAAAATTTCTTATAAATTACATGTATATCAATATAGAATATTGTTGGATTTCTAACTTCAATTTTTGTTTTTGTTTTTTTTTTTTGTAGAAGAGAAATGCTAGATTATAATATAGTAGTACTCATAGCGGAAAACCTTTTAAAAATGAAGAGGTGTACCGAATTTTCAAAGAGCATGTTCCCGGATTCGATCCCGAAGAAATTGATCCTACCGAACATCAAGAATCGGAATCAGAAGATCCTAGTGGTGATGCCTCAAGTAGTGTTCCGGCAAGGAGCAACCCAAGATGGTTTGAAGAGGAGGGCCTTCGTCGACCACCGGGGAAAAAACCTCAACAAAGGTAAGCTTCTGAGATATCGGCTATCAACGATGGGATTGACCGTATATTGAAACATTTTAGTGACGAGAATGCAAGGAAGTTGGCAAGATTGGATACACAAGAATAATATTTACAAACTCTTGCAGAGACAAACAAGAAATACGTGCATTTGGATTTGGAGAAACACTAACTCGAATTATTGGATGTGGAGGTTGAGACCTTGCCGGAAGGGAAGAAGCAATTTATATTGGATAAGAAAAATATGATTTTGGAAAAACATGGTTATCCTCCTAGAACACTTGGTGTAAACTTTTGCTATCCTAGTAATCCTAATGTTCGTCGTTATTGAATTATGTAGTTTCAATTATGTTTTTTTTTTAGTTTGAAGTGGTTGAAGTATTTGAATCAATCATGTTTTAATATCATTTATCTTTCTTTTAATTTTGAGATGAATTCATTATATCTTTCTTTCGATTTGATTTCAATTTTGAGATGAATCCAAAAAATTATTTGTTGAAGAGGAAAAAAATGAGAAACACTAGAAAAAAAACAAGTATAGATTTGGAAAACTCAAGTAGCTTTTCTATAAGTTTAGGCGAAAACGCTATTCAGAATAGCGTTGAGCGCCATTCTGATTAGCGTTTGATGTTATTTTGAATAGCATTTTCTTCTCATCCATTTAATTTCCAATGACTCCTTTTGATCAATGAATAATAAAAAAACGATAATCAAAATAGCGTTTCAACGACTAGTTTTTTAAATCTTTTCTATAAATTGGCTTCTTCAGCTCAAACCAAACCATCCCAAAATCTCAAAATTTTCTTTGTTCTTTTATCTCTTCCATTTTTTTTTAATTCAAACCTTCTTTCAATTCATTGCAAGTATGGCATACAATACAAATGAAGATTTGGCAATCACAAGATCTTGGTCGAGAGTTAGCCTTCATCCAATTGTTGGACATGATACAATCAACAACTTCTAGAAGAGGGTGTTTCAAGCCTTTGTGCGTACAAGATTTTGGAAATGAAAACGGATGAACAAGGCATCATATACAAAATAGGTTTGCAACAATGAAAAAGGAAACACAATTTATAAAAATATGCTTATGGGAGGATGGACGTTAGAAGAAGTTGTAAGTATTATTCAATGAGACCTCTTATTTTAAATTACGTAATATTTTAAATCATTGATCATCTAAATATGAGAGATTATATTTATTTATTTTGTAGGAGGGCGCACGCCAAAACTCTATATTTTGAACTTAAGAGAAGAGAATTCACACATGATCAAGTCTACCGAATTCTTAAGAACCTTCAGGGATCATAAATCCCGCGATCATACCGATGATGAAGCTTGAGAATGAAAATTGCTCTTAGATTGATTTAAATCATGCTTTATAAGTTTATTGGTTCAAATATTGTTTAACTTAATTCTAATTATTTAAATGTAATTTAATTCTAAATTTTAGTTATTTCAATCCATGTAATTTTAATTTATGAAATGAAAAACGGATCATGTTTTTATGTTGTTGGTTCAAATTAGTTTAATTTAAATATTTAATTCCAGGTCTATAATTTTATTTTGAATTTCTTAATTTTTTTTTCTTTAAGTTGTATATTTAGAAAATATGAACCAAAATATGAATTTCTTTAGTTGTATATTTATTTCAATTTTTAGAAAAGTATGAACCAAAATCATTAACTAAATAAGTAGACGATGAACGCGATTTAAAACAACATTCAACGTTATTTTGATTAGCGTATTTCGTTGTTTAGGAGGCTATTCTGAATAGCGTTGGACGCTAATCTGATTATCGTTTTCCTGGATTCCACCCATCATTTCACGATACCATAAAACATGGCTTGGAAAAAGTGTGGAAAACACCAACTTGGAAGTTATTAGACTTGACATTCCACAGTTTTTCCACACTTGGAATAGGTTGGATTCCACCATAAGACTTGTTCTTATCATCGAAAATATTTTATGATGTGGAAAAGATGTGTTAATGGTTTTGTGAAGAAATGGTGAAGGCAAAAGAAACGAGGAAAAATGAGACAGAGTCACATGTATGAGCCCAATTTTGTGCACACTGTGCACCTAACAAATTAATGTGATTGGTCCGTTTTAACAAATGGTTATCTTATTTCATTAAATTAGATTTTGTGTTACGTTTCAATTTCATTTAAATCAAAAAAAGGAAATTATATTTAATTGTCTCTAAATTATAGTGGGCCTTCCGTGTAATTTGCTAACTGATACATAGTAATTCTAATATGTCTAATTGGCAAAACTTAGAGCATCTCCTATGGAGTTTGGGTCTCTAAAAAAACTGACGCCACCAAGAATTTTAGAGACTCTTTTTAAAAAAAAAATCTCCAATGATAGTTGGATGGTTAATTTATTTTTTTTGATTTGACAATTTGAGTTTGGATGAGAGTATCTATTTTCAGAGACTCTCATCCATACCGACATAATATATATATTTCAAGGGTTTAAAACTGTTTTTCTGTTAAATATCTTTAGAAAAATAGGATGACCTAATACATATCCATACTCCATGGGAGATTGTTTTTGAAATATAAAAATGTATCTAAATTTTATGTGGGCCCTAATAATAAAATCTGATTTTAGTTAATCTCTACCTAGGATAATATCCAAACACTATTGGAGATGCTCTTATTGATGATAAAGTAATCTGAATCATATACGACTAATCATCTATGCAATCAAGCATACCCACATGATATACATATATATATTTCAAGGGTTTAAAACTATTTTTCTATTAAATATCTTTAGAAAAATAGGATAACCTAATACATATCCTTCACCACTACACTCAGACCTTCCTCCTACCTGACCTGGCGACACTATTGAACTACCCCGTTCCTTCCTCCACTAGATTCTGCCTAACAGGGTATGAGCTATTCATCACAAATTAATAATTTTCAAAATAAAAAAAAAATCACCACACATTAATTCTTAAACCATGAAAACAGAAGCATGAACTGAACAGTGGTCGAGTTCTTTGTGTCTTTTAAGAAGAAATAGTGAAACGGGTAATAGTTATCTGGTTCAATTCATGTTGACTGGTGAAGACATACAAAACGGCTAATGAATATTCGTTCCAACGAAAACGGTTGATGAGAATCCGTTTTGTGAAGAACGATCGATGACTAACCGTTATTTTTGCTAGGATCGACTAACCATTAGCGGTCGTCTACTTATTTTAGGAATTACCGCAGGGCCTAGGCTCTTCCCAAGCTAACATGTAAAGACATTTGGGAATGGTTTGGGAAGAGCCATAAGACCCAGTCTAACATCGTCTGATCTTGGTTTACATAACTAGCATCTTGTTCCTTCCATTGTTTCCATATTATTCATAACTAACTAGTAGATATTGCGGAGCATAGATCATGGCTCATGTTCCATGTTTGCAGGGATTCCCAAGTTGGTCATCAGCATTTCTTTTTTTTTGAGGAAAAAGGATATGTATTAAAAGAAAAGATATTTACAAATATGATAAAGGGAGGAGCATAAATCTCAAAAACAATTTAAACATTAAAATTGCAAAAGCATTAAAATTGCATACAATTTAAACATTACACAAGGTTTTTCTAATTCTTAATTTTTCTTAATGGTCGGGCTTTAAGTCTAATTTTATCCTGTCGTTGATCTTTTAGAAGCCTTGTGCTGCACGATTTAAATTTACGGGAAGAAGAGATTAACAATAACAAAGTACCCATCATGAAATTAGCCTGATGCCTAGATCAATGTTTATTTCTACATGATCATTCTTTGATTTTTTCAAAGTAATCTCCCCGATCACACAATATAGAAAAACATATTAAATGTAATACGAGTGAAGATTTATTATCCATTGCTTGATTGCATAGCTGATTCATCGTATATGATTCAGATTACTTTATCATCAATAAGAGCATCTCCAATGGTGTTTGGATATTATCCTAGGTGGAGATTAACTAAAATCAGATTTTATTATTAGGGCTCACATAAAATTTAGATATATCTTTATATTTCAAAAACAATCTCCCGTGAAGGAGGATTGGCTAATAATATATTCAAAAACAATCTCGAGTGGTGTTTGGATTTTATTTAAAGTGGCCCAAAATTGGCTAATAATATATTTCATTAAAATATTTTTAATAAAAAATTAATGAGAGGATTAGATTCTCTCTTTTTTACTTTTTCTAGCGAGGATTAAATCCTTGTCTATGTCTAAACCCTCTCCAACGTTCCCAATTTTCAAGCAGAGAGAGACAGGACGAGACTTTAAACCACAGTTTTCTGTCTCAATCGTCCCACTCTTCTTCTCCAGTAGACTCAGCCTTATATATGCCTAAAGATACACTTGATAAATGTCTTTTTGACGAGAGATAATCTTCTTTCATGCTATTTACAACCAGCAGAGGAACTGGGATTTGAATCTAGGAGGGGCTTCAAGAAACAAAATGCATACCTATAAATATATGGGCTGGCTTCACCACAGATTTAACTGGACTTGAGTTAAAATCGTTTTTTTTCTTTATGACTTCCTTTTTTCCTTCGTCTTCTCTTTCTTATGATTACCTTTTTTTGCCGAGAAAACATGGTGAAACTAATCGAGAATAATCATGTTGTTGTTGTTAATTGATAAGATTTTTGGAAGAAGATTCAAAGTGATTCTACTTTTAGGTTTTAAATTTGTGATGTTATTTCAATTTTGAATGAATAAAGTTGAATTAATGATTTTCTAAGTCTAATTCCATTTTTTTGCGTGAAGTTATTATGATTTTGTTGCGTTTCGATTTGGTTTTCCCGAGGTTATTGGGAATAAACCCTACTTGTTTGATACAATAATTATGATCTGGAGAACTAGGGTTTGTGAGAAATTAAGGTTAGGTTTGAAGAAAGGTAATGATGGTGATGGGTGTATGCATGTATGCATGGTGTCCTGAATTTTTGATTTGAGTTACAGGGAAGATGGTAAGTAACAAGAAGATGATGTTGTTATGGCCAAGAGGAGTTCAAGGAGAAGAAAACGAAGAAAAGAAAATGATGTTGCTATGACTGCATATTCTGTCATGCAATCAAGAAAACGTTTGCATAACCTATTATGCAGTCGAGAAAATGGATGCACGTACAATGCATTATCCGACATCTTTTTTTCAGATTTGAAATAGAAAATTGTTGCATAATCTTTTATGCATCGAGAAAATGAATGCATAACCTGATATGCGTCCGAAAATATGGTTGCATAATGCTTATGCATCAATTTTTTCTGTATGCACTAAAATCAACCAAAACAATGGCTACATAACTTGTTATAGATGCATAACTTGTTATGCAGTCGAGAAAATGGTTGCACAATTCGTTATGCGTCTGTTTTTTCTGTTGGATTCAGACATATACAACGTTTTAGTGGCTGCATAACCAAAATAATAGATGCATGAACAATAATATGGTTGCATAATGTGGTATGCCTCTTTTGTGGTGTATGCATATTTTGTGATGCATCTTTTTTTAAGGCTGCATAACGATTTTGAAGTCAGTTTTCGAATTTTTTACCTAAAATGATGATAACCTCCAACTTTTTCATGAAAAACTAAAATTTGATATTGGTGTTTGTACTCGTTGTGTAGATCTCTCTAAAAACTTTCCAACGAGATAAAACTTGTAAAATTCCAAGGGACGGTTTTTTTTAGATATGTTATATTTAAGTTTTCTTACCAATTATACCCTGAAAAAATAAGATCCATAACGTGTTATGTAGCGATAATTTTGGATATCACAGAACTGAAAGATATCTTAAACCTGATAAGAAGAATAATATATATTTTGATCTTAGCCTAATTTCCTGATGAAAAGCGGAAGCTTATAATTGAAATAAATTGAAATTGATAACTTGAAAAGGATAAATAATCAACCAATTTAATTTCTTCTACCCTTTGAATAAAGGAAGAACCTAATAATGGAGATTCTTCTCAAATAACTTACAATTTCTACCCAATTAAATTGGAAACTACAAGACTACGAGAGGCATCTAGTTGATACTCTAGAATTAGATGATCTAATTCCCCCTATAGATAACAATTAGGTTTGAAAGAAGAGAAACTCTCATTCTTCACACAATATTCTAAAACCCTAAAACTTCTTCCTTTAGCCTTATCTCTTCTAATTTATACTAGCACCAAGGGCATACTTGGCATATTCAAAGTAATTCTAGGATGGACTATAAATGGTGCTTCGATATCGATATGGGACACCCACAATACATCATCCTCCCCTTCTTTAAACAAATTCGTCCTCAAATTCTTCAAAGCGTATTCTCCATTTGTGCTTGAACTTCTTCCTTGCTTGAAGACAATTGTACCTCTCCACCTTCCATTGTAGTTACTCACCAAATGTAGCACTTTGTGGTTATCGTTGAGAGCATCCCCAAGTAGTGAAGACACACCAAGTATTTCTTCATTTGTAAATACATCATCCTCCCCTTGTTTGCATAAATTCGTCCACGAATTCTCCAAAGCATATTCTCCATTAGTGCTTGAACTTCTTCTTTTTTCGAAGACAATTCTACATCTACACCTTCCATTGTATTTACTCACCAAATGTAGAACTTTGTGGTCATAGTAGAGAGCATCCCCAAGTAGTAATGACACACCAAGTATTTCTTCGTTTGTAAATACATCATCCTCCCCTTGTTTGAACAAATTCGTCCACGAATTCTTCAAAGCATATTCTCCATTAGTGCTTGAATTTCTTCCTTGGTTGAAGACAATTCTACCTCTATACCTTCCATTATAGTTACTCACCAAATGTAGCATTTTGAGGTCATGGTTAAAAGCATCTCCAAGTAGTAAAGAAACACCAAGCATTTCTCTCAACCTTGCACGGTAACGAAATCCATGGAACTTGTCTTTAACGAAAGCCCAAATTGGATTAATATATATTGACTTTCCATTTTGTTGTAGCTTGAGTGAAGGCTTGCTTCCGGTAATTGTCGGTTCACATACTTGAAATTGTTCTCGAGATGCATCTAATATAGCATTTTCCAATTCAATATCATACCTTGGTACACCAAAATCTTTTACTTCATTACCATTAAATACCTCATCAAAAATTGAACACAAAGGATTGTATTCTTCTTTCTCTTGATTCTTACATGATAGCACTTGGTCCATGATAGTAAAATAATCAAATATTTGATCCACATTCATGCCATCTTGATAGATTGGAAGATCACCCACTATTTCACTTTCCCCATGACTCAAATAACTATCAAATTTTGGTGGAGACATTTCATCAAACACCTTGTGGGCACTTTGTTTATCCTCATATCCACCAACCAAAATTGATACATCTAGTTCACTTACATCATCACAATCATTAGGTAGAATACTTTCTTGGTTATGGAGACTTACAAGTTTCCAATAATATTCTTCACAAATTTCTCCCATTCTTAGATACATATCATCAAACACTTCATGTACAATATTCATTAACACATCCTTTGAATGAATCCTACCCAAATTAACTTCTCTTTTGTAAACCATAGTGAAATCAATATATGATTGGAAAATCCAATTTGAAAATACTATCAAAGAACATAAAAATCAACCCAAAATACTTGAGAAAGAGATTAGTAGTGTTCACCTCAAGAACAAATATCTTCACCAATCACACCTTTTCCCCTTGAGAATCAAACCAAAGCTCTGATACCAAATGATGAAAAGCGGAAGCTTATAATTGAAATAAATTGAAATTGATAACTTGAAAAGGATAAATAATCAACCAATTTAATTTCTTCTACCCTTTGAATAAAGGAAGAACCTAATAATGGAGATTCTTCTCAAATAACTTACAATTTCTACCCAATTAAATTGGAAACTATAAGACTATGAGAGGCATCTAGTTGATACTCTAGAGTTAGATGATCTAATTCCCCCTAAAGATAACAATTAAGTTTGAAAGAAGAGAAACTCTCATTCTTCACACAATATTCTAAAACCCTAAAACTTCTTCCTTTAGCCTTATCTCTTCTAATTTATACTAGCACCAAGGGCATACTTGACATATTCAAAGTAATTTTAGGATGGACTACAAATGGTGCTTCGATATCGATATGGGACATCCACAATACATCATTTCCCCATTTTGTTTCGGGGTCGCTTAAGCCAGCCCATGCTCCGCTGTAGTTCCGCCCCGTTAACAACACAAGAATGGTACTGGTTAGTGGTTTACCATGGTTTTCTGCGTCGAAAAAAAATGGTTTCCAAATGCCGTCTCATCACATGCACTTGAGTGTGAATACCATTTGGATAGAGTCAACATGGTTGTATCTTGCTTCTAGACCTAGCGAGTTTCTTTCTTTCTTCTGTGATGAACTGAATAGCTTCAAGATCTATGACATCATAGCGCCTTAACTACTATTTAACTTAATCACCATCTACCACTCTGCGGTGCCTTAAGTTCCATCCACTTGAGTACTGTTAAGTCTTGGGAACCAGTTAGTGAAGTAAACAAGCGTAGGTGCTAGAGAATCTTTATTGCCTTCCTTTGAATTTAATGTTAAATTAATACATGAGCTGTTGGTGTGTGGTTATCCTGAACAAGTACGTAGTTTATCACTTGCACATGCCTGTGAAAACTGAATTTACTTACTGTATGAGAATGCTTTGTTGTCACGTTTCATTATCTATCAAGTCAGATGTACTGTGCACGCTAACGAAGTTAAATATCCGAAATTTGATGAAAATGTAGTCCATGCCACACCTGGGGAAAATGTGACTATAAATTTGCGATTCACATGATACACTGTGATGAATTATTTTTCTGACATTATCAAATTCACATTTGATGATGGGATTCTATATGAAGGATTGTAAATTTGGGATATCGGAACAAACTAGTCTTTAAACTATGGACAAAGTCTGTTTAACTTATCAATTAACAAATAATAGGGTCCAGATTCCCGAATGTCATGGCACAGTTTGATCTATACAAGCTATAATCGCTAATTACTATGACCAATAATTTTTTTTTTTTTTGAGAGAGAGAAGTAACTTTTATTAATATTGACAAGGAACTTCTCTGGGTACAGTTGCCCCGATGAATCATTCAGTACAATTAAATTTAGGAAGGTTGGGCAAGAATTGTCCCAAATGAAAGTGTTTGTGTTACCTCCTAATTGTAGTTGTTTGTCGCTTGCATAGTTGGCCAATCCATCTGCCGTTTGGTTCGATTCCTTATATATGTGTGTGATTGTGTATTCAGGTATCTGCTTCAGATGTTGATTGATTTTCTTAATCATTTTTCGAATGATCCACGGAGATTGTGTGTCGCCATGCTTGATTAATCTTTCTAGCGCGGTTGAATCTGTCTCAAATTGGATGTGATTCCAACCTTGCTGACCGATGTTTTAACAGCCAATAGCATTTCCCATGTCTCTGCCACTATTGTCGTTGTACTTCTAATTGGTGCCGCCATTGCCGTGATTGTTGAGCCATGTGAGTTCCTGCAGATCCATCCTGCACCCGCCATTTCCTGTCCTCCACATGGTTGGCCTCTGCTTGCACCGTTTGTGTTTATTTTTGTCCAATTTGTTGGCCGTGGATTCCATTTTACCCAAACTGTTGTTCTGTTATTTGGGTTGTTTTGTCCTCTTTGATGATTCTGATGTTGGCCTTGAGTATGAAAGTTGTGCTTGTGTGCCCATTTGTATTCTTGATCCAACACCAAAGCTATTTGGAAAATTTGTTGTGTCGTATGGTGTTTTCTCTTATAGACAGTTTCATTCCTTGCCAGCCAGATCATCCGGATTGTATGACAACATAGTGTGAAATCCTTGATTTGTTCTGCTAGTTGCACAAAATCTGCAAAGGTTTTTGGTGCCAGAAACTGGTAACCCTTCAAAGCATAACGCGAATTCCTTGCACTGTTTTGCTGATTTATGTTGCCATTTTGATGGTTGCGGTTTATGCTGCTTATGACCATTGGAACTGGGTGTGGTGGTAATTGATGATTATTGTATGGGTTATGTCCATTACTATTTCTCAAATGCTGGCACATAATTTTCCAGGTTTCTTTCGCCCTTTGGCATTCAAACAAGCATGTTGGGTGGATTCTGTGGTGGTGTTGCAGATTGGGCACAAATTGGTGTTTGTGATGTTTCGAACATGGAGTGTTTCGAAAGTTGAAATACCATTGTGTCCTACTTTCCAGATGAATAGTTTAATTTTTGGTGGGCAGTCTGCTTTCCGAATTTTCTTGCACTGATCAACCAGAATTGGATCAATGTTTGAGTATTGGATGTTGAGTAAAATGGCATAGCCACTTTTGACAGTGTAGCGCCCTGATTTTGAATGTGGCCAAACCGGTTCATCTGGGATCGATGGATTGGGTATGTGTATGCTTCTGATCGAGTTAGCAATGGTTGGTGGAAAAAGTTGCATGAGTAAATTGACATTCCAATGGAAGGCATGAGGCTCAATAAGTGTACTAACCCAAATATTTCCTGCATTACCTGTAGCAGAGGGATTCCGTTGTCCTGGTATCCATTTGTCATTGATTCTTGTGGTTCTTCCATCCCCAATTTGCATAGAGTAATTTTCCTGTATGAAAACTGCCACTTTGCAAATGTTTTTCCATGCCGTGCTGGCTGAGTCTGGGGGTTTGGAATAGTCGGGAAGACGGCCCTGTTGGGGAGATATTTAGATGTGTACAAAACATTTCACATCGTTGTTGGTGAGGTATGGAGTTGCCAGACTCTCTTCCGAAGCAGAGCATAGTTGTGTTTCTTCGACTCCCTTATGCCTAGTCCACCATTCTCAATTGGAGTGTTAGCCTTATCCCATCCGAATGTATGTTTTCTTGTGTCATTGACATGCCCCCAAAAGAAATTTCTTGCAATCCTGTTGATTTTTTGGTGTACATGGATTGGGAGAAGCTGTGAATGCATAATGTGGTTTTCCGTCGGCATTAGGGATGTGTTGATGAGTAGTCTTCTACCAGTTTGGTTGAGGCACATGGACATCCATCCTTTCGCTTTTCCTTCCATCCTTTCGAGTAGTTGAGTATGCAGTTGTGCTGAGTTTCTTCCTTTCTTAAAAAACACTGTCAAATATTTTGGTGGATTGTCAGTGGTTTTAATATTGAAGGTGTTGGATAACCATTCATGTTGTTGTGTTGTTGTTTTTGGGTGGTGAATGATGGTCGACTTTTGGGTGTTGATTTTTTGACCAGCTGAGTTGGAGTAGGAGTTCAAAACTGCATTTAAATGGTTGCAAGTCACTTGATCCGCTGAGCAGGAGAAGAGTAGATCATCAACATACATTAAGTGCAGAATTGGAGGCGCCTTCCTTGAGATTTTTAAGCCTTTCACTTTGCCTTGGGATTCTAGTCTTGCCAAATTGGAAGATAAGATCTCAGCACAGAGGATGAAGATATACGGGAAGAGTGGATCTCCCTGTCTCAATAACATAATAAATCCAAGACACGAATTTGGAGTTATATTAGAGTTATGGATATGGAGGGAGAGTTACACTTTAGATTGCTTGTTTTAGCCTTTTGTAATTTGATGGGTAAATGAAATAAAATAACTGAGCATTTGAGGGGCCACTCAAAAGGAATTGGGGGTCATTAATAAGACAAAATAGGGTCACCCAAACCTAAATTGAAGTTAAGCGATCGTGGAACTGAATTCAAAGACACTAAGGTGTTTGAATTTTGTGACATACTGGAGATTATTCAACAATACTCACCACTCATTACTCCACAAGCAAATGGAGTTGCAGAAAGGAAGAATAGGAATATTCAGGAAATGGCAAGGGTAATGCTCCATAACAAAAACTTATCGTTAAAGTTTTGGAGAGAAATTGTTTTTACATCATGCTACTTGATCAACCGTGTCTATCCACGGTCTAAGACCCTATATACTTCTTATGAGTTGTGGTACGGTAAGAAGCCCAACTTACATTATCTCAGAGTGTTTGGAAGTAAGTGCTACATTCTGAAAGATCGAGAGCCAAAAGGGAAATTTAATTCTAAAAGCGATGAAGGTATCTTTCTTGGTTATGCATCGGACTCTCGTGGTTTTCGAGTATTTAATCTCAGAACCCAAGTTATGATGGAATCAGCAAATGTCATCATTGATGATTGATAAGCACGTAAGTGCTACATTTTATGCCCATATTTATATTAGCTAGGAATTTTTAGCTAATAACACCATTTGACTACTTTCATAGAAAGTACAAGTGAATTCAACCGTCTGGAGAATAAACGGCTAAGTTACAGCTTAAATGGTGTTTGCGACCAAAACGATAAAATGTGTATGGCCTGGTATTTCTATATATCAGCAGCATGGATGTCATTTCACGGCCACAGGACGAAACATGGAATTGAGCTGCATGTGACGAAACATGAAATTGAGATGCATGCTGCACAAAGGGGGTGCAAGTAGCAGAAGTGGTAATGCCATGGTTCACATGGGTACGGTAGATGAATGTTAGGATTCGATAGCAACACACAAGTTGGGCTTTAAATTGGTTTTAGCTCCATGAGGTTCGCAATTGGGTTTAAAATTTAAATGGAAGTGGTCACTCAATGAAAGAAGGTTGTTTTTAGGCATACCTAAATCTTTCTAGGCATACTGAATAAAGACAAAAAAAAGGATGTCAAATAACAAAATCAGAAACCCCCTTAACCAAATTTTTTTATAATGGAAAATCTGCCCTTTCTGTATTAGTGTTAGTAATCTAGATTAGTGATTAAAATTTTTGTTTAGTGATTAAGATAATTCAGAATGATAAAGTTTTGGGTAGATGAAAAAATTTGGGGAAAAAAATAAGTTTTTATTGAGAAGGAGAGAAGGAAAAGGAGAAAGTGAGAAAAAAATTTTATTGATTCAATGGAGGATGAGGAGGGTCATTCTTCATCTAAAAAACCTAGGAAAATACATATCAACTATAACAATGATCCAGAAATGACTGATTTCTTAGATTATGAGAATGATTTTACACAAACTCAAACTCAAGATGATGATTTTTATGAGGCAAATCCAGATGATGAATACATAGATGAGGAACCCAATGCTTCTAACACACATGTACACTTCTATTTTATGTTTAATATCACTTTTGTAGCTTGAAATCATCAAAAAAATGTATTTTTTTATCATGGTTCAGCGAACCAGGACTATGTTCGGCTTGAAAATATAAGCCGAACCCACTAAATTGATGAACAGTTCGGCTAGCTGAATTTGTTAACGTTATATGCCGAACCTTCATTTTCCAACTTCCAACCTATTTGCAAGATCCTAGTTCGGCTTATATTAAAGTCTAATAACAAGTCGAACCTATTCCTGAGAGTTAGGTTTGGTTTTCACTCTAAATATCGTATCAGCCGAACTATATATTTTCCCAAGTTCGACTCATATTCAAAAAATCACATCAGCCGAACATGATACTGATTTTCCATGAAACACTTAAATTCATACACATTTAGGGGTTAGGATTTTTATTACATATGTTTTCTATTGTGCAGCCTTTTCATAGGATGAACCAAACAAAAAGTGGAAATTACTAAAAGTGTTAAGAAAGTGAAGTCTAATGATGGAGAATACCAAGGTTCATATTAAACTCATTAAAATCAATGAGATCTTATCTTCAACTTCAATAGAATGAAAAGACAAACACAACGCAAAAAGAATGAGGTCATTCCGACATCGGACGAAAAAGTTATGGCCAAAACAAGATCGAAAAACTTGAGTGTGCAAAGAGAAGGTTCGGCTGATAACTCAACAACACGAGCTAGTCGAACCTAGAGCCTGCAAATCAATATTTTTGAAGTGTTTACAGAGAGAGGTTCGGCTTGAAAGTGATCTAATCGAGACAGCCGAACCTGACAACCACCTGGGGTAAATTTCACTTCTCAGGTTCGGCCGGGAAGGTTTGCAAGGTATTAGCCGAAACTGACACTGTTCTGGGACGTATTTAATAAACATTTTGGGGTTCGGCTAAAAATTGACATTTACGGTTAAGCCGAACTGTTCATAGACACTTTCAGGGTGAAATTTCAAGAACAGTTCGACTCAAAACTCAACTCAATTATCAGCCGAACCCGCTACTGTAACCGTCAAAAACCCTAAGTTTTTAGCAATTTAACCCATTCAATCCATGAAAAACAACAAATAAAAGATTGGGTTTGTAGGGAATACCTTCTTATCCTTATTTCAGTATTTGGAGCTTCAAATGGTTGAATTTCCGATTCAATTTCTGGTTCAATTATAGTTTTTACACCTTCATCTTCAATTGGTTCTTCTTCTTTAATTCATGGATTGGAAGAGGATTTAGAACACCTGACGTTTGCTTTTTTTCTTTGTACGATCCATTATGTAGTTCAATTTAACCGATGATCGAATTTTCACGAATCGATAACTAATTACGGTGATGAAAAAAAAATCTGAGAGAAAAGGAAGGTGGTTTGGCTGGAGGAAGAAGAAAAGATGTTTAGGATAGTTTATTTTTTGATTTTAGGTTCAAGGTATATAGGTAATTGAACCACCCAATAGACACCCCTTATAAGATCACCTAGGATGGGAAAACTATTTTGTATGCCTTTAAAATATTTTGTATGCCTAAAAACAGCCTTCCAAGTTCCAATGAAATGGCTAAGTTGGTTCTGTAATCATTAGAAGACGAAGAAGAGATGGTGGTGTTGGTCATGTGATTGAACACATGGACTTAGGAGAGATTTTGAAGACGTAGCTTCCATCTGTTATTCATGGATGGAGGTTGTTGCCGTGACCAAGCTTGAGCTGGATAAGTCGTCGCCGTGAGTGGTCTGTCCGGTGCTGAGAAATGTAATGGAAACAATTGGTTTTGATGGCTGTGTACAGATGTTGGTCGTGAATTGCATATGGCAGTGATAGTTCTCTCTAATACCATCAGTAGATTGGATGGGACATTGGCTGAGTCCGGTAAGGTTTTTGAACTGATTTTGTGCCGAGAAAACAGCGCTTATTACTCACTTTGCTGGTGGTGTTGTGGTGATGTACAACTGAGATTGTGAATGATTGAGAGTTCGAATGGAAATAGGGCACATTGGGTGTGTATGAACCTGGGATTTGCAGGTCAAGGAAGCTCAGAGGAGTTCGAATTAAGCACAGAAGCACCCTCCCACGCACCTAAAACTGCCTACAAACTGTCTGTAGAATTTCCTGTGAGAAGAATTACGCCTGTGAGAAGAACTATGATGGTCAGAGAATTGAGAAGTGGGTGCTCACTTAATTTGGTTTCGAGCTCGAACTGGTGTTGTGACAGATTAATGAATGGTGGTGATTCTGGGAAACGGTGAGTTGAAGGATGTCATGGTGTTGTTGAATGACAACTCCCGATTGAGAAGTAATCAACAACAACAACGGATTGGGGTATGTTAACATGGTGATTACATTGGGGTTGCTGTGGTAGAATTCTCAAATTGGTGGTGAAATTGGCGGCAAAGCTATGGGTTATGGAGCTGTACTGTGGAGTCTTGTTTGTTGTGATTTTTGCAGCGACTGCAGTGGGTTTTGAGGCCGAGAAAATTGGTGGAATCAAGGAGGAAGGTGCCTTGGCTAATTAGTGAAGATGGGTATGTGCTGCCATCGATTCATGGCTGTAAGAGATGGGTTGGCTGAGATGGCAGCGAAACAAGGAGATGTTTGGAGTCGTGGAGGTTTGGTGCTGGTTCAAAGACAGCTGAGAATCTCGCAATTGCAGGTGATGTTTAGATGGGTTTTATGCTGTGCAGTTGGTGATGGATCAGAGCAACAAGGAGAAGAAAGGTATTGTGTTGGTTGTTCTGGTTGGCTGGCTTTGTATGGGACTTTTGCGGTCGATCCAGTCAGGAGGTGATGCTCAGTTGGGTTACTGAACTAGAAGGTGTTGTGGATGATTGAGTTTGTCTGAAAGAATGGAAATAGCTTTGAATTTGGAAGCTGGCGGTGAAACGGAGTTGGTGGTTGTTGTTGGCTGAATTGGTTAGCCGTGGGTTCAATGGATGTGCATGGGGCGTATTTGGCAGTTGTTATACGCTCGGTTGATGCTCTGACCGGAGTTTGGAAAGGAGTTGAAATTTAGAAGTTGCATTCTGTTATTGGACTGGGCCTAAGCAACCCGCTAGGTCTTAGTTGGATTTCTCCGGGATAAAGACAAAACAGAGACTAGAGCAAGGTTGTGAAATCCTAAATCATAACGTAAATCGTTTTTCATATTTTAAGAATCGAATCGTATATTGAATCGTGATCGAAGATTCATGGTCGATTGTTGAATCATTATATTTGCTTAATAAATTAAACACAGAAATTGATATGAATAAATAAAATGAAATATATAATGGAGATGTAAACGTGTATAGTGAGAAATATACAAATATATTATAAACTTGTATATTTCACAAAAACAGGACATAGCACAATAGTTAGAGTTTGGCTTTTGTGGGCGAGGTTATCGAAATTTGTAGAAACTGACTGGGCAAAATTCTCAGTCAAAGTCAAGAATCGTATCAAAAATAGCATCTTACACGATTTTAGGAAGATGTGTTTCATAGTAACGATCTGAAGCGAAATGAAACAATTTGAAGCGAATCGTACGATCTGAAGCGAAATGAAACAATTTGAAGCGAATCGTTCGAGTCAAATCGTGACTCGTACGATTTTTAAAACCATGGACGTGAGGAAAGGGGAGGTCGCGACTAAAGAGCCGAAAACCAGAAAGAAGAGGAGGCGAAAAGGTGAAAAGAAGGGTTTGCCATTCTTGTGATTTCGTTTCCTTTTTGATTTGCTAGTGATTCTTTTTGATTTTTTTATGGCTTTCTCAAATATTTAGCAAAAGACTATTGTGATTTGAATAAATTAAGTCCATGATTTTATATATTGATTTAATGATGAAATGAGTTGTCGCTTCACCGGTTTTGTAGAACCTTTGTGCATAATTGTTAGGATAACAAATATATTTGTCTCATTATCTGATATTTCATACTTGGGTTAATTCCTTTGATGGGGTATGCTTAGAATAGCCAGGTATTATTTGTGAACCTATATTTAGTTTCGTATAATTTAATTTGATGGTGCATACTTGGATTTAGTCTTTTGATGTGTTATGCTTAGGTGTCCCAGTGATATTTGCGACTCTAATACATATAATAGGTGATGTCGATAGAACATACGATAAATAATTATTCATAAGTTATGTTTCATTTCAGTAATTGAAGAGAAATAGTGGTGGATACGATAAAACCCTGGTTATCGTCTTTCCTATTGAATCTATTTTATTAGTTTAACTTTATTATTGTGTTTTCAATTACAAAAATCCAAAAATATTGTTCCTGGTTAGTTTATTAGAGATATTGGTTACGGTATTTCCACCGTTCCCTGGGGGTTCGACCCGTACTTGACTCTGTCTACTAGTTAGACACCATGCAATTGCGATTATTACATATAGGTATTCCCAGAATCCTATCAATGATTTGAGCAATTTTCTTCATGATGGCTCTCATGTTGAACTGCCTCCAATAGAGACAATTGAGAAAGTCAAAGAAATCCGAGAATCAGTTTAAATTGTTCCAAATAGTTGTTGATCCTGACGATTCTAGTGACGAGGAGAAAATCCCTAGTCAGGATATTCCTGTTGAACAAGAACGTGCTCCTCCACGATGTCTCTGGGTTCAAAGGGATCATGATACTAACAGTATTTTTGGAGGAAAATATTCTACATCAAGACGAGAGGACAACTTCAAAATATTTGTAATTTTGGTTGTTACATATCGCAAGCAGAGCCGAAAAATATTGCTGAGGCTCTTAGAGATCTCTTTTGGGTGAATGCAATGCATGAAGAGTTAAATCAATTTCAAAGACAAGATGTATGGGAGCTTGTACCTTGTCCTCCCAATATCAATATTGTTGGTACCAAATGGATATTCAAGAACAAGTCAGACGAATTTGGCATCATTGTCAGAAACAAAGCCAGAGTTGTCGCTCAGGGATATTCACAGATTGAAGGTATCGACTTTGACGAAACCTTTGCTCATGTGGCACGCCTTGAGTCCATTCATTTGTTATTAGCATATGCTATTTCAAATGGACCTAAAATTCGCATTCTTAAACGGAAATTTAAAGGAAGAGATCTATGATGCTCAACCTAAAGGATTTGAAAGTCCAGACTTTCCAGATCATGGCCTTAAGCTCAAAACACATTATATGGATTAAAACAAGCACCTCGTGCCTGGTTCGAAAAACTAACTACTTCTCTTCTTAGGAAAGGTTTTTTGAGAGGTGGAGCTGATAAAACAATGTTTACCAAATGGAGTGGGAAAGATATGATCATTACTCAAGTTTATGTAGATGATATCATATATGGATCATCTTCCGAGAAACTTGCTAAAGATTTTCAAGTCTCTCTTGGAAAGGAATTTGAAATGAGCAATGTTGGTGAATTAAAATTCTTTTTAAGATTACAAATTCAACAACAAAAGGATGGAATTTACTTATCTCAAGAAAAATATGCTAAGGACCTGGTTACAAGGTTCGGTCTTGATAAGTCGACTCCAAAGCTGACTCCTATGCCCACCACTGGTAAACCACATCGAGATGAGAAAGGAGACAATGTAGATCAAAAACTTTATCAATATATCATTGGAAGTCTTTTGTATCTCACAGCTACTAGACCTGATATTGATTTTAGTGTTGGTTGTTGTGCTAGGTTTCAGACTAATCCAAAGGAATCTAATCTTGCAACATACTATCAGGTATGGTCTATCTTATACTTTTGAACACTGATCTTACTGCCTATTCATATGTTGATTGGGCAGGATGTGTGAAAGCCAGAAAGAGTACATATGGGGGTTTCTACTATGTAGGATTGAATCTTGTGGCTTGGCATAGAAAGAAACAAAGATCACAATCCCTTTCAACATGTGAAGCAGAATATATTGTTGTGGGTTCATGTTGTACTAAACACTTACGGCAGTCTATTGGTGTTGTTTTGGTTCATTATATTTCTATCTTTTTCCTTGCCCCTGGATCTATCAATGTCTTTGGGCAATTAAAGCTTGGATTTTCAGTGAAGTGTTGTTTCAATTCCACATTTGTTTCTAGTATTAGTAATTTGTTTTTGTTTAGTATCATAATGTTCAAAGAAATCCTTGTTTTCTTGCAAACGTAAGGTCGCTCTTGTTGTTCTCTCGGGAATGACATTTTATGTGTGAGAGTTCTTAATTGAACTTGTGCTTAATTGCTAAATCTTTGTGGGGAGTGCGGCTGTGGAATATTGTTGGACTTATCTTGTATCTTTATAAACTCCTAGATGAATACACTAAGTTTCGACTATGTGAAATTATCGAAACCAAGTTGATATGTGATATTTTAGTCATGAATAATCTCTTTGAGAATTTCATTATGATCCTGCTAGTTTCCGTACCTTTTCCAATTTATATTGACAAAAAAGGGGAGAATTATTTTGTAGTTCACACTACATATATATGGTTTACGGATCATTATGTAAGGGGGAGTGGTTTTCATTGTGAGATGAAATATTGACTGGGGGGTGATACATATCACCATAGCATTATTGTCAAAGTTGTGATACAATTGAACTTCGATGGTGTGTAATAATACTATGACACTGTGAAAAAGCGGGGGTACAACAACCACACCCAATATTTCGCTTAACAATCTGTATGGACAAACTCCAATATACTTTCAAGAGAATCAACTAGACTCAATCTTAATAAAGTATATCAAAGAGTTATATCTCTCTTTCTCGATTCAATTCTTACTCTAGAAAATAGAAATCTTCGAGTCTAATTGAATACAAGAGAAATCACTTGAACGGTACCAAAGACCAATGTTCAAGGATCAATCAATTTCAATCAATAACCAATGGTCGGATTTCCAATTGATTGATTCAAACGCACAACCTGTGATATTTCAATTATATAACAAAATATAATGCGGAATAGAAATAACACAGACACCAGAATTTTGTTAACGAGGAACCGCAAATGCGGAATAACCTCGGGGCCTAGTCCAGATTGAACACCACACTGTATTAAGCCGCTACAAACACTAGCCTACTACAAACTAACTTCGGTCTGGACTGTAGTTGAAACCCAATCAATCTCACACTGATTCAAGGTACAGTTGCGCTCCTTACGTCTCTGATCCCAGCATGATACTACGCGCTTGATTCCCTTAGCTGATCTCACCCACAACTAAGAGTTGCTACGACCCAAAGTCGAAGACTTTAATAAGAAAATCTGTATCACACAGAAAAATCTACAGAATATATAAATCTGTCTCCCACAAAAATACCTACAAGTTTTGTTCCGTCTTTTGATAAATCAAGGTGAACATGATCCAATTGATAACCCAGACTTATATTCCCGAAGAACAACTTAGTATTATCAATCACCTCACAATAATCTTAATCGACGCGGCGAAAGAAGATATTGTGGAATCACAAACAATGAGACGAAGATGTTTGTGATTACTTTTCTATCTTGCCTATCGGAGATATAAATATGAAGCCAATCTTTACGATTGTACTCAAAATGATAGAATCAGCAAGATCAGATCACACAACCACGAGAAAGTAGTATCGGTCTGGCTTCACAATCCCAATGAAGTCTTTAAGTCGTTAACCTGGTTTTCAAGAAGAAACCTAAGGTTAAAGGAGAATCGACTCTAGCTAATACAACTAGTATCACACAGAAGGTGTGGGGATTACGTTTCCCAGTTGCTAGAGTTCTCCCTTATATAGTCTTTCAAATCAGGGTTTGCAATCAATGTTAGCTTGGTAAAAAAGCATTCAATATTCACCGTTAGATGAAAACCTGATTAGATTCAAGCTAATATCTTTCAACCGTTGGATCGAAAACTTAGCTTGTTACACACAAATGAAATGTACTATTTTGGGTTTATGTAACCGTGCCCAAACATGAATATTTGTTGGTTCAACAATAGTTAACCAAATGGTTAGCCATATGAGCACTTTCATATCAACCATGTTCTTCTTCACCATATCAAATGACTCAAATGAACTAGTTAGAGAGTTGTTCAATTGCAAGGAAATCTTATGTAACTACACAAGATACAATCGAAGCAAAAACGATTTGATTCACTCGAATCGGTTCATGAATTATATAGCCACGGTTTGCATTTAGCATTCCTTAGTTAATATAAATAAGTTCATAAACAATCGTCTTTAGATATAACCAGCTTAAGCTCGCAGACTTAGTGCACGAACTTAAGTTCCCGGAAGGAGTTCTCAAACTCCAGCAGATTTTCTCGGGTCGAGAACTTCCGCCAGTTCGCGGACTGAGTTCGCGGACTGAGTTCACGGCTCTTGTTCCGGTTCTCTTGATCAACAAAGTTCACAAACTTCGGTTCAAGGAAAAATGACTTATACATATATGTGTTGCCACACAATGCTTATATCCAACATTGGTTATTTAATCTAAACTCTCATTTCAACCATTGAAACATTCTTAGAGGAAATTTCGTCAAAGTAAGCAATTTTCAAAGTGATTGAAACGTGTCATGACTTTTGTCACTAGGTAAAGATGAACTTGGCGAAAGCAAAAGCTTACCAACACATATTTCGAAAAATAGATAGGCGAGATAAACTCGGCTCGAAATAGCAAATGTGTATAATCAAAGTCTATATAGCAAAACGACTTTTGTCTCAAAATAGGAGATAGAGTAGATAGACTTTTGAGTGATAGATAAGTTCAAGTCTCCACATAATTTTTAGTCGATGAAGATCCACCAGTTCCTTGAGTAGTCCTTCGTCTTGTATGATGATTGTCATGGAGTTCTTGAGCTCAACTACACTTTCTATCCTAGTCCTAGACTCAGCTATAGTAGACTAGAAATCAAGACTTATACTTTTGATCACTAACATTGACAAACATGCGTGAGATAGCAACACATGCGAGTTCGACCGAGCAATTCTTTAACAATCTCCCCCTTTGTCAATTTTAGTGAAAAAACTATCAATACATATGGAATACAAAAATAAATGAATTAACTTTTGTATCTCCTATTCCACATGCCTAATCTTCAACATTACTCGAAATCTTCGTCACTTCCAAGTACTCCAATGATCCCAAAGGTTGTAAGTTGAGCATCATCGTTGTTGAAAATCCGTAGCTATAGCAACGAGAAAACAATAATTCTCAATCATTGTACAGTGTCATAGTATCATTATATAGTATCAAAGTTCAATTGCATCACAACTTCAATAACAATACTATGGTGATATGTATCACTCCCCCTTAGTCAATACTCCATCTCACATGGAAACCACTCCCCCTTACATAATGATCCGAAAACCATATGTATTTGTAGTGTGAACTACATATTAATTCTCCCCCTTTTTGTCAATAAAATTGGCAAAGGTACGAAAACGGGATCCTAATGAAATTTCCGAAAGAGACATTTCATGACCAAAAGAAAGCACATATCATCTTATTTAGATGCAATCATATAGCCGAAGCTAAATGCATTCATCAAGGATTTTATAAAGATACAAGATAACCCCTATAGTATTCCAGAGTCGCACTCCCCACAAAGATTTGGCAATTAAGAACTCTCCCCCATAATATGTCATTCCCGAAGGAACAACAAGAGCGACCTTAATTTCAAAATAAAAGAAGGATTTCTTTGGACATAACAAATCACATACAAGTGTGAATTTGAATCCAAAATACTCAATTAAATTAACCACAAGAGAACCCATGATTAATTTAATTGGAAATGCTCAACATAAGTGAACTTATGGAGACTAAAAAATAAACAATTAGATTAATCACAAGATAACCCATAATTAATCTAATCGGAATACACAACCAAATTAACCACAAAACGTAATCAATTTAATTGGTCATGCTCGACATAAGAGAACTTACGGAGAAACAACTAAATAACCAAACGAGAATGATTAATTTAGTTGAACATGCTCGACATAAAGTACCTCACGGAGCAACAACTAAGCTAAGAATAACTCAGTCGATAGTGCTCAACATAAGACACCTTATGGAACAACACAGTATGTATACAAAAATTGTGGATCGGAGATCGACCTTATACTGTGGAATAAGCAAGGATTCATTCCATTTTCCATCACCATTTGCACAATGACATACAATAGACATAATCCTTGAAAATAAAAGATTTTAACCCATCTTCCATCAATAATTGACATAATAGGCTTAACTTTTATATTTGTCAAAATTTCATTCATTCATTTATCAACACATGCATATTGACATATAAAGGACTTAACTTTCGACAAGGTATGGGACAATCACAGTTCATGGACGCAAACACACATATCCCATAACAAATTGCAATATATAAAATCATAAAGATTAATACTGCAAAAATCATCTTCCAAACAATTTTAGAATTTAATCCAATAAATCTAACACATGAAGATGAAAACGTTGGACATAGTTATGTGTAGTCACAATAATGGCTATTCCAAACTCTAGTTATTCTTCTAAACAAAACAAGAAAATAGAAGATTTACTAGACAAAAAAAAATCCTATAAAGCATTTCACTTACTTTGAATACTCTTCTCATATTCTCTGTATTCATCAAGCTCATCTTCGATCAGATCAATTCTAGACTCCAGATGATCCATCTTTTCTTCAAGTTTCTTGGAAGAGGTTTCAAGTTCACTTTTTAGGGCACGAACTTGTTCCAAAATGAGATTCATGGTTAAAGAGATCTTATCAAAATGAAAAACAGAGATGTTCCCGTCCAGAGAAGAGCCGTGAATGTCAGGGCTCATCGCATTATCAGAAGAATCAAACCATATCTTCTTAGATGGAAATAGAATAGTCCAAACATCACTTTCTTTGCTTGAAAGACTTGAAGAGGACATGATAGAAGAGATAAATGAAATGTTTATGCAAAGGAGAAAAACTTCATTTTTAAGAGGAACTGAGGATAAGGGATAAAGATACAAAATAAACTTTGACCAAAACCCTAAAAGGATTATCCTCATAACCGGTCTCAAGTAGAAAACTGTTTGGAAAAAAAAACAGTTCTAGACTAAAACAATAACAAAAATAATTTATCACAACCCTCTTGAAGATTATGATTTTTGTCTAAGAGGGATAGACAAGAATCATTAATACAGTTTTACAAACTATAGTTGTTCCAATCCTCTGCAGGACTGGGAACCTTCTTTCGAGGGGATGAAGTATTTGTTATACTTTGTTTCTGTCTTGTATTTAAGAAAGAAGGGTTATGTACTTCATTCTTTCTTTCTTTTAGCACAGATTTGAATACCTTGATTGTTGATTTTCGTAAACTATGCATTCTTTTTTAAATATCTTTTACAAAAGATGAGGGTTTTGTATGAGATTTCTTTTTCTTTTTTTGCAAACGACGTTTGACAGAGGAGAACTTTTCCTGTTTCAAAGTGCCACAGGTTTTAGGATGATATCTTGATGATCACATGAGGAAATCTTGAGATTAGATAAATCCTTGCGATCTTCTGTATGATTCTTGTCGTCAAGGTGACTTACGAATGATATAGAATCAGGAGAAGTTTGTTGGAAATACAAAGACGTCTTGTAAGAGTCACGATTGATCATCTCCAATTTAAGTTATACAGTTGGCATTCCAGATTTTCAATCCTTTTAATTAGGACTTCCTTTTCAAGTTGAAGTATTTCTGAGGAAGTAAGATTGTTTATCATGGAATAATCAGGACTGTCAGGAGGACACACATGATTATCAGCAAATAGATTAAGAGAACTATCATAGATTTCATCCTCAGGACAGTAGTCAAGAGTAGCCATCCATTCTTTAGTTATCTCACTTGTCTCCGTATCAGGAAAAATAGAAGCATTCTGGACACTTCTATAACACTTGAAACTAGAATTGTTGACATAGTTTTTTTGAACCTTTTTATTGATTGACTGAGCTTTCTTTTGAGACTTCCTTTTTCTCTGTCTAAGAAATTTCTTAAGTTGTTGTATAAACAGTGCCAAGGTTGAATTAAAGCAATTTCTCATTTTTATTGTCAGTCAATTAGAACGTCGAGACTTACGATCAGATGCAGCAACAAGATTTTTAGCCAGATGATGTTTCTCTCTTTGTTCAAGTTCAAGATCGAAAATTTTCAACTTTCCAGCAAGGAAACTTCTAGATAGAGTATCAAGGTTATTTCCCTTAATGATGGCATGCTTCTTAGAATCGTATCTAGATGGCAGCGATCTGAGAATTTTCATCATAATGTCCTTTTCAGGAATAGTATTACCCAATGCAAAAGATGCATTAACAATTTCAGACACTTTGTGATTAAACTTATCAAATGTTTCTTCATCTGCCATACAAAGGTTTTCCCGGAATTAAGGTTTTGAATCCTAGCTTCCTTTTCACTGGTATTACCTTCGAATACGGTTTTTAATATATCCCAAGCTTCTTTAGACTTAGTGCAATTTGACACATGGTGCTGAAGATTTGGGGTAATGGAATGTATGATGGCATTCGAACCGTCGGAATTTTGCTTTGCAACAAGTATCTCGGCAGGACTGTATTCACCAATATTCTTGGGAACGTTTACATTTACAACTGCCAAAACGGGAGCATCATAGCCATTAACAACATATACCCATGACTGAAAATCACGTGCTTGAAGAAAATCTCACATAGCAATTTTCCACCATAAGTAATAAGAGTCATCGAAGACTGGTGGTACGTTGATAGAGATAGCACCTCTGTCCATAAAGTCAGATCGCTACAAACACAGACTTGTAAGGTCTTGAACTTGTTTGCCTGCTCTGATACCAATTGAAATAGCGGGGGTACAACAACCACACCCAATATTTTGCTTAGCAATCTGTATGGACAAACTCCAATATACTTTCAAGAGAATCAACTAGACTCAATCTTAATAAACAAATTTGTATCACACAGAAAAGTCTACAGAATAGATAAATCTGTCTCCCACAGAAATACTTGATTATTGATTTTTTTGATGTGGTTGTAGTAAATAGGATTCGTTTCAGACTTGTGAAGGAAATGTAATTTTTAGATTTAATAAAAATATATATACAAAAATATTAACAATGGGCGAGAGTACTGGGACTAAAGATTCGGCCGTTTTTTTTTCATTTTCAAATGGTTCAGAAATTAATTCTAGCAATTATAGTTCAAAAACAAAACAAATATTAACTCTAGTTTATTGCCAAGATAGATTTTATAAAATATTACTTGTATTTCTTAAGCATGGCATATCAAAAATCCCTAGGACTAAGCATACTCCATCAAATGAAATCACAAGTAATTAATTTAAAATCTTAATTCAATTAAAATTAGTGCAAAAAGTAAATAAAAGAATTAATGAAATTACCACATGGATAAAATTCGACCTCCTACGTCGTCCCAGTGTTGGGGTTTAACTCATCATGTAGAAAACACACTCAAAATATTTATTTATTGCTCAAATGGTGTTTACAATGAAGAGAAGAAGAGAAAATGGTGTAAAACTGTAATCTGCGACGCACAAGAAGCGTCACAGAATGAACGATAAAAGACAAGTGCTGCTGCTGTGTAGACTGCACTGCGACCCACGGCTGTGCGTCTTAGACACTGTTGATAAAGACTGTCCTTGCGAGTCCGTTCTTCGTGTTCTTGGTGTTCTTCATCATCATCAGCAGCAGCAACAGAGTTTCACCAACTCTTGATTTCTGCTTCTCTGGACCTCCTCTCGACCCCAAACTCTCGACACCCTTTCTACTCAACCCCATCAACCTATTTATAGCCAACAGACCCATCGAATCTCGCCCATTCACTCCATATAATTCTCTTTAACTCGGCAGTAAATAAAATATTTCTGGGAATATTTTCTTTCCTGTTTCATCTTCTCACGCGTTTTCAAGCCTCCAAATTACCATATTTAACTCCTTCACGCTCCAACAAGTCGTTCAAGTCATTACACATCATCAGAGCACGTACAAATTCTTCCAGAACCCGTAGATATCTTCTCCCTGTACGTGTTTTCCATGTTTGCAACTCGTGGATTGCCTAGCCGATTCTAGCTAATTCTGATCGAACCAAAAGCCCACAACGTGTTTGCTAGGCCATATCACAATTTCCTACCAAAAATCATCCATTGAATCTCCCTAGAACACGTTCAAAACTTCGATCAAAAATCTGCCAGTGAAGAAGGATATTTTCCCGCCAAAAATGAAATTTGAATTTTAGAAGAAGGACACCCCTTATCCAATGGTCGCCCCTTATCCGTTGCTGGAGTCCGAGTAACACATGTCCTTTGGGTGCCTTAAGTAATTTTTCTGGGGTGTTTCCAGCATTTTTTCTGGGTTCCTCCGGCGCATTTCTGGGGTGTTTTTAGTCTCTATCCTGGGGTGTTTTTAGTCTCTATCCTGGGGTGTAAAACACCACTTTTCGAGCCAATTTCGCCGCAAGAGCTTATTTTTCCAAAAACATCTACAAAATAGACACATATATGCGTCTATCAAAAACATAAAATAACACAATAAGTATTTAATCGAGTCTAACAATACAGAACATTGAGAACAAAATAGACACATAAATGCGTCTATCAAATACCCCCAAACTTATTATTTGCTAGTCCTCGAGCAAAACTAAAAAATAAAACCGAGTTAATCTCGGGAGGGTTTACTAGAGGTGTAACCACAAAACCAATACTCCATACCCAAGCTATCTACGCAGAACCTTGGAAGGCACTAAAGAATCTCCTTGGTTGGCATACAATCATTGACTATAGGAGGAAGTACCCTGATGCGAAATTCCAATTGTTGTACACGAGTTTGCACTCAAGCATACTAAAATTCATAGAAAGTGACAGAGCTCTACTCAGATAGTTGCACTATGGACATCATATTCGGAGTCAAACTAATCATATGGATAGAAAAAGAAGATGGAAATAGAAAAATGTAGATGGTTTTGATGTTAACCAAATGATCGATGTTTCACATATCTGTCTGAAGGCCACTGCCAGAATGAACCTATCCTAATGGACTGAGATACCGGTCTGACTAATATCAACACAATTGGCATATACAAGGGAACCGGTGGTCAATAACTTAAATCTAGATCAACAAACTGGCAAATACAAGGGAACCAGCAGTTGACTACACAGAACAATAACCATTTTTTTTAACTTAACGGCATGAATAGATCTTTTTGATCCAAGCGCATGCTTCTTGTCAGCAGATTACACGATAGTTCCCACGGGTCCTGCATTCCACGCTTGCTTAGGCGACGAAAACAGGGAGAACACACGCATATTGCTATCCAAGTGTTAATACTTATTCCGATTGGTCTAACTGGTCCGGTCTTTTTTTTTAGTAACTCAGTCACTCTAATTCATCCTAGCAGTGGTAACAACTTGAATCGTGTGCCCCACCTAATCACTTAGAGAAACATAGTTTAAAATAAAATAAAAAAAAGAAATGAAAAGGACTCAACGAGATATGGTGCAACTATCATGTTATTTCTAACACCTGAGCTCTGTGCTTTTATGAATAGACTCTTTCGATGTTTCCATCTAATCAGATTGGTTCCTCAACTCCTATAACCAAGATGTTCCCATCCACTTAGATTGGTTAGTGCAAACCTTAATAGGCATAAATTTCTAGGCTTTGGAGTTTACTAATTGCAACTAAAAAGTTTCTCCCATACCCCCAAACTTAAATCTAACATTGTCCTCAATGTTCTAAAGATGAAACTAAAAGCATGAACAAGGAGAAAATGTTACCATTTGAAGCGAAAGAGTTAAGGAAAGATATTACCGTGTTGCATAAGCATGGGATACCTCCCAAGAAGTGCTAAGTTTAAAGTCTTCAGCCAGACTTAGGAAAGGATTAGTCAACTCGAACCATAAAGTAACAGTCGAAATAACTGTGGGTCTTCAAAACTAAATAGAGCTGACCAAAGGAAACTGCAATGAACCAAGAAAGTGAACAAGACTAGCATGCCCTTACTTAGTTTACTGATTAAGAAATTTATATATAATTGTGGTTCAGGTTCAGGTTCTACGAAAGGGTCTAAATAGAAAATTTTCATTGGCTGCGTTTCTTCATAGGTGGGATCCGAATCATTAGGTCCTAGAGTCTGGAAAAACTCAAATATGATCTTAGAAGCGCACAATAATAACCTAAATAACTGAGGATCCTCGAAGTCAATAATATTTGACTTACATAATTGACCACAATGAGAGTAGTGGTCATTCTTAAGCAAATGTTTCGATTCTAATTTCCTAAAGCATTTAGGTTTAGTCTCACAACTTAATATTCGACACATTTGGAATATAAACGTTCCCACAGTTGGAAGAAAACTATTTGGTGGGAAAACAAAGTCAATCTGGGTATCATAGACTGGGCAAACCACATCAACCAGAGGATGGGTTTCTAACGACTGAACTTCTTCCTGGACATCATTAGGTTTGGGAAAACGTATATGAAGATAATCTTGTAAAATGTTTGAGGCACGTATGTCAAGTCCCAAGTGAGGGACCTTTATAATAGTGAAAGCACATGGATGATAACCACCCCCAAACTTAGAATTTTGGGTGTCTCTAGATAGACTAGCTACAATTTCCCTAATTTCCAGATCATCAAAATCCTGAAAATGGTCAATTGCTACTTGTAAATTATACTCAGGTGATGCATCCTCACTCATATTTAAAATCTCTACGATTTCATCTTCTTCGTCTAAGACTATTGTTTCTAAATCGCTAGACTCTAAAACATTATTCTCAAAATAAACTCGTTCCTTTAAATCATTATCGGCTTTGTAAACAGGAAATACTACATCGTCTAAAATGAGGGTATCTCTAATCAAATCCTCGTCCTTTTGAATAGGTGAATAATTATTAAAATTATTTGGATTTGAACTAGAAATAATATTATCATTGTAAATCTCAATTGGAGTAACCATTTCCTGATCACTATTCCTACATAAGTATGATTCTCCATTAACACTATCCTCATCATAATAACATGAAAAAGATCGAACCTCATCAAAACAAGTAATGCTACCAATTCTATCCTTGTTATCTTGATTATGTAAATAACTATCTTCATTCTCAAGGGTATTATTGGATACACTATATTGGCAATTCAAGTAATTTCGAGCAATTCTTTCGTTCGTCTCAGCTATCTTCTTGAGGTGGTCTTCTAAAGAAGGTTCACTCATTATTGTAGTTCTTTCATCTATAATTATATTATTCATCTCAGCTAACTTACGCGTCGACTCAGCTAACTTCCTGAGGGACTCTTCTAAAGGAGGAATAGGAACAGAGGGATCATTAAAAGGACTACTTTTAAATAGTTTGATTGTATCCTCTAGAGACGAAGAACTAGTACTATAATCTTCTTGCTCGTAAGACTGATGCATGTGTGGATAGTAATTGGGCTCACCAGGGTATGACCCATATCCTTCCAAAGGATGGCGTTCCCAACCATTATTCCCAACATGGTCATAAAAAGGATGATGTCCATATTCAAATTCAGGTCGATAATCATTGTATTGGCTTCTATCATACCAGTTCGACATTCTTAATTGCAAGGGAATTCTACACAATCACAAACAAGGCTGACTCGACCAAATCAAACCTATAAAATCTAGCAAACAACAAGCATGATGTCTCCACTTAGATTGTTTCTAGACCAGCTTCTAATCCTTCGAAAGGGAATTCATTACAATTTAAGCAAACCCCTCTGGAATCAATCCGAGTCGAAGTAAGTTGAATTGAGGCGAGGGAAGCTCAGTGGATCTTTGATACCCAAGGCCTCACCGCTATCACAAGGCGGCGTAATCACACATTCAACTCACAGAAACCATCATGAAATTCGAAGTATGCTAAAAGAGTAACCAATATTTTTCGAAAGACTTTCCTACTAAGCTCGTTACCCAATAGGTCTCGTTCTAGTCAAAATTTTAAGCTTAGGTTCGCGTTTGGTTTCGTTTTCCTAAAGCGGGCAAGAAGGGAGCGGTGATGAAATCCGAACCCTTATCTTGTATTGGCCAGGCCTTGCCCTTTACTAGGAATTTAAAAACAGTCCAAATTCGTCCTCAATCAAAGAATCACCTTAAGGAATACAGTAACTCGCTTACAGGAGATTCGCGAGTGTTTCGATGGACTTACCTCCCGTACCAGACGGGGGATGAACCGTTGAAGTCGACTCGGGCCACGACTCCTATGTCATGTACGAACCCGAGGGGCCGAGACGATATAGTAATCGTCGTCCTTCCCTGCACATAGTTTATATATAATTTTTTTTTATATAACCCTTCCGTAGGGTTTAAAATTAAAATAAATTGTCCAAAGTCCAGTCCGATGAAAAGAAATACAAAAAATAATAATAATAATTACAAAAAAAAAAATGGAAAGTCTCTTAAAAAAAATAATAATAATTCTCTCTCCTTTTTTGTTTTTTTTTCTCTCTTTTTTTCTTTATTTTTTTGCTTTGTCTTTTTTCCTTCTCTTTTAGCTTTAAGCTTTGATTCCAAGGTCTTTAGTATCCAACTTCAAACCTATAATACAAAGACAAAACCAAAGAGACGTAAAAAGAACAAATGGAATAATAATAAAAACCTAAAAATTCTACCTAACCACAAATCCGCGTCGGCGGCGCCAAAATGATTATTGATTTTTTTGATGTGGTTGTAGTAAATAGGATTCGTTTCAGACTTGTGAAGGAAATGGAATTTTTAGATTTAATAAAAATATATATACAAAGATATTAACAATGGGCGAGAGTACTGGGACTAAAGATTCGGCCGTTTTTTTTTTCATTTTCAAATGGTTCAGAAATTAATTCTAGCAATTATAGTTCAAAAACAAAACAAATATTAACTCTAGTTTATTGCCAAGATAGATTTTATAAAATATTACTTGTATTTCTTAAGCATGGCATATCAAAAATCCCTAGGACTAAGCATACTCCATCAAATGAAATCACAAGTAATTAATTTAAAATCTTAATTCAATTAAAATTTGTGCAAAAAGTAAATAAAAGAATTAATGAAATTACCACATGGATGAAATTCGACCTCCTCCGCCGTCCCAGTGTTGGGGTTTAACTCATCATGTAGAAAACACACTCAAAATATTTATTTATTGCTCAAATGGTGTTTACAATGAAGAGAAGAAGAGAAAATGGTGTAAAACTGTAATCTGCGACGCACAAAAAGCGTCACAGAATGAACGATAAAAGACAAGTGCTGCTGCTGTTTAGACTGCACTGCGACCCACGGCTGTGCGTCTTAGACACTGTTGATAAACGACTGTCCTTGCGAGTCCATTCTTCGTGTTCTTGGTGTTCTTCATCATCAGCAGCAGCAGCAACAGAGTTTCATCAACTCTTGATTTCTGCTTCTCTGGACCTCCTCTCGACCCCAAACTCTCGACACCCTTTCTACTCAACCCCATCAACCTATTTATAGCCAACAGACCCATCGAATCTCGCTCATTCACTCCATATAATTCTCTTTAACTCGGCAGTAAAGAAAATATTTCTGGGAATATTTTCTTTCCTGTTTCATCTTCTCATGCGTTTTCAAGCCTCCAAATTACCATATTTAACTCCTTCACGCTCCAACAAGTCGTTCAAGTCATTACACATCATCAGAACACGTACAAATTCTTCCAGAACCCGTGGATATCTTCTCTCTGTACGTGTTTTCCCTGTTTGCAACTCGTGGATTTCCTAGCCGATTCTAGCTAATTCTGATCGAACCAAAATCCCACAACGTGTTTGCTAGGCCATATCACAACTTCCTACCAAGAATCAGCCATTGAATCTCCCTAGAACACGTTCAAAACTTCGATCAAAAATCTGCCAGTGAAGAAGGAAATTTTCCCGCCAAAAATGAAATTTGAATTTTAGAAGAAGGATACCCCTTATCCAGTGGTCGCCCCTTATCCGTTGCTGGAGTCCGAATAACACATGTCCTTTGGGTGCCTTAAGTAATTTTTCTGGGGTGTTTCCAGCATTTTTTCTGGGTTCCTCCGGCGCATTTCTGGGGTGTTTTTAGTCTCTATCCTGGGGTGTTTTTAGTCTCTATCCTGGGGTGTAAAACACCACTTTTCGAGCCAATTTCGCCGCAAGAGCTTATTTTTCCAAAAACATCTACAAAAACATAAAATAACACAATAAGTATTTAATCGAGTCTAACAATACAGAACATTGAGAACAAAATAGACACATAAATGCGTCTATCAATACCTACGAGTTTTGTTCTGTCTTTTGATAAATCAATATGTACAGGAACCAATTGATAACCCGGACTTATATTCCCGAAGAACAGCCTAGTATTATCAATCACCTCACAATAATCTTAATCGACGCGACGAAAGAAGATATTGTGGAATCACAAACGATGAGACGAAGATGTTTGGGATTACTTTTCTATCTTGCCTATCGGAGATATAAATCTCAAGCCAATCGTTAAGATTGTACTCAAAATGATAGAATCAGCAACATCAGATCACACAACCACGAGAAAGTAGTATAGGTATGGCTTCACAATCCCAATGAAGTCTTTAAGTCGTTCACCTGGTTTTCAAGAGGAAACTTAAGGTTAAAGAAGAACCGACTCTAGCTAATACAACTAGTATCACACAGGAGGTGTGGGGATTAGGTTTCCCAATTGTTAGAGTTCTCCCTTATATAGTCTTTAAAATTAGGGTTTGCAATCAATGTTAGCTTTGTAACAAAGTCATAAGTGCATAATTCATATGATTTTAGTGTTCATTCCATACTTGCTTTAGTTATTATTATTGCATATTTTCGTATTATTACTTTGGTTTTCTCTTATTTGCCTCCAATAGGTGAATCATCAACAGAGGATCTACAAAGTGCTGAAAAGATCTAAGAAGAGAAGTGTCCCAAGTATCCAAGCGCCCAAGTCCAAGAGAAGTGGAAGAAGTGCGACGAAAAGGAGCAAAACACACATAATCAAGAGAAGGGCCAAAGACCGATCTTAACTCATTCAAATTAAGGATTTCTCATCACCATCTTGAATATAATTGAAAGATAAAAATAATGCAAAAAGAATGAGGTTATTTCGAGTCCGGATGAAGAAGTTGTGGCCAAAAAAGTTTCATTGAAAATCGAAGATAGTGCAGTCCGCGAACTGGGTTTGCGGACGGGGTTCACAGACTTATTTCCGAAAATATCTGCTGGAATTTGAAGTTTGCGTACTGGTTTCGCGAACTTAGGTAGTAGGAAACGTGTATTCACACCTCGGAAGGCCTAAGGGCATGTTTGGAGTCGTTATGTCATATTTTCGGGTCGGGTTCTTAAACCTAACTAAATATTTGGAAGCCAAGCAATGTAAACCTATAAAAAGGTATTAGGTTATGTAAAATATATCTATCGAATCTCATATCACAAATTCTACATCAAAAACCTAGGATTTACCCCTTTAGGGGGAAACCACCATTATCATCTTCTTTGTAATATGAGTAGCTTAATCCTTTGTTGATTAAGGATGAATTCAATGTTCTAAGCATGAAGCTTTATTAATAATACAAATTTATTGAGAGTTGTAATAAATATCGTTTGTCTTTACTATATCTAGGGCTTATGAGTGATTCTTAGATTGATTTGGGATGCTTACTAGATTAGTCTATTGATTGTTTTATTGCTAGTAGAAGTTATGAGATAAGTAATCGTCGATTAACTCTCTATACAAGTAGAAATCGCGAGACCTTACAGAGGAATTCTGTGGAGCAATAGTGTGTGAAGACAACACCAGCAAGTAAACCTTGATCTAAGAGTTTAACTACTGGGATCAACCTAAATTCACAAAGCTTAAAGCGTTCAATTGGATTACACCTTGAGTGATCTACTACTTGGTGGTTCGTTGAATACAATCTGGTAGGCGAGAACTTCCATATCCAGTGATCGAAGGAGTTTTGGGGATACCACTGATCTAGATGTTATTCTACGGTTTGTGATGAATGGTTCTTATGAAAGATAGATAAGTATATTAATCCAGTTATCGCTTGGTAACGGCGAAGGATTCCTTAATCATCTCTTTTATTTATTATTGTCTTTTTATTTATGTCACAACCAAAACCCCCCTTTGTTATTTACTTTATCTTGCTGATCAAATAACATATCAATTACACATCTCTCTGTGGGAACGATCTCTTACTACCGCTATATTACCAGCTAATTAGTGGGAAATATATTGATTAATTTGTTGTATTAACGACACGCATCAAATTTTGGCGCCGCTGCCGGGAAGCAGTCGTTAACTGATTTGATTTTCTTTTTCTTGTGAGTCGTCATGTTTCCTTGCGGAAATAACATATACGGAGCACAAGATCAATCATATAATAGTGGTAATCAATATGGTTTTAAATATCATTCATATGACAATTACCAACCATCCAATGGGTATAATCAAAATCAACCTTTTGGCTATGATCGATATCCCACGGAACCTTATGGATATTCTCATACATGTCAACAACCATATGACGGGCATGTAAGTGAACAATCACAAGGATGGGAGGATAGTTATGCTTCTAATCATTTATCTCCTGAACTTGAACAGAAGTTTGACCAGTTTATGCTTCAGTTTAAGGCCATTTTTTCCACATGGGAGTCACTTAAAGAGCAACGTCTACAAAGTATTGATCAACATCAACAACGTGTTGATCAATCACTCCAAGAACTTCAATAGGGAATTAACAACTTAAGTAGAGACATGAATCAACTTAAGGAGGAAACGGAGAAAGATGAGCAACCTTTTGAAAGCCTTTGTAACAGTGATGAAGTTATTCCAACTCCGAATCTTTATAATGATATTCACATATTAAAAAGGAGGAGTTTTGGTATGACCGAACCATTGTTATGAACGGTGTGACATACTCAAATGCATATCAACGTTACAATGAACATCCATATTACAATGTTTTTAGGCCGGTTGATTTGCAAGAAGTAGACCCGACTTTCTCTTTGTCAGAGACTCATACGGAAGATATTTGCACCAATGAACTAGAATTTTTGGGGGAAGATTCCGATTCCGATAAAGAGGTTGACGAAGAAATTGAGATTGAAACAAAATTGATTGAAGTCGTGGAAGACCCAATTGAGCTAGATTATAATAGTTCGATAGAGTACCACGATATACTTGAGGTAAATAATTCACTGTTAATTACGAATGAGGATCCGAAACAAGGTTTGTCTAATCCTTTGCATAATTCAATATCTATTGATCTTTTTCCTCTAATCGAAGTAGTTTCTCAAATAGTTGTTAACCCAACTTTTAAGAAAATACCTCACCTAGGATTGGAGTTGTGTACTTCTAAAGTTTTAACGGATTATTTTTCTTCTAAGTATCCACCACTTGATGTGTTTGATTCGATTATTGTGCGGGTTCACCAAGCTGAGGAACCTTTTGAAGTTCCCGAATTTTATGTTCTCTATCCACTTCCGAGTGTAGAAAGGACTAAGTGTGGTGGAAACTTCAATAAAGTGATAGCTTCAATATTTATGTTTTGTGCTAATGTTTTTGTGAAGCTGTTATTTGAATTGCAGATTGTTACTTGGAAGGATTACCAAATTTTCAGATTACTGGTGTACAGACGATAACAATAACGTCGGGCTTTGACGACGTTAAACCAAGCGCTGCGTGGGAGGCAACCCATCGGTTTTGTATCTATATCCCTTTTGTTTTTAATTTTCTAAGTTTTTAATTTCATATTTTGCATTTCCTTCTTAGATTTTACAAGTCCTATTTCTATAATGAAAGTTTTAACGAATTCTCATCAGAAAATTCTGACTGCGCACTTGTTACGAAAACAAATCTCGAGACTTCATACGTAGTCTGATTTGAGTGGATGACTCCAACTTTTAAATAGGGCAAACATACTTTTCTTTTCCAAAAAGAAAATCTGAATTTGAAGTCTGTTAAGTTGGAGCGATAGGTCTGGACATTTGAGTTTCGGTATTTTTCCAGAACTTTTTCAGATTGCATGTTAGTCAGTCCGGAGGCCATCAAAGTCAGACCGTTTATCTAAATACTGTGCCCTTTTGACATCTTATAGCAAAGACGTAGGCGAAAAACTTTCGTTTAGGATATTTTTCCTAGTTCCCTACCCATTTGTACAGTTTTTGATTTTTTCAGGGTTGTTATGTCAAATCAGAATTTTCGATTTTGAACATTGAGGACAATGTTGAGTTTAAGTGTGGGGGAGCATTTAGTGTTTACTTTATGAATATACACATAAAAAAATCTTTGATTTCTTGCATTCTTGTGACTCCATATTTTGGAGTTAATTATGAGCTATTTAGGATGACACTCTAAACCTTTTAAGGTTGAAACAGTTCTTACGGCTATAGATTAAGTTCCATTTATTTCAATCCTTAAATATATACGTTCATAATTAAATGCTTAACTAAGCTATGGTAGTCATTTGAAAGATTTATCCTCGCAATTAATCATTACTGAATCATTTTCTTTTTATTTTTGCAGTTTTATGTTTCTCTAAAGTGATTTGGTGGGATCCTAATACTGCCATGGATGTTGTAGCAAGGTAATCATTGGTTGAGTATATAAAAGTCTCATAAGACAATTGTCTTACACTCTTAAAGAGTAAAGAGTGAGCCGAAAATATATATATATATATATAGATAAGGCTCCTCTTCATTTCTCGACACTAATAAATGATAGGTCCGGAATCGCGGATAATCATAGTCGATGAAAACAAAAATCATATCATCATCATATAGCAAGTCAAAAAGACTATTGATGAAGTTCTTGACACTTTGATAGCAGTATGTGTGAAACGTTGTCCCTGTCTCTGTCGCCTAAGCAAGCGTGGAGTGCAGGATCCAAGGCAACTATCACGTACTTGCTGAAAAGGAACAGGCGCTTAGAATATCTAATCATGTGGTCGAGTTAAATGGGTGCTTCTCTCAACTAGTGCGCTATAAATAAATCTCCTTTGACGACACTCATACAAGTATTGTGGGTAACATCTTTCACTTTAGTCAACATTTGAACACTTCACTTTTCTATTCCATTTTCTTATCGATTCATGTGATTTCAGTATGCGAGTTTTGTTATAAATGTTGCAACAAGTACGATGACTATCTTAGTAGAGTTTTGCAATCAGGTTGAATGTCTCACGTAAGTAATTGCTTGTGTGTGATGATTGGAATGTATGTGGGATGTTTGCAGCTAAAGAACATATGCAAGTTAATGATTTGGCTTTCTACTTTGTTCCTATCCTTAGAAGTTCTTCCAAGGAAAGAGATTGGAGTAGGTTTTGTGGGTATACCTATTGTAAGCCCTCACGAGACTATAACTCGTCCACTAGGGACACCTAGGGGTTTAAAGGCCCGTTATTCATGCTAAGAGTAACCGTATCCTCACGACATGGAGTTGTTGTATTTAGGATTAGTTTTATTTAGTTTTCTCGAGGACTAGCAAAAGCTAAGTGTGGGGGAATTTTATAAGTGCATAATTCATATGATTTTAGTGTTCATTCCATACTTGCTTTAGCTATTATTCTTGCATATTTTCGTATTATTACTTTGGTTTTCTCCTATTTGCCTCCAATAGGTGAATCACCCACAAAGGAGCTACAAAGTGCTGAAAAGATCTAAGAATAGAAGTATCCCAAGTATCCAAGCGCCCAAGTCCAAGAGAAGTGGAAGAAGTGCGACGAAAAGGAGCAGAACACACATAATCAAGAGAAGGGCCAAAGACCAATCTTAACTCATTCAAATTAAGGATTTATAATCACCATCTTGAAGATAATTGAAATATAAAAGTAATGCAAAAATAATGAGGTTATTCCGAGTCCGGATGAAGAAGTTGTGGCCAAAACAGTTTCATTGAAAACCGAAGATAGTGCAGTCCGCGAACTGGGTTTGCGGACGGGGTTCACAGACTTATTTCCGAAAATATCTGCTGGAATTTGAAGTTTGCGGACTAGGTTCGCGAACTTAGGTAGTAGGAAACGTGTATTCACACCTTGGAAGGCCTAAGGGCATGTTTGGAGTCGTTATGTCATATTTTCGGGTCGGGTTTTTAAACCAAACTAAATACTTAGAAGCCAAGCAATGTAAACCTATAAAAAGGTATTAGGTTATGTAAAAGATATCTATCGAATCTCATATCACAAGTTCTACATCAATATGAGTGTAATATGAGTAGCTAAATCCTTTATTGATTAAGGATGAATTCAATGTTTTAAGCGTGAATCTTTATTAATAATACAAATCTATTGAGAGTTTTAATCAATATCGTTTGTCTTTACTATATCTAGGGTTTATGAGTGATTCTTAGATTGATTTAGGATGCTACTAGATTAGTCTATTGATTGTTTTATTGCTAGTAGAAGTTATGAGATAATTAATCGTCGATTAACTCTCTATACAAGTAGAAATCGCGAGACCTTACAGAGGGATTCTGTGGAGCAATCGTGTATGAAGACAACACCAGCAAGTAAACCTTGATCTAAGAGTTTAACTACTGGGATCAAACTAAATTCACAAAGCTTAAAGCGTTCGATTGGATTACACCTTGAGTGATCTACTACTTGGTGGGTCGTTGAATAGAATCTGGTAGGCGAGAACTGTATCCAGTGATCGAAGGAGTTTTGGGGATAACACTGATCTAGCTGTTATTCTACGGTTGGTGATGAATGGTTCTTATGAAAGATAGATAAGTATATTAATCCAGTTATCGCTTGGTAACGGCGAAGGATTCCTTAATCATCTATTTTATTTATTATTGTCTTTTTATTTATCACACAACCAAAACCCCCCTTTGTTATTTACTTTATCTTGCTGATCAAATAACATATCAATTATACATCTCTCTGTAGGAATGATCTCTTACTACCGCTATATTACCAGTTAATTAGTGGGAAATATATTGATTAATTTGTTGCATTAACGACACGCATCACAAAGCATTCAATATTCACCGTTAGATGAAAACCTAATTAGATTCAAGCTAATATCTTTCAACCGTTGGATCGAAAACTTAGCTTGTTACACACAAATGAAATGTACTATTTTGGGTTTATGTAACTATACCCAAACATGAAAATTTATTGGTTCAATGATAGTTAACCAAATGGTTAGCCATATGAGCACTTTCATATCAACCATGTTCTTCTTCACCATAACTAGTTCAAATGACTCAAATGAACTAGTTAGAGAGTTGTTCAATTGCAAGGAAATCTTATGTAACTACACAAGACACATCGAAGCAAAAATGATTTAATTCACTCGAATCGGTTCATGAACTATATAGCCACGGTTTGCATTTAGCATTCCTTAGTTAATATAAATAAGTTCACAAACAATCGTCTTTAGATATAACCATCTTAAGTTCGCAGACTTAGTTCGCGGACTTAAGTTCCCAGAAGGAGTTCTCAAACTCCAGCAGATTTTCTCGGGTCGAGAACTTCCGCCAGTTCGCGGACTGGGTTCGCGGACTGAGTTCACGGCTCTTTTTCCGGTTCTCTTGATCAACAAAGTTCGCAAACTTCGGTTCAAGGAAAAAGGACTTATACATATACGTGTTTCCACACAATGCTTATATCCAACATTGGTTATTTAATCTAAACTCTCATTTCAACCATTGAAACATTCTTAGAGGACATTTCGTCAAAGTAAGTAATTTTCAAAGTGATTAAAACGTGTCATGACTTTCGTAACTAGGTAAAGATGAACTTGGCCAAAGAAAAAGCTTACCAACACATATTTCGAGAAATAGATAAGCAAGATAAGCTCGGATCGAAATAGAAAATGTGTATAATCAAAGTCTATATAGCAAAACGACTTTTGTCTCAAAATAGGAGATAGAGTAGATAGACTTTTGAGTGATAGATAAGTTCAAGTCTCCACATACCTTTTAGTCGATGAAGATCCACCAGTTCCTTGAGTAGTACTTCGTCTTGTATGATGATTTCCATGGAGTTCTTGAGCTCAACTATACTTTCTATCCTAGTCCAAGAATCAGCTATAGTAGACTAGAAATCAAGACTTATAGTTTTGATCACTAACATTGGCAAACTTGCTTGAGATAGCAACGCATGCGAGTTCGACCGAGCAATGCTCTTACACAATGTATAAAAATAATTGAGAACAACTATTTTCTTATTGTTATGGCTATGCATCTTCAACAACAATGATGTTGAGTTGAACACGTCCAAAATCACTGGAGTACTTGGAGTGACGAAGAATTCAAGGAATGTTGAAGAACCAAGGAAATCAAGCATTTGGATGAAAAGCTACAAAGATTTATTTATTTTTTAATCCATATGTGTTGACAGTTTTGTCACTAAAATTGACAAAGGGGGACATTTTTAGAGCATTGATCGGTCAAACTATCTCAAGCTTGTTTGTCTTTAGGTGGTCAAAAATACAAGTCTTGATTTCTAGTCTACTTTTAGATATGTCTCAGATTAGGATAGAATGTGTAGTTGAGCTTTAGACTTCACGACGTTCATCGATTGAAGACGAAGATCTACTCAGGAAAGCTTGGAGGAACTTCATAAACAAAAGGTATGTGGAGTCTAAAACTTATCTATCACTCGGAAGTCTATTCTATTTTATCCCCTATTGAGACTAAGTCGTATATCTATATAGATTTTTACTTTATACACATTTGATATTTCGAGCTGAGTCTAACTCGCTTATCTCTTTCTTGAAATATGTGTTGGAAATCTTTTTGCTTTAACTACGTTCATCATTATTCTTGACGAGTTTAGACGGAGACAAATTATTTGTTGTAAACTAAATAATGAGTCAAAATATGATCATGTGAAAATCGCCTTGTAACATCTTACATTAATTGTGTGAGACGATCATTTGATGTAGACTCGGAATGTTTCATATTGATCATTCGATTACTTGAAAATTACTCATGAGCTAATAGTTTGTGTGAAACAGCTATTGTTGTCTTCTAAGGATGTTTCAATGATTGGAATGGGAGTTTGGAACAATTAAACCATTGTCTGGATATAGCATAGTATGCATACCAGTATGCAAATTGTTGTAGTATGATTCAGGTCCAGGAACCAAGTATGCATACCCGTATGCGAAAGGTTTTAACTGTTAAAGTCCTGGAACCAAGTTTGCATACCTGTTTGCGAACTGTCGGACATGACCAAAGTCTGGAACTTAAGTTTGTGTACCGTTTGCAAATTGTGTTGGTTTAAGTTCTAAAATTTTCTAAGTATGATTTCATACTCATGAACAAATGCATTATATATTAAGGAATGCAATCTTTGAAAACCGTGGCTAAAATGTTCATGAACTGATTCTTTTGAATCAAATATGATTTTGCTTCAATTATGTCTTGCATACTTCTATGAGAATATAAACAATTGAACAACTCTATGAGTAATAAAATTAGATTCATTTGCTTATCATTTGACCTAGAAGTGTTAGATGAATGTGGTTACTAAAAAATTGTTCATATGGCTAACTTTGGTTAACTATTGTTGAGCCAACTCAATATACAGGTTTAGGTACGGTTACCCATATCTAAATGAAGGAACATTTCATTTGTGTGTAACAAGCTAAGACCATATAACGGTGGAGAGATATTGTTTTAGTTTTAAGCAAACTTAGCTTGAATCTTAAATCATGATTTCATCTAACGGTGATTATTGATTGCTTTGTTAAAAAACTGTCAAACCCTGATTTGAAGACTATATAAGAGATAACTCTAGCAACTGGAAAACCTAATCCCCACACCTCCTGTGTGATTCTAGTTGTGACTAGAGTCGATTCTCCTTTAACCTAGGTTTTTCCTAAAACCATTATAGGTTAACGACTTAAAGACTTCATTGGGATTCTGAATCCAGACCCAACTATTTTCTCTGTAGTTACGTGTTCTGATCTTACTTGTTCTATTGTATTGAGTACTATCTTCTATAAGATTTGCTCGAGATTTATCTCTGATATGTAAGATATAAAAATTAATCACAAAGCTCTTTGTATCATTCTTTGTGATTCCACAATAACTTGTTCTAGTACCATATAGTTAAGTTATTGTGAGGTGATTGATATTTCTAGGATGTTCTTCGGGAATATAAGACTGGATTATCAATTGGTTCATGTTCACCTTGATTTATCAAAAGACGAAACAAAGACTTCGTAGGTATTTATGTGGGAGACAGATTTATCTATCAGAATAGACTTTTCTGTTGGAGAAATATTTGTTTATAATGTCTTCGACTTTGGCTCGTAGCAACTCTTAGTTGTGGGTGAGATCAGCTAAGGGAATCAAGTGCGTAAAGTCCTTATAGGATTCAGAGGAGTAAGGAATGCGATTGTACCTTAATCGGTGTGATACTTGGTTAGGTATCAACTACATTCCAGTCAGAAGTTAACTTGTAGTAGGCTAGTGTCTGTAGCGGCTTAGTACAATGTGGTGTTCAAATATGGACTAGGTACCGAGTTTTTTCTGCATTTGCGGTTTCCTCGTTAACAAAACTTCTGGTGTCTGTGTTATTTCTTTTCCGCATTATATTTGTTTATGTGATTGAAATATCACAGATTGTGCTTAGTTCAATCAAAATCCAAACTTTGGTTGTTGATTGAAATTGATTGACACTTGAACATTCGTCTTTGGTACCATTCAAGTTGTTTCTCATAATAATCAGGCTCACGGATTCTATCTGTTTGATTTTTTGATTACATTGAGAAACATAGATATAACTCTTGGATATATTTTCTTGATTGATTCTGACTGTCTAGTTGATTCTCTTGGAATTATATTGGAGTTAGTCCATACAGATTGTCGAAAGAAATATTGGGTGTGGTTGTTAGATCCCCGTTTTTTTAATTGGTATCAGAGAAGGCAAACACGTTAAAGACCTCATAAGTTTGTGTTTGTAGCAATCTGACTCTATGGACAGTAAAGTCTCTATTAATGCTTCACCAAATTTAGATCTACTCAACTCCGAGTGTGTTCTAGAAACCATCGATGAGGTTGAGTGCTTTGATCTTGAAAAAGTCATCAAAAATCTTTGTCGAGGGAAATAACGATTGATAAGGAAAATTGATGGTCTTCGTTGCAAAATTTATATCAAAACTCTGATCTTCGAAAACGTTCTGAAGAGCTTGTTAATCTCCAGAAGAAGTTGGATGAACAAATCCGGATCAATTCTGATCTTGTTGCAGAGATTGCAAAAAATAAGGATTTGAGGTCTGTCAAAGTACCTTCAATGAATTTGAAAAACTCTTTTAATTCTTCCCTGAAGAATTGTCGTAAGCCAGGAGATAAGCGAGGCTTAGGCTTTGTGAGACCTGATGTGACTCAGAACTTCTCAGATGAGTTTAAAGATGTTGGTACATGTATGTTTTGTGGTTCTCATGATCATTTTCAACATACATGTACACCTTTCAAGAAAAGTTTAAAGGTTTCTATTGATCTTCACAAGAAAGCTGAACAACTGTTTACTACTCTAAAAAGGTGTACAAATCTAACAAGAAAACCCAAACGGGATAGTATTGTTAGTATGAGAGCTTTTTCTCTAAAATCAACATCACCCTTTCAATGGTTCCTCGATAGTGGATGTAGCCGATATAGGACTGGAGCTCTTTCGTGGTTTGCGAATTCAAGCGATTTTGAAGGAGGTCCAGTAATATTGGTGTAGATGGTGGATTTTCGACAAAGGCTAAAATCGTAAAACCATAATTGTACATATTCCTGATCCAGCAATCAGATGAGTATTGAGGCTCATGTCTCTCATTGAAGCATGAAAAACTAATGCCGCAAGAGTCTTTGACTGATTTTATTGTCTCTCAGAGCATACGTGAATATGCGGTCTCTCAACTGAGGCAACGGCATATCTCATGAATACTGAGCAATTTCAGTAATCACTTTTATATAGAATCGAACGATCGGACGGCTCCTAGACATCTCGCCTGCTATTATAAAGCATAACGTCTTCAGGATGTAACAATATTTTCCTTACTATATAAAAGACATGCATATAGAATCTTAACGATTGGACGGCTCCTAGACAGCTTTCCTGCTATTATAAAGCAATAACGTCTTCAGGCTGTAAAAATGTTTTCCCTGACTATATAAAAGAAATATGACGCTTCAACAAGCTCATATCGCCCAATTCTTGAATAATTAATGCTCCTAGACGATCGTGCTAGTATAGAGCCATCAATTAATTATTTCTAAATCATTAGATTCATTAACTGAATCCTTAGAAAATATTCTACGATCTTCATAATATTTCGTTACTTCATTCATGGTTTTTCCCAGCAGAATTCCATGAGTTAGTGATAAATATTCAACGTATGGGAATCTGAGCTGCCATCGAGTAAGCCCCGACCAAAATGGTACAAGTGTACTCAACAATAATGCACTAACGAGCACCTGAATACACAAACGAGCATTCAAAAATACGAAGGAACGATGAACATATGCAAAATAGGAAGAAAAATAATAAAGACTGGGCCCACCGGCGGGCCAGTCATGTCGTGGCTAGTCCCACGCCTAATTCTTTATTCTATCATGTTTTATTATTTTTCCTTAATCTCATGAAAATCCCTTCATTTGAACAAATATCCTTCATTTTAAGGAAACTCCTCAGTTTCATGGTGTTTCCTCCGTATCAAGGAAATAATAAAAATTAGGAAAGGTGTCGCGGGACCGAGCTCACTAGCTGGCCGGTCATGTCTTAATAGTGGCCGGTCCCACACCTTGCATCCTTATTATTTTATTATTATCATTTCCTTCATCCCATGAAATTCCTTGGTTTCATGATATTTCCTTCACATCAAGGAAAAAATATAAAATTAGGGAAGACTCGCGGGACCAGGCCCTAGCAGGACGACCATGCCCTAGTCGTGGCCGGTCCCACACACCCCTTTATATTATTATCATTAATTATTATTGTTCCTTCATCTCATGGAAACTCCTTCACTTTAAGGAAAACTCATTTATTTCAACAAACTCCTTGATTTCATGGTATTTCCCTAAAAGCATGAAAATAATATAGAATTAGGAAAAATGCCATGGGACCGGGCTTATTGGCCGGCCGACCGGCCATGCCTTAGACATATCCGGTCCTACGCTTCATGATTCCTTATTTTATTATTATTATCCTTCATCTTATGAAGTTTCTTCAGTTTGAGTAAAAACCTTGATTTCTTCATATTTTCTCAAAATGTGGCTCAAACGCACATCAGAAAATATCAAAATTCTTAGGACTGAGACACGAACACTTTGGCGACATGAGCATATTACCTTGACCGACCAAGGTTGGCTCTTTGGCTTGCAAGAGGCCGGTCCCACACATTTTCATCATTTGACCTAATTTGTTCACATTAGGTTCAAACTCTTCCAAACAATTTGGAATTTCATAAAACGATCGTCAGTCGGTCCCATGACCAACCAGGGCCAGTTTCATGACCCCTTGGTCGGTCCTTCATCTCTTCATAATTAATTAGGTTTTATCACCTAAGGCTCAGACGAGCATTATTTTAATAAATTATTAAACCAGCATTTAATCATCTTTTTCACCAACTGGTCTTCAAGAGACTTTCGTATTTTGCTCACTAGAGAATATGGGCGTTACATGGTCGACTCATCATCCCATGTATCTGTTCCCTCCTTCACTCCGTGGTTGATTTTCAATAAATCATCAATTGATCAGCAATTTCTCAAAATTAGGGTTTCGAATCCAAAGCTCTGCAAAACATAATTCTGAGCAGATTCAAATACTAATAATTTTACGCTGATCCCGTGATCAACATTTTAATTAATTATACTCGGTTCATTTTGCCAGTATTTTAAATTAATATTTTATTTGGTCTTGTTACCAATAATTCATCAAACGAGCAATATTTGCTCAGATGAGCAGTATTTTCTCATACTAAGGAATATTGGTTCAACTATCAATATTCAACAGTCCATCGAATGAGCAATATTTGTTCACCTTAACTATCAACATTTACTCGAGAATTATACCTTTGTCTCAACAGACACGTTCGATTCATGAGTCTTAAAACATTTGCAAATCACGTTCTACTCAGCAATACAAGGAATCATCGTCCCATGAAGTCAGCAACTGACTAACTAAATACACGTCTGCCTTGCAGACTCACAATCACGAGACATCAATCGTGTTACATGGGGGGATATTAACTAGGGTTTTGGTCTGGTGGTCTACGGCACGTGTGTTCATACACATGATGAGAATGTGAGCAAGTCGTGCAATCAGTTGGAGGAGTTAGCAAAGTAGTGGATGGAAAATCAACCAAGTATCCGCATGATGAGCAACTGGTTTTAACACGATTTCCACTTTCCCACTCTTTGACTCCAGCAACTGTCACACTTCATGAGATCAAGGTGTTTACAATTCTAGCAATATAAATAAATCTCTGAATCATGATTGAAAAATGAGACTCTTTTTCGTCGAACAGACAACAAGAGCACACGAACTCATTTTCTGAACAATTACCCCCAATATAGCAAATTCAATCAATCAGAACTTATCTTATTTCTTCACGCAGAATACACAATACACCTAGAATTTCGATCACCATCGATCTCACACATTTCTCAGCTTCCCTCCTACGGACTGACCCATCCTCTCTTGTGACCGAATTGACTCTGGAACGGCCATTGTCTTGGTTTAGGCTGGAGTCCTACAGATTGATCTCTCGAATTCAAAGCACTCCCTTTTTGCAGTGCATCTGTGTGAGGTTAAACAGTTCGCTCAGTTCAAGGAGTTTCCTCCGCATGGTCGTCTCCTCAATTCCTTAAAAACCAACAACTCGTTTTTCCCCATCTACAATTGGGAGATGGGAGTTGTTGCTACATAAGCAAGAAGGGGATGATCAAACTTCATGTCGTTCCTGAAATCCATGATGTAGTGTAAATTAAAGGTATGACTACTAATCTTCTTTTTGTTAGTCAATTTGTGACAAAGGCCACAATTTTGTCTTCAATGCGAATGGATGTGACATTGTAGACAAAACTGGAAAAGTAATTTTTCAGGGAACTCGTGGTAAAAATGACTGTTATCTCTTAGATACTCAGTTTAGTAATTGTTGCAATTTGACTAAGGTGGAATCTACACATCTTTGGCATGAATTTTTTGGCCACATCAATTATCACCTTCTAACTAAGATCATCAACAAAGAACTTGTTAGAGGTGTTCCCAAAATCAATGCTAAGATTGATGGTTCCTGTCAAAAAGGTAAACAAATGAAAGTTCCACATAAATCATCTCGAGATATTCTCACTAAAGCTCCACTTGATTTAATTCATATGGATCTCTTCGGCCCTATTCAAAAACCTATTGTTGCTGGGAAGATGTAAACTTTAGTTATGGTAGATGATTATACCAGATTCACTTGGGTAGCATTTTAGCTCATAAGAATAAAACCCTTGGTGCATTCAATATTATTGTTAATAGAATCCATAATGAACAGGGTCGCAGGCTAAAGAAAATTAGAAGCGACCGTGGAAATGAATTCAAAGACACTAAGGTGTTTGAATTTTGTGACAAACTTGGGATTATTCAACAATACTCACCACCCATTACTTCACAAGCAAATGGAGTTGCTGAAAGGAAGAATAGGAATATTCAGGAAATGGCAGGGTAATGCTCCATAACAAAAACTTACCGTTAAAGTTTTGGGGAGAAGTTGTTTTTACAGCATGCTACTTGATCAACCATGTCTATCTACGGTCTAAGACCGTAAATACTCTTTATGAGTTGTGGTACGGTAAGGAACCCAACTTACATTATCTCTGAGTGTTTGGAAGTAAGTGCTACATTCTGAAATACCGAGAACAAAAAGGGAAATTTGATTCTAAAAGCGATGAAGGTATCTATCTTGGCTATGCATCTGACAGTCGTGGTTTTCGAGTATTTAACCTCAGAACCCAAGTTATGATGGAATCAACAAATTTTATCATTGATGATCTGAGCAATTTTCGTAATGATGACTCTCCTGCTTAATTTCCTCCAATGGAAACAATTGAGAAAGTCAAAGAAATCCCAGAATCAGTAGAAATTGTTCCAACAATTGTTCATCCTGACGTTTCTACTGACGAGGAGAAAAGCCCTAGTCAGGCTATTCCTGTTGAACAAGAACGTGCTGCTCCACGACATCTCTGGATTCAAAGGAATCATGATACTAAGAATATTATTGGAGGAAAATACTCTACAGCTAAGACGAGAGGACAAGTTCAAAATCTTTGCAACTTTGGTTGTTATCTATCGCAAGTAGAAACGAAAAATATCGATGACGCTCTTAGTGATCCCTTGTGGGTGAATGCAGTGCATGAAGAGTTAAATCAATTTTAACGAAAAGATGTATGGGAGCTTGTTGATACATGAAAATGATTAATCATACAAATAGCCTCCCCTTAACCTACCAAGGTTCCCCCTTTTTAGGAATAAAAGGGACTTGGGGACTAGGCCTAACCCATTAAGATGGGAAGTCCTAGTACACATAAGAACATACTAAGGAAGTTGGGCTTTGGCCTAAAGAGGAAGCCCTTTAGGTTTTGATATTAACTTAAGGAGAGGGAAATGGTAGTTTAGTAATATGTTAATCTTATGGGTGTTTATCCATAAGAGAGATATTATAAAAGGGAAAGAAGGTACACTTCTTGGTATCATCATTAATTCCCCATTACTTCCATAAACCTATTCTCTCCTTGGGAGTACTTTCTGTGATTAGGGATAGTTCCTCCTTACTATATTTTACCCCTCAACAGAGCTCGTACCTTGTCCCTACAATATCAATATTGTTGGTACCAAATGGATATTCAAGAACAAGTCAGACGAATTTGGCACCATTGTCAGAAACAAAGCCAGACTTGTCGCTCAGGGATATTCACCGATTTAAGGTATCGACTTTGACGAATCTTTGCTCATGTGGCACGCCTTGAGTCCATTTGTTTGTTATTAGCTCATACTTGTTCTCTCAAGATTAAGCTATTTAAAATGGATGTAAAATCCGCATTCTTAAAAGGAAGTTTTAAGGGATAGGTCTATGTTGCTCAACCTAAAGGATTTGAAAGTCCAGACTTTCCATATCATGGATTTAAGCTCAAAAGCGCATTATATGGATTAAAACACGCACCTCGTTCCTGGTTCGAAAAAATAACTACTTGTCTTCTTAGGATAGGTTTTTCGAGAGGTGGAGCTGATAAAACGTTGTTTACCAAATGGAGTGTGAAAGATGTGGTCATTGTGCAGATGATATCATCTACGGATAAACTTCCGAGAAACTTACTAAAGATTTTCAAGTCTCTCTTGGAAAGGAATTTGAAATGAGCAATGTTGGTGAATTAAAATACTTTTTAGGATTACAAATTCAACAACAAAAAGATGGAATTTACTTATCTCAAGAAAAATATGCTAAGAACCTGGTTACAAGGTTCGGTCTTGATAAGTCGACTCCAAAGACGACTCTTATTCCCAGCACTGGTAAACTACATCAAGATGAGAAAGGAGTCAATGTATATCAAAAACTTTATCGATCTATCATTGGAATTTTTTTGTCTCTCACAATTATTAGACCTGATATTGCTTTTAGTATTGGTTGTTGTGCTAGGTTTCAGTCTAATCCAAAGAAATCTCATCTTGCAGCTGCAAAAAGGATCATGCTATACATTCAACATACTATCAGGTATGGTCTATCTTATACTTTTGATACTAACACTGATCTTACTGCCTATTCTGATGTTGATTGGGCAGGATGTGTGGAAGACAAAAAGAGTACATCTGCGGGTTTCTATTATGTAAGATTGAATCATGTGGCTTGGCATAGCAAGAAACAAAACTCACAATTCCTTTCAACATGTGAAGCAGAATATATTGCTGCTGTTCATCTTGTACTCAACTTCTATGGATGAAACAAATGCTTGCTGATTATGGAATTGACAGTGGAATAATGAAGATCTTTTGTGATAACTCTAGCGCGATTCGCATAACTGAGAATCATGTTGAGCACTCCAAGAACTAAGCACATTGACATCAGGTATCATTTTATTAGATATCTCAATGAAAATGGTATCATTAACATGGAATTTGTGCCTTCTGAACAACAATTGGATGATATTCTCACTAAACCTCTAGATACTGCTACGTTTCAACACTTACGGCAGTCTGTTGGTGTTGTTTTGGTTCATTAGATTTCTATCGTTTTCCTTGCCCCTGGATCTATCAATATCTTTTGGGAAATTAGAGCTTGGAGTTTCAGTGAAGCATTATCTCAATTCCACATTTGTTTCTAGTAATAGTAGTTTGTTTCTGTTTAGTATCATAATGTTCAAAGAAATCCTTATTTTCTTGCAAAAGTAAGGTCGCTCTTGTTGTTCTCTCGGGAATGACTTTTTATGGGGGTGAGTTCTTAATTGAACTTTTGCTTAATTGCCAAATCTTTGTGGGGAGTGCGGTTGTGGAATATTGTAGGACTTATCTTGTATCTTTATAAACTCCTTGATGAATACACTAAGTTTTGAATGTGTGAAATCATCGAAACCAAGTTGATATGTTCTCTTTTAGTCATGAATAATCTCTTTGAGAATTTCATTATGATCCCGCTAGTTTTCATACCTTTGCCAATTTATATTGACGAAAAGGGGGAGAATTAATTTGTACTTCACACTACATACATATGGTTTACAGATCATTATGTAAGGGGGAGTGATTTTCATTGAAGTATTGACTAAGGGGGAGTGATACATATCATCGTAGTATTATTGTCAAAGTTGTGATACAATTGAAATTTGATGTTGTGTAATAATACTATGACACTGTATAACAATAATTGAGAACAATTGTTTTCTTATTGTTATGTCTACGAATCTTCAACAACAATGATGCTGAGTTGAACACGTTCAGAATCACTGGCGTACTTGGAGTGACGAAGAATTCAAGGAATGTTGAAGAACCAAGGAAATCAAGCATTTGGATGAGTAGCTACAAAGTTTATTTATTTTGTAATCAATATGTATTGATAGTTTTGTCACTAAAATTGACAAAGGTGTAAATTGTTAGAGCACTGCTTGGTCGAACTCGCAAGCGTTGCTATATCAGGCTTGTTTGTCAAGTTTAGGTGATCAAAACTATAAGTCTTGATTTCTAGTCTACTTATAGACATGTATCGGATTAGGATAAAATGTGTAGTTGAGATTTAGAGTTCACGTCGTTCATCGATTGAAGACGTAGATCTACTTACAAGAGCTTGGGGGAACTTCATCAACAAAAGGTATGTGGAGACTAAAACTTATCTATCACTCAGAAGTCTATTCTATTCTATCTCTTATTGTGTTGGAAATCTTTTTGCTTTAACTACGTTCATCATTATTCTTGACGAGTTTAGTTTGAAATAATTTATTTGTTGGAAACTAAATAATGAGTCAAAAGAAGATCATATGAACATCACCTTGTAACATTTTACATGATTTGTGTGAGACGGTCATTTGATGTAGACTCAGAATGTTTCTTATTGATCATTCGATCACTTGAAAATTACTTATGGGCTAATAATTTGTGTGAGACAGCTATTTTCGTCTTCTAAGGATGTTTCAATGATTGAAATGGGAGTTTAGAACAATTAAACTATTGTCTGGATATAACACAGTATGCATACCAGTATGCAAACTTTTGTAGTATGATTCAGGTCCGGGAACCAAGTATGCATACCCGTATGCGAACAGTTTTAATTGTTAAAGTCCGGAAACCAAGATTCTATACACGTTTGCGAACTGTAGGACATGACCAAAGTCCGGAACTTAAGTTTGTGTACCCGTTTGAAAATTGAGTTGGTTTAAGTTCTAAAATTGGCCAAGTATGATTTCATACTCATGAAAAAATACATTTATATATTAAGGAATACAATCTTTGCAAACCGTGGCTCAAATGTTCATGAACTGATTCTCTTGAATTAAATCCGATTTTGCTTCAATTGTGTATTATATACTTCTATGAGAATATAAAAAATTGAACAAATATATGAGTAACAAAATTAGATTCATTTGATTATCATTTGATCTATAAGTGTTACATGAATGTTGTTAATACAAACGTGTTCATATGGCTAACTTTGGTTAACTATTGTTGAGCCAACTTAATATATACGTTTAGGTACGGTTACCTATATCTAAATGAAGGTATATATCATTTGTTGTGTGTAACAAGCTAAGACCATATAGCTGTGGAGAGATATTGCTTTGGTTTTAAGAAAACTTAGCTTGAATCTTAAATCAGGATTTCATCTATCGATGAACATTGATTGCTTCGTTTCAAAGCTATCAAACCCTGATTTTTAGACTATATAAGAGAGAACTCTAGCAAATGGAAAAACTAATCCCCACACCTCCTGTGTGATACTAGTTGCAACTAGAGACAATTCTCCTTTAACCTTGGTTTTTTCTAAAACCATTTTAGGTTAACGACTTAAAGACTTCATTGGGATTCTGAAGCTAGACCCAACTATTTTCTCTGTAGTTGCGCGTTCTGATCTTACTTGTGCTATCGTATTGAGTATTATCTTCTCTAAGGTTTGCTTGAGATTTATCTCTGATAGGTAAGATATAAAAAGTAATCACAAAGCTCTTCGTCTCATTCTTTGTGATTCGACAATAACTTTTTCTACTACCATATAGTTAAATTATTGTGAGGTAATTGATATTTCTAGGTTGTTCTTCGAGAATATAAGACCGGATTATCAATTGGTTTTTGTTCACCTTGATTTATCAAAAGACGGAACAAAAACTTTGTTGGTATTTCTGTGGGGAGACAGATTTATCTATCATAATAGATTTTTCTGTGGGAGAGAGATTTGTTTATAAAGTCTTCGACTTTTGGTCGTAGCAACTCTTAGTTGTGGGTGAGATCAGCTAAGGGAATCAAGTGCGTAAAGTCCTGCTGGGATTCAGATGCGTTCAGATCTTAATACAGTGTGGTGTTTAAATCTGGACAAGGTTTTTCTGCATTTGCGGTTTCTTCGTTAACAAAACCTCTGGTGTCTGTGTTATTTCTTTTCCGCATTATATTTGTTTATATAATTGAAATATCACATGTTGTGCTTAGTTCAATCAATTGAAATATCCAACCTTTGGTTGTTGATTGAAATTGATTGACACTTGAACATTGGTCTTTGGTACTGTTCAAGTTGTGTCTCATAATAATCAGGCTCACGGAATCTATCTGTTTGATTTGTTGATTACATGAAGAAACAGAGATATAACTTTTGGATATATTTACTTGATTGAGTCTGACTGTCTAGTTGATTCTCTTGGAATTATATTGGAGTTAGTCCATACAGATTGTCGAACGTGGTTGTTAGACCCCCCCCCCCCCCCTTTTTCAGGTAGTCGTTCTAAACTCTCATTTAATCATTGAAACATCTTCAGAAGACAACAATGGTAATCTTAGACATACCACTAGCTTCAAGTAATTTTAAATTGATTAATCGATCAATATGAAACTTCCCAAGTTAACATCAAATGATTGTCTCACACAAATCATGTAAGATGTTCAAGGTAATTTTCACATGATCATCTTGGCTTAATATTTAGTTTCCAACAAATAAAATTGTCTCCAACTAAACTCGTCAAGTATATGATGGACTTTAGCTGAAGTTAAAAGTTTCTAACACGTATTTTGATAAATAGATAAATGAGCTAAACTCGGCTCGAAATTTCAATTGTGTATAATGTAAAAGTCTATATAGCTATACGATTTAGTATCTTTAGAAGATAGAATATAATATACTTCTGAGTGATAGATAAGTTTTAGTCTGCACATACCTTTTGTTGATGAAGTTCCTCCAAACTCTTCAGTAGATCTTCTTATTCAATTGGTGAACGCTGTGAAGTCTAAAGCTCAACTATACACTTCTATCATAATCCGAGACATAAATATAAGTATACTAGAAATCAAGTATAAAGTTTTGAGCAACTAAACTTGACAAACAAGCTTGAGATAGAAACGCTTGCGAGTTCGACCGAGAAGTGCTCTAACAAACGTTATGCACCTAGACAATCAATAAGAACAAGATCAGGATACATGAACTATCAGGTAAAAGATGGTTGGACCTGGCTTTACGAATCCCTAAGTGAAGTATTTAAGTCGTGGACCTAATATATTATGTTTCATACATGAAACCTTGGTAAATAAAGGACGACTCTAGAAATCAACTAGAACACATAGATTGAAGTTTCCAGTTATTTGAGCTTCTCTATTTTTAATTATTTTCAAATCTCTAGGTACATTTGAATTGAAGCTAAGATAACTTGATATTCAGGCAAACACATTCTCAGTTTAGGTGAATGTATTGTTAGCAATTCATGTAAGCATGTGAAAAGTTCGCCTTGAAATTACATAGAAGAATATATATTATGGTTCGGGGTGCTGGAACCGTGTGCAATGATAGTTCTTGCCAAATGTGCCTTATGAACTTAACAAACTTAAATCGTGTTCAATAACAATCAAGAATTAAACCATGATTCACAAACACAAATTAATTTAGTGAACAAAGTTGTCTTAGAAGTGTTTGAGAGTCGTAGCAATGTCAAAGGTACTTATGAAAATAGTTTGTATGCATTTGTTATGTTCGATACTGGGTAGGGTTGTGTAGGGGTACGCATACCTACGGAGCAGTTCGTGAATTCAGACACTAAGGTACCGGTACGCGTACTAGGTATGCACACCCCTAAGCTATTCATAAAGTCAGATCACATGGGTACACGTACCTCCCTCCATTCACGAACTCATAACCTTTGGGTACTCATACTGGGTATGTGTACCTACCTTACATTCCGGAACTCAGAGTCTAGGGTACGCGTACTGGGTATTGCGTACATACCATGTGTCCCAAATTTCAGTAGTTCTGAAAACCCTCTTTGAAACATTCTCAATCGTCATAGATAATAATTATCATTGCTTGGGAAATTTCCAGATGATCACTTGATACAAATTTTTCTTAACTAAGATTGTGAAGAATGTAAAACATCAGTTGCTTGAATCATATTTCAAGATGTTTAACAAGACAAGCTTGACTCGAAATTTTTTCTTTGCAATATTAAATCTACTAAAATCATACGACATAGTCTCGTAAAAATAAAATGGTAAATGCCGTGAGCAATAGGATGGTTCAGTCTTCACATACCTTTTTATCGGTAAATTTCTTCAAATGTCTTCGTTTGTCCTTCAGTTTTCAATCTTCGAGGGTTATTCAATGATGTTTGATACTCAAGTACCATACTTCTATTCGACTTCACTTTAGTATACTATAAATCAAGATATAGTTTTATACAACTAACATTAACAACAATCTTGAGATAGAAAAACTTGCGAGTTCGACCGAGTAGTGCTTTAACAGACTTGCAAGAGAAATTCTACATCAAGTCAGGGCAAGGAAGACATAGGGAAACTATGAAGACTATATTGGGAACAATATACTGTAAACTCGGTCAAACGTCCCAATGGGAACACAACAACTCGGATAAACATGTTCAATACTGAAACTTTGGATGTATCGGCACTCTTGTCTATATATTCAGCGCTAAGCTATCAGAAGAAGGTGGGTTCAAAAAAGAACAAGTATTTCACTTAACAAGAACAAGTACTTCACACTCGTGGGCGTAGGTAATCATGTCGAGCCATGTATAAATATTGTGTGTTGTTAAATCACTTGTTGTGCATTTAATTATTGAAGTTTGATATTTGTAACATGTTAATAATTAGATATGTGTGGTTACATTTTTAGCTACTACATTTTGGCGATAGAAACAGGGACCGATGTTATATTGTTGAGTATTTTTGCGGTAAAATTTCATCACTTAGGATGTTGAAGCTACAAAGCATCAATGACCTTCGTTCAAAGCTTGGAAGGATCCCTAGTGATGAAAGGACACAACTTCTCATGATCATGGTGTTTTAACATCATAATTTTCTTTTCTATCTAAGAAATCTACAGAGTTTTCCTTCTATTTATTTTTATCAAAGTTTTATACAGACGAGTAACAAGCTTTCAAAGGTTTGAGATTCTCCGGCCTCAGTTACTCTGGTGGTTTTGTTTTATTCTTATTGTTAGTCTTAGCTTTCAAAGAATCGGAAATATTTTTCTTGAGTTAGGTTTTGAAACTTTACTTCCTTTCTGCTTTTGTTTTCCGACGAGTCAAAGGAGAAGTTGTCAAAACGCTTGGTTATGTTTTACGGCCCTGACTTCTTGAAAAACTAAGTTCAAGAAGGGAGAGAGGGATAGATTAAGATGACAATAACCAACCCCAAATTAAAAAAACAAAATTAGTGACAAAACCCTAGGTGAACAAACTAGTGATAAGAAAAAATCGGGCATATTATTTCTACCAAATAAAAACCGTTTCAAATAAAACTGGGACAAAAACCCCAAGTCAAATGATAATGTGCAAATTTAACTTTTTTTTATTTTAAAAAAACCCAAATGTACCCTTTTATCTTTTTTTCTTCTTCTTCTCTGATTTCTTCTTTCTTCCGTCTCCTTCTCCCACCACCTTCATCACCAGCAGCAACAATGGATCTCCACGAGAAGAACGGCGCTGATTCAAGAGATGAAGAATTCGAGAGACGTTTTCTCTCAATCATTAGTTCATTCATTTCCCTAAAACTGAGAAAAGAAAGAGAAAGCAGCAGCCGCTGCTGTTAAATCCGAGAGACCAGATCGAGACGCTGATTGAGAAATTGAGAAGGAAATAAGATTTGAGATGATGTTCATAGAGCGTAGAGAGGAAGAATCAGCAAAAAAATGTTGCTAGAATTTATTGAGATCGAGAAACAATGAAGAAATTAGGGTTTATGTTCTGATGCTGAGCTGTGGCTGCATTTGATTCAAGAATACAGATAAAGACAGATGGAGAGTTGGGTTTGGTGCTGTTTAAGAAGACCTGTTGCTGTTAATCTCAGAGATGAAGAAGAAATTTATGAAATCAGGGTTTCGATTTGAATCTCCAAACGAAGAACAGGAAGGGAATTGGGTCTGTCGATAAGAGCAGAATCAAACAAGAAATTGGTGATGTTAATCTCAGAAGACCTGTTGGGTTTGGTGAACAAGTTATTGCTGGTTGGCCTTCTTGGCTTAGTGTTGTTGCTCGTGAAGCTATTCATGGTTGGATTCCTCTTCGTGCTGAAAGTTTCGAGAAATTGGAAAAGGTAAGGGTTTTTTCTTCTTCTTTTGTTATTTTGCTACGATTTTTTATTGTTCTTGAATTGCTCATTTCTGGTCTAACTTGTGTCGTTATACATCGGAATTTTGAAGTGGATTAGTACGTCGACAAGGTATTTTTGTATTTGTTCATGTGCTGCAATTATGTGAATACTGCAATTTTCTGACTGTATCTTTAGATTGGACAAGGTACATACAACAGTGTTTTCTGAGCGCGAGAGCTTGCAACTGGGAGGATGCTTGCCTTAAAGAAAGTTCGGTTCGATAAATTTGAGCTAGAAAGTGTGAGATTTATGTCGCGGGAAATAATGATTCTCCGCAAACTGGAGGGACTAATTACTTCTAGACTGTCAACTAGTGTATATCTTGTTTTCGAGTACACGAAACATGATATTGCTGGTTTATCATCTTGTCCTGACATCAAGTTCAGTGAATCACAGGTTCGTATATATGGAAATCTGGATGTGTGTTCTAGTATTCGGAAATTACCAATGTTAAAGGGTTTGATTTGTTCATGTTGTGTAGGTTAAATGCTATATGCATCAACTACTATCTGGCCTTGAACACTGTCATTCAAGAGGTATAATGCACAGAGATATCAAGGGATCCAACCTTCTTGTTAGTGATGATGGAGCTCTTAAGATAGCTGATTTTGGCCTGGCAAATTTTGTTAGTGTCGGGCACGTTCAACCATTAACTAATCGAGTTGTTACTTTATTGTATCGGCCTCCTGAACTTTTGCTTGGATCCACCAGTTATGGGCAATCTGTTGATCTATGGAGTGTTGGTTGTTTATTCTGTTGATATGATGTGTGTTTGACTCAAAGGGTTCAGGTTGCTGATGTGGTTGATTGGGTCTGTGGTGTTGAATACCAACTCGCAGATGGAAGGAAATGGAGTATGATAGGAGCAGTTGTTGTTGCTTAAATGAAAGGGTTGCAGGAAGTGGTTTTAGGCTGATCTCGGAAGCCGAGGAAGGACAGAATTTGCTGGAGAAGGCAGTAAAGAAGTGCAGCACAGAAGTTACAGGAAAGTATGAGAGGCAGTGCTGTGTTGTTGCAACAGAAGTGCAATGCAGGGAAAGAGGTTCAGGTGATGGCAGTGATTGCAGGTCAGCTGAATGAGTTGGCGTTGCTGCAATGTAGAGAAGGAATGAAGCTGGTGATATGCTGTTGTTGTAGAGAATGTGCAAGAAGTCGAGCTGAATTTGCAGAGAAGCTTATGCTGTAAGCAGTGATAATGGCAGTTACACATTGGTCTGTGATTGGGGTTTTGTCGCATACTGTTCAGGCCAGAGTATAAGGAGAAACGAGGGTTTCCGCTACAGATTAGTGAAATTCAGTGAAAGAGCTGGACATGGGAAGAGTTAAGAGCTCTCTGAGCTGAGATGCAAGATGGATGGTTTGATTTGGGTTCAGCTGATTAACGGAAGGAAACAAGGGAGTAGATGCATGTGCAGTGACTGGTGCAGGTGGTGTTAGCTCAAGTGCAGGATTGTGCAGTTGCAGCATTGGTGGTGACTGAGCTAGCCGTGTTACAGGTGGTTGTGGTCATGATAACTAGATAAAGATGGTGATGTGTTGGGGTTGCTTGCAATTGAGATTTTGAGTACAAGACTGAGCCATGAAAGAAGAAAACAAGGTCGTGTGCTGGTGGAATTGTAAACAAAAGAGCAAGGCAGGGAAGCTAATATGATGCTGGTGGAATTTTTGCTGGTGTCTGAGCATCAAGGAAGCAGTATTGTTGTTACCGAGCTGCTGTAACGCAGCAAGACTCTGCAATGTAATGAAGGTGTTGCAGGTAAGAACTGATGGTGCTGATGAGTTCGTGCTGAAGAGAATGGAAGATTGCGGTTGCGGATGTTGCACCTAGAAGACAGAGAAGTTGGTTTGTTGGTGGCAATGGATTGAAGAGGATATGGAGCAATAGTGCACATTTGCACCTGAACTGAAGGGAGATGCCGCTATTGCCGAGAGAAAATGAAGTTGCAGGAACTGAAATGGCAGCTGTTAGTGTGATGAAACCAATTATGGTTTCATCTTATTTATGATGAAACCAAAATCGGTTTCATCGTATTTCAACGATGTATTTCTATCCATGAACATGTATAATACCTCTTATAATTCTTCTTGCAGGTGAATTCTCACGAAACCAAGATGAAACCAAAATCGATGAAACCAAAATCGGTTTCATCTAATTTTTTGGGTGGTGGTGGGCGTTCGTGGTGCTGGTGGCGGTGCGGCGGGTGTTGGCGGTGGTGCTGACTGGTAGTGGTGGTGATGCAATTGCTCAGTATCGGGGGCGGCGGTAGTCGGAGACGGAGGCGGTAAGCGGAGGCGGCGGTGGTGGTCAGAGGTGGCGACGTCGGCGGTTGTCGGCGACGGCGGATGTGGTCGACGGTGGTGGTGGTGCGGCGTGGTGGTTGTGGTGGTGGTGGCGGCGTGGTGGTTGGCGGCGATGTGGTCGGCGGCGGCGGTGTGGTTGGCGGGGGTGGTGCAATGGTAGTTGGCGGCATGGTGGCGGCGGCGGTTGACGGCAGCGGCCGCGGTGGTGGGTGACGATGGTGGTGATTGACGGCTGTGGTGGTCGGCGGTGGTGCAATGGTAGTTGGCGGCGGCGGTTGACGGCAGCGGCCGCGGTGGTGGGTGACGACAGTGGTGATTGACGGCGGTGGTGGTCGGCGGTGGCGCTGTTGCTGGTGGTTTGTTGGTGGTGGTGATAGTATATTTAAAAGTGGGGTTGATTTTTGTTTTTGTTGGGGTGATTTAAATGTTAGAAGGGTAGTTTAGACAGTTTATGATATTTGGGTTTTTTGTATCACTTTTGTTTGGATGGGTTTTTTGTGATGGGTTATAACCCCAAAAGGGTTATAACCCGCGGACCGTTAAAAAAACTTGTATTCCGGGATTTCAAGTTTTTATATATAACAGCAGACCTTAGTATAAAAAAAAGAACAAAAAAAAGACAATTATACCTGCACGGACACCACGCTACTTTTTTTGTCTAGCACCATCAAAAAAAAATAACAAAATGCTGAAACAAAAATGAATAGCATTCATGATTAGTAATAAATGGTAATGAAGAAGCTCCAGTAAACATGAGCTCACTTAAAAAATAAGACCACATTCACGTTTAGTAGAAAATGCTACTTAAGAAGCTTTAGTATCTGTTCAGTAATAACAGATGACTCATCTGCACCTACTCTATTAACACAAATTTCTTCCTGTAAGAATAAGAAATTGACAAACTGCAGATTGGGAGTATAACTCCATTACTACGACATTGGCATTACAGTTAATAACTGCATGCACATTCAAAAGAGAAATCAAGACGACGTTGGCATTATAGTTAATACCTGCATGCACATTCAAAAGAAAAAACCACTACAGCATTGGCATTATAGCCAACGCCTGCATGCACATTCAAAAAGGACACTCCACTTGTTTGTCTAAAATCGAACTTTCTCCTGCTTAACTCCCATTTCTTCGCTATCTAACAAATTCTTCCCTTCTTCCACCCACTTTCTTAACCTTCTTCTAATGCAGCACGTAATGGGTCGACACCAGTTTCCTTGTAGTAGGCGAAAGTATGAGCATCCTCGAGATTATAGTGATCCCATCCACCATTTTCCATGAACTTCGCAGGAAAATCTACTATACCTTTCACTACGGACTTCCAGTCTGATTTTTCAGCGTTCACGTAGTATTTCACCCAACCATTGTTAAGGCGACGTTTTATGCGAGCAAGCGAGGTTAAGGGAATTGAACTGATTTCATGCACATGGTCCACCTCGAAGTCCTGACATATGACTGTCATATCAATTTCCCCAAGTCTAACCAGTGCCAGATTAACAATGTCAATGTCACGCAGTGGGACCACAATGAAACGTGATTCTTCAAGCACGATTAGGGAAAATGAAGTCAGGGCAAAGCCAGCTGATGCCTTTGAGGGAAGAACCCCATAAAATTCGTACTCCTTCTCTAGCTCTTCAAACAGACAAGGTGGATTCATCTGGAAATTCCATCGCTCACGAACTTTGTCGACAAAGTTCTTCAAATCTTTGTTAAGGCCCTCATCGCTGATTAGATTCCCTTTCTCAATCTTATCTGAATCATGATCACACCTGTCCTGTCCCAGAGGGCAGTGCACCAAATGGAAATGGATGTCTTTTGTCATTTCTGTCCCCACCATGATGGGGTCATACAAGTGGAAGTGTAAGAGAGGCGGCATCCTCTTGTCCCCAAGTCGGAAGAAGGATTTCTTAACACTGTCAAAAGAAAAACAAATACTGAAATCGGAGGCAATGAATACGAACCCGGTTGCATGGGCTTCAAGGATACCAGCAATGGTTTCTTGGCATCCTACCTTGGCAAGGATCGTAACATCAGTTAGTCGTATTACCATCTTCAATTTTTCTATCTGCAGCTGCAACCGAGCAGAATGAGAACCATTGGCAGACCCAGATATTCTTCTTGTTTTTGATACAAATCTCTTCCCAGAATTTTTGTCACAACTATCTACTATTCTAGACTTGATACCCAAAAATGCTTTGAAAGACTGAACACCCAAAAATCTTCATTTGTGTGCAACCTTAAAACGGCGAGCAAATTTTGCCTGATTAAGCTTACGCTGCTCCTCCTTATAAATTTCTGGCCAGCCAGAGAGGTTAATTCCTTCGAATCCTTTCAATAGAAGGCGCGGACAGATATCAGAATAATGATATACCACGACCTTGCGGAGTTCTCCAAGTTTCCTGCCATCAATATACATGTTTTTTCCCGAAGTTCCAAAAAATCTTATTGAAACGAGGTGTAAAACTACACTTGCGTCTGCAATACATGATAGAAAGAACAACATAATATCAGGCGCCTTTGGACAGTCATCAGGATAATCTATTAGCAGACGATTCACATGCGAGCGGAATTCTCCATGTATCTTGGCATTAGTAAGCGATCTTGCTTCCCTTCGTTCAAAAAATGTCATTGGAAGGAGATGTAAAACTAAATCTGCGCCTGCAAGACACAATAGAAAGAAATCAGAAAACAACTTAATCCCTTGGAAAAAAATTGAATTTCCAAAAACATCTTATCTTCTATCACACTTGTCAAACACGTATGCAAAAATGATAGTATTAAAAAATGACAACATATTGAGGACACTAGACAACTTTCTATATTTATGATGAGTCAAACAGTCTACCTGATTGCCGGGAATGACAAACAAATAAACTACTACTGTCATGATCAATGTGTAGACAAGATAAAGAAACTCTGATATGCTAGTAACAAAAACAGTTCTCTTGCAGGAGGGAGTTTATCAGCAATGTTTGAAGATAGGTCATAATTTGTAGGAAACAATATATGATTGCCTGATCTAGAAGTCTTGTGTAGTTGGGTTTTAAGTAAAGTGAACTAAAAGGGTGATTGAGATAATAAAAGACTGGACAAGAGTGAGAGGATTGCAGCATCAAACGTTCATATAGAGCCCACATCAACCCCCAAAACTAAAAGAAACACATAATCACTAACAGATCAAGATACATATATCAGTTTCCTTTTATCGTGTTATACCTTTTACGACATGGACATGGACACAAGAAGGGGGGAAATTGACAGAAACTACCTTTAAAGCAAAACTAACCATTTTAAACTAATCGGTGCTGAATCATAGATTTATAGATATTATGAGGTGGAAATCAAGAAATAAGAGAATATACACAAGTATACATGTCAACCGGAAGATCATTGGGGGGGAATCGAAACCCTAGAACAAAAATAGGGGGAAGAAAAGGAACTAAAACTTAAGATGTGAACACAATATCATTTGCAGGATTCGTGTAATACATACCTAAACCGTTGAGCAGATAAAGATCTGATTCTTATGTGTCGCGTCTCGTCTAGCTCTCAAGTCTCAACAAAGGATTTCCCCAAAATTCTTTCTATGAAGTCGGTGTTTGTGGATGACAACAATTTACGCGGGACCCACGTCATCAATTGGTTGACACGTGCTCTTGTGTGTCTCCATTTTCACTGTATACAAGCGGGATAGGGTACCGGTAGACCTGTCAATCCAAGAATATCCGTCGGATATTTAGAAATCCGATATTCGACATGTTAAGCACTACCGGATATTCAATATCCGATAATATCCTATAGGATATCAAAATCAGATATCGATTCCGACAGGCTAAAAAAGCTTTAAAATTCTTGTAAAACATTTTCATAATTGACACTTATCGGATATTTATCCGACAATATCCGATAATATTCGATATTAGACTCGAAATTAGGATAAATTACAAATAAGTTCCTATATTATCGGATATTAACATTTCGGATGGGGTCTAATCCGTTTCCGATATGTTAAGGAAGAAATATCCGATAAAATATCTGATCTGATATCCGATATAACGGATAAAATCCTATAGGAACTCGAATACTCGGAAACGGATACCGGATATCGGACAAATATTGACAGGCCTAGGTACCGGTATGTTTCGGTTCTCACAGACACAAGTGCGATAATAGTGATACTGACCGTTACTTAATCCATTATCCCTCATAGTCATAGTCGTATAGAGTATCTTTTTTTTGAAGGAATAAGGAGCATGGAAGCCCCGAAATTTATTGATACTTGAAAGTAATTACATAATATTCAATTACATCCATAAATCGAAATACATGATTAATACAATAATCTTGAACCGAAAGAAATCAAAAACAAAATTTTGTACCTAATATATGCAAATCGAAAGGGGAATTGAAATCTTCTAATGGTTTATCACCATTTTGTAGGATACTCTCTGAGAAGATATGATGCTTCCATAAAAGAAGTAATATGCCCAAATTCCATATCGAATTTGGTAATCTCTGATCATCACGTCCGTAAATGGCTGATTGAAAGATTGAACGTAATCGAAGGCCTTCCAGGAGGTATGAGAAACCGTAATGACATACACTTGCCATACGTATGAGAACTAAAAAACACACTAAATACATATCAATCATTGCTATAATGCAATTTATTTATTCAAACGTTAAAAAAACCTAAACTACTCTACCCGAATCTTAACAAAATTAAGATCCGGGTAGAAAAGATAAAGAGATTTTATGAAGGAAGATGAAGATAACTAATTTTTTTTCGGATGAAGATAACTACCTACTTGCAGAGCCAACTGGAAGTGTTATTGAATAGAAAAGAAAGAAGAAGAATGTCAAAACTAGCGGTATAGAGTATCGGTATCGTTTCGGTTTTCACATATACATGTGCCAAATGATGATACTGACCGTTACTGAATAAAACTGAATGATACTGATTTTTTTTTAATAGAAAAAACTTAGGCCGAAGCCTAAGAAACAAGTAAAGCGTTAGCAAGGCTGCCATTACGCCTGCTAATACTGTTTTTACATGCCATAGCAATATTAAGGATATCCAGATCTTGGAGTCCGTGGATAATTTTAAGACTAGTTAAAACAAAAGAAATTGGACTGATCTTATTGACAGTGTCTTCTTCTTCACTTCTCAAAGATTCATGGTAATTGAGATGAAATCTTCCTTTGATGTCTGTTAGTATAGGTGTTTGAATCTGACCAGAATATTTATGGACTTAGCTTGTATTTCTATATTGATATGATGCATTTTTTTGGCCCAGCTGAAGGCTAAATCCGCTCCTCCTGTTGCTCCCCATTCTCTAGAGTGTCCTGGATGTCCTTTGGTACCAATGGTGTTTCCTTCAAAGTCCAAAATAGTTAGTGCAGAAAAATAGATGAGACTGTCACGGTCTTGTAGGGTGCATATTTTGATGATAACACCAAAATCCTGATTAGGATAAAGATTTAGATCATAAGGAGCAGCAGTGTTTTCCTCTGTGTCAAACTCTCCACCATTTAGGGAAATAGCGTTCATTATGTGAGCTGGTAAGTTGTGAATTCTGTTATAATCACAAAGGTGATGTTTGATGCTCAAAGATGTTTGCCTGGCATTTGGATGGGTGTGGTTGAAAACCAGATCACACCTAGCCTTCCAGATGAAGCAACATGTAGTTGCATAGAGATTACTCATTTCATTAGTAGTACCAGTCAGATACCAGGAATTGAGCCATTCCACAGAGTTTGTTGTGCTATCAAACTGGTCATGGGAGGGGCCAATGATTGCATGCCAAACAGGAGTAGATGCAGGGCAGTTTAGGAATAAATGTGTCATGGTTTCCTCCTCACTATTGCAAACTTGGAATATTGGGTCTATGTAATGCAGAATGCTTGCAGATTTAGCATTAGTGGGTAGGATTTCATGAGCACATTTCCAAATAAAGTTCTTTATAACTAGAGCAATGTCCATTTTCTAGATTGTTTCCCAGTTTCTTGTTAAGGGGTCATTTATGTAGAGATGGTCTATCTTGGCCTTGTAAAGATCCTTGACAGAGAATTTTCCAAAATCATTTAGGTTCCATTGGATTTTGTCTTCCTCCCCTGGATAGGTGTTTAGAACAAGAATGGATTGAGCAATGTTGGGATTAAAAATGTGTTGACCAGAGTATAATTCCAGTTTCCATTGGGTTGCATAAGGTGTTCAACATTCTCAATGTGTTGGGAGCAGTGAGTAGGCTTGATGAGTCTGGTTGTGGTATTTGGGATCCAAATATCTTCCCGGATTTTGAGTGTCCTCTCATTGCCGATTCTCCAAACGTATTGTTGTTGAATGTTATGAATGCCTTTCCAAATCCAAGAGTCTCCAACCTTAGGTTTAGTATCCATGTTTAGTACATTTATGCAAATGAGGTATTTAGCATCCATTAGTTTGTACCAGAGAGAATATTTGTCTTGCTCTAGTCTCCATCCAATTTTTATGATCATAGAGTTGTTGAAGAGCTCCATATTCATGAATCCTAATCCACCCAGCTCCTTAGGCTTGCAGACTGCAGTCCAGGCTTTTGGGTAATAACCTTTGGTGTTCTCCAGATTTTTGCCCTAGAAGAAATCCTTTTGAAGTTTTTTTGGGTCCTAACAAGTTTGTTTTGGGATTCTGAAGCAGTTCTTATCATTAATGCTAGCTGTTGAAGTGACAGATTTGATAAGCACTTCCCTCCCATCAGGATTTAGTATTTTTGCAGCTGGAAAGTCTTAACTTGAGTTTGTCAACTCCTGGTTTGAAATATTTGATCTTTGTTCTATGAGTAAATAGAGGAGAGCCTAAGTACTTATCATCCAGCTGAAGCACTTGCACCCCCATTATGTTGTTGATGGTAGGTATGAGGTTTGGATTAGTGTTCTTACTTCTTACTGAAAAAACTCCAGATTTGTTGAAGTTAATGAGTTTACCAGAAGTATCACCAAATATATTTAGAATATCCATAATGTTATGTGCCTCAGTCTTGTTGGCTTTACAGAAAACCATGCAGTCATCAGCATAGAGAAGGTGATTGATGGGTGGAGCAGTCTTGCATATCTTTATTCCAGTAATAATATCCATATCCTCAGCTTGGATGAGAGTTCTGGATAGAGATTCCATGCGTAAAAGAAACAGATAGGGAGATAAAGGATCACCTTGTCTTAGGCCCCTAGAAGGTTTGAAGAAACTATCTTGAGAGCCATTAATGAGGATAGCAGGGGTGGTGGTTCAGATGCACTGCATAATTTTGTTACATCATTGGTCATTGAAGCCCATTTTCTTCATAATGGTGGTTAAGAAGGACCAGTCCACTCTGTCAAAAGCTTTTTCCATATCAATTTTAATACCCATGGTTCCATTAGCACCTTTTATTCCTCTCTTGGATCTCATAAAATGAATGATTTCATGTGCTATTGTAATATTTTCAGAAATTTTCCTTCCATGAATGGAGGAAGATTGGTAAGGGGATATGATCTTATTGAGATAAGGTTTCATTCTCTTGGCCAAGAGTTTTGAGATGATTTTGTAGATATTGTTGCAGTGGATAATATGTCTAAAATGGCTTGGGGAAGTAGGATTGTCAACTTTTGGAATGAGAGAAATGAAGGTGGAATTCATCTCTTTAAGCATATGACCAGAGATGAAAAATGTTGGACCATTTTGACAATGTCATTTCCAATTAGCTCTCAGTTGGCTTGAAAAAAATTAGGAGGGAAACCATCAGGACCTGGAGCTTTATCATTTGCCATGCTGAACAAGATGGACTTAACTTCATTGTAATATGCGATTCTATTTAGCATAATATTGTCATTTGTAATAATGGTAGTAGGTATTAGGTTAATGATTTCTGGGTTTATGGTTGGGTTTTCAGCAATAGCCATATTAGGGAAGTGAAGTGTGAAATAATTTTTCACTTCTTGGTAATTTGTTATCCAGGCTCCTTTATTGTCTTATATTGTATCAATCTTATTTCTCCTAGTTCTACTCTTGGAAGCTCTGTGAAAGTAGCTAATGTTCTGATCCCCAAGTTTTATAAGTTGATATATACTTTTTGTTTTCCAGAACTTTTCTTCAATGTCCTGCCAGTCCTTGAGATTCTTTCTAGCTAGAGTTAGTGCTTGACTTATATCATGTCTGAAGTAGTTGTTGTCAAGCCAATGAAGATGTTGCTTGCATTAATCAATGTTGGTTTTGATATTGCCTTAAACTTCCTTTCTCCAGACTCTAAGTTGAAGCTTGATATCTTTAAATCTTCTAGCTATGAGGAAAGCACCAGAACCAGAGAGACGTTTACTAGCACTCAGCTATGATTTTCTTGTAGTCCTCATGATCCAACCAAGGACCAAAGAACTTGAAAGGAATTTTACCAATTTTCCAATTGGGGTTAGAATTTAATAGAATGGGGTGGTTATCAGATCCAATAGCCAGCATATTAGATATGGTGGAATTAGGATATCGAAGTAGCCAACTTTCAGTTGCTAGTCCTCTATTTAATCTTTGTTCAGTGAGAGCATGACCACTCATCTTGTTGGACCAAGTGAATGGGCATTCAGTGGTGCCCAGATCCACCAAATCAAGATCTAAAATCTTGTTGTTAAAAAAGACAACTTCATTGGCATCGCTTGGTTGAGTACTGAACTTTTCAGTGTCATGAAGAATGATATTGAAATCACCAATTACCAACCAGGGTAATTGGTTGTTAGATGCAGTTTTATCCAACAGATTCCAAGACTCATCTTTACTATTGAAATCATAAGGGCTACCATAATAGCCATTGAAAAGCCAGGGGAAACCAATAGTGGGTCTGGCTATAGCATTGATATGGTTTAGGGAGAAATAAGTTATTTCAATATCCAGATTGCTCTTCCATATCAAGGTTAAGCCACCAGTAGTGCCACTTGTCCCCCTGGATTAACAAACCAATAATTGTTGACATTAACTTCAATCATGGTTTTTTTAAGTTTTTCTTGTTTTTGTTTTGTTTCAGATAGAAAAATGATATCTGGGTTCAGTTTATTTAGCATGTCATTGAGATACTTCTTAGCATCCTTAGTTCCTAAGCCTTGACAATTCCATGCCAAAGTGGTAAAAAATTGCCACAAATATGACACATTAGGATATTTAAAGGTGAGTCTTCTAGATATATTATCGTAGAAAGGAGTGGTATATAATTGGAAAAATAACTTGATGTACTGAGATAGCAAAAGTAAAGGGAAAAGGATGAGGGGGAGTTGTACCATTCCTTCAGAGGAGGAGATGTCTTAGTCACCATTAGCCAACAAGAGAGTATTAGTTCCCAGCTGCTCTACAGAGTGTTCATCCTGGTCTTGAATCTTTTGAGACTATCAGAGACATTGGAGTTGATATTCCTGTCATCCTTAGTTGGAGAAGGCTTTTTCTTTTTTTTTTGAGTCCATCATGGTAGGCATCAGGGTATTAGAATCAATCCCAAAATAATGAGCTTTCTTCTTAGCCTTTCAGGCCTCCTTCTTTTTCCGAGCCAATTCAGCCTCCATTCTTGTTTTAATTTGGGCTACAGTGGGTAGAGAGTTGAAAGGGAAGGGATTTGGAGGAGGGGAAGCAGGAAAGATAGCATCATTGACAATGACAACAGTTGGGGAGTGGGTATTTTCAGTGGGGTTAGAATTTTTGGTTCTTGCAGCAGCTTTCATCCTTGGAAGGTTTTTCTTGTAGGTGCCAATAATTTTCTAGACATGTTTACTTTTCTGTTTCTAGCTGAATGATACTGAGTATTTTTATTTAATCAAGGTATTGTCGTTATTTATCGCTAGATTTGCATATATTAAATATTCAAATACATTTTTTCAAGTATAATAAATGGGGCAGCTAAATAAAGGTGATTGGACTATTGAATCCGAAAAATGTTGTAGCTCGAGTAAATCATTATACTAGGTATGATTTGGCATATTTCAGTATCTCCAATATTCATAAAAATTACTTATGTGCGAAGTTAGGGTATATGCTAATAAGACAAACTAGGTATTTAGATAATAATTTTCAGGTGCCCTCTATCCATATAATTTATGTAATTCCTAATTTACCTTTCACTAATCATACTTAGTAGTTAATTATATTTAGTTAAGTTAATATATTAGATGGTTAGTGTAAACAAAAATTAGATTTTTTCTGGTTAGAAAAATAGAAGGAGAAGTTTTGGAGGGAGGAGGGAAGAGGGATCGGGTGAAAATGAGTGATGATAGTGAGTTTAGAGATGTTATTGAATCTTCAGCTCATCAGCAACAACAGATTTATCTTGAATCTTCAGCTAATAATAACGATCCATAATTGCAACTTTTAGTTGATCAATCACCCTTAAATCATGATATTTATGAGCATGAAGTTTTTCGTGAAGATCCAACCCAAGAAAGTAAACAAGCTCAACATACAAGTACTCCAAATACTCAGGTATATGTACTAGTGCGTTGAAATTTGATTTTTTTTCTTTGAATTCGCCATTTTTACAGCTAAAAAAACTCGGTGCGTTCATGGTAATAGTATGAATACCATGCCGGCAGCCAGGAAACCGGCATAACATTCATACTTTTCCATGTCGATAAGAAATATCCCCCAAATTTAATTATAAGAAGACTATGCCTGCAGAAAGTTAAATTTTGCCTACCACAGAATATTCCACAATTTATACTGTCGAATGGCCTTCTGCTAAACTCGGAGATTGTTTCAAAACTCACAGAGTAAATGGTACTCCGCACAATCGCCATGGGATACGAAAGAGGCAATGAAATTCTATGATGCTTACTCTCGTGGAAACTCAGCTACCCGGTAAGTTTTTTTGAGCTAACTACGACTAATTACTCGCCCATGGACAACAGAAATGATGAACCAATAAAGGAAAAGTCTCTCGGTAGGCCACCAACTAAATTTTCAAGGAGAAAAGAGAGAAAAAATTTGAAACTAATGAGTCAACGTGAATGTGAACATGAGGAAGGTAAGAAACGAGATCCATCCGCATTTGATATTTCTGAAGCAAGGTACAATAAAACGTCGGTTCCAGAAAATAGGGGTAGGCCGAAGAAGGAATCTACATCAATTCAACAACAACAAAATCAAAGTGAAATTTCTGAAGCCTTACTCAAAGTTCATGAAGCGCAAGTTTCAAATAAAAGGAGAAGTGATGTGTGTCGCGAGTGCAACAAATTAAATCACTTATTTTCACACTACTAACTGGTAATATAATGGAAGCAAGGATCGTTCCCACGAAGAGCATTGAGTTTTCAGTTGTCAAATGCTGTATGGAGGTTTTGTTTGTAGGTTTAATATAAAACAAAATAAATAGTGAAGCAAGTAAATATGTAATCAAGGATGAGAAGTATGATCGAGGAATCCTTCTTCCTTACTAAACAATCATTGGAGTAATATATTCAGTATTCATTGTAAATCATAGATTATCACCAACCATAGGATACATGCTAGCGCAGTGTTATCCCCGAAATTCCTTATATCACTGGATACCGAAGCGCTCGAATACCATATTTTATTCGTCAAACCACCTAGAAGTAGCAAATTCTATGTGTAATTCGGTCGAATGCTTTATATTTTACGAATTTAGGTTAATCCTAGTAGTTAGATTCTCAGCGCAAGGTCCATTTTCTAGCGTTGTCTCTACACGCAATCGCTCCACAGAATCCCTCTGCAAGGTTTCATATTTTCTACTTGTGTAAGAGTTACTCAACAATTACGGATATCCTAACCCTTTACTAGCAATAGATTAATCAAGGGATCAGTTTAGTTGGCTATCTAAAGAAATCTATCAGTCAATCATAAACATTCATCATAGTAGAAACAAACGATAATCATATGAAGAAATCAAAATAGATTTATATATTAAATCAAGTCATGTTTAGAACTTAAAATCATCCTCAGTCAAATAATGGTTTAGATACTCATGGAATTAGTGAAACCCATGATATACATAAGAAATAATCAAAGAGAAGTAGATTTGGAGATGGAAGAACCCAAAACCCTAGCTTTCACTCCTTGTTTTCTTGTCTCCACTTCAGTATCTTTGCTAAAAAATTTGTCCGGAACTCTCTTGAAAAGTATTTGGAAGTCTCCTTAAATATCCCTCAGAATACTAAGGTCTGGGGAAACTTCGGAACTAAGAAATCCAATTTTGGAAAGTATTTTCGTCACTTCTTTGAGGTAGGGATCGGTCATACCCTATATCCCGACGTAGGTAGGGATCAACCCTACTTGATCCCCACACTGTTCTGCCCATAACTTTTGCATGCAAACTCGGAATGGCCTCTTTCTTTTTTATTTCTTTTTGTCTCTTCATTTTATATAACATATAGTTGAATACTCCTGAATTTGGTCAAGTTCCTCATGTTCCTTAGTCCACCCTCACATTTTTCAGCACTTTTTCCGCTCTTTTTGGATGATTCTACCTAAATAAGACAAACAAAAGCAAATATGAGTAATACAAGGTAATATAAAAGAAACACAGTTAATACAAGCATGAAATCGATAACAAAAGTATAGTAAATTATGCACTTATCGAATTTGAATAAGCGGGTGTCTAACAACCACACCCAATATTTCGCTAGGAAATCTGTATGGACTAACTCCAATGTAATTCCGAGAGAACCAACTAGACAGTCAGACTCAATCAAGGAAATATATCCAAGAGTTATATCTCTGTTTCTCAATGTAATCAGCAAATCAATCATATAGAAATCCGTGAGCCTGATTATTATGATAAACAACTTGAACGGCACCAAAGACCAATGTTCAAGTGTCAATCAATTTCCATAAACAACCAAAGGTTGGATTTACCAATTGATTGAACTACGCACAACCTGTGGTATTTCAATTACATAGAAAATACAATGCGGAAAAGAAATAACACAAAAACCAGAAGTTTTGTTAACGAGGAAACCGCAAATGCAGAAAAACCTCGGGATCTAGTCCATATTTGAACACCACACTGTATTAAGCCGCTGCAGACTTTATCCTACTATAAGTTAACTTTGGAGTGGAATGTAGTTGAGCCCTAACCAATATCACACTGATTAAGGTACAGTCGGGTTCCTTACGCCTATGAATCCCAACAAAACTCTACGCATTTGATTTCTTTTGATGATCTCACCCACAACTAAGAGTTTCTACGACCCAAAGTCGAAGACTTGATAAACAAATTTGTCATTTACAGAAAAGTCTATTCTGATAGATAAATATGTCTCCCACAAAAATACCTACGAAGTTTGTTTCGTATTTTTATAAATCAAGGTGAACAAGAACCAATTTATAATCCGATCTTATATTCCCGAAGAACATTCTAGAAATATCAATCACCTCACAATAACTTAACTATATGGTAGAAGAACAAGTTATTGTGGAATCAAAAAGAATGAGACGAAGAGCTCTGTGATTACTTTTTATATCTTACCTATCGGAGATAAATCTAGAGCAAACCTTAGAGAAGATAGTACTCAATACGATAGAACAAGTACGATCAAAACACGCAACTACAGAGAAAATAGTTGGGTCGGGCTTCAGAATCCCAATGAAGTCTTTAATTCGTTAACCTATAATGGTTTTAGGAAAAACCTAGGTTAAAGGAGAATCGACTCTAGTCGCAACTTGTATCACACATGAGGTGTGAAGATTAGGTTTCCCAGTTGCTAGAGTTCTCCCTTATATAGTCTCCAAATCAGGGTTTGATAACTTCAGAACAAAGCAATCAATATTCAGCGTTAGATGAAATCCTAGTTTAAGATTCAATCTAATATCTCTCCACCGTTAGATGGTCTTAGCTTGTTAGACACAAATGAAATACACCTTCATTTAGATATGGGTAACCGTACCTAAACGTGTATATTGAGTTGGGTCAATAACAGTTAACAAAAGTTCGCCATATGAACACTTTTGTATTAACCATGTTCCTCTTAACACTTCTAGATCAAATGATAATCAAATGAATCTAATTGTGTTACTCATAGAGTTGTTCAATTGTTTATATTGTCATAGAAGTATACAAGACACAATTGAAGCAAAATCGGATTGATTCAAAACAATCAGTTCATGAACACTTTAGACACGGTTTGCAAAAATTGCATTCCTTTATATATAAATGTATTTGTTCATGAGTTTGAAATCATACTTAAACGATTTTAGAACTTAACCACATAAGTTTGCAAACGGGTACGCAAACTTAAGTTCCGGACTTGATCTTTTCTGACAGTTCGCAACTTAGAGGTTCTTAGGAACCTGGTGGGGGCCTTCTAGCAAGTCCATTTCAGAGAACTACGGCCAGGTTTGATTCCTATTGAGGATACGTAGGCAGCCAGTTATGGTTCAATCGACGTTGGAAGACGGAGGTGATTTTATTTATTGACCGTCTCATGCATGAATGCATGATCCGAGGTGGATAATAGTTGGTAGGATGGTCAAGGATATATTAGGAAAATCTATTGGTTTGGGAAACCATTATTATTGTCCTAAGTATAGCAACTTAAGAGGTTCGTCTCTTAGAGTTAAGTTAAGAAACCCTATACTTGTAGGAAAGTAATCCTTGTCAAGGAATGTGTCTAGTCCTATTTGTTAGAGCATAGCTCGGTTGAACCCACCAAGCGTTGGTATGTCAAGTTTGGTTGTCATATTTTAGTGAATCAAAACTCATGTTAAGAGTCGCTTGATTATGTACTAGGGTTATCTTCGTATAGGTTAGCTTGAAAGTATTAGGATATGAGACATTACAAGTATTGCGAAGTCTTGAAGATGTGAAGAAGAAAGGAGCTACAACGACAACAATCATCCTTCAGTTGATGTTAGTGATATTTGACTTGAACTATTTCATTCCCTAACGTATCTTTCAAGTCGTGCATATTGAAAACAAAACTGCAAAGCATATTTGAACTCTAGATAGACACAGTATTAAGGAATACAATACGAGGTTTATTGCTTAACCATTAAACTTTGTAGATGTAGGATCAGAATCTCGCAACAATAATATCTTAGCGAAATTATCAACAACACAACACAACACAACAACGTCGCAAAACAATTTCAGAAATGATATAATAAACGACGTCAGCTAAAATCATGAGAAAGATGTGATGGTCCTGCGAAAATTAGAGAGTTTGCGAGACTAAGATTTGTAAGGTTGCAAGAATGTCGCAAGTCATATTCGAAAATAAAGGACAGATTAGCTGTCATCCACTATGTATTTCCCTATAAATAGTCGTTCAGTTGTAAAGGAGGGGGGAGATCTTTTTTGAGTAAGAAACAAGTAAATAGGAGAGAGAAAGTCTAGAGCAGAGGTCATTCTTGATTCCTTTATCTTTTCTTGTAAGAATATTCAAATATTGATCAATAAAATTAAGAGTGTAAATCTAAAAATGAGTTGAGTAATAATGAAATCATATGAGGGGTGTAGTGTATGATTTCCTGCAACTACATAATGGCGCTAGAAACAGGGAACATATTGAGGATTATTCTAGAAAAAATTTAAGATTAATATTGAGATTTGTGAAGATTTAGAGTGATTGATTAAGAATTTTACATAATTTCTTGAAATTTGTTAACATTGAAGAAATGGGTAGAAGAAGAAATACATTCGAACAACCGACTACTGTTAGAAGAAGCAAGAGAATTGCTGGAAGAGAAAGAAGTGAAATGGGAGAATCTACTAGAATGAGAAGTAATAAAGAAAATAAAATTCAACCACCAATTCAACAAACACTAGTACAAGGGAGGAATACATATTATGATAGGGTGAGTATACACACTTGGCAATCAAATTCGGCAGAAGAAGTAGAAGAAGAGCAACAAAACAGAAACCATAGACAGGAAGAGAGAAATCAAGAAGCAGATGAAGGAATAATTCATGGAGATGAGGAAATTGGAGCGTTAGAAACATTGAGACGAAGAATACATGAAGAAATAAGAGCTGAGGCAGAAGAACGTGCAAATCTAACAAGGCAAAATCATGAATTGAGGATGGAAAATATAAGACTACAGAATAGAAGATCTAGAAGTATTACAAAATCATATTCAAGATCGACTAGAAGAGAAATGAGGCGAAACTCACCCACAATCAATGCTGGAAACAATATTCAAGAAGAAATATCAAATTCTAATGAAGAATATCGCGAAAATAGAGAAAGAGCTGATGATCATTATGTTCCACAAAATGAAACTTTTGATGATAGGCAAAATGGTAGAAATCAAGAGAACGGACAACGTCAGGGACGAAATGACCAAGATGGCGAAGGAAATCGAGAGGAAGGAAGAAGAATTTTACATGAAAGAGAAACTCAAAGAAATCAACACATGATTGAAGAAGAAATTGAAAGACATTATGCTGAACAAGCACGTTTAATCTGCGAACGTGAAAGATTGAGAGCGGAAATGGAAGAACAAGAGCTTCAGGAGACAATTCGCCAGAACAATCACGACAATCGAGAAAGAAGGCGTACACAAAACCGGAATAACGGTAATATCAATGAAGAGTACGATAGAATAAAGAGGATGGCTGAAAGGCAGCGAATGGAATTAATAAGAAATGCACAAAATCATGAATGGGAAAATGAAAGACATAATCATTTGCGAATTCAAGATAGAGATGAAGAAGAAACTCGCAGAAGAATACGAGATGAGGATAATGAAGAAGAAATGCAAAATTTCGCGAGAGAAGAAAGACATGAACGCAGAAGAAGACAGGCGAAATTAAAAAGACCAATGGATCAAAATTCAGTTGTAAATAAACAAATCTTGAAATAATTAGAAGAAATGAGAGGAATGCTAAATAATAGAGGAGAAGTGGGCAGAAGACAATTGGATGAAGCTATAGAAGAAGCTGCGAAAACTCCATTTACAAGGGAAGTACAATTAGGAGGAATACCACCGAAATGCAATTTACCCGTATTAACCAGCATTTTTGATGGAACAACTTGTGCAATTCAACACATTAAAGCCTACGTGAGGTGCATGTTGCAATGGGAAAATCATGATGTTGTATTATGCAAGTATTTCGCATCCAGCTTAACAGGGGAGGCGTTAAAATGGTTCGAAGGTCTACCAAAGAATACAATAACATCTTTCAATCATTTGCAGACTACATTCCTAGGGGCATATATAAGTAATAATTCTTCGTGACCTGGTATAGAAGATGTGTTTGGATTAAAACAGAGGATTGGCGAAAGTTTGAAGCACCTGAATAAAAGATGGAGAACTATGTGTAGCGAAATGGATGACCGTGTAGATGAAAGATATCTTATATTATCATTTATCAATGTCATGTTTGCAACAAACCTATTGTATGTCCAAATTTTTAGAGTCAAGAATACGATCACAATGACTGAATTGCGAGAACTCCAAGAAGAATACATTGCTCTAAAGGAAAGGCAAAATGAAATGGAATCATATCCAGTTGCGAACACCAGCTCACAAACAACGAATGCAAGCTTATTACCCAAGCTAATAAACACAGTAGCGAATACTTCACAAGTACAACAGGAGAAGGTGACGGGTAACAATCAACAGAAACTAGTGGCTATGGGAAGCCGAGATCAAGATGAGTATGAAAGGAAAGAAATTTCTACAATCGTGGTGGGAATAACAAGATTCAAAGACTCGATCAACCACAAGAAACTTATGGAGGTCAAAGACAAAACTATAATAGAGGACAAGGAGGTCACAAGGTAGTATGGGAAGAAATCAAGATGCCACCTCTAAATGCAAGTGTGGAGAAAATATGGGAAGCTATAATTTTAATGGAGAATATACCAACACCATGGAACATGGGAACGGAACCACCTCCAAACCACATAAGCCATGAGTTTTGTTCTTATCATCATTTTCATGGACATACAACAAATGATTGCATAAATGTAAAAACAATTATTTTGAGAATGATAGATCAAGGAAAACTAAACCACTTTTTGGTAGGGCACCCACAATCTCAACCATTGCAGCCACCACCAGAGCATCACAAAGTAAACACGATGAAAAAGAAGGAAACATTCTTCATAGAAGTTGGTGGAAAAGCAAAGAATCTATTTTGTCACTCTATCGTACATTCATATAAGACAATCGAAGATTTTCATGACAATGTTTTGAGTAGAGTGTTCGCAAGAGATAACGATGGAAGAGAAATTATGAATATTGCGAAAATCTCGCCACTAGAGGAATGGCAGAAACAGATTATTTCTTTTACCACAGAAGAGATTCCCGAAGGTGAAGAGGTGCATGATAATTCATTGGTAGTAAAATTAGAAATTAATCTGAAACCGAAAGAAGATGAGGATGATGAAGCTGAAGCTGAAGATTCATGGGCAATTAATAGAATTCTAATCGATACCGGAAGCTCTGTGAACATCTTATTTTATCATACTTATAAAACTATGGGAGGAAGAGATGATGATCTTATACCATCAACTTATAAGATATATGGTTTCAATGGTACTGCTAACAAGCCTAAATGGGAGGTTACTATGCGAATTTTATTGAAGGGAATATCTTCCGAAAACTTATTCTGTGTCGTTGATGTAGAATCAACCTACAATGCGTTAATTGGTCGACCTTGGCTACATGGGATTCTAGGTGTAGCTTCAACTTTCCACCAGTGCATCAAATTCCCTCACCCTAGTGGTGTAGGAATCATAAAGGGAGATTGGGTTGAAGGAAAGAGGTGTTACGAAACTGAGATAGAATCTTGCGAAGGAAGAGCAAACAAGAAGGAAAACTGGCGACACAAAATTAAAGATACACAGAGAACTGAGAGGTTGATGGTGGATGCAATCGAAAGAAATGAAAAAGAGATGCTGCGAAACTAATGCTAGCTCAGAATAAAAATGATGGACATACCACTACCAAGGAAGCAGTAGTAGAAAATAATAAAGAAGCAGAGGATGGCAAAGAAAATAAAAATAGGAAATGTATGAATGATTAAGTTTTTGCGACACTCTCGCAATAAGTAAAATTCTCAAGAATACATTTTATTGAATGACAAAATTGAGATTGCGAAATGCAAATACAATATGATGATATACGAGACTCTCGCAGAGATAATGAATTTTACAGAAGATACTCAGAGAAAGATGACAAAAGAGAAAGAGGTGAACCTTTATGGCGTACACCCTAGTTCACGAATACAATTTCGCAAGAGGCAAATGTAAGACCTAAAGTACGTCATATAAGGGGGTACCTGTTGCATGGCTCAGGGAAAGGCTACACCGCCACCGGAACCTGAGTCATGGAGATTTGGGGTCAATAAAGCCCATCCGGGAGAGGCACCTTGGATTCTCAGCTTAAGCATATGACTTAGGTTGGGCGACTAAGGTAATAAGGACTCTCCCAAGGAGTGCAGATCTGATCAAGGCGCCGAGGTACACGGTTGAGTCAAGAGTGCCAGGGACGTTTGAAGCGTACTTTGCCATTCTTGACAAGTCTTGGCTTATACTGCACTCGGCCTGAAGAAAACCCCACTTAGGGTGCAGTCTCGTAACCATAAGCCCTATAGGTAAAAGGGATAAGAGGCTGCGAAAACAACTGGTTGTTGTTAAGACTGGATGGGAGGAGCTAACCTTGTATGGTAGAAGTACGCCTCCTTGAAGGGGAACCAGGGGGGAGATAAGGGCGGCACCCTCCATTAGGGAGCTGATAAGTGTCTTAAGACGCAAATGTCATGAGGCTTTTTATTCGCAAGGGTATTAAGGCTTGTCATATTTGTGCAACAATCCTGAAGAGGCAATAATACAAAAGAAAAAGATAAGACGAGATCAATGGGTTTTCGCATGAAAGTGCGAAGACGTCCTGCGATTTCGTCGCAAGACGGCAATGTCATGGGGCTTTATTTTCGCAAGAATATTTAGGCCTGTCATATTGTCGCAACATTCCTGAAGAGGCACAATACAAAAGAAAAAGTTAAGGCAAGATCAATGGGTTTTTGCATGAAAGTGCAAGGACGTCCTGCGATTTTGTCGCAATGACAAGAGGTGGCATAATAAGACCTTTAATTAGGAAGGCAAAATAAGACCACACAGGAATGAGATTTTGAAAAGAATCAAAATTCACTTCGCATAAGATTGCGAAATTATACATAATTAACTGCGAAATTGAGGCATAAAATAAGAAAAATTTATAAAATCTCTCATTTGGATACAAATAACAGAGGCAAGTATGGGAATGAATGAAATTAGAAAATATTATTTGTCTTCATATGATAGATTTACTCAAAGATTCAAAAATTAATGATTATATTGATTAACTGTATTGCAAGGAAGATTGTTTTAATGAATGCAGGTCAAAATGAAAGAAATACAAATATACAGAAAAAAGGAATAAATGTACAAGTATTACATAGAATCAAATAAAGAAACAAAGACTACTTCTTAGTTGATCCTTCATTATCTTCATCGGACTTGTTTCCTTCTTCGTCTGTGTCAGAATCTTCATCACCATCAGAACTTTCATCACCATCAGCTTCTTCATCATCAGCTTCGCTATCAGAAATAATCAGACTGGGAGTATTTTGTGGGATCTCTTCCAAGAGACAAGGATAATCAGAATGAGGGATATTATGATCGTCACAAACTATTTGGATGGTTTGATTGCCAAAATGCATAACATCATTCTTAAAATTCGCAACAGTGATCTTGATTTGATTCTTTAATCTAGAGTACTTATCGTTGCGAGAAGAAATATTCTTTGCGAGTTCCTCCTTTTCAGCTTCATTTCCTCAATCTTTTCACGATATCTACTTTCAGAATCTGCGAGCAAAAGACAATAAATTATTAACTTGATGAAAATTCATAAGAAGCAAAAGATTAGTAAAGAAGAGCAGTTAGTAACCTTCTCTGTCAGAAATCATATCTCTAATCAAGGTTGTATGCTCAACTTGGAGACTAACATTTACACCTAAATCTTTTCTGGCATCATCTAAGATTTTCGCAGCCCAAACAAATTCATCCTCATTACTTATAAGAAGACGAGAACGAATTTGGTTTTCCCTTTCGCAGAGCTCGATGTTCTTGCGGTTAGCCTCATCTCGTTCAAGTTGAACTTCAAGAAGAGTCTCTTGGAATTTCGCCAAAGCCTTAGCACCTTGATCAGAGACACGATCCTTATCATCTATGAGACTGCTAATTTTGGTTCTTAACTCATTGGTTTTCTCTTTAGAATCAAGAAAGAGACGCTTAAATCGGTTGTCTAAGCCTAAACTAGACCTATGGTCACTTTCTAAGAGGCGAAATTAAGATCTAAGCTCATTCAGAGAAAGAGATGAAATTCTATCATTTGAGAAACTATTTAAGGAATTATTAAGACGCTCAAGAAGGGTATCATTATCCAAGGCATTAGGAAATGAACGTAGAAGGGTAGCTTCATCAGAAATACCATAAATGTATGCAAAAAGGATCATTTAAATAAGATAAAACAACAGGATGAATGAATGAAGGGAAAAGAGAAAAGTAACATACCGTAAAGCTGATTATTAGCTTGCTGAAGACTAGAGATTTTGTTCTTATACGAAGAAGAATCAATTTCTAGTTGTCTATTTTTCTCGCGAAGATCTTTAACTTCAGCTTCCAATTCTTCATTCTTTATGCGAAATTGAAGATTCTTCTTTTCAAGATTTTCGCGTCTCCTCTCTAGATCTGAGGCAACAGCAAAAGAAACTTTTCCAGCCTGCGAGAAAATATAAAAATATTAATATAGAAATAAATTTTGAGCTATGACAATGAAGAAGTAAAAGGATGAAAGTATACCAGACTATTAAGAGAATGCAAGAAGTCGGGAGTCACTGATCTAGAAACTCCACGAAGAGAACTATCACCATCCAGCAAAGGGACATCGCAAATTATAGCGAGAGCTTTGCAGGTACTAACGAATTGGCTATCTCCCATTCCTTGCAGAGAATCAGAAAAGAGTCCATAGAGCTTAGCCATAGAAGATTTAGGCGGAAAATCTTCACTTGCGGCAAGATCATCACTGTCCTCATCATCCTTGTCACTTTCGGAATTTTCATGAGAAGGAATATTTGAAGGAGAAGAAGAACGGACTTTCCTTTTCTTTGAAGGAGGAGCAGTTGATTTTTCTTTGCGAAGAGCACCTTTACTTTTATCACCAGTCTTCGCAACATCAGCAAGTTCTTCTATTTCAACAATAATCTTGTAGGATCAGAATCTCGCAACGACAATGTTTCAGCGAAATTATCAATGACATAGCACAACAGCGTCGCAGAACAATTTCAGGAATGATAAAATAAATGACGTCAGCAAAGATCACGAGAAAGATATGATAGTTCTGCAAAAATTATAGAGTTTGCGAAATTAACATTTGTAAGGTTGCGAGAATGTCGCAAACCATACCCGAAAATAAAGGACAGATTAGCTATCATCCACTATGTATTTCTTTATAAATAGTCGTTCGAGTTGTAAAGAAAGAGAGAGATCTTTTTTGAGTAAGAAACAAGTAAATATGAGAGAGAAAGTTCAGAGCAGAGATCATTCTTGACTTCTTTATCTTTTCTTGTAAGAACATTCAAAGATTTATCAATAAAATTAAGAGTGTAAACCTAAAAATGAGTTGATCAACAATGAAATCATATGAGGGGGGTAGTGTAAGATTTCCTGCAACTACATAATGGTGCTAGAAACAGGGACTGAAGATCGAAAGTTGAAGATTGTTGTTGAAGATATTCAAATCAAGAAAGTGATTAAATAAATCAGTGAATCGGTTAGAAGAAAGATGAATAGAATTAATGTAGATGACAAAAGATTGGAGTGTAATATGATAACAAAAACAATGATTAATGAATTCCATGAAAACATCAAAGGAAGAATACATAATCGAAATTTTGAAGGAAGGAAAGTTATGGCGGTAGAAAAGATATCACCCTTGAAAGATTGGGAAAAGCAAAAAATTACATTCATGGCGGCAGAAATACCAAAAGAAAATTTGAACCACACATCTCCATTGGTTGTCACAGTGCCAATTGTGCGAAAAAAGAAAGAGACAACGACAAAATCCACAGGAGAATGGGTATTGAACAGAACTTTAATCGATACAGGAAGTTCAGTGGATATAATATTTTATCACGCATTCCGGGGAATAGGATTTAAAGATGAAGAAATGTCCAGTTCAGCATATTTTGTTCACGGCTTTGGAAAATCCATAACAAAACCTAAAGGAGAGATAGTGGTACGAATTCCACTTGGAGAAATCGAAACACATGTAACGTTGTGCGTGGTGGATATGGAATCGCCATATAATATGTTATTAGGAAGACCATGGATACATGCGATAAAAGTTGTGGTATCAACGTTGCATCAATGTATTAAATTCCCCACACCAAATGGAATAGGTGAAATCAGAGGAGATGTTGACAATGCGAAATTATGTCATCAGATTGAAGTAAAGCATTATGAAGGACAAGCAAAAAAGAAACAATTTCGCAGAAAGTTGGCAAAGGAAGCAAAGAAAAAAGAAGAATTTAGAGTATATATGATAAGGGCAAAAGAAGGCAAAGGAATACCCAGCGAAATTTCGGAAGAAGGAGAAGGACCTATGAAAATGATAAAAGAACCAACACCAATGGGATAACCTAAACCCACTTACACTGCCACAGAACCAACAAAAGAAATAAACGTTGGGACTATAGAAGAACCTCTAATATTGAGAATTGGAACCAAAATGGATATGGAAGAAGAAGAAAGAACTGTTAAATTGTTGCGAGAATATAAAGATGTTTTCGCAGGAAACATGGATGAGATACCGGGAATAGATCCATTAATTGCATGCCACAGGTTGGAGATTAACAAAAATGTGAGACCATTTAAACAGAGAATAAGAAAAATTGCAACAACTTATCATTCCAAAATAGAAGAAGAATTACAGAAAATGCTTGAGGCGGGAATCATAAGAGAAGCTAAATACCAAGAATGGATAGCGAATATGGTCATTGTCCCAAATAAAAACAAAGGAATCAGGATTTGTATATATTTCACTGATTTAAACAAAGCTTGCCCCAAAGATAGTTTTCCGTTACCAGATATTCCTCAAATGGTGGAATCCGCAGCGGGAAATGTTAGGGTATCATCTTTAGATGGATACAAAGGGTATAACCAAATCCCTCTCGCTGAAGAAGATTAAGAACATACTGCTTTCTTTGCTCCTAGAGGTTTATATCTTTACACGAAAATGCCATTTGGTTTGCGAAACGCATGAGCGACATACCAAAGAATGGTAGAGAAGGTGTTCGCAAAATGGATACAAAAAACATTAGAAGTATACGTGGATGACATGTTAGTAAAGAGTAAAGAAGCTAAAGACCATGTACAAGACCTGAGGGAGATTTTTGAACAAATGCGGCAGTATAACATTAAATTGAATCCTGAGAAGTGTACTATTGGAGTTGCATCGGGAAAATTTTTAGGCTACATTGTATCAAAAGAAGGAATACAGGTTGATCCAGAAAAAGTGCAAGCAGTTCGTGACATGCCAACACCAGCAACAATAAAATATGTACAGAAGTTGAATGGGATTCTAGCTTCGCTGGGGAGATTCATTTCACGATCATCAGACAAATGCAAATATTTTTTCGATATACTCAAGAAGGGTGCGAAATTTAAATGGACTGATGAATGTGAAAAAGCTTTTCAAGGAATCAAAGAACATCTTATGAATACAACTATTTTACAAAAAGCAGAATCAGGAGAAGAATTATTAATCTATCTTGCGACGACGTCGCATGCATTAAGTGTTGTGTTATTGCGAGTAGACGCAGGAGTGGAGAAACCCATTTATTACATTAGCAAAACTTTTAATACTGCTGAGAAGAATTACTCAAAGATTGAAAAGTTAATCTTAGCATTAGTTTATGCATCATTTAAGCTCCGCATATACTTTCAAGCACACAAGATAAAGGTATTAACAAAAGTACCAATTGAATCAATGATGAAGAATTATAAAAGATCAGGAAGAGTGGAGAGATGGAATGCACAAGTAGGCCACTTTGATATTAAATATGAAATTTTATCTTCACCAAAATCACAAGTTGTTGCCGATTTCTTGGCAGAATTTCCTTTAGAAGAAGATGAAGCAGTAGAAGAAATGATGGATGTAGAAGAAGAACATGGAGATCCAAAAGATTTATTAACAGAACCAAATATATGGGAGATATTGGTAGATGGATCATCAAATGGAGAAGGAAATGGAGTTGTAATTGTTTTAATTTCGCCAGAAGGAATAAAATGGCTTTTTCATTCAGATTGGAATTTACATCCACTAATAATGAAACAAAATATGAAGCTGTGATACATGCATTAAAATTCGCAATAGAAATGAAACTAGAAAATGCTAGGATCATTAGTGATTCGTAGCTAGTTATTCGCCAAATAAAGGGAGAGTATACTACAAATGAACCATCCTTGAAGAAATACAAGAAGCTGGTTGAAGAATTGTCAGCGAAAATCCCAAAAATGAAAATGGAGGCACATTTCAAGAAAAGATAACAGACTCGCAGATGCTTTTGCTTTCATCTCAAGCATGATGACAGATCCAACTGCGAGATGCATAAAAAGACAAACACTTCTGTCACCATTAATCAATAAAGAAGAAGAAGACGTGGACGTGATGATAATAGACAATGAAGAAGAAGAACAAATGAACAATTTCGCAGACTGGAGAATGGAACTTCATGCATATTTGGCGAAAGGAGAAACACCAAGAAATAGATTGGAAACACACAAGTTAAAAAGCCGTGCGAAGAATTATGAATTAAGAGATGGGTTGCCATACCGAAAATCCTTTAATGGACCATCACTCAGATGTTTGACACGAGAGGAAGGAGAAAAGGTGCTAAAAATGTTACATAGTGGGGATGCTGGCAATCATAGTGGGGGAAGATCTTTGGCACATAGAGCAAAAATGCAAGGTTATTACTGGCCATATATGCATGAAGATGCAAAACAAATATCAAGACGTTGCGAAGATTGTCAGCGGCATGGAGAGAAAATACATGCACCTGGAGCACCATTGTCATCTTCAACTAGTGTATGGCCTTTTGGAAAGTGGGGCTTAGATATTGTGGGGCCATTTTTACCAGGATCTGGACAAAGAAGATACTTAATAGTCGCAACAGATTATTTCACGAAATGGACAGAAGTGAAGGCAGTACAGCATATTCGCGACATAGATATCTTTACATTCATATTCGAAAATATCATTTGCAGATTCGGAATTCCTGCACAGTTGGTATCTGATAATGGGAAACAATTTGAAGGACAGAATATAGAAATGCTACTTAATGCATTCAAGATAAAATGTGGAAAATCTACTCCTTTGTATCCACAAGCTAATGGGCAAGTAGAAGCAACAAACAAAACAATTGCAGATATATTAAAGAAGAAATTGGAAGGACATCACAGAGCATGGTGCGAACAAGGACATAATGCAGTATGGGCTTATAATACAACTAGAAGATAAGCTACTGGAATGTCACCTTTTTGTTTAACATATGGAGTTGAAGCGGTGTTACCAACAAAAGTTATTATTCCGACAACAAAAAGAGAAGCTTGGAAGAAAAATCTTAGTGCGGGCTTGATTTTAAATAAACTTGATGAATTAGAAGAAACAAGAGAAAAAGCTTTACAACATATGGAGAATTATCAGCGAAGATTAGCAAGAGAATATAACAAACGTGTCGAAATACGCGAATTTCAACCATGAGATTTAGTTCTGCGAGAAACACCAATATATCAGCGAGAAAATGGTGGAAAATTAGCGAAAAAATGGGATGGACCTTACATTATTAAGGAGATAGTTGGAACAGGAGCTTATAGATTAATGGATTCAGAAGGAAGAGATGTTGGTCATAGATTAGACAGACCATGGAACATATTGTACTTAAAAATATATTATCCGTAAGAAGCTTTGAGAAGTTATGAATTTTGAAAGAATAATTGCAGGATTAATCATATCAAAACAAGATCATGATGTGCGAAATTTTCGCAGAGATAATCAAAGAACAATGACATAAAAGAAAGGGGCGAATCTTTATGGCGTACACCCTAGTTCGCGAATAAAATTTCGCAAGAGGCAAATGTAAGACCTAGAGTACGTCATATTAGGGGGTACCTGTTACATGGATCAGGGAAAGGCTACACCGCCGCCGGAACCTGAGTCATGGATATTTGGGGTCAATAAAGCCCATCCGGGAGAGGCACCTTGGATTCTCAGCTTAAGCATATGACTTGGGTTGGACGACTAAGGTAATAAGGACTCTCCCAAGGAGTGCAGATATGATCAAGGCGCCGAGGTACACGGTTGAGTCAAGAGTGCCAGGGACGTTTGAAGCGTACCTTGCCATTCTTGACAAGTCTTGGCTTATACTGCACTCGGCCTGAAGAAAACCCCACTTAGGGTGAAGTCTCGTAACCATAAGCCCTATAGGTAAAAGGGATAAGAGGATGCGAAAACAACTGGTTGTTTTTAAGACTGGATGGGAAGAGCTAACCTTGTATGGTAGAAGTACGCCTCCTTGAAGGGGAAACCAGGGGGAGATAAAGGCGGCACCCTCCATTAGGGAGCTGATAAATGTCTTAAGACGCAAATATCATGAGGCTTTCTATTCGCAAGGATATTAAGGTTTGTGCGAAGACGTCCTGCGATTTCGTCGCAAGACGGCAATGTCATGGGACTTTATTTTCGCGAGAATACTTAGGCCTGTCATATTTTCGCAACATTCCTGAAGAGGCCATAATACAAAAGAAAAAGTTAAGGAAAGATCAATGGGTTTTTGCATGAAAGTGCAAAGACGTACTGCGATTTTGTCGCAATAACAAAAGGTGGCATAATAAGACCTTTAATTAGGAAGGCAAAATAAGACCGTATGATCAAACAAAATATTTATAAGTATTCGTAACATATTATTTTTTGCAAGAAAGATAATGAGAGGCAAGTATGGGAATCAGTACACAAGAAGCATTATCTTTCTCATCAACAAAATATTCAAAGGAAAAGTTGACTCCAAAGTTGGTTGAAAAATGAAACTCGCAAAAGTGATAAAAATAAGACAGTTCAAGAAGACAAAGCTAAATAAGAAGCTCAAGCTTCAGTATTAATTTCAGTAGCAGGAGATAACAGAAATTCTTCGCCAATATTCTCGCAAGCCTCTCCTTCATTTCGGTTTTGATCTTCGCCTTGACTAGCATCTTGATTATCGCCAGCAATTACTTCTTCAGGAGATATTTCTTTCTCATTCTGATTAACACCAGCATATGCTTCTTTAGAAGGAACCTCTTCTTCATCTTCTAAGAAATTATCCTCTGCACCGCTTTCGTAATCATAATCACTATCAACAGGACGAGGAACTTCATCATCATCTACTTCTAAAGGATCAATTGATGTAGGAGGAAGAGAGTTGGACAATAAAATGTCATTTACAAGGACTTCAGCCCGGAGATGAACTTGGCGAAGAAGTGCTCTCTGATGATTCCTATCTTGGATATCCTTAAAATAAGCAAGATAATCAAGTCTTCTTTCTGCTCGATCGCGAGAACCAGTAAGGGTTGAGACGAGCAGTGCATTTTCTTTGCGAATTTTGGCATATTTAGCCTCCAAAACAGAAATGGAAGAATGAAGATTCTTCTCAGACTCTGCGAAAGATAGAATACAAAATTTTATTAAGATAAGGAATTCATAGAGATATGACAAAGAAAAGATAATTAAGGCAGACAAACTATTATGACTACCTTCTTTTGCGAAATAAGATGTTGAATCAAGGATAGACAACTATTCTCCCAACGGTCCATTGCGTCATCAAATTTATCTCCAACTAAACCTTTAAGTCGAGACTGAAGATTTTTCTATTTAGAAATAAGAAAGGCATTTTTCTTCGCAAGAGAAGAATAAGATTCTTCTAATTTGGAATATTGTTCTTTAAGCTGATTCGCCTTTACACTTAAAGCTATTCTACCTTGAATGAGTGTATCTCTTTCAGCGATAGATGACTCTGTTACTTCTTTAAGTTCATTTATCAAAAAGCGAAGAGATTGCTCTTGGTCATCACATACTTTTTGAAGAATACTAAGTTGTTGCGAAGATATCGCCATCTTGTTTAAATAAGTTCTCTTCTCTTGGACAAGGTTTTATTCTCATCTGATAAAGTTTCCATCCCTAAATTAGCTTTAGTTAAAGAATAAGAAAGACGAGATACTTCATTACTTAATAAATCTTGTTTTGAACTAATTGGGTATTTTCATTGGTAAGATTATTTATATGATCAAGAGAATATGAATAGAGGTTATCTAATTGGTTATATTGATCCATCAAGATTTCTTTATCAACACGGGCTTCTTCAACAACAGATAAAATTAATATCTCCATTATTCGTTTCTGGTTTAAAGCTTAACATGCGAAAGAGGGATTTCAAGGATAATTAAATATGGGAAGGATAAAACCATTAAAAGGCAAATTAAAGACACAGATAAGAAAATATACCTCTCAATTCATCATTCTTCTTGCGAAGATTGTCACGATCCAGTAAAACATTCTGAAGCTTCTGATTTTCGAGACGAAGAGCATTACATTTTTCCAAGTGTCTGCGAAGTAGCTCTGTCAGAACCCAAATGCTTGCTCAGAATTTCGCAAACATTAGACTTGATAGGATCAATAGAAGACTTCTTGACATCATCCAGAACTTTTAGATAAAACTTTGAAGGCAATATCTATCCCTTCCACGGTTTCTTTCGAAAGAGGAAGAGACTTAGGTAAGAACTGGTAGAGATAGAAGGTTGGGAAACATTCTCAATGGGAAGAGAAGAGGTTTCATTCACAGCAAGGATCAACAAGGGAGTTTCAATCATTGAGAGGTCAGCTGGAAGAAATGAAGTCTGAGGCAAGCTTTTCGCGAATTGGAGATAAAGGTTTATCTTGCGAAGATGTCGCAGAAGATTTAGAAGAGATGAGTAAATAGAAGGGAACAGAAGTTGGAACAGTTTAAGGTGGAGAGATTTCTTGGTTTTATTAACATCTTTATCACCCTGCGAATTACAATCCAGATAAGAAACAGAGGCAACAATATTGTTTATATAAAAGGATAGTAGTGTTTCTTACTACCCTCATTCGCAGACTTTCTTTTATGCGCAACAACCTTATGCTGCGACTTGGGAATGTTAGGGTTCTGAACTGTAAATCTAGTGTTGGAAGCGCTTTTGCTGAAATAACAAGAGTATGGAAATCACATAAACAACATCAAATAAGGCAATAAACAAGTTCAATTTCAGCAAAACTCATAAAGAAGAAAAAAGAAAACTAACCTTGATGAATCCATGGAAGATAATAGCATGGAGATCGTTTCGAAGAAAATTATGAACTATGAAGATTTGCAGAAGAAATAATATGAAGATGAATAAGAAATTAAAAATATTAAAGAAGAAAGAAGAAAAGTTGCAATAATGGAATTTGCAGAAGAACGATGAAGTTGCAGAGAAGATAAAAAGAAAGAAGAAGAGAGTGAAAAGGAATATATAGAGAGGGAATTTATCCTCGAGAGAATAAACACGATTAATACGGAGAGATATAAGCGGTTAAAAAGTAACGGTTACAAAAGACGTGTCGAGAAATAAATGGAAGAAAGAATACGTGTGATAAATGCAGAATATGAAAAGATAAACAGCTGCGGCATTTCTCACATCATTCTCTACTTTGCAGAGAAGAAATGAGAAGAGGCAAGATGTAGGATCAGAATCTCGCAACGACAATGTTTCAGCGAAATTATCAATGACACAGCACAACAGCGTCGCAGAAAAATTTCAGGAATGATAAAATAACTGACGTGCAAAGATCACGAGAAAGATATGATAGTTCTGCGAAAATTAGAGAGTTTGCGAAATTAACATTTGTAAGGTTGCGAGAATGTCGCAACCATACCCGAAAATAAAGGACAGATTAGCTATCATCCACTATGTATTTCTTTATAAATAGTCGTTCGAGTTGTAAAGAAAGAGAGAGATCTTTTTTGAGTAAGAAACAAGTAAATAGGAGAGAGAAAGTTCAGAGCAGAGATCATTCTTGACTTCTTTATCTTTTCTTGTAAGAACATTCAAAGATTTATCAATAAAATTAAGAGTGTAAACCTAAAAATGAGTTGATCAACAATGAAATCATATGAGGGGTGTAGTGTAGGATTTCCTGCAACTACAAATCTTCACACACAGATAGAAATAAGAAAGGGAAGCAACAGTATACTGTTTAAAATCATAAGAGAAAATTTTCTTACCTCATATGTATATGAGCGAAGAGCTAACAAGGTACTAGCTCTCCCAGTCTTATTATAACTATCTTTCAGTTTTTGGATCTGTAGAATATCGCAAGGGTCAGCGAACAAAGGAATAAAGACAAATAAAGAAATATAAAGTGAGCAAAACTGAAAGAAACATACCTCTTTCTCCTTCTCGGGCCAAACGAATACCCAAGGTTGATAGGTAGCGAAATTCTCAGGAAGAATATTTGATCCAGCAATATAAGGCCCTCTTAGCATCAAGGGAAAAACACACCACTTATCATCTTTGGATTGGCGAGGAGTTGTGTTCTTACCAGAATGCCAATAAATATCTTGCATAAGTATTTTCGCTTCATCAATGTTATCTTTCCTTTTCAAACGAATACCCCAGCGAGTATTCTCTTTCTTCATGGAGATCAATTCATAATTTTCAAAGAAGCTCGCTACTGTATATTTCTCAGCAATTATTTCTAAGTCTGCGAATTTAGGATCCCTAAATTTTTTGGAGTACATAGATCCTTTACCAGTACCACGATTAGCGAACTCTAGCATCAGACGGATGCAATCTCCAATCAGCTGGAAGATAGCTCGCGAAAATCCCGAATGAGCAAGAATTTTATAGAATAGAGGGATTTCTGGGTCGTAAAGAGGAATGGGAAGACCTGCGAGAATTTGACCTAGCGAAATTATGATTGATTGGTCATCACAATATTGATCAGAAAAAAGTTTGATAGAAAGAATTGATTTGGCACTTTCACCAGGAATGGTAGAAAGTGTGAAACCTTTCTCTGCAAGATCTTTTTGAACGTCTTTTAAGTTCTTCTCATGTTTATGGCCACTTGGAGGCATATTTGAATATAGAGTATGGGAATGAATAAAAAGTAAGAAGATTAAATAAGGGAGAACTACAGTAGCGGAATTTACGGAAGAACAATAGAGTTGCAGAGATGAGAGAATTAAAAGGGAAGAGAAAGTAAAAAGAAAGTGAGAAAAAGAGTAAGAAGAATATATAAGGAAGATTTTTTACTCGAAGAAATAAACACCATTAAGACGAAAAGACATGAGCGGTTGAAAAGCAGCGATTACAGAAGACGTGTCAAGAAATGGATGGAAGAAAGAATACGTGTGATAAAGGCAGAATATGAAACGATGGATAACTGTGGAATTTCTCACATCATTCTCTACTTCGCCGAAAAGATGTGAGAAGAGGCAAGATGTAGGATCAGAATCTCGCAACAATAATATCTTAGTGAAATTATCAACAACACAACACAACAGCGTCGCAGAAAAATTTCAGAAATGATATAATAAACGACGTCAGCTAAAATCATGAGAAAGATGTGATGGTCCTGCGAAAATTAGAGAGTTTGCGAGACTAAGATTTGTAAGGTTGCGAGAATGTCGCAAGTTATATTCGAAAATAAATGACAAATTAGCTGTCATCCACTATGTATTTCCCTATAAATAGTCGTTCAGTTGTAAAGGAGGGGGGAGATCTTTTTTGAGTAAGAAACAAGTAAATAGGAGAGAGAAAGTCTAGAGCAGAGGTCATTCTTGATTCCTTTATCTTTTCTTGTAAGAATATTCAAAGATTGATCAATAAAATTAAGAGTGTAAATCTAAAAATGAGTTGAGTAATAACGAAATCATATGAGGGGTGTAGTGTAGGATTTCCTGCAACTACAGTAGATAAGACATCGCCATAATCATTTGAATGCTATTGTGATTATGTATGGGTATGAGGTGAGGATTTCATCCTAGGGAACAATGTTTTACATGTGTTCTAAGGAAGTAAGTTCATAAACTTGTTTGTGAACCGAAAAGGAAATTGCCAGGCGTTATTGGTTTTATTATTCATTGCATATCGTATGAACTACCAATATGTGTGATTGAGTATATCCGTTCACGACTTGTTGTGTTCTTGGTAGAACTATTCACAAAGGCCTGACTTATGTATTGGTATGACTTTTATTAGTGAAACCGATCTTAAGTAATCACCTGAGCTGGTATGATCGGGTTTGTGATTTTATGTCTGATCAAATATGGGAAAGGGGAACCGATCCTAGTAAGAGGTGCAGTACATCACAAAGGGGAACCATTCCTTGTATGAGGTGCAACAAGGTTTATAGCAGAAATGGGAACCGATCCTATGAACATGTGCAACATGTTTTTAGGCAAAGGGGAACGGATCCTATGGACATGTGCAACACATATAAGTTAGATATACCAATATATGTGGGGAACCGATCCTAGTACCTAGTCAACCGAATTTTGGAAATATAGTATGACTATGGACAATACTCACATGGAAGGTGGAAACGAAACTTGTTTTGGTAGAACCGTTAAACCCATGATTGTGATTGAATGTTATTTGATCGATCGCGTAGTTCTTGAAAATCATATTAACGAATTCTAAACTTGTTTGGAAGTGTGGCAAATCGGTTTCAAGGTTGTAAGTGTGAAAGAGAACTTACAAAGTAAGGATGTCGACATACTTTGAACACGTTCTATGAATGGTTATTATTTAATTGTTCAAAGTTATTCCTTAATAGCTAAGGGAAGAGAATCCCAAGATCGAAACATAAATAAGTTAAGAATCTTTTAATTAAGGTATTTAACTTCATTTTGTAGGGAAATAAGAATTAGTAATGTGCATTTACTAATTAGAGATTTTCCGAGTGATGTCGATCATTATTTTTGGACAGAGCATTTCCAGGAATTATGAAAACCGAATTTGTGCTTTAATGAATATCTTGAGAATATTTTCGGTTTTGGAAATTCCTTGGTGTCCAAATTTCCTTGTCTATAAATACTTGAAGTTTGCCTTTCTAGCAAACTAATCCTTCGTAACAACAAGCTTCCTCTTTGTTGTGTTGTTAATGGTGTAGCCGTCTATTCGGAGAGGAGAGTAACCTAATTAGGCAGAATATCTTACGCCCGCTCAGTTTAAAGTCTTCTTTGGGATTGAGAATCTCTAGCGTGTACCGTTGGTGGGAAACTAGATAATTGCGGTTTATCTTTTGTTTTCATTGATTTGGTTGACTAACGATGGTTGAACTTTGATTGTACCTAGTTTGTTTATGCTTGAGAATCTTCTCTTCTGATATAAGATTCACTTAAACTAGTTCGGAGTTTCGACATGGATCTTTAGACTGTTGTTAGTTCTAAAGACGATCTTGTGATAATCCATTGTTAACAGACTCCGTTCTGTACGTGATTGATCACAAGAGATTCAAGTGATTGTGTGCAGGTGTTTATTGAAGATCTAAGAAGATTTGAAGACGAAGAAGATATTGAAGATTTCTGATTTGTGGGTTCATAATCTTTGGTGTGCACAATACTTGTTTCGGTAAAAGAGGATCCAATTAATAATCGGTTTATCCTTGTGATAGATTGGATTGATTAATTGAGTAGATCGGCACCAACACAATTCTTTGGATTAACAGTGTTGTTGGCTTAATCTTAAACGATTACTTCGGTAATTGAACATAAGATAGATCTAAGGATCTGACGAAGGAGTTTATGTTAAGATAAACAGAAGAGCCTTTGTCCGACTCATATCACTTGGTTGAAGAGAGTTGATACCAAACAGATTTGTTGTTCCTTTAATGTTTGAAATACGAACCAAAGGAATTGTTCCAAGTACATGACTAAGGTCAGAGGCGTGGGAATACAGACGGAACTAGGTGAACTATAGGTTTAGTTGCTTGGTCTCAACTATACGAAATTAGGTGTAATTTTGTGTAGCGGCTTAATCCTGAGAGTATTCAATTCTGGACAAGGTTCCGGGGTTTTTCTGCATTTGCGGTTTCCTCGTTAACAAAACCTTGCCGAGTCATTTACTTAATATTTCCACATTATAATTGTTTTATTATAATTAAAGTAATTACACAAACGTTAATTCCTATTTACTTGATAAGTGAATCCTATTGTGTTTGGTTAAGTCCGAACCTTTTTATCAAGTAACATACTTCGTTGTTGTATTGTCTCGATCTCATATCCATAGACAATCACACAAGGTGTGTACCGATTAGTTGTATTATCTCGACTCAGTCCATAGACAATCACTTTCGGAGAAAGGACTTATGGGTAGGAAAAGTTTTAGCTTGAGGTAAATTTGGGTACCCTCTCCTTTTCAATTGGTATCAGAGCAGGCAAACACGAAAAGATCTAATAATCTGTGTTTGATGCGATCCAATCTATAAGAATTAAATCTAATGACTAATTCGGTTAACGTTTTGCAATAGTATGAATACTCAAAAGTTGAAGATGTTACTACTTCGTTGACTCATGATCCAGGAGTGACGAAAACATCTATGTTTGTCTATGATGAAAGAGAAGATGCTGATAAAGAGTTGATAAAACTCCTAAGGCCTATACAATCTCTGTCTTCTAAAGTTCTCATTTTAAAGACAGAGTCAAATCTTCTTAAACAGGAGATCAGAGAAAAACACATTCAACTGAATTGTCTAGCCAAAGAGAAACTGGATCTCATTATCAAACTAGAGGCTCTTGGTAAATCTCTTACAGATAAAGAGACACGTCATATGATTCTAACTAATGATGTTGTTGTGATTTCTTCTGATGAGGAAACTAAAAGTCCTTGCTCGACTTTTACAAATTGTGACAAAACCGGTTTAATCACATCTGAAACAGATCAAGATGATGGTAGTTTTCTTAACTACATCAAGTTGGAAGAGGATAAGAAACCAGTTTCTAGATCTACTGATGATCAAACGAAATCTTGTCCAAAGGAAACTTTGAACCGATTCCGTGGTGATTGTAAGGAATACAATTTTCAGTCACTTGACAAGAAGCTTATACTTCTTCAACACGCGGTGGTAAAATTTTTGAAGGAAGTTTATTGTCTTAAAAAACTGAAAGATTATTCCTCAGTAGAAAGACAGATTATACCACATCCCGATAAGATCAACTCAAAAGAGTCAAAGGAAAGAGTTGATAATCGTTTCTGGAAAAAGGTTCCTCTGCACCAATATCGAAACAATTCTGGTTTTGATAAGGAACGACTTCATAAGGAAGGGAAAGGGAAAATCTCTGCCAAAAGAAACAATCGGGAATTTCCGATAGTTGTTTCAGACAATCACACTAATGTGGAAAATAAGGAAGTCCTTATAATGAGAAAATCTTATGAAAATCTCATTGAAAGAATTAAGAGAGATTGATATATCTCTGAGAATTCTCACATTAGTACGTTTTCTCCATATGATCATATCTCTCTAGTAAGAAAAGATCATCGTCTTGGGAGAAAATATTTTGGGCAGAAATTCCCGAAGAGAAATATGAACCATGTTTCTGATATTCGCTGTAAGCTGGAAAAAGCTTACTCCGATGCAACTTAGTTGTATCAAAGTTGTGCACTCTCATTCCATCTCGTTCCCTTAATTGGATGAGAAAAGCACATAAAAATCAGGGGCACGTATTAATGTTTGTTCCCATTTTCGGTAATTAGAGATAGTTATGGAATGTCTTCTAATTCTACTCTTCAATAAAAAGAGAAGTTTGTATACATATTTGTGTATACTTTCGAGAACCCTAAAAAATCTTCTCTTAGGAGTATTGTCTTTCCCTGATAAGGATGTCTCCTATAACTCGCAGTGTTACAAGGAGTGATAGAAGGGAAGCACGAAAAGTAAAAAGAAAACTGCCAAGGGTTTGTCCCATATCGAAGAATCAGGAAGATTATCTCAAGAATCAAACCTGATCATAACTCTGTTAGATCTCAAGAAGAATCATGTCTTTTTGCTATCAATGATTCAGATTTTACCAAGTGGTTTCCTACTAATGGTATGAGTATGCATGAGTTTGAAGAACTCATAGGAAATATCTTTACCTTAATTCAAGATCGAGGTGAACTAAAAGTTAAAATTAAAGAGATGAAAGGTGAACTTGAAATTTTGAAGCTTCAACTTGAAGTTCTCAAAAAAACAAGAAGTGGTTGCGGACAAGTCTCTTGAGACATGCTTTAAGAGTTTGAACACTGAAGAGACCTCAATGATCAATAATAGCACCACTAGAGATTAAGTTAGCTACTGTAATACTTAATCTAGAAAAATAGACATCAATATTTGATTTCTTTCAATGATTGTATTGGTCTATTATGAATAAAACTATTATGAATAAAATTATTTGATTTATAATTTTTCTTGTGATAGTTTTCGGTTTACATAGCCTGTGCTTGCATGCTTTTATCTTATTGCTATGTATGTTTATGGGATGTCTGATTTCGGTTTTACTACCTTAATATTCGATCTCATATATTGTGAACCCTTGTGGTTTGGATGACTTTTTGATTTAGCAGGATTAAGTTCTAGCCCATGTTCGGAGGCTTTATCAAAGAACCATGAGGGGTTCTGGTAGAAACAATATGTGAAAAGTCACAATATGTTGAATCAGTTTTGGTTTAGCATAAAAGCATATGTGTTTCGACGGTTTTCAACTTTTGCTTGCAATTGTTAAAACCGATTTTCAGCCTTTCTCTGGTAAAGGTTGGTTGTTGTTATTCTTTTGTTTTTGCATAAGGATGACAACATGATGATATTTTGATATCAATTCTCCCTGGACGAAGATGCAATCATATTGGAGAAGTGGATGCGAAATTTGAGGTAACAATCTTGTTAGTTAATTGTTTCCTTGTTCAAGAAAAGCATGAGTTTATATCATATATATTTATTGCTTTTGCTTAACAAAATTTCGGTTCAATTGATGTTTATTCCATGATGAGTATGTGGATGTGTTTGATTCAGTTGGTTCCGGTTAAGAAAAATCATTGTTGTCTTGCTTTATTGTGTGGTATCAATTGTTTTGGCTTACAAAAATTCGGTGCAATTGCGGTGTTTTAATGCTTATGTTGTTTCAATTGCTTCCGGTTGAGGTGAATAATTATGCAAGTTGATTTATGTTGGTTTGTATGAATTATTTATGGTTTAACGAAATAAAAAGTGTACGGGGTTAGTTGTTTAGTCCAATTCGATTCCGGATAAGAGAAACTAAGTTAATTCTGATCTTAGTTAGACTTATTGAAGTGAGGTTTCGGTTATTCAAGTCTAATCGAATGCCTTAACAAGAAATGCTAGTTAACTAACCTAGTACTTGTCTTGTTTAAAATTAAAAGGTCTAAGTTTATGGATAATTAGAACTTGGTGAGAAAAATAGAGTTATCTTTATTTTGGTCTTATCGAATTAAGCGGTTGTTTTTGAACAATCGGTTTAGCAAAGGGACTAAGGTGCTTAGTTGATTTCTGTTTTGCTAAACTAAATTGGAAATATTGTTTCGGACAATTGTTTCCTTGGTAACATATCAAAATAAAATTACTTGTAGTTTCGGTTCTGATATTGGTTATCAGAACATGATGTGTGGAACCCTCGTGCCTAACTCTACAGGTTCCAAGTCTATTTTGAGATTTGTAAGTTTCTTTTCGTGTTGTCCTTTTTTTTCGTTTCTTTGTCATTTTGTGAAAAAGGGGGAGAAATATATGGAGTAAACAAGTGATACTGGAATTGATTTTATATTGATTGGTATCGCTAAGGAAAAGAACATTGGTGTTTAAATGTTTTATCTAAACGAAAGAGTGAAAGCACAGACTAAGAGGGAGTAACATGTCATATGAATTGGTATAACAAAGACGTGTGGATTGAATATCTACCTATCTTCCTTAGGGGGAATATTAACTTTGTTATTATAATGTCAACATCGGCATTTTCAAGGATTGAATGTAAGCAGTTTACTGTGATGTTGAATTCGGGAATCAAACGTATGTGTAATGAATTCTTGTAATTTGTTTATCCATATGATATAAAAGTTTTGTCACTAAAATTGACAAAGGGGGAGATTGTTAGAGCATAGCTCGGTTGAACCCACCAAGCATTGGTATGTCAAGTTTGGTTGTCATATTATAGTGAATCAAAACTCATATTAAGAGTCATTTGATTATGTACTAGAGTTAACTTCGTATAGGTTAGCTTGAAAGTATTAGGATATGAGACATTACAAGTATTGCGAAGTCTTGAAGATGTGAAGAAGCAAGGAGCTACAACGACAACAATCATCCTTCTACTTGAGGTTAGTGATATTTGACTTGAACTCCATAACGTATCTTTCAAGTCGTGCATATCGAAAACAAAAATGCAAAGCATATTTGAACTCTAGATAGACATAGTATTAAGGAATACAATACGAGGTTTATTGCTTAACCATTAAACTTTGTAGATAAGACATCGCCATAATCATTTGAATGCTATTGTGATTATGTATGGGTATGAGGTGAGGATTTCATCCAAGGGAACAATGTTTACATGTGTTCTATGGAAGTAAGTTCATAAACTTGTTTGTGAACCGAAAAGGAAATTGCCATGTGTTATTGGTTTTGTTATTCATTAATTATCTTATGAACAACCAATATGTGTAATTGAGTATAACCGCTCACAACTTGTATGTGTTCTTGGTAGAACTATTCACAAAGGCCTGACTTAGGTATTGGTATGACTTTTATTAGTGAAACCGATCTTAAGTAATCACCTGAGATGGTATGATCGGGTTTGTGATTTTATGTCTGACCAAATATGGGAAAGGGGAACCGATCCTAGTAAGAGGCGCAGTACATCACAAAGGGGAACCGATTCTTGTATGAGGTGCAACAAGGTTTATAGCAGAAAGGGGAACCGATCCTATGAACATGTGCAACACGTTTTTAGGCAAAGGGGAATCGGTCCTATGGACATCTGCAACAAATATAAGTTAGATACCATATATATGTGGGGAACCGATCCTAGTACCTAGTCAACTGAATTTTGGAAAGCTAGTGTGACTATGCACAGTACTCACATGGAAGGTAGAACCGAAACTTGTTTTCGTAGAACCGATAAACCCATGATTGTCATTGAATGTTATTTGATCAATCACATAGTTCTTGAAAGTCAGATGAACCAATTCTAAATTTGTTTGGAAGTGTGGCAAATCGGTTTCAAGGTTGTAAGTGTGAAAGAGAACTTACAAAGTAAGGATGTCGACATACTTTAAACATGTGCTATGAATGTTTATTATTTAATTGTTCAAAGTTATTCCTTAATAGCTAAGGGAAGAGAATCCCAGGATTGAAACATAAATAAGTTAAGAATCTTTTAATTAAGGTATTTAACTTTATTTTGTAGGGAAATAAGAATTAGTAATGTGCATTTACTAATTAGAGATTTTTCGAGAGATTTCGATTATTATTTTTGGACAGAGCATTTCCAGGAATTATGAAAACCGAATTTGTGCTTTAATGAATATCTTGAGAATATTTTCGGTTTTGGAAATTCCTTGGTGTCCAAACTTCCTTGTCTATAAATACTTGAAGATTGCCTTTCTATCAAACTAATCCTTCGTAACAACAAGCTTCCTCTTTGTTGTGTTGTTACTGGTGTAGCCGCCTATTCGGAGAGGAGAGTAACCTAATTAGGCGAAATCTCTTACGGCCGCTCAGTTTAAAGTCTTCTTTGGGATTGAGAAGCTCTAGCGTGTACCGTTGGTGGGAAACTAGATAATTGAGGTTTATCTTTTGTTTTCATTGATTTGATTGACTAACGGTGGTTGAACTTTGATTGCACCTAGTTTGTTTATGCTTGAGAATCTTCTCTTCTGATATAAGATTCACGCAAACTAGTTCAGAGTTTCGACAGGGATCTTTAGACTCTTGTTAGTTCTAAAGACGATATTGTGATAATCCATTGTTAACAGACTCAGTTCTGTGCGTGATTGATCACAAGAGATTCAAGTGATTGTGTGCAGGTGTTTATTGAAGATCTAAGAAGATTTGAAGACGAAGAAGATATTGAAGATTTCTGATTTGTGGGTTCATAATCTTTGGTGTGCACAATACTTGTTTCGGTAAAAGAGGATTCAGATAATAATCGGTTTATCCTTGTGATAGATTGGATTGATTAATTGAGTAGATCGGCATCAACACAATTCTTTGGATTAATAGTGTTGTTGGCTTAATCTTAAACGATTACTTCGGTAATCGAACATAAGATAGATCTAAGGACCTGACGAAGGAGTTTATGTTAAGATAAGCAGAAGAGCCTTTTGTAAGGACCCTCAAGATCGTTAATGATATCAGACTAGTCAAGAGACGATTTAGTCGCTAATGGCTCGATTAGTTAACTTATATTTCAATTGATAGAAATTAATCTAACAATAATTTGATTACAAAACTAGTACAGTTGGATAGATCTCGAAAACTTATGCGAAATCGACTACTCGAAGGCATCAAACGGACCTTGAACGAGAAAGTTATCGCACTCTGAAATTTAGATGTCGAGGTTTGACTAAAGTCAACCGTAGTTGACTTTTCTGTTGACCGTTTAATCGCTGACGCTGACCGGAACCTCTGACCGTTGACAACTTTCGACCGAACCTTAGTTTCATGTGGACCTCTCTCTAGTAATAGGTTACCCCTTAATAGTTCCTAAATATTACATAGTGAAACAGTCCGGTTAGGATACCTGGCTTTCACCCAGACGACCCGGGTTAAAATCCCGGCAATGGAATTTTTTTCCCAGCTTGTTGTTAGGTTACCAACCAAAATCTTTGTATAGTGAAACAGTAAATAGGATTTAATTTATTATAATTTCGAATTTGAATTTAAAGAAGAGTTATCTTCTTCTTCACGTGAATAAGCTGGTGGTGTTTATGTTTGAGGAAAAGGTAGGAAGTAGGAGGTGTTATTGGAGATAAGAAGACAGGTAAGTTTTAGTTCAATGAAAAATTAGTAAGATGAATGATAAAAGAACATGAAACTAGGAAGAGTAAACTTGAGAGTAAAGAGGAGGAGAATAACATGATAATGGTAGGATGTAAGTTTTGTAAAAGAGATAGTAGTAAAGATACAAAATCAGAGATTTATGTTTAGACAGAGAAGTTTAAGGGTATTTTTATCTAGATAGTGAATTAGAGAGAGAATAAGGAACAAGGAGGTGTTCTTGGTGTTCATGGTAGAAAAGGAAGATGATGATGAAGATGATTGGTGATGGAGATGATATAAACTTGATAGAATAATAAAGGTAATGTTTGGGTAATTCATAGATAGTGAATTTATGTAAGAGACCATTCAATCAATTACTTTGGAAATCATGGTTTTATGTGAAGTTTGTGTGTCTCTGCTCAATATTCCCGCATGATTAAGATTGATTTTAAGTTGTTATTATTACGTGGATTTTAGCATGAAAATATAGATTAGTCTCTCACCTTTTTATAGAGCCTGAGTTTGCTTAATTTGGACCATCATGGAATTAGTTACGAATTTTCTAAGATCACCCTTTGCGACTGAATTTTTGGGAACAACAACGTGTAAGAGAGTAAACAGGCTTTTCTAGGTATGTTCGGATCGGATTTGGCTTCTAGTCAAAGCTACAAAGTTGTAGAGGAGATCCTACACTTTCTAACGAGCCATTAATAGATTTATTTGGATCATAATTGAGAAATCTAGAGATCACCAAAGTTAGGTGTTTGTGCTATATAGAAGTATGAATTTGGAAAAGATAATTGAACTGCCTATCAACTGTTTGTGAAATTGTCTGAGCCAACTCAGTGAGTTAGCCGAGTTGAACCGATTTTGTGAGTCAGAGTCTGACTAGTGTGTCAGACCAAGTCAGATAGGTTTAGTTCTGAATTGGATTAACGGGCAGCGCCGGGTCAGGCCCAATGGGCTTGGCCTTTGAGCAGAAATTGTATTTTGATTTTCTGGGACACTTAGAGCCCGAATTAGCTTTCAGTTCCTTCTGCAAATTTGGATTGTTTTTCGAGGGCTTTCCGATGATGCTCAATTTGACCCTATTTGAATAAGTAGATATTGTTTTATACCAAAATCACTTATTACCAGGTTATCGAACTAATAATAGAATTAGAGTCATTAGTTATTCCACTTAGCCCTTAACTGGAGACTTGTATGAAATATTGATTTGAACCTTGTATGAGTCTATTGGATGAATTCTTAGAGTGTTTGTGTGATTAACCATTAGTCTATATTAATAACGATCGATTCAAAGGATGAACCAGTTGGTCGTGGATCTTGAGGTATGCATGGCTTGTCATCAAAAACAGGTGGGAACTCTGTAACCTTCTTGTAATCATTAAGTTCTTCTTTATCTACGAACATGGTGAAACTTTATTATCTGTGTGCATGGTTGCATGTACTTTGATGTATTACTTCTATGTTACTTTTGTATGCAATGCATGTTATATCTGCATGTACGATGTTTTCCTACGATATGTTTGTCTGTGATATGCATTGTGAGATTTCCTTGCGAGGATTGTCTGTGTTTCCATACGGCTCTTAGCTAAGTTAAGTATGTTGGTACACCATCCGGTTGAATATTATTATAGTAGAGCGGTACGCCATCCGTCGGCAATAGTATTATAACTATTTCATTTAGTATAGCGGTACGCCATCCGTTTTAATATTACTGCTTATTAAGATAGTAGGGCGGTACGTCATCCGTCGGCAATAGTATCTAGTAGGGCGGTACGCCATCCATCTTGATATTATATATACTATTTTATTTGAGGGAAATCATTCGTGTGCATATTATACTTGTTTGTCTAACTTTCTGATCTTGATGGTAATATTCTGAATCATGGTTTGTATGGGCACTCTGTGTGGACGATGTTATTATTATTGATTAGGGTTGCTCTCATGTCGTCTTCTCCAATGAGTTTGACGAGGTTAGAGTGACACTTGCTTCATGATGCATGACTTCTTCTTGTTTCTTTCAACTTATATTCTTTTAGAACTGTGAAGCATGTTAGTGATTACTTGAGAGTTAAATGTTTCCATTGAGCACCCTTTTGGGATGATGTGTTCACTCGTTCCCACTTCAGTTTTCAATTATCATAAGAAAGGGTGCAGTGAAGATATTCGTTTTCGTAGTTTAAAGCGTTACCAAACTAAGTTATTTTCATGTATATCTATATAAGTGTTTTCTTTCTTTATTGTAAAACAACACACAAATATATTTATATCATTTGAGAGTTCTTCATCTCTTGATATCAGAGTGTTTTGGGTTTAACATTTGGGGTCTGGATTTAGTTCATTTTATGTATTTATGATTCTTAAAATCGTTGATATAGAATTGATGCTTCAATTAGGTTGTTAAACTATTAGCTAAGCAGGTTTAGTAAATGAGGCGTCACACCTTTGTCCGACTCATATCACTTGGTTGAAGAGAGTTGATACCAAACAGATTTGTTGTTCCTTTACTGTTTAGAATACGAACCAAAGGAATTGTTCCAAGTACGTGATTAAGGTCGGAGGCGTGGGAATACAGACGGAACTAGGTGAACTATAGGTTTAGTTGCTTGGTCTAAACTATACGAAGTTAGGTGTAATTTTGTGTAGCGTCTTAGTCCTGAGAGTACTCAATTCTGGACAAGGTCCCGGATTTTTTCTGCATTTGCGGTTTCTTCGTTAACAAAATCTTGCTGTGTCATTTACTTTATATTTCCGTATTATAATTGTTTTATTATAATTAAAGTAAATTACACAAACATTAATTCCTATTTACTTGATAAGTGAATCCTATTGTGTTTGGTTAGTCCGAACCTTTTTTTATCAAGTAACATACTTCGTTGTTATATTGTCTCGATCTCGTATCCATAGACAATCACATGAAGTGTGAACCGATTAGTTGTATTGTCTCGACTCAGTTCATAGACAATCACTTTCGGAAAAAGGACTTATAGGTAGGAAAAGTTTTAGCTTGAGGTATATTTGGGTATCCTCGCCTTTTCACTATTGATATGTATAAATATCCATAGAGAGAACATAGTAGAAACACACCGAAGTTCTCTTCTTCTCTTTCAAAGCTTTGTATATTACTCCCTCCTATACGATGATGATATATAAAATTTCTTATTCCTTCCTGAGGATTCAACCTCGTTAAATACTTGTTCTTCTTGTGTGTGTGTGATTGTGTTCTTGGAAATATTGGAGTACCGTTGTGCAGTGCGAAACCTAACGCTTCCGCAGACTTTGGGGCAACAATTGGTATCAGAGCGATCCAATTATCCCAACACTTCTCCCGCACTTGGACATAACCCAATAGGGTCCGACCAAGATTTTATCAAAAACGATTTCACCCGTGTATTATTATATATTGTGTTATTAATCAAAGACATGATAAAAATACATAAATAAAATCGTAATTACAGACATAATTTTAAGACAGACTTTCATGAAAGAAACTTTATCAAAACTTTAAGACAGACTTTTATGAAAGAATTTTTATCCTCTGTATAATCTTTTTAAAAGTATACGGTATTAAGATGAATGAGATAAACTTTGTAACAATGCTTTTACATACTATTACAGTAATTAGATGGAAATGTTTTCAGAAGATGATACTATATGGTGATATACGTCAATGCTTTTGAACAACATTTCACCAGATTCTTTCATACATTTCAAATAAAAAATGATAAGCTCTAACTTCCAAAAACATATTGAAATAATCTTTAAACCTAAAATCCTATTTATAAAAAAATAAAAATCTAACAAGAAGAGTTGTATCTAGTCCTTAGTTAGCAAGATTATCTACGATTTTAAAAAGGGTGATTTGTAGACAAACCCTTTTGTCATCCGATCCCAACTTAAAAATAAATAAATCTCAAACTTAAAAAAAAAAAATCCCAACTTAAAAAAAAAATCTCAAACTTTTAAAAAAAAATCCCAACTTAAAAGAAAATTTGTTATTACCTCCGAGTAAGTTCATATCGATATCATCACCATCCAGAACCCTTGTATCTGCCCCCATTACAATGGCTTTGACTTGGTCTTTCAATACCACACCAACCATCAATGACCCCCCTGTCATATAGATGTGCAAAGTATTTGAAGATTTATCAAAAAGGAATTCAAACTCAGAGATAACCAAAGTAAACAGTAGTAATTATTCTGAAGCATGAAGAAGCATGTTATCTTCTTATAGAATGTTTGAAGCTGTTATCTTCAAGATGATCATTCGAAGTATATATGAATATAAGTAAACAATAGTAACAATCCGAAACATGAAGAAACATCAACTTAACATACAAATTATAGACCAAAATTGTGAAACTCAAAACTCTGCCTTTAAAGTAGATAGATAGTTGTGTTATTTTTCCATCAAGTCACTATATTACTCTTTAAGAATTTGTATCCAAAATATGGCGATAATATTTTTTTAACAATAACAAGAAATATAATTCTAATGATATGAAATATGGTGATATACAATGCACTCTTTTAGAATTTGAATCCAAAATATGGCGATAATATTTTTTCAACAGTAACAAGAAATATACTTTTAATGATATGAAATATGATGATATACAATGTATATAGAAATCAAAGTATATATATAAATCATGAAGAAACAGTTGTCTTCTTATACAATATTTTAAGTTGTTATCTTCAAAAACAAAGTAAGAAGCATGAAATCTTACCAAAAAATATGGGTTTTTCTTCATCTTCTCTATTATGGGTTACAAACTTACTGAATGGCTTCTTAGAAAGAATACAACAAAGGGAGAAAGAATGGTTTTAAAAAGAATACACACAAAAGGGAGAAAAAATGACTTTAAAAAGAATACAACAAACGGATTTAAATGGTTGTAGTACGAAGTCCTAATAACCAGTTGACTAGTACAGATACAAGTTTCGTTCATAACTTCTCTCTCTAAATTGTGAAGAATGGTACCAAAAAAAGTCTTTTACATCTTACCCCCTTTTTTTTCCTCATATCAAAGGAAACATAAAATTAATTAAAAATTAAAACGTTTTAAGTTTGTTTCAGTTGATGGTCTTCACCATCTTGATTATAGTGTCCTACTGTAATCATTTTAGGACTTTAAATTATCATCCGTCATTTTAAGACTTTAAATCAAGGATTTTATTATAGGACGGATACATAGATTTATCATCATGGAATAAGGATAAAAAAATAGGATAAATGTAAATAATAAATGTAAAATAAGTTTTTTTTTCTTTTTTGAGAATGATTGGTTTATATAAATAAACCGGCTAAGAAACTTGAACTAGATCACTAAAGGTTTCCCTAGGTAGGTATATGCCTCCAATGTGAGCCCAAATCACCCGCTTCATAAAAGATACATAAGGAATAACTTGAAAAGGTACTCGTTTTTGTTGCCTCGTTAAAAACCAACAAATAAGTTGATTTGAGATTTGTGTGTTTTTTTTCTAGCCGTTCAATGGTTGTAGATAGATAAATCTAACACACAACATGTAAAGATTGATAAGTTGTAACCTAATAATTGTGCGTTAATTATATTTTGGAGAATTGAAACCTTTGAGGGGTAAAATTAAAATAACTCTTTCGGTAAAAGACTTGGAATAAATTGACGTGATCACATCATATCACGTCATCATCAACACAAATTTAAAAGTGAACGCCAGTAAGAGAGAGAGAACTTATGTGTTAGGTGCAAACAATATTATTTTGAACGTCTGAATTTGTTTTAGTTTCTTGTTTCGTGTCAGTCCAGACATAGTCCAAACGTGATATTTGAATCAAAAATTATACTTCTGATCAACTGATAATTATTACTTCTGATCAACTGATAACATAGGAAAAACCAATCAAAACCCAACGAAAATTATCCTCCAAATTACGACAAGAAGTACTTATAGTAAAAATTCCTTCAAGAGAATCATCAACTCGTCACTATTGTAGTGCATGGCATTGATCCCCCTCACAACTTCTCTGTTTCCATCCTTTTTGCTTGATACTTCCCCATTTAAGAAGTCATTGGAGATTTTACAATTCTAACATAAAAGGCAAGTGATTCAGAATATTTACACACTAGATGTTTAAATGCACATTAAAAGTTTTTTCGGCTTAATTAAGTCGAAAAACTAGATTGGGAATAAAATTTTAGAATGATTTTTTTGTTAAAGAAAGTTAATTTTTTATGAAGGATTTTTTTTTTTTTTTGCTTCTGGCTTCTAAGGTTGAGTTATGATTTTGGTATCAAAACATCTTAAAAAAAATTAAGATGTTTGGATACACCTATTTTTTGGGTCAGGATATATTAACGAAAAGATCTGTTTGGCTTAATCACTTATAATCAAGCCGAGAATAAGAAAAAGACAATGGAAAATTTTCATTTAAACCATAAATGTGTATATGCATGTGTTAAATCAAACTTGCTACAGATTGAAATCTTGAGATAGTGAATAACTTACTAATTGAGTAGCGGGATTGAACATGAAACGGTGGTGAAAATGTTTGTTGAGTCTCTATCAAATTTAGGGTTAGAGAAAGCGTTTTACAGCAAATTTGATGAGTTTGACATTGAAGTTGGGAAGAATGATAGCATAATTAGTCCTTTCTTCCGGTCCAATAAATAAAGTAAACAAAAATATTCCTTTCATTGTTTTACTTAGAATGACATTGGTGGTGGCGGCAAAAGGCATGGCAGTGGTGCTTAGTCAACTGATTCTCATCATGTCTAATGAATAGGCGAATAACTATAGTGGTGCTTAGTCGCAATGAATATCTTGGATCCACTTACCTGAGAAATTTCATTGTAGGCTACTATGATAAGAAGAGAACCCTCCGCTGAAAATAAAAATTTAATCTAAAGAAGCAGAGTTTAGAGAAGCTAAGATATTCAGTTTTTGTTTACAATCTGAAAGTGATACGCTATCAAACACAAATCAAAACTAATTCTCGTGCCATGTCATTCAATATATTAACCGTTAGATACTAAATATCCAATGATAATTATGTTTTGTTAATTGATCCTTTTTTTTTTAATAAGAAAAGAATCTTATTGATAAGAACTTAAAAGATAGAAACATTCAGTTCATCTCTTATGAGAGATTTTAACCATACATGGAATATTGAATCCCATGATTGATTGACTCTACTTGTTTTAGCTCTTCTAGCAAGAGAGATCGCTACCTCATTTGAATCTCTATGTACAGAAGTGTACTTCCAAGACTGACCGGTGTCATTGTAGTACAACGGTAAAGTTACTGGGTGATGATACCAGTGATCTGAGTTCGAAACTCGCCAACACCATATTCTTTATCGATCATAAAAAAAGCACTTGCAAGACTGAAAACTCCTACAATCTCTAACAACGTTATTGTTTGTCCACCCTAACACTTGTGGTACTATCATTGATTGCCTTTACTACATTAAGGCAGTCTCCTTCCAAGTGAAGCTTTTCAACTGTGGAAACTTAAACCATATTGATAGTTTTAGGGCTGCCAAAGTTTATTTAGAAACACCTTAAAAAATAACTTTTTGACTTAATTAACTTGAATTGTTGGAAATCTAGTCGGCAACAAAATTTTAGGATGATTTCTAAAAGTAAAAAACCAATACGAGGAACCGGAAAAGAAAAAGAAGGTACTTTTTCTGATTTTTTTTCCCTCGTGCCTTCTGGTTTTGGACCGTTTGTGCGTGCCTTCCTTGAATACATAGGTGCCTAGATCAACTTTCCGGACCCCTTGAACACTTGTTATCAGATCAGGTAAGATACAGGACAAAGACTTTTCCCGTCTCGATTTTTCCTTCACGACGAAGAAAAAAAAACACCCAAATCCCAAATTCCATATCAAATCATCAAAAAAAAAATTCAGCTGAGTTGATTCAAAATCGAGAACAAACCATGGCAGCATCATCTGCAATGAATGTGATGTTAGCAATCCACGAGAAGAAAACAGTCTCAGTAGAATTATACAGACCATTACGGAATTACATCTGCACTCATTATTCAGAACGCGAAGCTCAAAACCTAGAAGATGATTTACAGATTGTGAAACAATATAGATCAGATATTGAGAAATCATCAACAGATACACCTGAAATTCGTCGTGATCTATACCAATCATATTTCAAAACCCTAGTTGTGTTAGAATCAAGATTTCCAATATCACCAGATAAAGATCATGTGAATTCAATTAGTTTTATATGGTATGATGCTTTTAAGACTAAATTGAAAGCATCACAACAGAATATACATCTTGAGAAAGCTGCTGTGTTGTTTAATTTAGGTGCTGTTTATAGTCAAATTGCTTTGAATGCTGATAGATCATCAGCTAATGGTTTGAAAGTTGCTTGTAATATGTTTATGGCATCTGCTGGTGTTTTTGCTTATCTTAGAGATAATGAATCAATGAAAGCTACGACTGGTTCGTCTTCGAATACTTTGGATGTTTCTGTTGATTGTGCTGGTATGTTAGAGAGACTTATGCTTGCTCAAGCACAGGAATGCTTCTTTGAGAAAGTTACTTCTGAAGGTAGAGGTCCTGGTCTTTGTTCTAAGGTCTCAAGGCAGGTCAGTTCTTACATTTCTCTCTCAATTAGTATAATCTTTTGTATTGCAGTTGGCCATAAAACAACTATAACTGTCTAAAATTGTGTGAGGCACTTAAGGTTTATTATCTGGGTTTGCAGTCTTGGAATAGTCACATCTTTTTGGTATTTAGATAGATTCTGGATCATATAAATCTTGTTCTGGTGGTTGTTGAGTTGTACTCATTAAGACTTCAGGGGGTTGAGCATGCACCATAGTTAGTCGAAGAAAACACACTTATATGTGAACTTAGCTTAGTGATATAGTCTACAATTCATTTATTTACTCTTTGTGTGAGTTTAAGCTAAATGTACTGAATATATGTGGATTGGGTACAGGTTGCTATTTTCTACGAAGACGCTTTTTCAGCTTTGAATCTTGCTCCTCTCAACCAGCATTTCGACCGATCATGGGTGTATCATGTACAGCTAAAGGCAGCTCTGTTTCATGCTGAGGCTTGCTACAGGTCAGGTTTGGAACTACATGCTAAAGAGGAGATTGCGGAAGAAATCGCACGATTGAAGAGTGGAATTAGTACCTTGACAGAGGCAAAGAAATATACGAAAGGGGTTGCCCAACAGGTTGTTGATTCAATTAATAGATTAGAAGTTATGATGAATCGCAATCTAGAGACAGCTGTTAAAGAAAATAACAGAGTTTATCTCATGAGGGTTCCTGCACCTGACTCGTTGCCCCCTCTTCCAGCACATTCTCTGGTCAAGCCCACGCCCATGGGTGAAGTTTTGGATGCAAGCAAAGAGAAGATGTTTGCAAGTCTTGTCCCTGACAGTTCCTTTAAGGCCCTTTCTAGGTACACTGAAATGGTTGATGATATCATCAGGACACAAGCCGAGAAGCTGCAGCAAGGGAGCGAGTTAACCAGAGTGAGGCTTAAAGAAATGGAACTCCCTGAATCAATTCTTGCTTTGGAAGGGAATAGTTGTCTCCCAGTGGACATTAAAGAAGATGTGGAGGCAGTTCAGATTAGTGGTGGTCCATCTGGTTTTGAAGCTGAATTACAACAGCTTAAGGATTTGAGCAGGGTGAACCACGAATTGTTGGTTCAGACCGAGGAGCTTTTGCAGAAAGAAGCGAGAGAAGATGCTCAATTTCGTACCCAATTTGGGACAAGATGGACTAGACCTCAGTCCAGCACTCTTACGAAGAACTTGCAAGAGAGATTGAGTAGATTCGCCGGGAACCTTAAACAAGCTGCAGACAGCGACGGACGAATTGAGCGTTCTATAAGAGATCATGCTGCTCTCATGGAGATCCTTGACAGACAGCCGGTACGTTCTTTTCTTTGCTTTTGTGTTCATTGCGATGCTTGGTATAAAATTAGCTTCAAACCCTAACTTTATAATCTACTGGTCCATAATAAGAGAAGAAAGCTGATGCACTATTATATGCAACTTTGATAAGTCATGATTTGGGGTTCCCATTATTATTGCAAACGTTGGCTTAACGATCTATTGGCCTTATAAGTTCAGTTTATGGTGTTGGCATCATGCTAGTTTTATCAATTCCTGTAATATCTCCTGGATTTGCCAACAGTTTCATGATATGCATGTTAGTCAGTACCATTAGGTTTTCAGTTCAGAGGACGGTAAATCCTAACCCATCTTATATGACTTTGATCTGGATCAGATAGAATCTGCACTTCCTACTCTTGCAAGGCCAATAATGTCACTGGACGCCGGTGAAGATGCAGTTGTGGGAGCTTTGAAACATAGCTTGGTAATATTACTTCTCTTTATGGTGGTCTTTATAGGCATTGCCATGTTCTATGAATTAGTTATTTGATCTAGTCAGTTGGCTATTCTTCTTTGGTCGCGTTCGCAAACCTACCAACTGATGCTTTCATCTGTTGCAGAGACATTTGGAGACACTTGGTGCTCAACGTGCGGGTCTCGAGGACATGCTTAAAGAGATGAAAAGGAAGGTACAATTTTGAATCCTGAAGTTTATTTGTTCATTCTTGGTAGAGGGAACTTCTTAGTAATGCACTCCAAAATGGTCTTGGATGTTAAAAGATATTGCTGTTTATCGTTTGCTCTTTGTTGCAGGATGATATATTACCCAAGTTGATGACTTCTCCTGGATCATATGATGACCTTTTCAGGAAGGAGATTGCCAAATATGACCATGTCTGTGAAGAAATTGCACAAAATATCGATGCACAAGAACACTTATTAGTAAAGATTCAGGTTATCTCTTTGCTCTAGCTTTGAAGTGGCGCTATCATTTTTGTAAATTGGTTTCAACTCTCTTGCACTCTTCTTTGAACTAGAAGTATCCGCTCAATCCTTATTCATCTTCTGAGGAGTCAGTGAAAGTTTACCAAACCCATCTACTGTAGACACATATTGAATTGTACTTTTTTCTTTCTACAGGCCCAGAATGATGAATTTGCTGCTTTATTTAATCTTGAAGACTACAAAGGTGAGCAAACTATTTTCTTTGTGGTTATTCTTTAAGAAACAGGAGAGACTCTGTTGAGCTCATTTGACTATTGAACAAGCAATTTATTGTTGTTTTTGGAACCTTTCCAGCATCTCGTGAGAAGAGCTATAAACAAATTCAAGCTGCCATAGCTAAGTTCCGAGAAATCAAGGAGAATATTAATGAAGGATTGAAATTTTATGTTACTCTTCAGGTAAAAAAGACTTTTGCATCTATTTTCTTCTTCTTTTTTACCTCTTAGAGTTCTCTTTTTGTGGTAGGTAGATAACAACATATTGTAGTATAAATTTTGCATCTTCTGCTTAATTTAGGCTACCTTCTTCTCTTTTTATTTGTGTTACTTACATGGTAATATACTCGAGTATAACTTGCTTTCATTGATAAAAGCCTCTAATTTGATTAAAAGTTGAGATTATAGATAACAAGTTTACATCATGCAAGATTGGAAATCTATAATCTTACAGTTCTCATCTCAAGACCCTACTTCATTTATGATCGGATGGCTGTGCAAATTCGATGCTTAGCGTAGGTTCTAATAAGATTTAAGCTATCTCTTCAAATTGCGTATATATATTCTCACAAAAACTCGCATGGTTCATGTTTTGTACTGGACTAGGCCCAGTTTTAGTTGATTTGATACACCTTAAGAGAAAGATACTTTAGCCATTTTTACGTTATAATTTTCCAGTATTAAGAAATTTGAATAACTCTTTTGGGGTGGTATTGAGCAGGATGCAATAACCAATGTAAAGCAGCAGTGCAGCGATTTTGTCATGACAAGAAGCATCCAATGTAGGGAAATGATGGAAGAGGTACAAAGACAAGTAGCAGGTCTTAGCTTTCAGGACGGTAAGAATCACTCCTATCCTCCCGTTGGGAACCAGCAGCCGCAGGCTCCTAGAACATCATCGATGCCACCAGGTCCTCAAATTCCACCAAATTCTCACCCTCAAGCACCATATTATCATCAGTCCATGGAGCAACCAGGGGCGCATGGATATGCTCGTCCTCCACCCTCATATGGCAACCCACAGCAACCCCCATATGGTAACACACAGCAACCACCGCCTCCCTACCATTTACAGGCCACTGGTAGCCCCTATCCACCACCTTCTCAACCCCAACCCCAACAACCTGAATATGGGCAACCAGCTTATCCTGGTTGGCGGGGTCCCTACTATAATGCCCATACACAGCAACCTGCATCGCATCCTCCACCACCATACGGTGTTCCTCCTGGTCCTTACCCTCCTCATCAGCAAGGACCTGGTGGCTACTACAAACAATAGTTTGGACCATTCCTTATTTGTCTGTATAACATTCTATTTGTTTGGTTGGTGAATTTATACTAGGTAACAGATGATTCAGAACTTGATCTTCCTTTTGTATTGATCTGAATGAGGAAATGAAAACTTTTATACTTCGTACTAATAGTGTGGTAATGTTTAATAAAACGGTCATATAATGAATGCGAGTTTGTTGCTGGTAAAGGAGTTGTTTTCTTTAGTGAGATTTCAACATTTTCATTCACTCTTTTGTAATCTCTTGAAAGGCCGCAAGAACCCTAAGTACAATGCAAAGAGATTCTTACATATAATTATCACTGAGATTCTCAGTAATAGCAGAAGGCCAGAGAGGGTTCGGAAGAGAAATTTCACCTGTCATCATCATAACGGAGTTGAGCAAATAATCTGGCGAGATTATGAGCTGCTGAGCTGGTTCTTACTTCTTAGAACTCTCAAAATCAGTTTTACCTTCTTTAAGATGAGGGAATCATCTCTAATAATGCAAGAGGCTGCACCTGAGCTTCACAGCTAATTGACAACAAGCTTAAAGAACGCCATTTTACCTCGGCCACCAGTTTCATCTCAAAAACCATTGATTTTGATGGCTCATTAAATGAATGTCTGACGACAAACTAGCTTTGTAATCATGTGAATTGGACCAATAAGCAAGGGCACGAGACTTGTAATGTGACATATGCGTGTTTTGTCCATGTACGACACTCTATCCAATTTGAGTGTCTCCGTGTTTACAAAGGAAAATAGTTAAAACGTGTGCTTGTTAGGATACAGGAAATGCAAAACCACCATGTCTTTATTATCTCTACGTCATGCAGCTCACGCCTGTCTTCGACAGTTCTCTACTTGTTCAAGTGTTTCCTTTTTTTTATACCCTTGTAACAGTAACGATGCAAATGGTACTGGTGCACAATTTGACCTGACGTCAAGATTAAGGGTGTCATCCCATCTGATTCTGCCGCGTGAGTTCAAAATAGCCAGGCGCGAAGCTTGCTTGATAATGCGGTAAGTTCGCTCTCGAACGCGACAACAGCTTCCTTCGAAGGGATATAGATGTGACAAGAGTTGTTTCTCAAACTCTACTCGACAATTAAGACTCAATATCAAGACTTATCCGAGACTAGTTCTCGGATCCTGAAAGTCAAATCTATATAACTTTGGTTTTTCATCCTATGCAAAGAGGATGTCGGTGTTTGTGAAGCGTAAGCTTGAAAGCTAAGGTGTAAACTTAGAGAGAAAAAACCCGGAAGAATGTTCGTCGGGATCAGCTTTCTTTACGCCACAAATGTCAAGCATATGGACATATCTTATATTGCTTTTACGCCACAGATGTCAAGCCTAGTGCGGAACTCATCCTCCCCAACTGATTCCTTGAATGTGGACTCAACTGTATTAGGAAAAGTCTGCTTTCTGTTTTTCTATTCCTTCTTTTTAAGTATTAAATTTCTTTTGCAGAGTAAAATAAAATATGTGGGGAATATTTGTGGGGTCTTTTTTGAGAAAAATCAAAAAATCCTGTGGCTTTGCAATGGTGATAAGAGGCATAAGGGGCAATGAGCTGCACCCCACCACCGCGGCTGGATCATTAACGGCCGACCTTATCGCTGTATGATTACGCGATTAATAACTAATATAATTTCAAACATTTTCTTGGTCTTATGTACTAATCAAGTTATTTATGTGAGCTAATTAAGTTGTTTAATGCAATATTACTCTCCTAATTATTCATTATTATCCTTAATATTTTTGATGGTATATATATATTCTTGTTTCTCTGAAATGCAAATGAAATTCAGTTTGGTTGGGGGTATAAACCCCCTAACATGTGAGTGAATAATGTTGTGATCTTATGTTATAATCCTTGGAAGTGGGATATATCATTCTCTTGATTGCTTATGAGTTGTTGCTGGTTTCCTAGAAATAGGAGTACATGCGTTTGTTCATTCTTTGATTAGATTGGATAATTCATAAGACGATGATGCAAGCTATGAATTATTAAAAGTGAAAATTAGATTTTGAGATGACCAAATCAAGCTTAATAAATTAATATTATGGTTAACAAAATCTGTGGCTCACAACGCATTTAGAAGCATTCCATGGAGAGTTGGAGTCAATGGTATCAAATGTGTATTCATTCCTGGCAGTATAATCTCGTGTACTATCATCATTTATTATTTGCAGGAAAATCTATTCACTCAGTCAGTCTTAGCTTATAGAACAAAAACCAAATTATTCTATCACCCACAAGTTACAACCAATGATATAAACAACTTGCCATGTGGCCTATAGTACACTAAGTAGGTCATATAACATTGATGTTTTTCCTAATATTTGAGGAGAAGAATTCCTCTGTGAGATTATTCTCACAGTATCTTATGTTTTCAGAAAGATAAATTTATAAAATCTTAATGAAAAAAAAAACAGAACTAATTTATGATCATACAGGGACAGGTAGTTGCCAAAATGTACGTAAGTCAGAAAAATTTATATGGATTTTGGTGGCATTCTCGTAAATTGGTACACCTTAATACCTTATTAGTAGTGTTGGTAAATTGGTCTATTTCAACGTACTAAACCTTATCGGCTATCAATTTGACAATTTAAATTTCTATCATTGTGTTATTATGCTTAATAACACTTATGATTAACGCATTTAGAAACATTCAAAGAAGAGTTGGGGTCAATAAATCAAATGCTATTTAATCTGGCAATATAATCTAGTGTATCATCGTTATTATCATCGACAAAGAAAGAAAGAAAAAAAAGTTGTTTTGATCAATTATATTTATAAAAACAAAAACCTCATAATTCTATCACTTGCAAGGTACAACTAATAACATAAACCATTTTCCATGTGGCATATAGTACACTAAGTAGGTCATGTAATATTGATGTTTTTTTAACAAACGATACTTATATTATTTTTTTATATATTTTGATAGAGAGTCAAATAGAATAATTTTCTTATAGAGTATGAAAATTTGCTTGCAATATCAAGGATTACAAAATTTTATTATAATTTGAATTTTCAGAAAACTAATAGTAAAACAAAATACTTTTATATATATGAATCGATGATGCAGATTCTGATGTTTTTCAAATGGTTTTAAATTGTCGCAGTTGTTTTAGCATTGCTAATGCTTCAACTTACCCCTGAAAAATTAAAGAAGGAGAGTGAAGATTACACAAAGACATCATCCGTCGTAACAGTAAGTATTTGAAGATTTAATATCTTTATATGTTTATTGTCCTTACTATTCATTTATTTATGCGAAAGAAATGAAGTATCAAAATAAAGTTGTGACTTTAATATGAGAAACTTAATCATTGAATTTGACCAAAGTCCTAAAGAAATGGAATATAGGATTGTTCAACTAAATCATCGTAATGGTTTTCGAAAATGGGTTTAACTGACTTTCGATTTATCCATGACCAGACAACTTATAATATTTAGTCCTCATAATTGAACTTTCGAAAATTATGCAACATATTCTGAACTTTTGAGAGTATACTTTTAGAAACTAATTCTGTTAGCATTTGTAAGTAAGGAATATACGCGTTTTAATGCTCGGTGCCACACTTTTGGAAAGCTAGGGACCACGTTTTGCTCGCTTGCAAGGTTTCGTAATTTGCATTACCTTGTTTTTGAAATTTGATTACTCCAGAATAATTTTTAAATTTATGAGGGAAACACTTTTCAAACCTCTAAGGCCAGAAACCATGACTTAACCTTTAAGTTCATGATTCAATGAAACCTTTTCCACTCAAGGTCATGAGTTCTGCATGTCTACCTAGTCATCTTGGTTATGTTAGTACTGTTTGTACCATAAGTAAAAATACCGCATAATGGGCCAAAATGGTACTTGAATCATCTTTTGACCCTCATCCAAGCCCGCTAACCAGTCAACTGAAGTAGCCCACCAGCCTGCCCCTTATTACATAAAGTCAATGACCGGTCAATGGTTAAAGTCAACGCTCGGTCAAAGTCAATGTTCGGTCAATGTCAAGATCGTGTTGCCGATGGTGGTGCCATGCAGTTTCCATCCGTGTTGCCAATGGTGCTACCAAACGGTTTCCCAGCTAAGTACTCTATCACACTGTCAGCCATCAATCCAGTCTGCCAGCATGCAGATTTAATTCAGGAGGCATGCAGAGGCAGTTTCATGCGAATTAATTCAGGAGGCATGCAAAGGTAGTTTCATGCGAATTAATTCAATAGGAATGGATGAGCAGTTTCATGCAGAATTAATTCCAACATATCATGCAGAATTTAAGATGGAGCCATGCGGTATTGATTCCAGTAGTTTCATACATGCAGAATTGAAGAGGGAGGCATGAATGAGCAGTTAAGGCCATTTAAGTTTCTTATGTATTCAAGGGTATAAATAGTGAGGAGCAGAAATAAAAAAGGGGGAGGTAGCCAATACAGAAAAGAGACTGTAATTCAAAATATCAATAAAATATTACTCCCCTAGGGGATTCGTCCGTGGATGTAGGCAACCATGTCGAACCACGTTAAACCTGTGTCACTTTATTTGTTCTTCAATTCGTCTCCCAACCTAAAATACACACCAAATAATCGATTCAATCGTGTTTCCTGCCCAAAAGTAATTTTGGGTACAAACATTGGCGCCGACTAAGGGGAATACGAGAAAAGGAATCGTGTTTTCCCATCGAGAAAAGTTGTACAAAATACTTGAAAATCGTGTCCGTCAAAAAGCAGTATGAACGTATTGAAAAATCATTGTTGCAGTCCAGTTGATCGCAACTGCTGCAGTCTAGTTTGGTCGCAATTGTTGCAGTCCAGCTGATCGCAGCTGTTGCTGACCGTATAATCGCAGATACTGCAGTCCAGTTGATCGCAACTGGTGCAATCCAGATTCGTTGTTTCAGATTTGCAGAAACTATCACGTTCGGAAACCAATAAAACTACATCACTAAAAGACTGATGAAGCCGCTCACAGGGCTTTCGGTCCACGGTAAAAGATGGTGTAAAGACATCGTCAAAATCGTTGCTGGATATTTGATCCGCAACATGGATGGGTCCAGTTTTAATTTCATTCACTGCAGTCCAACTGATCGCAGCTGTTGCAGTCCAGTTTGTCACAGATACTGCAGTCCAGTTGATCGCAACTGCTGTAGTCCAGCTTCATAGTCAGAGGTCACCAAGACTAACTGATTGGAAAGATCGCTAAGATCGTCGTCGGGATGTTCGATCCGCAGCATATTCAAGACCAAAGTTGGAAAAATTCGCTTTCCAAATAATGTAGCATCCACCTTTTCAGATTTGTAGTATGTTAAAATCACTACTGTCATGTTTGCGAGTTTGTATAGTTACCTGCATCTCTAGGCGCTTGCAAATCCTTGGAAAAACCTCCACAAAGGCATCTCACATAACCGTTACAGAAAGTTCAAGGAGAAAAGATACCCGTTTCCTAAACTGTAACGCCAACCGTTGCAAGATGTGAAAGACAACAATTAGGAAAATTGTTACAAAAGGTTCGAGAGAAACAACCACTGTTCGTGAAAGGTGTCACCAAAAAAGAATAGTGAGTATACAAATGAGAACAATGGTTGAAGGTCTAAAAACGAGAACAAAAATAGTTGTTGAAGGTTTAAGTGAGTATCAGTTGCTAAAGGTCTATACGAGATTCAGTTGCAAAACGCCTGTAACAACTGTCAGCCGCAGAATGTCTGAAACCGTTAGCGGTTGCTGAAAGTCTATATCAACTGAGAGTTTCTATATCACCATATGAAGCCATAACAGAATCCTCAAAGACTAATGTTATGTCGATTTAAGTCCGCAACATGGAAAGTTCTTGCTTGTTGTGTAGATTTTCAAATCTCAAAACACTTAAGTTCGTTGATGATCAAAACTGCTACAGTCCAGTTGATCGAGCTGATGTAGTCCAGTTCCTCAGCAAATACTGCAGTCCAGTCGATCGAACTGCTGCAGTCCTTCATCGCATAATTACTAAAGTACAGTTGATCGAGATGCTGTAGTCCAGTTCCTCAGCACATACTTCAGTCCAGTTGATCGAACTGCTAAAGTCAGTCTTTCCTAAAAACTGTTTCAGTAAAGTTTTTCCCAGCAACTGGTTCAGTCCAGTTTTACTTATAACTATTACAGTTCAGCTGATCGCAGCTGCTGCAATACAGTTCCATGGCAATTGTCTTCAATCCAGTTTTGATCTAACTGATGCATTCCAGTCCTGCGGACAAATCTGGTCGCAGAGTCAATCCGAGACGCTAAGGCAACTACACTAAATCATCGTCGCTGGAAAACATCAACATAGCCAATGGACATCCTAATCACCTCATAAACGAAGTCGCAATAACACTGTTAATATGGTACGTATACAATTTACATATTTCCGCATATTTTCATATGATCATGAATACTTTTGTTCAATGAGACACCTACAATGTGGCGAGCATTTTCTCACAAGGAGATGCACACATTTCAATTCTGCGCGCTTCTGGAATAGTGGGATTGGCCCCCCACGCGAATTCCAGATAGTAGAAAACTTCAAAACTTCATGTGTGAGCAAAATGCAGCAAGGCAGTGCACCCATGTGCGAGCATTGAGCAGCATGAAAATCACTATCTTCTGGGGGCGAGTTGCATATTACCTCAATGTGATTGACCATCACTTAAGGGGCGAGATATGTAACACCTTATGGTCTAAAATAATTCCTTTGGGGCGAGCTGAATAACACTCCATACACTTGGGGGAGAGTTACGTAGCACCTAAATGCGATGAAAAATTCATCTTCTGAAAATCGAAACAAAAGGTAACCCAAACTTCTTAATCCTCCAACGAGTTACAGGATTAAGAGGGGGCGAGCATACACCCAAATATTTTGACGTAATTATTGCAATCAGTAATGTTAAACTGCTACAACTAAGTTGATCGAACTGCTGTAATCCAGTTCCTAAGCAACTGCCGCACTCAGTTGGACGCAACTGATGCAGTCCAGTTTTGCTCATCCATCCTGTATTCAGTTGGACGCAACTGATGCAGTATGGTTCTATTTATAACTGTTACACTCAGGTTTATCGAACTATTTAAATCTAATCCCTCAGCAGCTGCTGCAGTCCAGCTGACTGCAGCTGCTACAGTGCAGTCTTGATCATCGCTGCTGCATTTCAGCTGATCGAAGCTGCTGCAGTCCAGCTATGTTCGGGAGTCCTGCAGTCCAGCTGACCGCAGCTGCTGCAGTGATGTTCGCAACTCCTGCAGTCCAGATGATCGCAACTGATGCAGTGAAACTTTGCTCGTCACTGCTGCAGTCCAGCTGATCGAAGCTGCTGCAGTCCAGCTATGTTCGTGATTCCTGCAGTCCAGCTGACCGCAGCTGCTGCAGTGATGTTCGCAGCTCCTGCAGTCCAGCTGATCGCAGCTGCTGCAGTAAAACTTTGCTCGTCGCTGCTGCATTCCATCTGATTGAAGCTGATGCAGTCCAGCTATGTTCGCGATTCCTGCAGTCCAGCTGACCCCAGCTGCTGCAGTGATGTTCGCAGCTCCTGCAGTCCAGCTGACCTCAACTGCTGCAGTAAAACTTTGCTCGTCGTTGTTGCATTCCAACTGATCGAAGCTGCTGCAGTCCAACTATGCTCGTGATTCCTGCAGTCCAGCTGACCGCAGCTGCTGCAGTCATGTTCGTAGCTCCTGCAGTCCAGCTGATCGCAGCTGCTGCAGACCAGTTTTGCTCATTACTGCACAGGACAGTTTTTGTGGCCGTCACAATCCAGTTTACCGTCATCTCTACAATCCAGTTCCACAACAACTATTGTGGTATACCCGACATCACTGCTGTTATCTTGATTCATATAACTATTGAAGACATATAAGGATCAACGTCATATCAAGTAGCACAACCAAGTCCATTGGAGGTCCAACGACACACCAAATCTGTTACCATCTCAGCTACTAAAGGGTCACACCCCTTCGCTCGCATCTACCGCAGCTTAGTCCGTAATTGACAACAACTTAATACCAACATATGATACTACCCAGTTTGGTCGGAAATTACTGACAGTCTGCAAATTCAAATTTCGTTTACGACAACTCGCACAGATTTTGGCTAAGTGACGTCAAATATAACTCATCTTTTCCAAACAACAGTTACCAGTCTAAGTTCTACGCAACTACCACGGTCCGATTTCACATCAGCAGTTACCGCTCACTCACAACACCACTCCGCTCCAGCATCACGTTTCCGTTACAGACCAGTTCAGCCTTCGGTCCTGATTTTGCATACAACAATGATTCATGCTCACTACACCATTTTAAGGATATAGCAACCCAGAGTAGCAACAGTGCTAGTGTCGTTGCGAAATTTCCGTTGCTAATTTCGGTTGCTATATTTTCGCAACGACATATGCCTGTTGCTAATTTAGCGACAGCAGAATTTCGGTTGCAAATAGCAACGACGAGGTGTTCATGCATGCGAAGCACGCGTGTGGTGGAAACACTTTGACTTTTTTTCTTCGCCCAAGTCAAAGTTTGGTCAATCTTCTGCTTTATTTTTCCACCCCTTCATCCTTATCTACCTATACTTGGAATTTTCATAGCCATTCAGCCATTTTCATTTTTCCTCGCTCTATTTTTTTCTTTTCTGCTCCCGCATGATATTTTCTCCCCTTAAAGATTCAGTTGCAGCTCGATATTAAGTGTTAATCTTAGAGGTTTGGTTGCTCATGTTCGATCTGGTAAGTGTTTATCATTATTAGTTTTTCAATTTCAGTTTATGGATTCTAGGGTTTTACGATTTTAGGGCATTTGATTTCAGGTTTCATCTGTGAATCTGCTTTTTTTTCTTTCTTTCTTCTTTTTTTTTCATTTTAGTTTACTGATTTTAGGGTTCATCTCTGAATCTTTTTTCGATTTTAAAGATTTTGATTTTAGTTTTTCAATTTCAGTTTCTCGATTTTAGGGTTTCATCCATGAATCTGTTGTTTCCGATTTTAGTTTTTTGATTTCTTCTTTCTCTTTCGATTTAAAGGGTTTTATTTGTGAATCTAACACAATTTTATTTTTTCCATTTTAGGGTTTGTCAAGGTTGAAGAGTTGGACTACTTTGAAGAAAGAACTATGAAGAACTGAAGAACATAGAAGGTATACGTTTAATTTATTGTTTTATGTTAAGCTGTTTTAGGGGTTTTGATCAATTTTCAGTTTTGGGTTTAATTTCTATTTTAGGGTTTTAGAATATGAACTGATTTAATGATTTGTTATTGTTACATGATTACAGTTTGCTCATCAGAGTTTGGACATAGAAGAACTGGTCAGAGTTGAATTTGGAAGAACTAAGAAGGTATATGTTTCTATGAACTAGTAGTGAAGTTGTTTTGATTGTACTTTAATACTGTTTTTGTGAAGTTGTTTTGATTTTGGATGATAATAGTATGTCTGAGACTTGTATGTTTACTGAACATGATAAATAGTCCTAGTAGTGATTCTGAAAAGCTACTTGTTGTTCATTCTCTCTTCACTGAGAGGATGTTTCTGTCGTTAACCTAAGGGCTTCGGAAACCCTACCACTAGAACTAGTTTGTTTAAATTATGAACTTAGGAAGTTTTGAAAGTTTGTATGAACTGAACTTAGGAAGTTTTGAAAGTTTGTATGAACTGAGTTCCCTATGAATTTTTTTAAGTAATTTGTATGATCTTGTAAAGTACTTTGTTTGATCTTGTAAAGTTTATTTTGAGAGTAATATATCATCTGATGAGAACAAGAAATAGATGAAGTAGATATGTCAAAATAGAATTGGTTAGCAGTTTATCGTGATTCAGTTCATAGCTACATGTTAGACTTCAAGTGGGATGGAAACTGGCGGAGTTTATACACTTGAATTCTAACGTGTAGCTTTAAAGTTCTGAGTGAAAAGAAATCACGATAACTTCATGACTTAGCTCTATTGTTTAGTTGTATTCATTTCATTGATCAAAAATACTACTGGTTTTGATTTGATGTTGAGTACATATACGGTCTGAATTAACAAAATCTAGGCTCTCTGCTTGGATTTGCTTAGGATTTTTTAAATTAGTAGAACCATTGTTGGTAAATCTATCAACCAAAACCCATTACTTTAATAAGCTTAGTTTTTGTGTTTAGCTTGTGAAATTAGTGTAGACTTACAAATTGGGATAGGTTTGATTTTCCTATTTGGCGTCAGAGGTTTGCAATTAGTGCGGAATTGGGTTTTAGTTACTGATTACTTTGGTGTGATTAAATGTAGTTGGAGATTTGCATGGTGATATGGCACAAACTACATGGACCAGTGGAGAGACGATAACTAATGGTCCTTGCTTGTATTATGTCTGTTTGTTGCTTGGTTAATTTACTGAGAGACAAGAAATATGATTCTCGTTTATTGAATGATTACAAGTAGGATATGTGTTCTGCGTAATGCGTGTAGGTATTGGTTCAACTAGGAGATATACTTGACTGGAACCGATTGTACTCCGGACATACCAGTGACATAGATGATTATCAAGCATGTCAGGAAAGTAACTTTGGTTTTTGTTGTTACATATATCCTTTATCTTCCTAAACTTAATGTATTATCTTCAATCAGATATACGCGATTCTGCAAGAGACGTTGCAAGCATTAGGTGGTAAAGCAATGGTGGTGGGACATACTCCTCAAACTGAAGGCATAAACTGGTATTTCCTTATTCTTGCTTATGGAACTTTTGGTCGGACAAGCTCAAATATAATATTCTTTATGCTAATTGCCGAAAGTATGTTTTGTCTCTTGTACTGCAGTAAATACAGTTGTTGTATATGGCGTGTGTATGTTGCAATGTCCAGTGGAGTCCTTAATTCAATACCGGAGGTAAAGTATTTGTTTCTGCACCCTTTCATATGTAACATAAACACCCTTATTAAGCTTGGTGCATACATGGCCCGCTTTACTTCGATTCTGACATATATATGCCTGAACTTTGAACTTTCTGTTGATTAGGTTCTAGAAATAATAGACAATGAAGCAAGGGAAATAAGGAGAAGAACAAATATGTTTAGCGAATTTCAGATTGTTGACTACAGATGGAGATTCCTACATCTGATAAGGCGATTATTAGAATTTCTAGGTATATTTCAACTCTATTCAATTAATTCTTCATTTGGAAACCTGGAAGTTGGCTTACTGGGTATACCAATTGATGTGGTGGTGGAGATTTGCAGCTACAATTTGTGTTGAAGTTCATCCCGTTGCGATACTGCTGGTCAAGGGAAATTTGGTGGCCTTAGAGATGGATATTAGTAAGATTTTTCTTTCATCTTTCCCTTATTTATTTTTCTTTGACTTATGGTTACACATGGTACAATATTTGGCATGTTCATGGTGATACTATCTTGGATTGTTCAAGCCTTTTTTTCCCCTCTTCGTATTACAAACTATCTTAATTACACTTGGGCTAGTATTTAAGAAACTACCTCTGCAAGATATTGTGATCGTGATTCTTAGAGTTTGGAAATTATGGAGTAAAGTTATTGCTGGACATTACTGTTGGCAGGAGACTTTTATTGAGGATTGGGGTCGCTTGCAATCGCAGGAAAAAATTAATCGTGTGGCTGAAATGCTCATTACAAGAAGTTGAGGTTCTGTAAGCAAGTCAGGCATTATTGGACTTTCAAGTGAGAGTACTTTGACCTTCATTGCTTATCATTAAGTGCCATACTACTTCGGTATTGCAGAGACCTTAATTTGTATCATAATTGAGTTTGAGTGGTAGTAACTGGTTTAATCAATTGAATTTCGGATGTTGATTTAATTTCTTTTCGTCTTGTTTGCTCGAAATAGGGCATTTCTTTTCTTTCCAACCCATTTAAGCTTGCACCTGTAACATACCAACTGATTTCAACCCCTTCATTTTTGCAAGAGAAAGGACTTAGGGATGAAGTTCAGGAGCTTAACTCTCGATTGCTAAATCAAGATGCGTACATTGAAGAACGTTGAATGGTGAATAAAAAGCTGGAATCCTGCACTCCAAAGTATCACACTGGCTCCCTCCGTTCAAAGAAACAAAGTTATAAATGTCAAGACAATTTTTTTTATCACTGCCTTCTTCATTTAATGTGTAGGAAGAGTACACTTGATATGGATTAATCAAGAGTAATCTAGAGTAACATGGTTTCAACCGAGCTATGTCGGTAGTATAAGAAGCATCTAGAGTGATTAGCTAGTAAGTAAGAGGGTGGTCGATTTGTATAGAGTGTTAGTGAATTTTGTTGTAAAAGATTGTTGGAAAGCCGGTCACTAGATTATTCTAGAGTAGTCGTATACTAGATAGTAAAAGAAAGTTCTTGACCTTCAAGAGGTCGGTTAACTAAAGTTATAAATAGACTTGAGTGGGTTCAGTTATAACTTGTAAAGTTGTAATTGAGTGGAAACTCGAAGTTGGTAGTAAGGTTTGTACTCGAGTGAAATCATGAGTGGTAAGGTGTTAGGAAAAAAAATAGAGAGAGCATTCTGTAAACAAAATTAAGATCTGTTAAAAAAGAAATAAAAGTTTCTTTTTCTTAAGTGACCCGTGAATTCTTTTAGTGAGTCTAAACACATTTTCAATACCCATTAGCCTTTAACCTTAAATTCTAGGCTCTCTGTTTTGGTTTTAGGAATGTATTATTGTTCTCTTATTCTCGCACTTGTCTCTCTGTTTGGATTTTCTTTTACATTCTCCATTTAGTTCACTTATAGCAGAGTTAATTTCTTGATATTTTCTTTTCATGGTTTTGACTTGTCTCTGCATATTATACAAAATCTAGGCTTTAGTCTTTTGTTTGTAACCTTAGTACTGAAACATCAAATTGGTTATTATGTAGGTAGTAGGGCTTAAGTCAAAAAGCAGTACTTGGTGATATTTTAGCAGCAACTGTGTAGGATCAGAATCTCGCACAGAAGAATATGCTTGCGAAATTATTAACAACACATCGCAAAGACATCGCAGGATGATTTCAAAAACGACATAACAAATGACATCAACTTAAACATGAGAAAAGTGTAATGATCTTGCGAAAATTAGGAATGTTGCGAATGTTACATTTGTAAGCTTGCGAAAATACCGCAAGCCAGATCCGAAATTAGGGGAAATGTTAGATGTACATTAGCTTTCATCCACCATGTAAAGACCTATATAAAGAGAAAGGCAAGAGAGAGAAAGGGGATAGATAATCAGAAAAGAGACACACTTTAGGAGAGGATACATTCTGCAGAGAGAGAAAGTAGAATTGGTTGTATTATTATTATCTCCTTCTTCTTCCTCCTTCAAGAACCTAGAGCTCCAAATACTCATTAATGGAGTCTCCATGTAATCAAGATGTAATTACAAATAATCATAGTAAAACCTAACCCCGTGGATGTAGATTAAATTGATCGAACCACGTAAACCTTGTGTCTCTTTACAATTTTAGCATTCTTATCATCATTTTTATGTTTAGATCTACAAATTATTACAAGGGGTGTGTTGTAGGATTTCCTGCTACTACATTTTGGCGCTAGAAACAGGGAGGAGTAAAGGATTTATCCCTCCTGTAGCTCGTTGGTTCAAAAAATTTCCATGAAGATTAGCTATTGTTCATATTTTTCTAGATCTACAAAGTTTAAGTTCAAAAATGGAAATTTCATGGAAGAAATCACACTTTCAGAGAGTAAACATCATCAACAATTCAAAGGCATGAAAAGAGTGAGAGGAAAAAATTAGTTGTTGTGGTGAAATTTAAAGAAAAAGTGGAAGTTTCAGTGGAAGATTTTCATGTTCATGGAAAAGCAAGAGGCATTTTGTGAAGAAACAAAGGAAAGACGAAGATAATGATAAAAGTCAGAAGTTGTGATTTCTGTCACAAACAGAAATTCGCACAGATGGTTCAAAGCTGAGCGAACAACAAATAGGTCACGGGTTCGAATTCGCAGAGATACATATTTTTCATTTTCTTCTCATTTGCATGGGAGAATAAAAGAATAAGGAAAAAAGTTATGCGTTAATTTCGCAGAGAGGTCCTTGCACAATTGGTCCAGAGAGCAGTATGTGCGTTCGTGGTCGCAAGTTCGAATTCTCCTACGAACATAGTTTTATTCTTTTTTACAGAGAGCGAAAAAATGAATAGTTTCGCAATATTGTTTCATTATTTCGCAAACAAGAGGCAGCATAATTGGTCATGTGCGAAGTTTATGAGCTCATTGTCGTGTGTTCGATTCCCACCTCACGCGTAGGTTTACAGTTGTTTAGTTATTTCGCACAGCAGAGTTGTCACAGATGGTTCAGTGTGATACTTCGGAAGGAGAATGTCATGGGATCAACTTTTGCCACTCGCATATTTGTTTTTGATTATTTCGCATGAGAGAGTTCGCACACTTGGTTCGCACAGAAAGAGTTGATGATTATTTCGCACGGAAGAGAGTTGATGATAATTTCGCAGAGATATTTCGCAAAGAAGAATCTTGCACAGTTGGTCAGGAGGCATGAATGCAAGCAGCAGGTCGCGGGATCAATTCTTGCTTCTCACATGTTTATTTTTGTTATACGAAATTTATACAGAATTGCCTCTCACACAGTTGGAATTTGATTACTTCGCAAGACCTTTGATTATTTCGCAAGAGAGGCTTAGCATAGTTGGTATGGTGCGAGAAAATCCAAGAAGCAGGTCAAGAGTTCAAGTCTCACTTCCCACACTTCTTTTTGCTGCGCGAAATTCGTACATTTCAAGGCATTTATTCACTTCTTTGACAACAACAGCGACTCACATGAAAGATAAGTACACTTCCTTGAACATTTTACTTTATAATAAGAACGAATAAAAAGATTTTAGATTTGATTTACAAAAAACGATTCAATCGCACGATAACAAAAATTACTAAGATTTCAAGATTTCAAAATTACAAAAAAAAAGAACCCGAAAAAATTCGATTTATATATATTTCTAGAATATTTCTTTTACATAAAATAAAATATTTTTGATTTGATTTACAAAAGGCGGTATAATCGCAGAATTACAGAAATTTCAGAATTACAAAGATTCCACAATTACAAAAGAAACCGAGAAAAATCTCGCACAGATCAATTTATATATTTCTCTTGAAAATTTGCTTTGTTTCAAATGAGAATGATATCTAACATGGAGAGTAGTAGGAGGCAAAATAAGACTTTCCATCAACAGGCTAGTAAGACCTTCCATCAACAGGCTGCATAAGACCTCATTAGGATCATTTCCATGAAGGATGTTTATCGGATGAGACGAAACAAGTTATACAAAGGAAATCAAAACAAAGAAAAACGATTTGAACTTGCAATTAAATGAAAATTTTTGATAAAAGAAATGTATTACAAAGATTTCACAACTACAAAGATTTCAGAATTACAATGTATTAGAATTTCTTTTGAATATTTATTTTGCTTCAAATGATATAATATTATGAGAATGAAAGAATGAATAAAAGAGATGACAGAAATGAAAGAATGAATGAAAGACATGACAGAAATGAAAAGATGAATGAGAGAATAAAGTAGCGCGAACATTTCGCAGAAACAAAGAGACGCGAACATTTCGCAGAAACGCGAATAAAATTTCGCAGATAGAGGCGAACCTTTATGGCGTACACCCTAGTTCGCGAATAAAATTTCGCAAGAGGCAAATGTAAGATCTAAAGTACGTCATAAAAGGGGGTACCTGTTGCATGACTCAGCGAAAAGGTTACACCGCCCCTGGAACCTGAGTCATGGAGATTTGGGGTCAATAAACCCCATCCAGGAGAGGTACCTTGGATTTTCAACCTAAGCTTTTGCTTTAGGTTGGACGACTAGGGGTCTCTTCTAAGGAGTGCAGAATCTGATCAAGGCGCCGGGTACATGGTTGAGTCAAGAGTGCCAGGGGCATCTGGAGCGTACCTTTCCATTCTTGACAAGTCTTGGATTATACTGCGCTCGACCAGAAGAAAACCCCACTTAGGGTACAGTCTCGTAACATTAATCCCTATAGGTAAAAGGGACAAGAGGCTGCGAAAACAACTGGTTGTTGTTAATACCGGATGGGAGGAGCTAACCTTGTATGGTAGAAGTACGCCTCCTTGAAGGGGAAACCAGGGGGAGATAAAGTCAGCACCCTCCATTAGGGAGTTTATAAGTATCTTAAGACGCAAATGTCATGAGGATTTTTACTCGCAAGGGTATTAAGACTTGTCATATTTGTGCGACAATCCTGAAGCGGCAATAATACTAGGGAAAAAGATAAGACGAGATCAATGGGTCATTACATGAAAGTGTGAAGACGTCCTGCGATTCGTCGCAAGACGGCAATGTCATGGGGCTTCTATTTTCGCAAGAATATTTAGGCCTGTCATATTGTCGCAACAATCCTGAAGAGGCAATAATACAAAAGAAAAAGTTAAGGCAAGATCAATGGGTTTTTGCATGAAAGTGCAAAGACGTCCTGCGATTTTGTCGCAATGACAAGAGATGGCAAAATAAGACCTTTAACTAGGAAGGCAAAATAAGACCACATAAGAAAATGAGTAAGTAAGTAAGCTTGCGAGAATGATTATATGTAAGCAAACAAGCTTGCGAATATGTACATGGAAATGAAACTGAGGTAGTGAAAATGCCGCAGACTTGATATTATGATCATACTGTTATGAGATACTAATAGTGCAGGAAAGAGGGAAGATGAAAAACAAGTAAGAACTTGTGAAGAACAATAACTACACGAAGAAGAATGCATACACTAAAGAAAAAGGCAGAGAAATGAAGAATGGAAGCAATTTAGAGCTACATCAATTTTAGACGGCAAAATGAGCTAAGTAACACAAACATTAACTATACATTGCAATAGATAAGCATTCTCATCATACAAGCATCATACTCGCATCATAAAAGCATTGCATAAGCATTTCATGGCATAAACATCGCATACACATTTCATAACATAAGCATTATATTCGCATAAGTACTTTACAAAACTGTACGGAATAATATTGCAGAATTTCGCAATAATATCGCAAAATTTAGCAGAACTATTCAGGATTATTCAGAATTTCACAGGATTATTCAAGAATTTCGCAAGATTATTCAGAACTTCACAGAATGATTCAAAATTTCGTAGAATGTGTCAGAATTTCGCAGAATATGATTCTTCCGAATGATGTGATTATCTCGCTCAATTATTTGCACAATTATAAGCAACTTGAAGAGATTATACTATTGCATGAGCACAAAACATGAGACAGAGGCAAAGATAAGAATAAGGAAACAATTCGCACATTCAACATTTTCTCAAGGATTCTACCCTCATAGATAAAGAACAGAGGCAACTATGGATTACCAAGAAAACATTTTATGTTCTTTATCTCCTCGGCAAGAATCATTCCCAAAATGGACGTTCGCTAATGAACAATAAGAATCCTCACCAAAAATGGAGTAATAATTTCGCACGAATAAAGGCAATACTTATTATTCAAGGACAGATACTTCTTATTTACTTCGCAGAGTTCTTCTTATATTTCGAGGATTAAGTACTTTTTATACTTCATCAAGGATACTTCATACTTCGCATACTTCAAGGGTTGATACTTCTTATTTACTTCACAACGTTCCAGAACTTCACAAAAAAATAGAGGCAAGTACGTACTTTTCAAGTCCGATATTCTTCGCTCGTTCCTCCAACAACTACAACAAGGTGTATTTTTTATTAAAGATCGTTTTTCAAGCAATATTCAAGAAAAAAGAGGCAAGATGTAGGATCAGAATCTCGCACAGAAGAATATGCTTGCGAAATTATTAACAACACATCGCGAAGACATCGCATGATGATTTCAGAAACGACATAACAGATGACATCAACTATGAGAAAAGTGTGATGATCTTGCGAAAATTAGGAATGTTGCGAATGTTACATTTGTAAGTTTGCGAAAATACCGCAAGCCAGATCCGAAATTAGGGGAAATGTTAGTTGTACATTAGTTGTCATCCACTATGTAAACACCTATATAAAGAGAAAGGCAAGAGAGAGAAAGGGGATAGATAATCAGAAAGAGAGACACACTTTAGGAGAGGATACATTCTGTAGAGAGAGAAAGTAGAATTGGTTGTATTATTATCATCTCCTTCTTCTTCCTCCTTCAAGAACCTAGAGATCCAAATACTCATTAATGGAGTCTCCATGTAATCAAGATGTAATTACAAATAATCATAGTAAAACCTAACCCCGTGGATGTAGATCAAATTGATAGAACCACGTAAACCTTGTGTCTCTTTACAATTTTAGCATTCTTATCATCATTTTTATATTTAGATCTACAAATTAGTACAAGGGGTGTGTTGTAGGATTTCCTGCTACTACAAGCTGCATCTACGTATGATTTGCTGAGGAAGTTTGTTAAGCAAGCGGAGTCTCGTGATACATTCTGGTGATATTTTAGTCATTCTTTCCCTGTTTTTCAATGCCTCTGTCAGTTGACACAAATTAACTAGGTTACCCATCAATTTATAAACATCAACACAGAACGAAAGTTGTATGTCAGTCACAAAATTTTGGGTTATGCAACTTGTGTACATTTCTATCAATTGAAGAATCCTTTCTTCTATAATATTATCTAGTGGTGATTCTCAGTAAGATTCTCCACAATACAGTTTTGTATCACCATTGTAGTTTGTATATCTGTATGGATGTTGAATATGGGGAACTGGGTAATTGCAGGGTAGGAAATGTGAGGGTAATGAATTTTGACTAGGTCAATAAACATGGACCTGACCTTTTTTTTGTGGTTGCAAAAAATTAGCAACCTCAACCCTCTATTGCAAAATTAGACCCAGAACCAATAAATTAGAACCGGAACCAACATTATCTAGTTCCGGGTAAGGGTATTCCTGTAATTAGAAACATATTAGCAACAACAGGCTGTTGTTGCAAATAGAAAATCTAGCAACGGCAAGCGTCGTTGCGAATTGCCGTTGCTGACCGAGATTCGCAACAAAGCATATGTCGTTGCTTAAAATTGCGACACCTTGTTTAGCAACATCGAAAGCCTGTTGTGACCCTGTTTAGCAACATCTATGAAAGGTTGCTAATACCTTAAAATGGTGTAGTGGCTCAACTGTTTCCCGTCGATCTTCTAATCACAATAGCCTCACTTGAGGGCGACTTGTTTACGATTTCCACAATTAGTGAAGGCAGTTTTCTTTGCGCTTCAAAAACATAAATTTACTCTTGGGGGCGACTTGTTTACGATTTCCATAATCAGGGAAGGCAGTTTTCTTTGCGCTTCAACAACAAAAATTTACTCTTATGGGCGTTTGATTTCCGCGAACAGCAAAAGAAGGTTGCTAAACACTTCAGCAGCAATAATCCACACTTAAGGGAAAATTTTGTCATTGATCAAGGAAAATGAAATGTTCTTAACCCCCAACAAGTTGGAGGTTAAGAGGGGGCGATGTTTGTACTAGAAGTAAAAATGCCACATAATGGGCCAAAATGGTACTTGAATCATCTTTTGGCCCTCATCCAAGCCCGCTAACCAGTCAACTGAAGTAGCCCACCAGCCTGCCCCGTATTACATAAAGTCAATGGTCAAAGTCAACACTCGGTCAATGGTCAAAGTCATTGCTCGGTCAATGTCAAGATCGTGTTGCCGATGGTGCTGCCATGCAGTTTCCATCCGTGTTGTCAATGGTGCTACCAAACGGTTTCCCACCTAAGTACTCTATCGCACTTCCAGCCAGCCTCCATCCACATAGCCAACCATTATACCTATCAGCCATCAATCCAGTCTGCCAGCATGCAGATTTAATTCAGGAGGCATGCAGAGGCAGTTTCATGCGAATTAATTCAGGAGGCATGCAAAGGAAGTTTCATGCGAATTAATTCATTAGGCATGAATGAGCAGTTTCATGCAGAATTGATTCCAGCATATCATGCAGAATTTAAGATGGAGCCATGCAGTATTGATTCCAGCAGTTTCATACATGCAGAATTGAAGAGGGAGGCATGAATGAGCAGTTAAGGCCATTTAAGTTTATTATGTATTTAAAGGTATAAATAGTGAGGAGCAGAAATAAAAAAGGGGGGAGGTAGCCAATACAAAAAAGAGACTGTAATTCAAAATATCAATAAAATATTACTCCCCTAGGGGATTCGTCAGTGGATGTAGGCAACCATGCCGAACCACGTTAAACCTGTGTCACTTTATCTGTTCTTCAATTCGTCTCCCAACCTAAAATACACACCAAATAATCGATTCAATTGTGTTTCGTGCCCAAAAGTAATTTTAGGTACAAACAAGTACCATTAGATCTGGATGCCATTTCCACCTAAGAGATGATCATCTTGATTATGTTAGTATCTATTTTATGCAAGCTAGTCACGTATATATAAATGCCTACAAAACTAATTGGGAAAAATATCGTTCAAAAAGATTGTTGTTCTTATTCATAGCTTAAGATTTTATGAACTTGTTATAACTCAAGACTTGTCATAATTTCTAGTATCCTTAATTAGTAAGAAGCATCATATGCATGTAACTATAAATGAGAATAAATCTAAAGGATAACTTGAAAAATACGAAATGTTAGATTTTTTTATATATCATATTGGAGATAATATCTTCGATTTTATTCCAAGTAAGTTATTTTACGGTGTATATCCTAGGAAATCTAGCTAAGTAAATCAATATGGAAGTAAACATAAAAATTTGTATGGTTATTTTCGAAATTTACTTAGCTTAAAAAAAGTAATTTTTGCTTGATTCCTAAGCTAATCTCGTTGGTTGAAAATTATAAATAGGAACTCGCTGCAAACATCACAACTCGTCCCCTCACAGGGGTATGTGTGTGATTTTTTGTGGAGTGGCTTGGCCTATTACCCTTTGAGCCTTAGGGATCAAGGTGTAACTTTAAAGTCTTCTTGGAGATAAAAAAAAACCTCGAAGTATCATATCTGGATAGGGGAGAAACTAGTTTTTATCTTTTTAGTTCCTTTTACTTTTTAATAGTTGTAACTTTTTTGACGTATAGTTCTTTTTATTTTAGGGTCATTCTCTTCTGATATAAGGACACTCAAGAATTATGAAGATAAATTATCATATTATGTAAACACATGTCGGAATCTGAGGTAGAACTCACATTGTCGTCGATCTACGAAACTTTTACTGCATGACTACAATATGTACGTCTATACTATGCTTATAGTGAGGGAATCAAGGAGTTACTAGGTAACCAAAGAACCTTGTCTTATAAGTTTCACCTTTGCTGTGATCCACATTGAGTATTACGAACATACAATTTTCTTTCAATGTATTGATTATATAACCCAAAGGAAATCTAATCGTCTTTTTTGGATATGGTTACTGATAACCTTTTCGAAAGATTGAGTAGCAAATCCTAAGGAGAACGAACGTTATGCTATGGGATTTATAAGGTAATCTTCTAAAGAGAATATACGTTATGATAAAAAATTCACAGCCATAAGAATATCAGTAAAGCAGAATAATTGTTTGGTGGATCTGTCTCGGCTACATTAGACCGTAGACTGATAGAAGGAAAGAGTGTTACAATATAAGTCAGTTAGTATTTAATATGGAATAGGTCTCTAGGTTTTTCTATAAGTTTGTAGGTTCCTTATTAACAAAATCTCTAGTGTCTTTGCTTTACTGTCAGCACTATAAGTTTTAAAATTTACAATAAAAGTATAAGAAAGAGTACACCAATCCCCCTTATCTATTTTGAAGTCTTCGTTTTCTTCATAAGATCATTCACGGAGTGTTTGATATAGGTTAAACCAAAACATATGGCAGGTTTTTCTTACCCTCTTTTTTTTAGTAACCGATGATCATGTTACAAATTAAATGTTTTAATAGTATGATAAAATTGTATGCCTGAGTTATTCTGTAATTATTAATTTTTTATTTTGTCCTCCCCACAAATTGTTTCGGGAATCCATCCAAACTTTTTTTTTCTTAATATGTGAAGATTAGTTTCAGTGTGATTCCATCCACATAATTCTAGGTAGAACTCGTAAGTCATTGATTCCGCGGAAAATTCGTGTATACTGTAAAGTTTGTATGTCTTGTTCGTGAAAGCGGTACAGTTTGAAAATTTAATATTTATTGGGAAGGTAGTGGTGCAACTAACGAGTTGCAAACCAGGGAACTAATAGTGATACTTCGCGGAATGATTTTCTGGATTTTTTTTATTTTTTTTCCGGGAAAATCTCAGAGTGTTAGGCAGACCCTTACCAGTTTATTAATCAGAGAAAGTAAAATAGAAGGGGGCATGAAACCAAACCCTTAACAACCACAAAAAGAGAGGAAAGAAAAAAATGAAATAGAAACTCCAAACATTAATGATACCTAACCTAAGTTATTCACATACGATCCATCATAGCTAAATCTTCTAGGAAAATCTGATTCAAATTTTTTGCCATTCCTTGCTTGCATGCCTGAAGAAGCCATATAATCTGCACCTGAATTTAACTCCTTATAAACATGTAAGATTTGCAAATACAAATCTTTCATATTATGGATTTGTTCCACCAAGTATTTGATCGCCATGGCGGGGTACTAACCTTTAATAACCAATTCTTTATAAGCATGGAATCCACGTGGACTAAAATATTTCTGATACCCAGACACCGACAAAGATTAAGACTAGATAAAAATATTCTAAATTCTGCTAAGTTGTTAGTGCCGATATGATAGAACTCATAAAAAGCAGCAACCAATTTATCTTCTCCATCACGAATTACACCACCACCTGCGGCTTCACCATTTACACTTGAACCATGTAATCTGCTGGCAAGTGATTCCGGATTTTATCAAAATGCTAATGGAAATTAAAATTAATAGATCGCGTCTCCTTACTTTTAAATTTATTGATTTGTAATTTTCTTTCGAATTTCACTTCTCTCTTTCTCCTTTGTTGAAGGAAGGTCGGTCGCCCATTTCTTTTTATGTTTCTGATTTTATTTTCAAATAACTTGTAACTTAGGAGCTTTGTCAAAATAGAAAATTAAGAAAAAATTAAAGAGTTAATCTATAAGATTTCAATTTGTCTTCAAACAGACTGATGGTACGTCGGCGAAATATATCGTCATTGTTAATGTGCTTGAAAAATATTGCAATACTACCAAAATAAGCTTTTAAGTATATTATGAATCAGCGGAAAAATGTATCAGTATTTTGAATAGCGATGGTTTGTCATCCGTGATTAATTTATTAAAGTTTTTAAAAAAACCTAACCTACCATGTCTAAAATATATATTGCATATCAAGACATAACAAAATTAAAAATTAGCTTCATTTAATTTATTTTTTATTTTAGACTATTCTTTTTTAGGTTATGAACCAGACAGAAAACTAAGCTTGCTACATGGGTTGGTCAAATCTCATAGATTACCGGTACCAAGCAAAAATAATCCTTCAATATGGAATTTAAGATAATATGGAATCATATGGTAACTTATGTTGAGATTTGGTAGCCTTTTAAGAGTACAGAATTAAATTGTAAGGAGAATGTGGATGTTAGTATTTAAGATAATGAAAAAAAGATTGAAAATACGATAAATACAAGATTGAAAATACGATAAATACAACCAGGATGTGGACATTAGTATTTAATACTCCCTTTACACACAAATAAGCTTATTATTTTCAAATGGAGGGAGTATGTTTTTTTCGGTGTATACATGCGTGTAGGAAGAAGTAGATATCCTAATCTCCAAGATGTGAAACGGATAAAAATAAATCCCACACGGAAGACATTCCTAAATTTAGGACGAAGAAGGAACCATTTTAGATATTTATACCGTTACCCAAGAACCAAGAACCAAAGCCCTTTTCCAGTAGCAAGTACCGGGTCGGGCGGAGATAAACCGCGAGACGATTTTATCTCCAGAGATGCGCGAAAGTTTTTACACCGGCTGCCTGCAGGCCTAGACGCAACTTATCCGAAGGTAAGAGTGAAAAGAGTTGCAGATCACTTGCGTTGAAGTTTATACCCTTACCCGACATGTGAAAAGAATTGCAGATCACTTGCGTTGAAGTTAAAATTACTGAGAGATGAATCATCAAGATAATTACTACCTCCGTTTCTAAAAAATAGGCTGGTTTGTGTGCAAATTTACACACAAACCAGCCTATTAATTAGAAACGGAGGGAGTATTGAACACCGGTCGCGGCACACTCCTAAATTTTGTTTACATCTTAAGTAAGTTACTAATTGTTAAGTAAGGATTAGGTAACAAATAAGATAAAATCAAACGTAATCATTGATCTGTCCTACTCTTCCTTTATAATTTTCGCTAGATGGCTCCAAGTAACAACACTTGCTCTGTTTTCTTTCTTTCTTTCGAATGAACCGCTTAAAAATATCGACCCTTACCAAACTTGCATAAAGAAGATCAAGTTCGCTTTACCAATAAAGAGTAATTCTAGACCTAGCAAAAAATTTCAGGTACAGAAGGAAGGAATGGCTAGTGTGGTGGTGCCTGTACCTTATTCGGGAAACTGTCCCTATAACTAATCAAAGTTCGAGTATCTATAAGTTGTTAAATGAAACAACTAATAACTAGTAACGATAACTAGATTAGTCTGAATCCCCACCTTAATCAATCAATTCAGATTATAAGGGAGGACGTTTGATTAAAGACCAGAGATATGACGGACACCGAAGTCAGGGTCATTTCTCGCCAAAAGTCTCTTTAACCTAGAACAAAAACAAATGACGTTAATTGCTTCGGTCCCACACGGATAAACAGCGCATATTTACAGTTAAACTTCAACCAACTTCATCAAATTTGTTTTCTTTGTGGCTATCATTGCTTGTATATGCTGCTTTCTCCCTCTTTCAAAAAAAAAATAAAATGCTGCTTTCTCCAACCACACACGAAGATCAGCCCGGTCCACCATTTTCCGAGTGTCAAGGGCGAACCCAGCATAGCCCCTGACGGACAATTTTTCTCCCTTAGCTGTACTAAGGCTTAGTTTGGTATTGCTGCAGCTTTTGTAAAAACACTTCTCTGTTGTGCGTTGCTGTGTTGTGAGAAAAAAAGCAGTTAGATTTTTGGTAAAATATTAATTAAAGTTAAAGCTGATTAAAAAAGCAATCAAAGTGTGTTTGGTGAAATAACAGATTCAACCATTGCTGTTGTGCAAATGACAAAAACAGACATATCTCTAAAAATAGTTTTATTCAATTTTATTGGGGTTAAAAATAATTAATTTTTTTTACTATTAAATATAAATATATTAAATATTAAATTTACTAATTATTACTATTATTATGATTATTAAAAAAAAAAAATTTACTTAACCACTTTTTACTATATATAATTTTCTAACAAAAAATAAAACTAAAATTAAGTAATTATATAAAATTTGTTTTAATTTTTATTTTTGATAAATTAAATGAAATGGTATTATACAATAATTTGAAAATAAAATATAATAATATTTAAAGAATAAAAATTGATTGTATATATATTTAAGAGTAATTTTTGTCATTTACAAAATAATATAAGGACAAAAAAGATAAATCAAGCATTAAGTTTTGGTGGGACTAAAGCTTATGCTTTTGTAGCTTTTAAAAGCTCCTCCTCCCCAGCTTTTAAAAATTGAGGATTCTAGGAAGTGTTTTGGGTAAAAAGCACTTTGATTTTTTTTAACAAACACCAATTTCAAAAATTATTGACATATATAGGTTTTGAAAGTGTTTTTTCAAAAATAAAAGCATTACCAAACTCAGCTAAATCTCCTATGTTATTTGCAATATTAATTTCTTTCATTACTGTTTCGCCGAGTAAGATCTTAATGACAAGTTCTTATGCGTAAGATCTTTCTCAGCCAGACCATGGAGTCAAAACATTCACGAGAACAAGAACAGTAAAAAGTAAGAAATAACGACAACCAAAGATAGGTTTCTTCTTTCTAAAATTTTGAGGGAAGATATTTCATATCGGTAGGGTAAATGTAGTGCAACCGTAGGGTGATTTTCTAGATATTTCCTTTGTTTTTGGAAAAAAGATACTTTCACTTTTTCAATTTGACCTATTTTTAGGCTAAAATGAAAAAGTGAAAGTATCCCTTTTCCAGAAACGAAGAGAATATTTCAAATTGGTAGGGTAAATATTCTGTATCAGTGGGGTAAATTCTTATGTAATTCATACTGGTGGGGTAAAATCCTGTGCTCATCATTAAACCAAATGATATGTTTATTGAGATGACCAAATCAAGCTTAATAAACTATTATGGTTAACAAAATTTATGGTTCACGCATTTAGAAACATTCCACGGAGTGTGTATTCATCCTGGCAGTATAATCTCGTGTACTATCATCATTTATTATTTGTAGGAAAATCTATTAATCAGTCTTAGTCTTTAGAAACAAAACCAAATTATTCCATCTTCCACAAGGTACAACCAATGATATAAACTAGTTGCCATGTGGCCTTTAGTACACTAGTAGGTCGTATAATGAACAATTCCAATATTTGATTTAATAAATTATTTTAAAGAAAGAAGAATTTAAGAATTTAAATGTAAATAAGTCTAAATTTTAAGAAAAAATCCAGGAAATACATAATGAAGAAGAAAACATTTTCCCAATTTTAGACAATTAAAGTTGTTGGTTTGATTATTCTTATGCTATCTTTTAATTTTAGCATTAACATTTTCTATTAAACCCAAATGAAAATAAAATTGATATTGATATTTTAGTAATATGTTTTAACAGTGTTTTTAGATTTATGCCATAAATTAGTGAATTCCAATTTGTCAAACCTCATTTATATATCCATTTTAATTTCTATCATTGTACTAATATGGTTGACAAAACTTATGATGATTAACGGATTTAGAAGCATTCAATGGAGAGTCAGAGTTAATAAAACAAATGGGTATTCAATCGGGCAATATAATCTAGTGTTTTATCCTTATTATTTTTTGCAAAAAAATAAATAAAGAATTGATTTGATAATCTAATTTAAAGAAACAAAAACCTCATAATTCTATCACCCACCGGGCACAACTAATCACATAAATAATTTTTCATGTGACCTATATAGTACACTAAGTAGGTCATGTAATATTGATGTTTTTTAATAAATGGTACCTAGATTATTATTTTCATTTTATTTTGTGAAGAGCCAAATACCATTATATGGAAATTCGCTTGCAATAACACATTTTTTTTTGATCGGAAAAGAGAAATTTATTAAGAGAAGTAGAATGTACAAATTACTACCAGGAGTAGTATAAAGGAAAGAACAAAAAACAAAAAGAGAAAATTACACAAAAGCAAGACTCCAGTTATGAACTGTATTTGTGAAATTTAAATGCACCGTATCTACAAAAGCATCTTCCCATCTGAGTATAAGAGTTTTTGCATCAATCCATAGCTCTTCATCAGTTCTGTATTTATGATTCTCTTCAAAGATTCTGCTATTGCGCTCGTTCCAAAGAACCCAAACTACCGCTGCAGGAATGAGTTTCCAAACCACTTTTCCATTTCCAGAAAGTAGATTATTAGACCACATTCTAGCAAGGTCTTGCATAGTATCTGGAAATACCCAAAACCAATTATCATTAGGTGTCAAAGAAGACTAGACCTTGTATGCTACTTTACAGTGGATGAATATGTGGTCTTGAGATTCAGAGCATTCTCCACATAGACTGCAAGAGCTGTAAATGTCAAAACCTTTGCACTGCAACAAATCTTGTGGGTTCAACTTCCCATACCATAGCAAGAAGTTTACATTAGATGGAATTCCAGATGGCCAAGCAAAAGTATATGGAAAATTATCGACTCCTGCACTGCCATTCAGCTTAGCATAAAGAGATTTAACTGAGAATACTCCATCTTGACTTAAGGACCATCTTCTAGTATCTGGAAGTGCATCTAGAGTTGGAGGTGTAGAGCCTATGATGTTTAGAAGAGCAACAAAGGAGTTTGCTTCATCATCAGTTAAAATTCTCCTAAAATCAAACTTCCATGATCCATCTTCTGTGATATGCTGTGATATGTTTGCATTCTTCAATCTGTCAAGCTTGTACATATTTTTGAAAGAATCCATAAGACAAACCTCTCCCCTCCATCTATCATGCCAGAAGGAGATTAAAGTGCCTGAATAAACAGTTAGGTAATAATTTGCTGTAATAAGAGAGGATGTTGAAACAATATTTTTCCAGCAAGAAATCCCATGAGCTATATCATCCATACCGGGAGTCCAATAAGAGAAAGAACAACCATACTTTTCAACAATTAACTTATACCACAAATGTGATTTTTCGGCTCCAAATCTCCAACACCATTTGGCCAACAAAACTTGATTCATAAGTTTCAGATTAAGAACTCCTAGACCTCCTCTTTCTTTAGAAGCCATAACTTGTTTCCAGTTTACAAGGTGAGAACATTTACTGCCAGAAGAACTGTGCTCCCAAAGAAAATTCCTCATCTTTTTTTTCCAAAATATTGATAATTGAAATTGGGGCTCTAAAAAGAGAGAAATAATACATTGTTAGTGAACTAAGAATGTGCTTTAAGAGAGCTAATTTACCTCCCTTGGAAAAAGAATATTGATTCCAGAAAGAGAGCCTTGAATCAAATCTTTCAATGATGGGATCCCAGATTGCTTTGTTGTTAGCTTTAGCCCCTAAAGTCATTCCAAGATACATGAAAGGTAATGTATCTTTTTTGCAACCAAAATCATCAGCCCATACATTGAGTTGTGGTACTTTGCCAATTGCAATTAACCTTGTTTTGGAGGTGTTTACCTTCAAACCTGCAATAAACTCAAAACAATGAAGAATAGAGAATAGATTTGTGAGTTCCTCCTTTTTGCTATCCAAAAACAAAATTGTATCATCAGTATAATGTAGGTGATTCACCACAGTTCCACGAGCTAATTTACCTCGCTTGCAATAACACTCACTGCAAAATTCTATTTAATTTGAAATTTGAAAAAACGAATAACGAAAAAAGTACTTTTATATTTGTAAATTGATAAGGATGTTGATATCCTTCACATGGTTTCAAATTGTCGTAGCTATTAGATCATTGTTCGGTTCAATCAACAGATGTTGGTATGTCAAGTCTGTTGGTCAAGGTTATATGCCAAAACTTAAGCTTGAATTATTTTCTAAAGTCAGACTTCGAAATAAGTTAGATTTAGGTTGTAGAGATGTGTGATGAAATACTTCAAGTTACACCGGAAGAACTGAAGACGAATAATGAAGTTTACACGAAGACATCATCTGTCATGACGATAAGTATTTGAAGATTTGATTTCCTTTCTCTGGTTATCAAATTCTCCATCTATCTATAAGAAACGAAGCATCAAAGTAAATTGATGACTTTAGTACGAGAGATTTAATTACTGAATTTGATTAAAGTGTCGAAGGAATGAACTAAAATATAAGCGTTCTACTAAACCACAATATAGTTTTCAAACATAGGCTTGCGTAACTTTCGAGTAACCCTTGGCCGAACGACATAGAATGTTTAGTCCTCACTTCTAAACTTTCAGAAATTAAGAAATGTAACTTTTGGAAATGACATAGCTTCCAAAAGATGACTCTGAAATTTAAGGAACTTTCTCCTGCCATATTTTTTGAAATTAAACTATTTAGCTTTCGGAAGTTAGCCATCGACCATTTTTGTTCTCTGCCAAGGTTCCGTAAATTGTACTACCTTATTGAATTTTGACTACTCTAGGATAATCTTCAAATTTATAAGGAAAGCAATTTAATTCCATATCTCTAAAGCCGTAAATTGTGACTTAATCTTTAAGTTCATGTTTCAACGAGGTTATGTTAGTAATATTAGAACCAGATCTCATTTCTTCCTAAGAGATGATCATCTTGATTATGTCAACATATATCTTAGGTAAGTTAGTGACAATTAATGAGGACTATATATTAATCAAGTATAAGTTGTCGACAATATTATATGGGAAAATATCGTTCAAGGATTGTTGCTGCTATTCATAGCATAAACATTTATGAGCTTGCATGCTATAACTTAGGGCTTTCCATAATTTCTAGTGTCCTTAATTAGTGAAATGCATTATATGCATGTAACTTTAAATAACAATAAATATAGAGAATACCTTGAACATTATGAAGTCTTCGATTTTTTGGAATACCATATTGGAAACAATATTCTCGCATTTATTGCAATTGAGTTATTCATTGTGTATATCCTAGAAAATCTAGCTAAACATATTAATACAAAAGGAAACATAAAAATAGTGTGGTTATTTTCGAATTCACTTAGTTTAAACACAAAGCAATCTTTTCTTGAAGGGTTATCTTGTTTTTGATACTTAGGTTTTGTCTAAATTTGAGTTTGGTCTAACATTTGTCCAGCTTGGTGTTTGGTACTTGGAAAAAACGTTGACCTGCATTGACTTGTTAAGTCTTGACTTATGTTTAATAAATATTTAAAAAATAAAAATAAAATCTCTTTAGTTAACACCGTTGACTGTATGCAATTTAATTGAAGAAGAACCCTAATTGATGTTCTTCCCAAAATTCAAACACTAGCCAAAGTTACCCAACTGTTAATTGACGTTCTTCCCCTAAAACTCATTTCCAGTAGCATACACAATCAAATTCATAACTGCAATTTAATCAACTCCTTCTTTTTCTTGTTGGATTCATCCACAACAGATCCATACAAATCTCCAAACTCACTTGAATCTCATAATACCATCACATGCATCTTCTCGGCCAAATACACTTCATGACCACCACCTCAATCAAACCACATCGAAACCCCTTTCTGTTCTTTATTCAACACTATCATTCTCCTATCATCACCAACAACAGTTCTGCTCCAAACCCATATCTCCAAATCAATCACAGATCTAAACCATGGAAGCAACAATCATTTCTTCGTCATCATTCCGCTCTATTCCTGAAGCTGCATTAACAAAATAGAGAGACCTAAGGCCATGGATGTCAGTTGAGAAGAACAAAGAATATTAATGGGGTTCGATTGAGATGATATATTTGAATTCAGAAAGGTTGTAGAGATCAAGAACTTAGGGTTTCATTTTGGTTCAATCGAGTATAAATTAGATATGAGAAGGGGGTCTGGTGCAATTGAAACAAGGGTTTGTGTTTGAATTCAAAGAGACAACAAGAAGGGAATGGAGAAACGATAATCACAGGTTCATGAAGACACAACATAATTGGGAAGGAAACATGGTAGGAATTGATCCATGTGGTAGCTGTAACATGCATCAATTTAATTATTGAAGATTCAATACATAACAAGATTCAACTGGTGGTTGGAGATGTTTCTGCTGCTAGAAACGAGAAATTTGAGAAGAAGACCGAGTAGGGAAGAAAGTTAAGGACATAACAAGTCATTGTTATAAAAGTTAGAGTTAAAATAGCATTTGCATAATTTAATCCTTAAAGAGTTAAACACGTCACTAGTTGACGATTCAATGCGGGTCAACGTTTTTTCCAGGTACCAAACACCAAGCTGGACAAATGTTAAACCAAACTTAAAAGTTGGACAAAACCTGAGTACCAAAAACAAAATAAGCCTTTCTTGAATACTAATTAAGCTAATTAATACCTTATATTGAAAAATACAAGTAGGGATTCTCTGCAAGTATCACATCTCATCCCATCACACGATTATGTGTTGATTAAATTGAGGAACGACAGAGCCTATTACCCTTTGAACCTTTAGGTTCATGGTATAAATTCAAAGTCCTATTCAGTTCAAGAAACCTGGAAGTATTTCTACCTCGGTAGATAAGAAACTGATTTTTATGTTTTCCAGTCACTTTTACTTTCTCATATTTGTAACTTTTTTTACATATATTTATTGTTTATTCTAAGGCCCTTCTCTCTTGATATAAGACCACTCAAGAACCGTGAATAAAAGTTACCAGATTCTGTAAACACCTGTCAGAATATGAGAATATAACTCGCACTTTCGTATTAGCATATTTCGATTTGCGAAATTATTATATGGTAACTAAAAGACGTTTGGATGGTTTATCGCATGTGATTATAGTGAGGGATCAAGGGGTTACTAATTATACGGAAAACCTTGTATTAGAAGTTTCACCTATGTTATGATCCATACTGAGTTTTACGATCATACAATTTTCCCTGAATATACTGATTTGATAACCTAAAGAAAATCTAATGGTCCATTTAGATGCTAGGTAACAATGGCCTTCTCGGAAGATTTAGGAATAACTCCTAAAGAAAACGAATGTTCCACTAAGAGATCTATAAGAGCATTCTCTAAAAACAACTAACGTTCTACTAGAAAATCCATAGGAATAAGAATATTATTGATTGGTCTCTGCTATGCTAGACCGGAGTCTAATAATATGCAAGAGCATAACAGTTGAATTATGTTAGTATTCGATCAAGACCGCGTCTTAGAAATATTATGGTATTTTTTTTTTCTTTTATTTCCATGATATAAGTTTCAAGATTTATATTTAAAGTAAAAGCAAGAGTGCGTTAATCCTCATGTGTATTTTTAGGTCTTCCCTATCTCCGTAAGACCATTCAAAAATTTCCTGATATAGGTTAAACCGAAAAATGTGGCAGGCCTCGTACCCATGTCTTTTCTGTAGCTGATGACCATTCAAAAAGTGTCTGATCACTGAACGTTCCGCGAGACTTATAAGAGCATCTTCTAAAGAGAACGAACGTTCAACTAGAATATCACAGGCATAAGAATACTACCGAAACATGATAACTAGTTGATTGGTCTGCTAGATCAAAGTATGATGGTAGGGAAGAGCATCACAACAGTTTAATTATGTTAGTGTTCGATCTGGACCGCATCCTAGAAATTTTCTTATATTTTTGCTTTACTTTTCTTTTTACGTTAGAAGTCTCAAGTATTTAAATTATAATCAAAAGTGTGTTAATCCTTCTTTTCTAGTTTGAGGTTTTCCCTTTCTCCGTAAGACCATACAAAAAGTGTCTCATATAGGTTAAACCGAAAGATTTGGAAGGCCTCATACTCTTGTCTTTTTCAGTAGCCGATGATCATCGTACAAAATAAATACTTCAATATTATGATGAAACAATATGCCCGAGTTATTCTGTAATTATTATTTTTAGTTTTGTCCTTACCGCAAATTATTTCGGGTATACTTCCAAATAAAATTTCGTAATATGGGAAGGATTTAGTTTAAATGTGATTCGATTCATGTAATTTTATGTATAACCAATAAGTTCATGGTTTCTTGGAAAATTCTTGTACATTGGGAAGTTGTATATCTTTTCTGAAAGCAGTACAATTCAAATTCCTCACATTTATAGGAAAATTAATACTGTAGGTGACGAGTTAGCAAAACGGGAAGCTAATAGCGAAACTACACATTGTGGACCGATCCTTCGGATTTTATCAGAGTGCTAATGGGAATTGATAGTTTGCGTCTTCCTACCTTTTGATTTCTTTGATTTGTAATTTTCTTACATTCCACTTTTCTCTTCCTCGCTGAAGGTAAGGTCTTTCTCCCATTTTCTTTTCTGTTTTGATTTTATTTTCCAATATTTCTTCGAAACTTTGCCAAAAAAAAAGTTATTTCGTAAGATTTCAATTTGTCTATAAAGCTTGGCAGATATAACCCTTTTGTTGTTTTGAGCGAACCTGCGTGATATATCCATGATCAGGATGAAGCTTGGGTGAAACTAAGTGGAAGTCTGAAACGACTCACATGGAAGAATCAGTGGATGAATTGTGGTTAGGGGTGAATTGCCACTCGAACCCAGAGCTAGATTATTCTCCCCATAATGTATTGAGGCGCAACATTCGACTAGACATCTAGGGATAAATCAATGTGTTAGAGCATAGCTCGGTTGAACTCACCAAGTGTTGGTATGTCAAGGTTGGTTGTAATATTTTAGTATCAAAACTCATCTAAAGTTGCTTGATTAAATACTACAGTCAACTTCGTTTAGGTTAGACTAGAAATTCTAGGAATGTTGAGACATACAAGTATTACTCCGAAGACCTGAAGAATGAGAAGAATTAACGAATACAACGACGACATCATCCTTCCACTTGAGGTTAGTAATATTGACTTGATCTTGTTTCAATTCCTAACGCATCTTTCAAGTCGTGCTTTATTGAAAACATAATATGCGAAGCTATATATATTGTATATAATACTCTAGTGATGAGACTTGATCATAATAGTATGATCAAAGTATCAAGGAAGCATAGTACGAAGTATAACGCTTATCTTTTGGAACTTCATAAAGACGACATCGATATAATCTATTGCATATATTTATTTGATTATGTGTGCATCATATAGGTATGATTTCATCCTAAAAAACTATGTATCTTTACATTAGTTTAAGGAAATATATGTATGAACTTGTTTTCATAATCGAAAGGAAAATCATGATTGGTCTTGTTATTCTTTGAATATCTTTTTTGGATGACCAATGGAGTTGACAGTGGTAGAACCTATCTTGACTATGTTAAGACTTGAGGTATAACCGGTCACGGCCTATAATGAGTAGCTAGTTAGAATCGATAACGTAGTGTAACCAATCACATGCTATTGGGATGCTATATGTAACCGGTCACATAAACACTTTGGATCAAGGTGTAACCGGTCACATGATGTATTGGAGGTTAGTAGTAATCGATCATATGATAACCTCGGGAAGCAAAGTGTAACCTTTCACATAGTTACCTTGGAAGCAAGTGTAACCGGTCACATGATGGTTTCGGAAAGCAAGGTGTAACCGGTCTCATAACCGATTACAACCTATCTTGGGAATCTTACTGTATCCGATCACAACATTCTTTGGAGTAATAATATAGTAGGTTTATGATCTAAAACCGTGGTTCACATATTTCTCCATGTTGTGTGTGAATTAGGGTTTAAGGGTTTACCAAGATGAAAAGCTTCATGATGTCGACATATTTGAAAATTTACATAACTCTTATCATTTATTGTTCAAAGATATTTCTTAATGCTCGAGGTGATCCTGTACCGCAATAAATTGAGAATCTTTAATTAAGGTTTTTGGTTTTATGTGCTTTAATTACCAGCAATTAATGCATAGCTCTAGAGAATAAAAATTAGTAATGTGCAATTACTAATTGGATATTTTCTATGAGAGATTTCGAAAATATCGGACTACATTTTTTGGAACTAGGAAAACCGAATTTGGGCATTCATTGCATATCTTAAAAATAATTTCGGTTTTGGAAGTTCCTTGGAGTCCGAACAACCTCGGTCTATAAATACCTAAGTTTGCATTTCTAACAAACTATCCTAAGAGCCAGGTAAAATTCATTTCTTGTTGTTTCTGGTGGAGTCGTCTATTCGGAGAGGAAAGTATCTTAATTAGGTGAAATCTCTTACGACCGCTCGTTTAAAGACTTATGTGGGATCAAGAAGCTTTACGAGTACCGTTGGTGAGAAACTAAATAATTGAAGTGTTATTATTTTTAAATTATTGATTTGATTTACTAACGGTTGTTGAAACTTTGATTCCACCTAGTTTGTTTATTCTTGAAAATATTCTCTTCTGATATAAGATTCATTCAGACTAGATCAAAGTATCGATGTGATCTTTAGAACTGTTGTTACATTTAAAGACATCTTGTGATAATCCATTGTTAACAGACTCTGTTATGTGAGATATTGATCACAAGAGGATTCAAGTGTTGTTGTGAAGGTTTTTGAAGGCAATAAAAATTTTGAAGACGAAGAATAATTCTTATTAGTTTTCGTATCTTTTGGATTTAGTGCACAAACCTTGATCGGCTGGGATCCATCTAGAATCAGTTTATCTTTGATAAACTTGATTGATTATTTGCATGAGATCGGCATCACTTTATAATTTCTCTTTGAGATCTATATTGATTGATTGCGAATCTAGAAATTGATTATTTTGGTAATCAATATTTAGATTGATCTAACCGTACAAAGGAGTTTATTAGATTAAAAATAAGAGCCCTTTTCAACGAATCATTAATATCTTCTAGCAAGATTGATTAGAGTGGTTACCAAACATATTCTTCATTTGTTGTTTGGAATACGATCCAAAGGACTTTCTATTCACGTGCGTGACTCTAGAAGTCGAAGGCGCAAGGATACTGATGGAACTAAGTCGCTCGGGGTAGTGTGCTTGGTCTCAACTATACGAAGTTGGTATTAGATTTTGTATGACGGCTTAATCCTGAGAGTATTCAAAACTGGACTAGGTCCTGGGGTTTTTCTGCATTTGCGGTTTCCTCGTTAACAAAATCTTGTTGTGTCTTTTACTTTGTTTTCCGCATTATAATTGTTATTGTAATTAAGTAAAACACACAAGTACGTTAACTCCGTAATACTTGATATTTATCCTATAGAGTTATGGTTATTTCCGAACCTATTATCAAGTACACACTTTGTTGTCGTATCGTCTCGATCTTGTATCCATAGTCAATCACACAAGTGATCTTGTTGTTGTATTGTCCCGATCTCGTACCCCATAGACGATCACATTCGGTAGAGGACTTATAAGTTGATAAATAAAAAATTGTTGTGTATTTGGGTACCCTCGTCTTTTCACACTGTGTCGATGCATGCTGTGAGAGCGATACCAAATCGAGGCTTGAAAGTGGGTGTGTATGTTGTCCTCCCTTCCCTTCCCTTCTTGGCCGAGGGGCGTGGTCGAAAGCTCGATGATTATGGTGTGTTAATAATGTGCCCGATGATGGTACAACACTACCAAAATAAGTTATTAAGCCTATCATAAATAAGTGGAAAAGTGTATAGGTATTTAGAACAACTAGCTTATCATTAAGTATTAATTTATTAAAGCATTTAAAAAACATAAACTACCATTACGGGATTCTAAAAAATACTTATGAACCAAGCAAAAAATGATTATTTTAATAGGGATCTACTAAATTGCATGGGGGACTATCGGTAGCTAGCAAAAATAATTCAATCATATGGAATTCGATAACTCCTGTTGAATTTTGGTAACCTTTTGAGAGTACAAATTAAATTATAATGAGAATGCAGATACTAATATTTAAAGTAAGGAAAAAATAAATAGAAAATACGGTTAATGCATGTTAATACAAGACCCAATAGTATACAATATGACCCAATATTGTACACGGTAACTTCTCAGCTAAAAGTTTATTCTCTTGTGTATTAAGAAACCAAAACCAATTAGGAAATAATTTACCTTGAAGTCCAAAAAACTCTTATATATATTAAGTCTTTGTATGTTTGATATTGTGTGATTGAAATCAATAAACGATTTTCTGTTTAAAGTTTATTCTATCTCTTCTTTTAGTTAACCTAAATCTCAGTAAATCCAACTAGGTATCAGCTTAGCCTATTTCGATCCTAAACAATGTCAATCGAACCCTCAACTGTTTCATCTAAAATTTCTTCTTTACAATCCTCTACCACTTCTTCTTTGATCACACCAACTGTCTCTTCTTTACAATCCTCAACTATGTCATCTCTTCAATTATCTCAACCCCATCACATAATCACTGTCAAACTGGATGAAACCAATTACTCGTTATGGCGTGTACAGTTTTTACCGTATCTTCAAAGTTATGAATTCAATGGTCATGTCACCGGTGCAACCCCTTGTCCCGTACATGCCCTTGCTGATCAATCCCCTAATCCTGCTTTTGTTTCATGGAGAAAACAAGACAAAATTCTAGTTAGTTGGATGTTTTCATCTCTTACTCCAGCTGTTCTTCGCCATGTTCATCGTCTAACTACATCTCAGGAAATCTGGTCCTCTCTTTAAGCTCAATATTCTTACAAATATGATGTTCAAATCCATCATCTTCATTGTGAATTACGTGCTTTAAAGAAAGGGTCTCAAACTATGCGAGCATATATAGATCGTGCTCGAGATATTTTCGATATTCTTGCCGCTGCCAATACAATTGTCACAGATAAAGAGTTTCGACACTATCTTCTTGCTGGTTTAGACAGTTCATATGATGCAATTGTTACATCTCTTACTACCACTATGAGTTCTCTCACCACAGAGGATTTACTTACGTATCTTCTTACCTTTGAATTACGTATTGAACATCAAGCCAAGTTGTTAAACTCTCAGCCTGTCGCTAATTTGGTTGCACCGTCTCGTTCACCTGCATCATCATCATCTCGCTTCCCTGCATCGTATACTTCTTCTCCTGCACCGTATGCTTCTTCTCAATCTTGCAATGTTTTCAATAGACCACAACCCCAACGTGGTGCTGGCCGGGCAGAAACAACGTGTAAATTATGTGGCCATAAAAATCATGAAGCTTCTGAATGTTGGAATCGCTTTGATAGGAGTTTTCGTCCACCTCGACGTCAACCACCTTCGACCGCACCTCGTGCATATGTTGCTCAGGCACCTGGTTTGCTTTTCTCTTCTCCATGGATTCCTGATAGTGGTGCCATCGATCATATCACTAATGATCTTTCTCGTCTTCAATTTCCCTCCGAGTACACCGGTCCTGATCAAATTCATATGGGTAATGGTTCCTCAATTCCAATTTCTAATGTTGGCTCATCTATCTTAGGAACTCCAAACCGTAAGTTACAGCTTCGTAATATTCTTTTTGCTCCGCAAATCTCTCACAATCTCTTGTGTTTCTCGTCTTACCACTGATAATAATGTTTTGTTTGAATTTCATCCGAATTTTGGTCTAGTGAAGGATCGATGTACCGAGAAGGTTCTTCTTCGCGGCAATAGGAAGGATGGCCTCTATAAACTTGATGACTCATATAAATCTCCTAGAGTTTGCATAGGAGAACGTGCTAGTTTACAAGACTGGCACTCTAGATTGGGGCATCCAATGATGCGTACAATTCTCAAAGTCATGTCTCAATTTTCTCTTTCAGTTTCAAGCCAGACTATTAGTTTTTGTTCATCTTGTCATGAACATAGGAGTCATAAGTTGCCTTTCAATTCTAGTAAAACTACTTATTCAAATCCATTAGATTAATTATCTCAGATGTATGGGGACATTCTCATATTTTATCTAATGAAGGTTACATATATTATATCATATTTATTGATGCGTTTAGTCGTTTTATTTGGATGTTTCCTATGTCTCGGAAATCTGATGTTTTTTCTATATTCTTTTTGTTCCAAAAGCATGTTGAAAATCTTTTTTAATCGTAAGATCAAAATATTTCAATCTGATAATGCTGCTGAGCATGACAAACCTACTCTGCATCTTCAAAAACTTCGGATTTTTCATCGATTTTCATGCCCACATATTTCTGAACAAAATGGTTAGGTATGTATCGCTTGGTTGATCCTGCGGTTTATAATACTTAGGGCCTCTCCACTCATTTTCCAATTGATTTTCATGCCCACATACCATGGTTATGCCCACATACTCCTACACCGTGATATTGTTTTGTATATTTTGCACACATGCATGTAATAAGAAGTAGATATCCTAATCTCCAATCCAATGGATGTGGAATCCGTTTAGATAAAATGAATCCCACACGAAAAACACTCCTAAATTTAGGACCAAAAAGGAAACCACGTTATTAAGCGTGAAGCCTAACACGAAAGTAACCATTTTAGACGTTCATACCCTCACCCGACATGTGAAAAGAGTTGCAGATCACTTGCATTGGAGTTAAAGTTAGTGAACAAAGTTAAAGATGGACCATCAAGACAATTATTGACATTGCTCGGGGCACACTCCTAAATTTTGTTTACGTCTTAAGTAAGTTACTAAGTTAAGATTAGTAGTACTAGTATATGTAACAAATAGGATAAAACCAAAACGTAATGATTGGTTTGTGCCTACTCTTCCTTTCTGCTAGATGGCTCTAAGTAACAACACTACTCTGTTTTCTTTCTTTCCAATGAACTGCTGACACATACCAAAATTTGCACCTCCAAGATCAAATTCACTTTACCAGCTGAGTAATCCTAGACCAAGCATAAATTTCAGGTACAAAAGGAAGGAATGGTAGTGTGGTGCCTGTATCTCATTCGGGAAACTGTCCCTATAACTATCAAAGTTGTACGTTGTTTATTGATACGCCTAACACCTTAACTAGTACTTATTAGTCTGAATCCCACCTTAATTAATTGAGAATTCAGACTTGCAAAGATGCGTTTGATTAAAGAGCAAAGAATGATATGACACCGGAGCGAGCATCATCATTAAAGAATTGCATCAAAAAAAGAAAAATCATTAAAGAAGAAGTCAGGGTCATTTCTCGCCAAAAGTCTCTTTAACCTAGAACAAAAACAAATGACGTTAATTGGTTGGGTCCCACACGGATAAACAGCGCATATTTACAGTTAAACTTCAACTAACTTCATCAAAATCTTTGCTTTTTCTGTTTTTCTCAAAATTGATATAACATGCACCTCAGCCTAACCCAATTCCTCTGACCGCACAACTTTTTTTTTTCTTTTTCTTTTCTAAGCACACAGTTTAATTTAGCTAGTTCAATTGTTTACATTTTACAGGGTCAGCAGCAGAAGGATTAGCAATTCAAGGAGCGGTCTGTTGGGCGCAAAAGCTGCATCTAAATAACATAGAAATAAGAGCAGATTGCAAGGATACAGTAAACTTTTTAAATAACAGGCCATCTTCTTGTGATTGGAGAACGAAAGCTATTTTAAGGGATGTCTCAACTTTTTTGTGTAACGTTGCTAATGTAAATATCATGTATGTAAATAGGCAGGGTAACGGGGAAGCAGACAATCTAGCTAAATGGAGTCGAAAGAAGCTGAAATCTTTTGATGAAAATGATCCAATAGTATAATTTTGAAGAACAAAGTACTACTTGGCATTGTAAATAAGCAAGATATTTTGTTGTACAGTTCCTAATCTTTTGAAATAAAACTTTCTTTTATTGAAAAAAATTTGTTTACATTTTCAATTTTGATGCTTCTCTACCACACACAAACATCCGCAGTTGGTCGGGGGAAATAGCAGGAGTCGAGTTCCCAAGTTGGTTAGGGGTTCGAATCCCGTCGTTGGTCGTGTCAAAAAAAAATAAATAATCAGAAGATCCACCATTTTCAGAGTGGCAAGGTCTAACCCAATATTGTCGACAAAATTTCTCTCATAATTATGGAGTATTTGTTTCGGTGTGAGTATGATCTTAACAACTACTCTCTCCGTTCTTAAAAAAGAGATATTATGGAATTTTCAAATTGTCTTATTTTGTAAACCTTGAGATATTTCTCATTTAAAACTCACCCAGATCATCAAGCTAAGAAATTAATGACAACTTAGTATTAAAAATCACCATTAAACAATAAAAAGTAACAAATGCCGACTACCAAAGATGCCTTTAACAAAAAAAAGAAAAATCAAAGGAAGATATTTCACAACGGTAGGGTAAATGTAGTGCAACGGTAGAGTGATTTTCTAGATATTTCAAATGGGTAGGGTAAAATTCTTATATAATCATACTGGTAGGGTAAAACTCTGCCCTCATCATTAAACCAAATGATTCACTTAACTTTGTGTATTTGTCAGTAGGGTAAATTTTCAGATATTTGAGATTGTCATGTCATTAGTACACATACCACCAGTCAGTCCATGTGGTTTGCCAAGGAGATATCAGACTAGTGAGTGTATGTACAAACATTCGTCCGGCTTAGTACCAAAAAAACATTACTTTCCCATTGAATACTCAATTCCACCAGTATGCCTGCCAGTCTGCCACCTCCTAACGCGGATTCAGCTGAATAATGTCAAACTAGAAACAACTGGCAGCAACATCCTCTCAGCCCCTGGTATATATACTCCACATTCCATCCACCAAATCTATAACTTCATCTTCTTTCATTCTGAGCACACTTCTTCTTCTATCTCTCTCTTCCTCTTCTCTAAACCAATCTCTAGCACCACTTCTCTAATGGGGAACTACGTATCATGTACACTAACAATCCAGACAGGAGGAAAACACAGCATACCAAGTAATGAAGCAACAGTTATACTACCAAAGGGAGTAATCAGAAAAATTGAAGGACCCTTTTTGACAAAAGCAGCAGAAATCATGTTTGAGATACCAAATCATTTCTTAGTGAATTCGAAATCGTTGCGTATTGGTTCAAGATTTTCAGCTCTTAATGCTGATGAAGATTTGGAAATGGGTAATGTTTATGTTTTGTTTCCGATGAAAAGAGTTAGTTCTGTTGTTACAGCTTCAGATATGGGTTCATTACTATTGCTTGCTACTACTACTGCTGCTGCTGGGAATAAGGGTAGAACATCAGCATCTGGTGGTGGGAACAATAAAGTTAGAGTTTCTCCTGAATCGATAATAGTACCACCTTCTGTTGTTGTTGATGATGATGATAAAGATGAAGAATTTGTCGAAGATCAGGATTCATGGGTTGTTATGATTAGGAATATTAAAAGGGATAAGAAACAGAGTGGTGGTGATCATGATCAAATTCCAAGACTGAGTTTAGAAGATCTTGATGATATTATTCTTGCTGATCTTCAACACAGAAGATCAGTTGGTAGATCAAGAAAACCATCACTTAGCACAATCACTGAAGAACCTGTTTTTTCAAGATGACAATTTATGATGATGATCAAGAAGAAAAAAACAGAGGAATTTGTTACTTGATACTATTCTTTTTTTTGATTTCTCTGTTTTTTTTTAAAATTCTTTCTCTCATTGATCTATTAAATTTTTGAAAAGATTGAGAGAAATTCAATGGATTATTATCATTATTATGATTGTAATATTTTTTGGGTAGCGATTGAATAATTTGTTATGGTGTGGTGGTGAAGTAATTTATCACTTGAGAAAAATTTGTTATTATAAATAAATAAAACAATCAAAATAGAATGTAATGAAAAAACAAGAAATGAAATGCAATTTTTTTTTGATTTTCTTTATGACTTTGACAAAAATGGCGCATATGGGTGGAGAAGAAAAACCATCAAATCGTTTCCATTATACCCGCAACAGAGAGAGGACGGGAAATTATTAAAGAAAAGAGAAAACCATGTTCAAGGAAACTTCGGCGCTCCTTACATTTCAGTTATGATTAATCATTGATCATGGCACCTGCACAACTCAGGATAATGTTCTCATCTACAATATAAAAATAAAAGGACAAGGGTGTTATTTGGTTTAACCAAAATGTTGGTGGTCGTTTTTTTATGACCAAAATACTCCTACGTGTTTTTAAGTTTTTGCCCGAGTCTTGACGGGATTTTGGTGAATTTCATCAGCAGAGGCAGTTATTACAGTAAAACTTCGATGGCTTCAATTTACATTTTTAAAGCTCATTTTGATAATTCGACTCTCACAATCTTCAAAGACATCGGTAAGAACTGCTTTTCCACATGGGTCAATTCCACACCCTAATTGAAGTCTGAATTAGCTTTAGTAGTACTGAAGATTTAGTCAAGTTTAAGGTTATGAACATTGGTCGTTTGTATAAATGCCTGATAGAATTTTATTTTTATTAGTAAGATGAAGTGGTAGTGAAGATTTAGTCAGGTTTAACAGAATGCAAGTAAGATGAAGTAGTGCATTGTCAGATTGGCACAATGTGATAATGCAATCCGTGACTCTATGAAATGAATGCAAGTGTAGGGATCAAAAATGATTACTTTCAATGCTTTTAATCCTAAGTTTGCCTTTGCACCAGTTTACCATTTTGGATTGGAAGCATATTTCTTTTGAATTTTGGTGCTAGCTTTAGATATTTTTGGTCCAACCATGTACTTGAAATACCAATTTTGAGTATTGGTACCTGTTTAACTAATTAAGGAATTTGCTGCGCAGTGATTTGTGGCCTGACAAACTTCTATGGTATAGGTGCTGGGTACTGGATAGGACCATTGATTTAAGGAGTTCTATTGTTCACCCGAGAGATCTCAAGCCTGTAACTACTCTGTTGAAATCAGAAAGATAGCGTTCTAAAATTGGCAGCTTTTGGACGGGATCAACATACTCATTACCATTGTAAGTACAGATTGACACGTGATAAATCAGATGGTGTTGTTCGGAGTGTCTATGCGTGTACATTCAGAACACTGCAAGTGAAAACAACTTTAATGGTGTGATCCATTTTGTACTCTGGTTGTATCAGATTTGCGAGAAGAATGACGCTGGCAGAGTAGTTCTGATGGGTTTTTGAATGACAAATTCACTAAAAGCCTTCAGTACATGTAAGTTGGATAGAAGAAAAGAACTTGCAATCGCTTACTCGGCAGTTATATGAGTTTCCCTTTGTTTTTCTCATTAACATACACATAACATGCATAATCTATTTAGGTGTTGTACTTTCTGTATGTTGTTTATAGCTTTGCTTCAGTCACCTCAATCTTTCTCTGTGCAAGGTTCACTTGAACTCTTGATGTGACCACCCTGGAGAGCTGCAACTCCATATCCATTCGGAGCATTGAACCACTTCTCCTCCATTGAAGCTTTGGTCAAGAATGAGAACAGTCGAACATTGCAAAGGCATTGAGTTGGTAATCTGTATTGGTATTTGGTAGCCAATGGCATCTTTGGAAATGGGCTTTTTTTTTTGTTGTGCTTTATGCTCCGCATGGAATATGAGAAACATGTTTACAATGTAACAGTATTTAGTAGGGAATAGAATACTCATTCAGGCTCCCACACCAAAATACCAGTCCAACTAAACTTCTGCATAAATCGATATAAACATCACGTCCAATAGAGGGCATGAAGTTGATGTTGGAACCACTGTCACCAGTGCCAGCAGTGCTACCACCACCACTAGCACCAGTATCAAGACCACTGCCAGCAGCACCGTGTTGGTGCCGGAACCAACGTCTTCCATGTGTATGACGTTGATGTCGGAACCATACTGAATTTGCCAGTCAGCATTCTGTTCGGGTTATCCACTATGGAACGAAAAAACATAACCACCACTCATTTTGAACTCATCTTTCTCTATCTAATTTTTTTTTCTCTTTTTTTGCTCTAAAATTCTAAATAATATGCATTTCTTCATCTTTTCTTCTCCTGCATCTCTCTATACTCCTTCACAATCCATGGCAGACCATCCACCAATACCGTAAGGTCCATATTACCACTACATTTTCTACTTCATCTTCTATTTTCTCGCTCTAGCTTTCTGCTACCCCCTCTTTCTTCCATCAAGACATGAGTACTTCTTCTTATTGTTTTTCTTCTTCAGCAAATCCTGGAGGAGAAAGAAGATGTTCTCAACTTCAATGTTCTTATGTTTCTCCACATAAAAACAATGTATGCTCATATTTTCATGATACCTATTTCTCCAAAAGAGAAGTTAAGGATTCTAATTCCTTTTTACCGCTCAAGTCTCGGAAAGTACCCATTAAGTTATCCTCTCTTAGTCTGAATTCCAAGTTCATTATACCTTGTGCAAGTCTATCATCTTTTGCTGACGGCGAAAGTGGAGATCAACAAGAACAAGTTAAAGATGCAGTGCCGAATGAGGGTAAACTTGATCAGGAGGTGAAATCTGAAGAATCACCTGGAATGGCTCAGGCTTTTAATATCTCATCAAGAACGGCTTCTGCGATATCTATTTGTATTGCTATTGCTGCTCTTAGTCTTCCATTTTTTATGAAGTCATTGGGACAAGGCTTGAGTTTGAAGACTAAGGTGCTTTCTTATATAACTTTGTTGTTTGGGTTATACATGGCTTGGAATATTGGTGCCAATGATGTTGCCAATGCAATGGGTACTTCGGTAGGCTCGGGTGCTTTGAGTTTGCGACAGGCTGTGCTGACTGCAGCAGTGTTGGAATTCTCAGGGGCTTTATTGATGGGGAAACATGTGACAAACACAATGCAGAATGGAATTCTAGTTGCTAATGTGTTTCAAGAGAAGCAATCTTTGCTCTTTGCTGGTTTGCTCTCTTCTCTTGGGGCTGCTGGTACTTGGTTGCAGGTGCATTATCTTGATGACTAATTTATTTATTATGAAAATGCAGATTTACTTTCCAAAGAGCTACACTATGTTGAATGTTAACTATAATTTAGGTATTTACAAGTAGGTCATCAACTTCAAATGTCTTACCTAGAAATTGCCTTTGGACGTGGACATATACAAACTCAGGAGAAACATATGCACACTTAAATGTTAAGATGCTCTATTTATATCCCACAATATCACCATTGATCAACTTTCCATGATAAGAGTGACACTAGAAGATGATACTGACCGTCTAACTTGACTAAGTGTCTGCTGGATTACACAAATAAACAAATTCCTTGTAGCTTTTGAAATCATTATTTAAGATCAATTCGTAGAGTTGATTCTTTGGTGCATGTTGGGTATTTCATAGAGTTGATTCATACAAATAATCTCTCTTGTTGTGTTTGATTCGTATTTCTTGTCATTGTTGCATGGATTTTCAGATTGCATCTTACTATGGTTGGCCAGTTTCCACCACGCACTGCATAGTAGGTTCTATGGTGGGATTCGGTCTGGTTTATGGTGGAGTGGGAGCTGTCTTTTGGAGTTCATTGGCCAGAGTGACTTCATCATGGGTCATTTCCCCTGTTGTGGGAGCAGCTGTCTCATTTCTCGTCTACAAATGTATACGTCGGGTATGTACAAATTCATCAAGGGACTTAAAAACTAAAATCAGGAACCCTGCGAAAGCATCTTAAAGTTAAACCAACCAACCTCATATTGATTAAACGGACAGAATTATAAATCACCCTCTAATTCATCCCAATTTGCTTTTTCTTTTCTTTCTCTTCTAGTTTGTGTACTCTGCTCCAAATCCGGGACAAGCTGCTGCTACCGCTGCACCAGTTGCTGTCTTTGCTGGTGTGACGGCTATCTCGTTTGTTGCTTTCCCTCTAAGCAAGAACCCTATTGTGGTTCTAGCCCAGGCCTTGACATGTGGATTTGCGGGCGCATTTCTAGTTAGCCGAGCTATCAACAACAAGCTTGGACACCTCCTCTCTAAGACGAAATCTGCAGAAGGAGAGACAGAAGAAGATGCGTCACAGCAGAAAAATATAGGATTCCTCTCTGACATTGCTGGCCCTACTGGGACCCAACTGGAAATTGTATATGGAGTCTTTGGATACATGCAAGTTTTATCAGCCTGCTTTATGTCATTTGCTCATGGAGGTAATGATGTATCAAATGCCATAGGCCCATTAGTTGGTGCACTGTCGATCCTTCAGGGAGGTGCAGGTGGAGCTGAGCTTGTTATTCCAATGGAAGTTCTTGCATGGGGAGGATTCGGTATAGTAGCTGGGTTGATGATGTGGGGTTATAGGGTTATAGCAACAATTGGGAAGAAAATAACAGAACTGACCCCAACTCGAGGATTTGCGGCCGAGTTTGCAGCAGCTTCAGTAGTTCTTTTTGCGTCGAAGTTTGGACTACCGATCTCTGCAACCCATACACTTGTGGGAGCTGTCATGGGAGTGGGATTTGCAAGAGGACTAAACAGCGTGAGCGCAGAGACTGTCAAGGGTATTGTGACTTCATGGGTCATCACAATCCCAGTTGGCGCATTTCTTTCAATCGTCTACACATGGATTCTAACAAAGCTCTTGCCAAATCTATTTTGAGTTTTGAGGCTTAAACTTCAAACATTGAAAAACGCAGTTTGATATTTTTTTAAGAAGACACCTCTTTGTGAATTAAAACAGTATGAGGCTTGTTTGTCAGTAGTTGCCTGGTTGGGTTTTTGCACCTAAAATTTAAAACAGTACGAGGATTGAGGCTTGTTTGTTTTGCTATAAAATTGAGCGATCTTTTTGTTCTCCTTAGTTTGATGCACAAGAATGCCAAACTTTCTCAGTAACACTTCTATTGGATGGATGAATTCTTAATGTAATAATAATGTTGAACTCCTTCTACAACGTCAGTCACATTGTATTGAAAAGCCAGGCATTATCCTTCAAAAGAAAGAAAAGCCAGATAACCAAATTGTTGAAACATTTGTAGTTCGGCAAGACTTAGCCAATCAGGCATATGAGGACTGGAATTTTGATTTTTATTCTGAGAAGCAGGTGAGGATATTGAGACGGGAATGTAACTTAAATGGCACGGACGTACAATATTTGGTTTGCATGAGAGAGGTACAAGAAGGGGGTGTAGCTCTCTATAAGACAGACTAAGAGTTTCTCTAATGGAATGTGTGTGAGGATAAATATCTAGATCCATATATGATACACATCAATTTTCTCTAAATATGGAGTGACGTGGCTTAATTTTGGGAAGACATTGTCAAGGTGAATGTCTAGTGAAATAAGTTATAAAATAAAAATTGAATAATTGTTAGCCATAAGAATAATTGAATAATTCTTAATCTTTATTAAATGACACTTTAAGAAACAAACATTAAGATTGATTTGGGTTGGAGATAAAAAATTTTAGTTCTCAATATTTAGGGATTTATATCCATATAAGGAAATTTTTACCAAAAGAAAGTCAAGACAATGTTGACACATATGAAATAAGCACATCAACCATTGGAGAAGCTCTAATAGTGTAATTTTCTATCCTTCTGGTATTTCTTACTTTCAACTGTTCACACTTGTGTGAGTTGTCTATGCCAATACAGCTTGTATCTCACACATGTGTAATAGACGTTGCTTTATATAGCAGTCTCTCTATTATGTAATATCTGAGTTAATTAGTAATAAAATCTTCTTTCTGCATCTGAATTCTTTCATGGTATCAGAATTTCTTCTCCTACGAAATTTCTTTTCGATCTTAACCCTAATTTCTGAACTCCTTATCAATCCTTCTTGACTCATCTTTTGGTGTTTCAAGCAAAACTAATAATCCTTCAAAAAAAAAAACGTGTCAAAAAAAAAATGCTTCAAAACTTTATAGATCCATTATGTACTGCTTCTACTTCTTTTGTTAATGACATCTCCTACTGCTTCCAATTTTTCACAATCCTCAAACTCAACAATGGATCATTTTCAACAAAATCAGATCCAACTTCCTTTTCAAAATATTTGTACCTTTTCTCCATCAAACTTGAGGGATCTTCAAATTACTTACTGTGGAGACATCAATTTGAGTATATTCAACTGAGTACCAATCTGATGATGCGTTTTGTTGATGGTTCTTATGAAACTTCTGAGTATATGATCTTTATCGATGAGTACTTACGATTAATCCTGAGTATGTTTCTTGGTCTGCTATGGATAGATTTGTGATGTTCTGTCTCAATGTTACTTTCACTCAATCCATTTCTTCTTGTGTTCTTGGCTTAGAAACTTCAAGACAATATTGGGATTATCTTAAATGTGAATTTAATACGCAATTATTTGCAAGAAAATTTCTGCTTAGAGGTTAGTTGCATTCAATTAAACAAGTAAATCTCACAATTCTCGAATACTTGCGACAAAATAAAGAGATTGCTGATAATCTAGCAGCAATTAATGAAAAATTCTTGATGATGATATTGTCATGTATACCTTGAATGGATTAAATAGAAGTTTTGGTAAATTTGTTGTCTCTACTCACGATCGAGATAAATAATATTCATTTTTTGAAGACAATGGCTTCGATCTCAAGAACAAGACTCTTCGGTACTTCTTCACTTTACAAACACGACATATTTTTCAAAGAAATCTCACTATTCTCCTAAGCAAGTACTTCACAACCTTCAACATCTTCCAAAAATAATGAGAATTGACCTCCATAGATTTTTTCCAAAATAGAATGTCAGATCTGTAAACGGCTAGGTCATACTGCTAATTTTCATTGTCGTTATACTCCATCAACCGGAAATAAGTCTCAAGATTCTACATCTAAAGCTTATGGTTTTACTTTTTCATCTGCTTCTTCTTCTGGTTTCAAGAATGCATCTCCTCAAGCTTTTTACAAATGTTCTGGTGTTGAACAATTTACAACTGATTTTGTTGTGAGCACAAAGTCGATCCTAATTCCGGCGGTTCCGCACATATTACAAGTAATTCAGATCTTCTTCATGATATTACATCATATTCTGGTCCCATCAGGTGGTAATTGAGAATGGTAAGTTTCTTTCCATTTCTGGTGTTGTAATGTTATTCTTGTGACAGAAAACTCATAATTTAATTTTCAAAAATGTTTTACTGGTTCCTCTTTTAACTCAGAACTTAATTTGTGTTGCTCAATTCTGTTCCAACAACTATGTATCCTTTACAACGTAAAAAATCTTACAAGTGATGAAGTAGTTGCTGAAGGAGCAATGTGTAACAACATTTATCCAATAAGAACTGTTCCACCATTTATTACTTGTTTTACTTCTCTTCTTGATGATTGGTCTATTTGGCACAAAAGATTAGCGCACTCTTATTCTCTCACTCTTAAGAAATTACCCTCTATCAATCTTGTTCAATTATCTGATGGCATCATAAAATAATTTTTGTCATGAATGTCAAATAGGAAAACACACTAAACTGCCTTTCTCATCCTCATATAGAATTGCCACTTCTCCCTTGCCACTAGTTCATTGTGACATTTGGGGCCCTCCTCTACATATTTTTTAGATGGTTTCAAATATCCATTCTCTTTGTTGATGACTTAAGCTGTTATCACTGGATATATCCTCTTACTACAAAAGATGAGACTCTTAAATGCTTTACTCATTTCAAAACAACAAATGAAAATCTTCTCTCAGCCTCTGTTATCTAGTTTCAATTTGATGGTGCATATGAGTTAACCATAGGACCCTTCAAAGCTTATCTTGATTAATATGGTATTACTCTTATAATTTCGAATCCACATACTCCGCAACAAAATGGTCTAGCTGAGAGAAAAATTTCACACATTACCGAGGTTGGTAATACCTTGTCTTTTCAAGTTTTTCTTCCCAAGCATTTTATGGTTTGATAGTTTTATTGATGCAACATTTTTAATCAATATGATTAATTCAAAAGTATTATAGTTAAACATTCTGTATACAGTTCTCTTCAATGAACTACCAGATTATAGCTTATTCAAGGTTTTTGGTTGTAGCTGCTATCTCAACATCACTCATTATAGGAAAGATAAATTGAGTCCTAAATCTGTCAGATGTACTTTTCTGGGCTACGGTCCATTGTATAAAGGATACAATTACTATGATAATTTTACAAGGAAAATCTTTGTTTCAATAAATGTTACTTTTGATGAATTTAGTTTTCCTTTTGCTTGTACTACTTCTACCACTACGCAATCTTGTGCACTTGAGACTTTTGTGTTACCTATTGGTGTTTCTGGAGATTTCTTTACATCTAGTACTTGTCAAAATAAAGAGGATACTTATACTTCACCTGATTCTTCTTTGCCTATTGCACAAGAAGATAATTCTGCTTCATCTGGCACCTCTTTTTCTTCTTCTGATGCATTAGTAGATGTTATTGTACCTGTTGCTCCTAGCTTACCTAGTGGTTTGACTAGATCAAGAATTGGTATTTCAAAACCTAAGCATGTTCATCCAGATTTTCTAGCTCATTCTACTACTTATCATCTACCTTGTGCTTATTCTTCTTTATTTCACATTCTTGCTGAGCCAAAATCTTACAAAAGATGTAGTTAAGTTACCTATATAGGTTGATGCTGCGCACAAAGAATATATGGCTTTGCAAGATAACGGGACTTGGAATTTAGCTAAACCAACTGATGACGTGAACAATGGATGTAAGTGGGTCTACAAGGTGAAGTTGTATGCTGATGGTATGGTTGAGCAATTCAAAGCACGATTAGTAGCTAAGGGTTACTTGCAGCAAGATGGTGTAGATTATACAGAGACTTTAATTTTGTTTTTAATTTCGTTGTGTCTTAACTGTTGCTATTATTGGGGATAGGCATGTTCAACAATTAGATGTTTCAAACACATTCTTTCATGGTTTTCTTAGTGAAGATGTAAGAACAACCAAAGGTTTTTGTCTTTAAGGAGCATCCAGATTATGTATGTCATTTGAAGAAATCGTTGTATGGCTTGAAGCAAGCCCCTAGGGCATGTGCAAAATTCACAGCCTACTCTGACTCTAACTGGGCTAGGTGTCCAGACATACGCAGATATACTAGTGGTTATGTTATTTTTCTGGGTATCTCACTTGTCTCTTGGTCATCCAAGAAACAGCCTACCATCTCGCAGTTCCGCTGAAGTAGAGCACAAGTCTCTTGTTGTAACTACTTCTGACGTTCTCTGTATTTCATCTATGTTATCTGAACTAGGTATTACTCTTACTACTCCTACTACTCTATCTTGTGATAACCAGAGTGCAGCTAGCATGGCCTCAAATCCAGTATTTCATGCGCAAACTAAGCTCATTGAAATTGACTATCGTTTTGTATGTGAATTGGTCTCCAATAGACTCCTGAATATTACTTATGTGCCATCTCTACACCATCTAGTTTATCTCTTTACTAAAGGACTTCGTATTTATTTGTTTGGTCCTTGTCTGTTAAGCTTATGTATTTAGCTGATACACAACTTGAGGGGGGAGTGTATGATAGAGTAATAATGCAATTTTCTATCTTTATGTTATTTGTTACTTTTAACTGTTTACACTTGTGTGAGATGTCTATGTCGGTACAGTTTGTATCTCACACATGTGTAATAGACGTTGCTTTATATAGCAGTATGTTTCTTCTGTAATATTTAAGTTGATTAATAATAAAAGGGCAAATTAACAAAGTGTCCAGCTTCCTACCATGTATTTAATAAACCGGCCAAAAAATTTAAATCTTTTATAAAGTGGCCTTTCTGTTAGATATAACACCTGGTCCCACCAAAATGGTCCACCAAGCTGACTTAGTCAATCATGGGGCTTAAAATTACCACTACATCCTCACCCTTATGTTATCGATTCTTTTTTTCATTCATTTCTTCTTGTTTATGTTTGTCTCTCGCTGTCTCTCAATTCTTCTCTTCGAACTCAAGTGATTGATGAAAAATAGAAGTGATCTCACAAGCAGTCAATACCGAAGATGTAATTATTAGTGAAGAAGAAGAAGAATGGTTTATTAGTGATATTTGACAATTTTGAAGTTTTTAGGGTTTTGCTGGATGCAGCAGCGAAGCTGAAGTACAAATCAAAGATGAAGTTGAAATCGGGGATGAAGAAATCAAAATCCAGGTAAGAATTTTAGAACCCACACGTTAATTAACTTAGTCTTTAATGAAAACACATGTTTGGATGGTGAAATCAATTGATTTCGATTGTTTCAATTCTAGGGTTTGGGGCTCTTTCCTTTTTATTTTTTTTTGTTTAATCAATTGAATTAATTTGTAGTTGTGATTGAATCATCGATGTAGAGAAGAACAAAGAGGAAGAAATACTGATGGATTTGAATTATTTGAACTCAAGAAGAGAAAAATGCAGGATCGTGTTCGAAGATAAGAAGAAGCTGTGAATGTTGATTTCCATGGGTTTTTGATGAACTAGGAAGTTAGGGTTTGTCGATATGATGTGAAATGGAATATATATAAGACATGAAAGAAATTGGGGAGATTGACAAAAATCAGGGTTTGAAGTGCAGTTCAAGTAGTTGTTGTGTATCTGTGACAGATTTGAAGCAATGGGTTTGTTCTTGAATTAAAATTGACAAGTATTAAGAGATTTTGATGTTCTGCTGCTTTAGTTTATGATGAGCAGGTGTTGGTAGTCACTGGCAAGGATGTAAAATGGATAGTTGTTAACCAAGCAATAACCAGGTTATGAAAAGTTGCTTGAGTTGAGCTCAAGTTGTGAGTAGTTTTGAGCTGAGATGATAACTCATGTGATGTTGTTGTTTTTTAGAAAGGAAGAAGAGTTGTTGTGGTTGATTGGCTAAGAAGATGATGTTGCTGCTGAAATGAAATTGCAGGTGCAGTTGCAATTGGTGATTGTTACAGGGAGAAAATGAGAAGTGGCTGCATCTGTTGGCTCATGTTGTGATCATGAAGTTGTTGCAGGGGTTCTAAGTTCAACAAAATGCAAGGATTAATGGGTTTGATTTGTTTCTCTTGTTGCTTACAGGAAGATGAAACTGAGATGACATTAGTGTTATAACTAGGTTCGATGTCAGTTAAGATGAGAAGGAGAGTAAGAGGATGGCTTTGTTTGAATGAGTCTTGGCTGAAGAGAAATCAAGTAGTTCTGGTGGTGTTGGAATTGTAGTATATGAGTTTGTGGTGCTATTGAAGGTTGATGTGGTTTTAGTGGAGCTTATAGGTGTCGGTGTAGCTGAAATGAAATTGCAATGGGTTGCAGGTCCAAGATAACAAAACAATGTGTTGTTGTGCTGCAGAGAAGCTACAAAAATAACTTAGATGTATGCTAGGACTGTGCACGGGTGAAGAGTATAATGGCTTGAATATGGCTCAGGCGAGTTGACTCACCAATCCAGACTGACTCACCGAGGGTTAAACTGTCTTTTACTAAGGAGGTTAACTGACACGCGTGTATTTAACGACTGTTAACAGTTTTTTGAAAAAAAACGGATGGAAAAGGTCAATCTCGGCCACTTTATATAAACATTCAAAAAAACGGCCATTTTGTGAAATACATTACAAAAACATGGCCACTTTATTAATCTCAAATGGTAGAGTGCTCACTTTGCATGCGAGTTTGATACCCTGCATCTCCAACTTAATTTTCTTTTCATTCTATGACTGTCTTTTTCCACTGTTTTTTTAGAATTTGATAACGTTTTTAAGTTAATTCATCAGGAAATGGAGGTGATTATTTCTGTTTTTGATGATTTTTTTGATTCCATGTACGGTCCCTACAGGTACGAACGTATATGATTGGGATGATCATAAAACAATCTTCGATGAACATTATTCTGTTGTGGACATCTTCTTGGATATAAATGCAGCAAATGTGAAGATAGAATTGACGGTTGATTTTCAATTTGAGGATGATAATAAGGAGTTACAGGTAACAAAAAATGTTCAAATTTCCTCGTGTATATTCAAGGTTATCAAATTATATGCAAATTCTAAGGGGTTACCAAACTCCACATGATTCAAGGATGGCTTGGGATGAGGACTGGTAACCCTCAATAGCTGAAATCCAGGTACGTTCAATTGTGACAAACCTTCTATAGTGTTTTCACTCATTAGATAAGTAATCGGTAAGCGTTGATACTAAATCGTCTCGATGGTAGGCACTGGATCCTCTCTCAGGCAGGTGAGTTTACAACTTCCCACTTATTGCAAGCCCATAAAATGTCTCATTAGTCGGAACATTAAAAAAGTATAGAAAGAGTACAGATAAATGAAAGCCCAAGAAGATCAATTTAAGAATTTCTTTGCAAGTTGATGAAAAAAGGGGACATGACCATAGTTAGCGATTCATCGTACGAACAAATTGATTATTATGCGTTTCGGTTAAATGCAAATTCAGTCGGGTATCCGGTAAATCATTTGTGATTCGATAACTCCGAACTGACGGTAGTACAAAAATCATTTTAGAAGTATAAATTCAAACCACACAATAAATTATAAGAAAATCCATTTTTCATATAATATCTTACATGAGGTGTGCAATGACTCTTTTCTTAGGTTTTAACTCTTTAATTGTCAGTGCTCAGACATAAACATGATATATACTAATTCATATGCTGAAAACAGATTTGACCATTGTATTTGCATATTTCACAGTTCACATAAACTCCTTATAAAGCAATTAATATCATTTCGTAATAACTTACACGACACGACAAATATTTGAAGCTTTAGCAAAATTAGAATAAACTGATTTAGAAAAATTAAGTGTCTCTACCAATTAGTTAATAATTTGGATTTTATTACTCTTTCCTTATGCTTGGATGATGAATAAAACTGATTCATTTTCATATATATATTTATAGATTGGCCAAGCTAATACCAATAATATTGTACTTCCTATTTTTGTGTAGATTTTGTATTTGTTTGATCACAGTCGGTCGAACACGGATTTTCCCTTTTCTTCCTTATTAAGTGTGATGTTTTTTTATTTTTATTTTGACATTACATATTACAATATCTCCCTAAAGCTTACATTATAGAAGCCTTTCCAAAGAAACAAAAAGAGTCAAACTTTCTCAGTCTTTTATAAAGCAAAATTAATGGGAATCCACCAGAGTACTATGGTTATTTGAGTTCGATTTAAAGTTGTAGGTTGATCAAGCTAATAAGGAGGAAGTGGAAAAAAGAACTAAACTGGTTACAAATGAAACAAGGTGAGGCTTCCCTAAACAATGTTGGAAAACGATTAATAAAAAAATAATTTTTTAAAGTTTTAATAAAAAATTATAATTTATTGTTTTATTTTGTGAATGAAACTTTTTAATCCCACATCGTGGAGTTTCCAATTTTTAGTAGTTTTAAGAAACTATATAAACCTTTTAGTCCCACATCGGGGAGTTTTTCTTCTTAAGTTGTATTTGTCAATTATATAAACAAATTCACTGTTTTTGTAAAATCTATGGAAAAGGGGTTGCTCTATATTTAGAGGACCCCCAAGGGAAAAAAATATTTTATATTGTTGTCTCAAGCGTTCGAGATTTTCCTTTATGGTTTTTTCGGAGTTGCCAAGCTCAAGTTGAGCATCTACTACATATGCTAGTAATAGGTGTATTAGGGTGTTTTATCCTGAAGATATCCGTCCTGTGAGGACTATAGCATCACTCTTGAGTGTAGCCGGGCGCTAATGTCTTAAGGGCAACGTGTTGAACACATGACTCACTCTGTTTTTCCAAAGTTTTGCCTTGTTGCTGTTGCGGAGATATAGGGAGCTCATTCGTTTCATCAAATCGATCACTTCCATTATAAAGGAGCTAAGTATCAATAACTTTTGCTTATTTGATTTTTCCTTGTTTTTGATTATTGCACCCAACAATCTTAAGACATTAGTATTTGTAATAATAAAAAAATGGTTGGTTGGTTTGTGAATCATGGATGTTAATTGTGGAGTGAAAAACAAAAACGAATTTTTGGTCAGCTGTAGAGTTTCGAGTTTATCTCTTAACATAGAAGGAATTTCGATGAACCCTTTTGACACAAAGTAGTAGACATCCTGATAGTTACCCACGTAAAATTTCAGAAATTTTGGAGTTGTAAAAGTATTTTTTTGATATTTTACAAAACTGAGAAACGTTCCTGAAAAATTCTGACGGGCAGAATTTTGTTGTTAACTAAAGTAGTTTTTATGGGGTAACCATGAGTTTTTTGATACGGTGGTTTAAACGAAGTTTATAAATCTAGATATTATCTTCAAAACTCATATTTTATCTGAACTAAGGTTTGTGAGATATGGTGTATTAGGTGATTGGGAAATTACCATGTCCGTGGTCAGAGTATTAACGAAGTTTGTGACATGAAATTGAAAAGGAACATGGCTACCAGACGCATGTGGATGAAGACAAGTCTTCCAAAGCTGACAAAGGAGAGAACATCAAACACAACTCTAAGCATAGTCTTCATAATAAAGGTATGTTTCGTAAAACTGAATCCGACATTACTTTAATTAAGGGTGATTGTATGTTTGTAAAATTCCTGGCCATACGGCAGTAAAGTGTAGACAACATAAAACCTTAATAAGTAGAAAGTTAATGCTAATTTAGTTGAAACAAAATGAACCATGATGTCGGAAGTTATTTTAATAACCAATGTGAGAGACTGGTGGGTGGACTCTGGAGCCACTAAGTATGTTTGTTGAAACAGAGACCTGTTCACCTCTTATCAGAGGATAAGGGATGTCGAGAAACTCTATATGAGTAACTCATTTGCGACAGAGGTTGCATAAAAGGGAAAGGTCGAGCATAAGCTCATATCTGTAATATTCTCACACTGAATGAAGTTTTCATGTTCCGAGCATATGAAATAATATTGTATCTTGTTCTCTTGAAGATGGTAAAAGATTGAAGATCTTAATTAAATGTGGAAAACTTGTTATAACTAAGGGTATTGATTTTTTAGGCAACAGTTATAGGACTTAGGGTCTATATAAGTTTGAAGGAAAATCTGATGAAGTGAACATAGTTGATTCTTGTGCTTTCTTTTGTGTGTCTTTGAATGTTTTGCATGGTAGACTTGGAACCGTAAAATTATAAGTCAATGTATAAACTGCCTAGCATAGGCTTCGTACCCAAATTTAGTTTGGATCTTGAACACAAAAGTGAAATGAATATGCTATAAAATCTTTTAGCACAAATGTTCATAGTAATTCTAATCCCTTAGAATTAATTCAGTTAGGCCTAGTTGACATGAGTTCAACCCAAAACCACTATGGTAAAAGATGGTTTATAACTTCCGTAGATGATTGTACGAGGTACTATCTTGTATAATTGCTTAGGGATAAGAATGATGCCTTAGAAGCCTTAAGATGTATAAACTTGAAGTTGATAACCAATTAGAAGCCTTGAACATATTAATTGTATCCTTAAGGAGATCATAATTACCATGTTGATTAGTTCAGGATTACCTGCGGTCTTGTGGGAGGAGGAGTCCTCTTAACTAGTATATCCTGAATATAGTACCCTTAAGGATCAGATGAAACTCCATATGATTTATGGAAAGGTAGATGACCTTCTTATGAATATGTCAAAGTGTGGGGGTGTTTGACTAAGATTGTCATTCCTCTTCCTAAAGAACTAGATAGAAACCAAAAATGGTGATTGTGTCTTCATATAAGGTATGCTGAGTATACTTCTACATATAGATTTTTGGTTGTGTGTTCTGATTTTTCATACTTTTGGTGTGATTTTTCTGACTTTGTTGTGAATACTATTACATAATCTAGGGATGCTGAGTTCTTTGAACATGTTTATTCTTAAACCTGTACCTCATTAGAGATGTGTTGTTGATCCCCTAGATTTATTTTCAAATAGTCAGAACTTATCTTAAAGGAAGATGAAGTTAAGGTTGAGCCTAAGAGAAGTAAAACAATTAGACTTGAGACTTCTTATGAAGCGACTTCATAACATGCCTAGCGTTCTAAGCCCTGGACTTGTAAAGAAGCCTTGATATCTACTGAAACCCCATTCTGGTAAGAAGCTTCATTTAGTGAAATGGACTCAGTCCGTCGGAACCTGACTTGGGAGGTTTATAGTTTACCTCCAGAGAGTAAGACCATGAGATGTAAATGAGTCTTTAAGAGGAAACATTAGGTATATGGAACTGTAGAAAAATATTAGGCTAAGTTGGTAGCTAAAGGCTATAAACTAAAAGAAGGTGTATATTTCCTTGATTCTTATTCACATGTGACGAGATTTACTTACGTTGAGATGCTAATTGTTATTGCTGTCATAAACAAATTAGAGATACATCAGATGGATGTTAAGACACTTTTCTAAAATCGTGAATTAGATAAAGAAATTTACATAGACCAACCTGAGGACTTTGTAGTGAAAGGTTATGATGACAAAGTTTGTAAGTTGAACAAAATTTTGTATGGTTTATAAAATAAGCACGTAAACAGTGACATGGAAAATTTGATCATGTGATAATGTGTAGTGGATTTAAGTTAATGAATCTGACAAGTATATTTACAAGTAACTTGTTAAGGATGCCTGTGTGATTGTATGCTTGTATGTTGATGATATGCTTATACTTGATACAAACATAGATGTGATTAATTCCACTAAAAACATGCGCTGAATGAGAACGTTGACTTGAAAGACTTAGGCCCTGTTGATGTAATCTTAGGGATGAGGATTAGAAAATAATCTAACATATGTAGTCTTAGTCATTCTCATTATTTTGAATTTGTGCTTAAGAGATACAATCAGTGTGATTGTAAGCCTGCTTGTACTCCGTACGATTATTCTTGTAGACTCAAGAAAAAAGGGTAATGGAGTATCTTAACTTGAATACTCAAGAGTTATAGGATGTCTGATGAATTTAATGAACTGTAAGAGTCCAGACATTGCCTATATTGTGAGTAAGTTAAGTAGATATAATTATAGTCCAGAGCAATAGCATTCAGATGCACTGAGTAGAGTATTATGGTACCTAAAATACTCTATTACCTTTTATTTGATTTATCAAAGGTATCTTGCTGTCCTTGAGGGACTTTGTGATGTAAACTGGATAGTTGACTCAGAGGAGTCTAAGTCTACGAGTGGATATGTTTCACTCTAGCATCAGGGTTTGTTTTTGGAAGATTTACAAACAAACATATATTGCTCAATTCATTATGGAATCTGAGAGTATTGAGTTAGATAAAGCACGAGAGGGGGCCGAGTGCCTAAGATGTTTTTAGAAGACATTCCTCTCTGGCATAGGCCTGTGCCAGCTATATCTATACATTGTGTTAGCCAAGATAATAGCTAAAGCTGAAAATAACTAATCTCAATCGGCGTTATTTCCATTGATTGGATAAAGTCCAAGGAGAATATCGCGCAATCTTTGACGAAAGGTTTATCCCAAGATAGTTAGAAATGCATCGAGGGGGAAGGGGCTTAAGCTCATAAATTAAACTTGCCATGAAGGATACTCAACCTTGCTGACTGGAGATCCCAAGATCAAGGTTTCGAATGAGACAACTAATTTGTGGTGGGTAAAGGTAAACACTATCAGAGAATTTTATTCTCTGTCCCTTCCCTATGGTGTAGACGTGATAGTGTGACTGCATGTGAAGGATGACTTTTAAGAAGTCTTAATGAGTTCTATAGTTTCAATTTAAGATTGAAGTGGGGTGTAGCAGTAACACTCTTTATGGAAACTCACCTATCTGAATGAGGAAGTGGGCCGCTTCCTATGAGAATATGAGCTTTGATTCTCTAGAGCATTCTGAGAAACAGGATATGTCCAGGGCCAAATTGGACAAAACGGCACGAGCTTGGCAGCAATCTTGGAGATATCACCCGTGGTTGTTATCACGAATTACATCAAATGCTAGCAGTTCAAGACATAGTTCACTGTCTCTAACAAGTAATTCCGGTAATATCTCACTAAGCAAAGGTTCAAGACCTCATGGACACCTCTGCCTAAAATGGTATTTCCTGCGTTTTTTATGTGATTTTCGTTTTGATGGTTTTGGTATTACTGGAACTTAGGACCTAAAGGTCACTAAGGGTTCACTAGTTCATGATTTTTCACTTTGGTGAAAGATACCTATAGTCTCACCATGTGAAAACTAAAGATGAAAGCTCTCAATACTATTATGATTTATGCAATCCATAGTATGACCCTGGGGTCAACACACTTTTGTGTGAGGGAGAGGACGTAGAAATGACTAGTATGATTTCAACACTTGCACGATCAGTCTGTTTGGATCGTGAGGTTGGGATGTTGATTTACCAAGATCTATCTGTGTTTTCATGTTTTATTGAGTTTTCATTCATGTGGGGGATTGTTGGAAAACGATTAATAAAAAAATAATTTTTTAAAGTTTTAATAAAAAATTATAATTTATTATTTTATTTTGTGAATGAAACTTTTTAGTCCCACATCGTGGAGTTTCCAATTTTTAGTAGTTTTAAGAAACTATATAAACCTTTTAGTCCCACATCGGGGAGTTTTTCTTCTTAAGTTGTATTTGTCAATTATATAAACAAATTTTTGTAAAATCTATGGGAAAGGGGTTGCTCTATATTTAGAGGGACCCCCAAGGGAAAAAATATATTTTATATTGTTGTCTCAAGCGTTCGAGATTTTCCTTTATGATTTTTTCGGAGTTGCCAAGCTCAAGTTGAGCATCTACTACATATGCTAGTAGTAGGTGTATTAGGGTGTTTTATCCTGGAGATATCCGTCCTGTGAGGGCTATAGCATCACTCTTGAGTGTATCCGGGTGCTAATGTCTTAAGAGCAACGTGTTGAACACGTGACTCACTCTGTTTTTCCAAAGTTTTGCCTTGTTTCTGTTGCGGAGATATAGGGAGCTCATTCGTTTCATCAAATCGATCACTTCCATTATAAAGGAGCTAAGTATCAATAAATTTTGCTTATTTGATTTTTCCTTGTTTTTGATTATTTCACCCAACAAACAATGCTATGATATCAAATCCCGACCCTAACATGTTATCTTCCGAATTTGATGCATGCTTCAGATGTAAATGATGATACTTTAGTCATGGTTTACCTGGCACAACTTGTGGTAACATCTAGTATGGTTAAGGAGTAGAAGAAGAAAAAATAGCATCTCTAAAAACACCAACATCTCTGAGGAGAGGATTCTTGAATTGTAAACCTTTTTGAAGTCTGTGGCAGTTGTAATTGTGATGAAATGTATTTTGTTTTCTAGTTGTTTTAACGATTTTATAGTAAATATTTCATAATCATTTTTTTTGAAGCATAACCATTTTAACTATTAATAATAAAAAATTAGCCTAGTAGAAAAATGATTGAATTAAGAATAAATATTTTTGGAGAGTATCTGTCAATAGTGTATTTATTGATCGTGTTAGCATTTTACCTCTTCTTCTTTCATTTGGAAGAAGGGAATACCACCAAACTCCAAAGATTCTGCACTTTTACGGACAACTTTTTACAATTCCATTCCGACTCTAACAAATCTTTAGCACAATAATATGACAACTCTAGATATGGTATGCGAGTTGGGTGACAAAATATCTTGGTGTTTTCACTACAACTTGCATTTGAACTTTGAACCTTGCTACCAACAAGGTTTATCTGACAGGAAGTTGAAGTCTGGAAATGGTTGCCTTATGCGATTTTACGGCTGGTGTGGAAAGAGAGAAATATGAAGGTTTTCAGCAACAAGTTGATCCTTGTACTGATATTATTATATATACTAAAGCACTGGTAGTTTTATAGGCTTCAAATTAAAATTTATGTGATTCAATTCCTTAGAGAAAGGACTATGGAGTGAGGGTTCTCATTCAATATGAATGAGCCTCAATGGATTTGATCTAATGTGGTGGCACTATGGGCAGTGAAAAGGTCCACTTTCCCTTAAAATCACTCATACACTCATTGAGACGAGTGAGCGTTGGAAAGTCTTCACTGAACGACTGATCTTTAGCCGTCCAAGTGAAGAGGCTGAAAATGTGTCGTTTGTATATACGGCTGAACTTCAACCCTCATAGAGAAAAAAAAGAAGGAAAAACGACTGATTATTAGACATTTGTTGTATTTTTTATCACATGAGGCATAACATCAGCCGCCTGCATACATAACTTAAAAAAAAAGTTATTGTTGCGCAACCAACGACTCTATTTTTCCATTATATATACCAACATTTTCAACACTAAATTCACACCAACTAGTTTTCTTCTTCTCAATTCTTCTACCCTACTAGTTTTCTTTCTTTACAACTATGTCTACCTCAAAGATGAAAAACCCTATAAAGCAACAAATTAATTATACCACAGAGGAATACACAGCACTTTGTGAAGCACATCTTACAATTACGAGTGATTGTAGCGTAGGTGTTAGTCAAGCGAGAAACCGATATTGGAATCGAATTATTCCTTTATTTGTAGAGAAAACAAAAGGTAATCCAAATGGTAAAGAAAAAGAAAGTTTAGAAAATCGGATGTGCGCAATTAAAAAAGATGTAAAACTATTTGTTGGAGTTCTCGGAAAAATCTATCGAGGAAAGAGTGGTTGGGTATCCGAAGACTTGGTAAGTATTTTAATTTATTGTTTTACTTATGTTTGCTATTAAAAATTTGGATTAATGTTATATGTTTGCATTGTAGATTATTCACGCTCGGATTGAGTACTTTAAGATTTATAAGAAAGCATTCAACCTTGATGCATTCTATGAATTATACAAAAATGAAACCGGTTATGATTACACAAAATTCACCGATGAACCGTATATATATACACCAACCCCCCCCAACCCCACCGGTGGTAGTTAAAGATGTTGACAACAATGATGAGATGGACAGCGGTACTAGTACAAATAATACTGATGATGATCAAACTAAGAAACAAAGGGGACCCGACAAGAAAAAGCTCATAGTCGAAAAACAAGCAAAATAAAATGGCACTTCTAACGATTCGGTTGAATTTATCTTTAGCGAAAGCAATGAAAAATTCATAAACTATCTCAAAAAACAAGAAGTTGCTCAAGCGCAACAAGTAATAAAAGTGATGAAATACTCGAGAAACGAAGGAAATATAACTAAAAGAGCGCGAGAAAAAGAGTGATGATGGCCAATTGGTCTAAGTTATCTCCGGTCAGGCGAGAATGGCTTAAAAAGAAACAACAAGAGATACTTGAGAAGAACTAGAGTTAACAAAGTAGAGAGCAGGTGTTTATGTTTTTTGTTGTTCATGTTTTGTTTTCTATGTTGCAAGGTTTAATCAAAAGAAGGCTGTTAAATTTATTCGGACAAAATTTTCAGTTTGCACAACAGTCACTCAAATTGCTCCCTAGGATTCAACACATAATGGAATTGAGCAAGCTCAACCAATCTGGAATCTAGACAAGCACATATTTTATACAAAAAAAAGGAAATAGAAATTACGATATCGTTTGGTATACTTTTCATACAAGTAGTTCCAAAGGCAATAGTAGAGAACCAAAAAATCTGCAGTTTGCGCAACAGTCGCTCATATTGCTCCCTAGGATTCAAAACACAATGGAATTGAGAAAACTCAATTAGTCTGGAATCTAGAAAAATATACATTTCATACGAAAAAAATTGAAATTCCAACTTCGTTTGGTATACTTTTCATACAAGTAGGTCAAAAGGCAACAATAGAAGAACAAAAAATATGTGGTTTGCGCAACAGTCGCTCAAAGTACTCCCTCGGATTCAAAACATAATGGAATTGAGAAAACTCAATCAGTCTGGAATCTAGACAAGCATATATTTCATACAAAATAAAAATTAAAATTAGAACATCGTTTGGTATACTTTTCATACCTGTTGATAAAAGGAAGCAGTAGAAGAACCAAAAAATCTGCATTTTGCGCAACAATTGCTCTAATTGCTCTAATTGCTCCCTAGGATTCAGCCCATAACGGAAATGAGAAAACTCAATCAGTATGGAATCTAGACAAGCATATGTTTCATACAAAAAAAAAGAAAATTTTAGTTACGTGATCATTTGGTATACTTTTCATACATGTTGATAAAAGGCATCAATAGAAGAACCACAAAATATTTGTCGGACTTTTATCTACTGTAGCGGTAGTTATGTCGCCAGATTCATACCGAATTTTTTCCATACATGTTTTGTTAAACCTTCATGAAGATGATTATACATTGTTTCATTACTTAACTCATGACAATTGATGTCTTTCCGTGGTGTCGTATAACGAAAAATCCTATAGTCGTCAACTTCGAGTGTTTTCCATGCCCCGTCTCGCCGCTCATCTTTGATTATCATGTTATACATGATTACACAAGCCAATATTATAAGTCCTCTTCATCCCAATATTCCACTGGACCTCTTACTATATTCCACTTTGCTTGTAAAATTCCAAATGCCCGTTCAACATCTTTTCGAGCCGCTTCTTGCATCTTAGTAAAATATTTTTCTTTCTTGGTGTTTGTACGTTTATAAGATTCAACAATAGTTGATAATTTTGGGTATATTACATCCGCCAAATAATAACCCATGTTATATCTTGTACCATCTACTCGAAATTGAAAATTTATGGCACTTACATTGAATATATCATCGAATAACGGAGACGAATTTAGCACATTAAGATCATTGTTTGTACCGGGCGGCCCAAAATAAGCATGCCGAAACCATAAATCATATGGAGCAATCCCCTCTGACACAATTGTCAGTATAGTTTTGTAAGATGCGTAATGTTTCGCCCAACTCGAAAGACAATTCTTCCAAGGCCAATGCATGCAATCTACACTCCTAAGCATTCCTGGGAAACCCCTTGCTTCATTCTCCGCCAATAACCGATCAATATCGTCTTGTGTAGTCCTTCGTAAGTAAGTATTCTTATAAAGTGCAACTAGGTTTCTAACAAACCTCTTCAAGTATTTGTATAAGGTTGTTTTACCCATTCTCGCATTATCATCGATGGTGTCCCCCGCAACCCCCGTAGCGAGTAGTGTAATACAAGCTAAGGTTTTCATATGTGGTGAGTGACCGGGGATTCCTAGTGAATCTATACCTTGAGGCCACTCTTCATCAATTTGACACATATCATCTTTGATTCTAAGAAATAAAGATCTTCTGATTTGCATACGGTCATGGAAATTGAGTTCAGAACAAGTTAGTGGTATCCCTATAAAGTAGTATCTCATTATAATAGCATCGTGAAGTACCCTAGTCTTAATGCATTTTCGTCGTCTTCTTACCTCGGTAGGTTTGGGTTGTAGATCCATAATCAAGGATGATTGTTTCCACAATAACATTCCCACCCTAGTGGTCCGCATCCTTTGTGCTCACCTCTTTCGATGTCCACAAATGACAATGTCAAGTGAATCCATGGAATCCGAATCGCTCATTCTACCTAAACAGAATGTTTAAGAAAATTAGTAAATTGATAGTCATACAAGAAAATTATCTAAAACTACAAGAATACAAAAAACAAAAAAAAAATTTAAAACCAAAAATATTAGTAACATTGATGAGCAAACATATACTAACTATAAGAAAATGTAAATAAACATTCAGAAACCCAAATCTATCCTTCAAACCAAGACTACATGTTTAGAAAATAAAACAAGTTCACCGTACACAAAATGCATCTTAAAAAACAAATTCACAAAACAACATTTGATGGATTGCCTATCATGTCCATAATATCATCTATAATCATGTTGAAAGCTTGGTTGTTCTCAAGTGATTGGGAAACTTGAGTTTCATTAAAAATCTCTGAAGAATAAGTGTCATGAAAATCTTGATAAGAAGGATTGCACGTCATCGGAATATAACATGGTTGATAATTGAAATCACTTCAAAGTAATTCACTCTCTATTTTCAGTTCTTGAACTTTTTTTTCCTAGAACTAATAACATGAATAATTCAAATTTCTCACACTATTAGGAGAGGATATTGAGACGGGAATGTAACTTAATGGCACATACGTACAATATTTGGTTTGCATGCGAGAGGTACAAGAAGGGGGTGTAGCTCTATAAGACAGATCAATAGTGTAATTTTATATCTTTATGTTATTTCTTACTTTTAACTGTTTACACTTGTCTGAGTTGTCTATGTCGATACATCATGTATCTCACACATGTGTAAGAGACGTTGCTTTATATAACAGTCTCTCTATTCTGTAATATCTGAGTTAATTAATAATAAAATCCTCTTTCTGCATATGAATTCTTTCATGGTATAAGAATTTTCTTCTCCTACGAGATTTCTTTTAGATCCTAACCCTAATTTCCGAACTCAATTATCGCTCCTTCTTGATTCATCTTTTGATGTTTTAAGAAAACCTAATAATCCTTCACAAATCAATAGATCCATTATATATTTTTTCTACTTCTATTGTTAAGGGTATCTCCTACTGCTTCTAATTTTTCACAATCCTCAAACTCAACAATGGATCACTTTCAACAAAGTTAGATCCAGCTTCCTTTTCAAAATATTTGTACCTTTGTCTCCATCAAACATGAGGGATCATCAAATTATTACTATGGAGACATCAATTTGAGTTTATTCAACCGAGTACCAATCTGATGCATTTTGTTGACGGTTCTTATTAATCTCCTGAGTAGATGATCTTCATCGATGAGTACTTACGATTAATCATGAGTATGTTTTTTGATATGCTATGGACATATTTGTGATATCCTGTCTCAATGCTACTTTCAATTAATCCATTTCTTCTTGTGTTCTTGGCTTAGAAACTTCAAAACAATATTGGGATTATCTTAAATCTGAATTTAATACGCAATTATTTGCAAGAAAATCACTATTTAGAGGTTAGCTGCAGTCAATTAAACAAGTAAATCTCACAACTCTTGAATATTTGCGACAAAATAAAGAGATTACTGATAATCTAGCAACAATTAATGAAAAAGTTCTTGATGATGATATTGGCGTGTATACCTTGAATGGATTAAATAGAAGTTTTGGTCAATTTATTGTCTCTACTCACGATCGACATTTGTTGTATACCTTGGGATCAGACATGTAGTGGTGTGATTTATATGTGATGGCATTTCCTATGAATGAAGAAATTCTGCACCATTTCAATAACATCATTTCCAACAGTGGAACATTGGGTTAGAAAAAATCCTGCTGGAAAACCTTCAGGGCCTGGAACATTCCATCTTAGCATACTTTTGACCACATTATAATTTTCCTCTCTTAAAGGAATAAATATTAATGCATCATTTTCAGTTGATGAAATAATAGGATTGATGATTGAAAAAGCGGGGGTCTAACAACCACACCCAATATTTCGCTTATCAATCTGTATGAACTAACTCCAATATACTTTCAAGAGAATCAACTAGACAGTCAGACTCAATCTTAAGAAAGTATATCAAAGAGTTATATCTCAATTTCTCAATTCAATCTGCAATCAAACAAATAGGAATTTGCGATCCCGATTGAATATAAGAAATAACTTGGACGGTATCAAAAACCAATATCCAAGTGTCAATCAACTTAATCAACAACCAAAGGTTGGATTCACAGTTGATTGAACTTACGCACAACCTTGATATTTCAATTATATAAACAAATATAATGCGGAGAAATAACACAGACACCAGAAGTTTTGTTAACGAGGAAACCGCAAATGCAGAAAAACCCCGAGACCTAGTCCAGATTTGAACACCACACTGTATTAAGCCGCTACAGACACTAGCCTACTCCAAGTTAACTTCGGACTGGAATGTTGTTGAGCCCTAACCAATCTCGCACTGATCAAGGTACATTTGCGCTCCTTACATCTCTGAATCCCAGCAGGAATCTACGCACTTAATTCCCTTAGATGATCTCACCCACAACTAAAAGTTGCTACGACCCAAAGTCGAAGACTTGATAAACCAATTTGTCTCACACAGAAAAGTCTATTGAATAGATAAATTTGTCTCCCACAGATAAACCTATGAGTTTTGTTTCGTCTTTTGATAAATCAAGGTAAACATGAACCAATTGATATGCCGAACTTATATTCCCGAAGAACAGCCTTGAAATATCAGTCACCTCACAATAATCTTAATCGTATGGTAGCGAAACAAGATATTGCGGAATCACAAACGATGAGACGAAGATGTTTGTGACTTATTTTTTATCTTGCTTATCGGAGATTAAATCTCGAGCAAATCTTAGATAAGATAGTACTCAATCACGATAGAAAACAACAAGATCATAACACGCAACTACAGAGAAAATAGTTGGGTCTGACTTCACAATCCCAATGAAGTCTTCAAGTCGTTAACCTACAGGGTTTTGGAAAAAACCTAAGGTTAAAGGAGAATCGACTTTAGTCGCAACTAGTATCACACAGGAGGTGTTGGGATTAGGTTTCCCAGTTGCTAGAGTTCTCCTTTATATAGTCTTCAAATCAGGGTTTCCTATCAATGTTACGTTGGTGAAAAAGCATTCAATATTCACCGTTAGATGAAAACCTGATTAAACTCAACCTAATATATTTCAACTGTTAGATCGAACTTAGCTTGTTACACACAAATGAAAAGTAACTTTATTTAGATATGAGTAACCGTACCTAAACGTGTACACCTTTGTTGGCTCAACAATAGTTAACCGAAGTTCGCCATGTTAGAGCATTGCTCGGTCGAACTCGCATGCGATGCTATCTCAATCATGTTTGTCAATGTTAGTGATCAAAACAATAAGTCTTGATTTCTAGCCTATATAGCTAAAGGTCTCGGACTAGGATAGAAAGTGTAGTTGAGCTCAAGACTCCATGGTAATCATCATATAAGACGAAGGACTATTCAAGGAACTGGTGGATCTTCATCGACTAAAAGGTATGTGGAGACTTGAACTTATCTGTCACTCAAAAATCTATCTACTCTATCTCCTACTCTTGAGACAAAATTCATTTTGATATATAGACTTTCATTATACACATTTTCTATTCCGAGTCGAGTATAACTCACCTATCTATTTCTCGAAATATGTGTTGGTAAGCTTTCGCTTTTGAAAAATTCATCTTTACCTAGTGACGAATGTCATGTTATGTTTCAATCACTTTGGAAATTGCTCTGACGAAAAATGGTCTGTGAATAACGGTTATATAACGTCCTCTGAGAATGTTTCAATGATTGAAATGAGAGTTTAGATTACATAACCAATTATAGGATATAAGCATTGTTGTGGAAACACATATATGTATAAGTCCTTATTCCTTGAACCAAAGTTTGCGAACTTTGTTGATCAAGAGAAACGGAATGTGGCTTGAGCCAAGTCCGCGAACTCAGTCCACGGACTGGCGGAAGTTCTCGACCCGAGAATTTCTGCAGGATTTTGTGAACTCCTTCCGTGAGCTTAAGTCCGCGAACTTGAGCAGGTTATATCTAAAATCGGTTGTTCTTGAACTCATGTTTATATAAACTAAGGAATGCTTTTGCAAATCGTGGATATAAAGTTCATGAACCGATTTGAGTGAATCAAACCGCTTTTGCTTCGATTGTGTCTTGTGTACATAAGATCTAAGCAATTGAACAACTCTCTAACTAGTTCATTTGAGTCATTTGAACTAATTATGGTGAAGAAGAATATGGTGGATATGAAAGTGATCATATGGCTAACAATTTGGTTAACTATTGTTGAACCAACAAATGTTAATGTTTGGGAACGGCTACATAAACCCAAAATTGGACATTTCATTTGTGTGTAGCAAGCTAAGTTTTCGATCCAACGGTTGAGAAATATTAGCTTGAATCTAATCAGGTTTTCATCTAACGGTGAATATTTAATGCTTTGTTACCAAGCTAACATTGATTGCAAACCCTGATTTGAAAGACTATATAAAGGAGAACTCTAGCAACTGGGAAACCTAATCCCCACACCTTACGTGTGACACTAGTTGCATAGATAGAGTCGATTCTCCTTTAACCGTTGGTTTCTTCTTCTAAAACCATGTTAAGGACTTAAAGACTTCATTGGGATTGTGAAGCCAGACCGATACTATTTTTCTTGTAGTTGTGTGATCTGATCTTGTATCTTCTACCGTTACGAGTACCATTGTAATAATTGGCTTGAGATTTATATCTCCGATAGGCAAGATAGAAAAGTAATCACAAACACTTCGTCTCATCGTTTGTGATTCCACAATATCGTTTTTCGCGGCGTCGATTAGGATTATTGTAAGGTGATTGATAATACTAGGTTGTTCTTCGGGAATATAAGTTTGGTTTATCAATTGGTTCCTGTTACCTTGATTTATCAAAAGACAGAACAAAACTCGTAGGTATATTCGTGGGAGACAGATTTATCTATTACTGTAGACTTTTCTGTGTGATACAGATTTGTTTATTAAAGTCTTCGACTTTGGGTCGTAGAAACTCTTAGTTGTGGGTGAGATCAGCTAAGGGAATCAAGTACGTAGCATCTTGCTAGGATTAGAGACGTAGTAACATAACTGTACCTTGGATCAGTGTGAGATTGATTGGGGTTCAACTACAGTCAAGACCGAAGTTAGTTTGGAGTAGGCTAGTGTCTGTAGCGGCTTAATACATTGTGTGCTCAATCTGGACTAGGTCTCGAGGTTTTTCTGCATTTGCGGTTACCTCGTTAACAAAATTCTGGTGTCTGTGTTATTTCTTTTCCGCATTATATTTTGTTATATAATTTAAATATCACAGGTTGTGAGTTATTCAATCAATTAGAATATCCGACCTTTTGGTTGTTTATTTAAATTGATTAACACTTGGATATTGGTCTTTGGTACCATCCAAGTTATCTCTTTAGTATTTGGTAAAGACTCGCAGATTTCTATTTGCTTGAGTATATATCAAATCGAGAGATTGAGATATAAACTCTTTGATATACTTTTTATCTAGATTGAGTCTGACTGTCTAGTTGATTCTCTAGAAAATATATTGGATTTTGTCCATACAAATTGCTAAGCGAAATATTGGGTGTGGTTGTTGTACCCCCACTTTTTCACATTACGTCATTTTTGTTCTTCCTGAGGGTTATTATCGACAATTCCACTCTTTATAGGGTTGTGAGTTGGACGTGTGCTAACCTGTTTAAAGGTTTCGAAACCCTACATTCCTTTTTCCTTCATCAAAACCTCTTTTTATCTCAAGACTACTTGTTGAGTTCAATTTGTGATTTCCTCTCACAAACCCATTCATCATGGATACTCCAAGCATGATGTCTTCCGATGGAAAAGATGTTAATATGATTGTTAAGCCATCAATCATTAAGGAAAAAAAACAATCTCCGTTATCTCCTACCTTGAAAAGAAAAAGAAGGAATGTGAGGAAGCCAAGAGCCGTTCCTTCAAACTCTCAAAAGTTTTTTGATGTTCTTGAAGAGTTCAAGGAGATGTGAAAGGAGATTCAACAAATAAAAGCTTTTGTGTTTAAGACTCATGATATTCAGAAGGCCCTGGTTCGACAACATCAGCCGAGAAGGTTTATTGATATAAAATCCTACCTTAATGAACCTTATATCCCAATGGTTGTTGACGACAAGGAGTTCGGGGATGATAAAGAATTCTTCATAGGTCTTATTGCCTAGTAAATCTTCTATTTTCTTATTTTTATTAGAAGAATAACTAGAGTTTGGAATAGCCATTATTGTGATTACACATAGCTATGTCCAACATGTTCATCTTCATGTTTTTAGATTTATTGGTTTAAATTCTAAATTTGTTTGGAAGATGATATTTGCAGTATTAATCTTTATGGTTTTATATATTGCAAATTTGTGATGGGATATGTGTGCGTCCGTGAACTATGACTATCACATACCTTGTCAAAAGTAAAGTCTTTCGTATGTCGATATGCATGTATTGATAAAAGAATGAATAGACTTTTGACAAATACAAAAGTTAAGCCTATTATGTCAATTGTTGATGGAAGATAGGTAAAATCTTTTGTTTGCAAGGATTATGTCTATTAAATATCGTTTTGCGAATAGTGATGGAAAATAGAATGAATCTTTGTGTATTCCGCAATAAATGTTCTTCCCAGATCCATATTTTATGTATTACGGTGAGGCTCCGTAAAGTGTCTTATGTTGAGCGTTGAACGACCAAGTTGATAATTTTTATGATTAGCTATGTTGTTGTTCCGTAAGGTACTTTATGTCGAGCATGTTTAACTAAATTAATCATCTTGTTTGGTTATTTAGTTGTTGCTCCGTAAGTTTTCTTATGTCTAGCAGGACCAATTAAATTGATTACTTTTGTGATTAGTTTGATCGTGTATTTTGATTAGATTAATTATGGGTTCACTTGTGATTAGTCTAATTGTATATTTTGAGTCTCCATAAGTTCACTTATGTTGAGCATTTGTCAATTAAATGAATCATGGGTTCTCTTGTGGTCAGTTTAATTGAATATTTTGGATTCAAATTCATACTAGTATATGATTTGTTATGTCCAAAGAAATCCTTCTTTTCCTTCGAAATTAAGGTCGCTCTTGTTGTTCTCCCGGCAATGACATTTAATGGGGGAGAGTTCTTTTGAACTTGTGCTTAATTGCCAAATCTTTGTAGGGAGTGCGGCTGTGGAATATTATAGGGGCTATCTTGCATCTTTACAAACTCCTTGATTAATGCATTTAGCTTCGGCTTTATGATTGCATCTAAATTAGATGATATAATTTTGCTTTCTTTTGGTCAAGAAATATCTCTTTCGGAAATTTCATTAGGATCCCTTTCTTGTACCTTATGCAAATTTTATTGACAAAAAGGGGGAGAATTAATATGTAGTTCACACTAAAAATACATATGGTTTTCGGATCATTATGTAAGGGGGAGTGGTTTCCATGTGAGATGGAGTATTGACTAAGGGGGAGCGATACATATCACCATAGTATTGTTGTTGAAGTTGTGATACAATTGGACTTTGACATTGTGTAATGATACTATGACACTATATAACAATGATTTAGGACTATTGTTTTCTTGTTGTTATAGATACGTATTTTCAAAAATTATGATACTAAACTTACAACCTTTGGGATAATTGGAGTACTTGGAAGTGACAGAGATTTCGAGTAATGTTGAAGATTAGCCATGTGGAATAGGAGCTACAAAAGTTAATTTATTTATTTTTTGTATTCCATATGTATTAATAATTTTGTCACTAAAATTGGCAAAGGTGGAGATTGTTAGAGCATTGCTCAGTCGAACTCGCATGCGTTGCTATCTCAAGCATGTTTGTCAATGTTAGTGATCAAAACTATAAGTCTTGATTTCTAGCCTATATAGCTAAATGTCTCGAACTAGGATAGAAAGTGTAGTTGAGCTCAAGACTCCATGGAAATCATCATACAAGACGAAGGACTACTCAAAGAACTGGTGGATCTTCATCGACTAAAAGGTATGTGGAGACTTGAACTTATCTGTCACTCAAAAGTCTATCTACTCTATCTCCTACTCTTGAGACAAAAGTCGTTTTGATATATATACTTTCATTATACACATTTGCTATTTCGAGCCGAGTATAACTCGCCTATCTATTTCTTGAAATATGTATTGGTAAGCTTTCTCTTTACCAAATTCATCTTTACCTAGTGACGAATGTCATGTTATGTTTCAATCACTTTGGAAATTGCTCTGACGAAAAATGGTCTGTGAATAACGGCTATATAATGTCCTCTGAGAATGTTTCAATGATTGAAATGAGAGTTTAGATTACATAACCATTAGTAGGATATAAACATTATTGTGGAAACACATATATGTATAAGTCCTTATTTTTTGAACCCAAGTTTGCGAACTTTGTTGATCAAGAGAAACGGAAAGTGGCGTGAGCCAAGTCCGTGAAGTGGCGGAAGTTCTCGACCCGAGAATTTCTGCTGGAGTTTGTGAACTCCTTCCGTGAGCTTAAGTCCGCGAACCCAGTCCGCGAACTTGAGAAGGTTATATCTAAAATCGGTTGTTCTTGAACTCATGTTTATATAAACTAAGGAATGATTTTGCAAACCGTGGCTATAAAGTTCATGAACCGATTCGAGTTAATCAAACCGTTTTTGCTTCAATTGTCTCTTGTGTACATAAGATCTAAGCAATTGAACAACTCTCTAACTAGTTCATTTGAGTCATTTGAACTAGTAACGGTGAAGAAGAATATGGTGGATATGAAAGTGATCATATGGCTAACCATTTGGTTAACTATTGTTGAACCAACAAATGTTAATGTTTGGGAAGGGCTACATAAACCCGAAACTGGACATTTCATTTGTGTGTAACAAGCTAAGTGTTCGATCCAACGGTTGAGAAATATTAGCTTGAATCTAATCAGGTTTTTATCTAACGGTGAATATTCAATGCTTTGTTACCAAGCTAACATTGATTGCAAACCCTGATTTGAAAGAATATATAAAGGAGAACTCTAGCAACTGGGAAACCTAATCCCCACACCTTACGTGTGATACTAGTTGCATAGCTAGAGTCGATTCTCCTTTAACCTTTGGTTTCTTCTTCTAAAACCCGGTTAACGACTTAAAGACTTCATTGGGATTGTGAAGCCAGACCGATACTACTTTTCTTATAGTTGTGTGATCTGATCTTGCATCTTCTATCGTTATGAGTACAATTATAATAATTGGCTCGAGATTTATATCTGATAGAAAAGTAATCACAAACATTTCGTCTCATCGTTTGTGATTCCACAATATCTTTTTCGCTGCGTCGATTAGGATTATTGTGAGGTGATTGATAATACTAGGCTGTTCTTCGGGAATATAAGTCCGGTTTATCAATTGGTTCCTGTTCACCTTGATTTATCAAAAGAAGGAACAAAACTCGTAGGTATATTCGTGGGAGACGGATTTATCTATTACCGTAGACTTTTCTGTGTGATACAGATTTGTTTATTAAAGTCTTCGAATTTGCGTCATAGCAACTCTTAGTTGTGGGTGAGATTGATGAGTGCCAAATAATGTATATATCTATCCCTTTTTGTTGGCATTTAACTCATCTTTTGTGCAGTAATTCTACATTTTATCCCATATTCTGTATTTTCATTGTTTTCAAGAATAAATATTTTTCTTACTTAATTTTGCATTTTTAGGTAATAAATAAAGTCTGGATGACTTGCGGAGCGGAAAAGAGCAGAAAAGTAGTGAAAAGCCGGAAGAAATTACGCAAGGAAGCCGCAAAGAATGGAGCGCACGTCCAAAAAGCTAGGAATGGGCTCAAGAAGGAAGAATTGTTCTTAAAGAAGATATGGGCTTGGCATACCCAAGGCCCAAAACCCTTACCCAAACCCATTTTCTATATCCATACCCGCCCCCATCTTCAGCCGTAGATTACATCTGTATCCGATGGTCGCTTCACTATAGTGCATCAAAATCTGAAGTTCTTGTCAAACATCATAGTGCCTAAATTCTAAGCCTTCAGATTAGATTTCATTTGAATCCTACGGTCGCTTCTTTGACTATGCATCAAATCTCAATACTTCCGCTTAACGCCACAGTACCTAACTCCATCTTTCGCCGTCGGTTTCGTTGTATCTATGCATCCGACGGTATCTACAAGCTCCACTCCATCTCGCCGTCAGATTGTTCTATCAACTCCACATCCCATGGCCTATCTTAGAAGATCATCCAACTTGATATCTCCGATCAACACTCTAACACCAAACCCTATACTACCCAAACAAACAGCCCCTCCCCTTCTTTCCATCGACCTCATCCCTCTCTGCAACTCCACCACCTTCACCTGCCGTACCACCATCATCACCACCACCTTCTTCACCTGCTACAACCACCATGCAACCACCATACCATCATCACAACCACCTATATTACCTAAACCACCTAATACCCCTCTCTCTAGCCCTCTATTTCACTGATTTCTCACCATTCTTTTCTCTGAAACCCTAGGTGAGAAATCAGTCAAATAGGTGAGTCTAGAGTAGCAGTTGGCGCATGGGAATGGAGCAGGAAGAGATTAAAAGGCATGGGTCGACGTTAATTGGGATTGATTTCAGCGAATTAGGTGAGAATACCAAACCCTAATTTCAACTGTTTTGGGAATTTTTGAGGAATTTTTCTGTAAACCCTAATTTGGGTGTCTGGGTATAAAAAGGGGACTGTGGTGTGATGTAAAGGCTTATCTCTGGACTAGCCAGTGTATCCCCATGAGGGCTGGACTAGCAAGTTCCTCTTGGGTAGATTTTTCTTCCCTGTTGTGTATTTGTAGATTTAATTTTAATTTGCAATTTTAATTCCAAATTCAGTTTTAGTTTATCTTGTTTTCAATTTATGTTTTGCTATCCATGTTTTGCTATCCATGTTTTTCCATGTTCTGTGTATTGTTCAGTTTCTCCATTTGATGTAATGTTCTGTACTGTTTCTGTTATGTATGTTCTGAATCTCAAATGCTAGGACTAGATGAAACCATGAATCAATAAGATAGTCTTCATCATGTGCAGCTCATGTTCAGTGTTGCTAAGCCCTTAGACTAGTTGTGCTTTAATCAGAAAATTAGCACTTTGGTAATTCTCTTAGCTGTGAGTAGAATATCCCTTAGGTTAATGGTGGATTCAACATCCTAGTGTTCTTTCATCACTCTTGTTTACTGTTTTGTGTGAATGTTAGGCTAAAGCCTGTGAAGCATTGGATTGATTGAGCAGTGGGGAGAAACTAGTGCTCACTAGTGACTGTGAGCAAGCTGGTTCTCTTCCCACTCTAGTAGTATGCCTAGGCTCACGTTCACCATTTCACCTTCACCATCTCCCCTGCCCTTGGCTTAGGCCTTGGTTCCATTGTTCTCTGCTTGTAGTTTCATTGTACTGTCACATTTACTTCACTATTACCTTGTGTTTATTGTTTTATCATCCATTGCCTCATTATTTCACTACTATCTTCATCACTTTCACAATATTTTGTCACTGCTTTGTTTAGTGCATTGTTGTTTAGTTCTTTGCTGTTTAGTCATTGTCTTGTTTAATTTTCTTCATTGTCTTTGCCTTAGGCTAACTGCCTTTGTATTATTGCCTCACTGCCTTCTTCCTCTATCTTTGCTGTTTTGGCCTAGAGCCATTGTTGCTCACTGTTACCTGTCTCTCCTGGTCACTTCTTTTCTTCTTGACCAAAAACTCTCTAAGCCCACTGTCCATTGTTTGTACAAACTGAAGCCCAGTTCACTGAGGCAAAGACCCAGTTCAATCCAAAGATCAAGCCCAGTTCAATTCACATCAGAAACCAACTGAACCCAAGTTCAGCCCATCAAAACCACTGAAAGCCCAACTCATTCCAAGGGTATTCATAACCCATTAGCACTCAAAAGCCCATTGATTATTCATAGCCCAATAGAAATTTAGAGCCCAAAATAGCTAGAGAACTCCAAATACACCCAGTCTCTGTGGATCGACCCGTACTTGCACGAGCTACAACCGACGACCGTGCACTTGCGGTATTACTGTAGGCCCGTTTTCATTTCGCTTCAATTTTATACACTTTCCCGGGTCCACCAAGTTTTTGACGCCGTTGCCGGGGATTGGTGCTGTGTTTTTCTTGTAGTTTTATTAGCTATTTTTGCATTTCACTGCATAGCATTTGCATCTGCATCTGCTTCACTTCATTTGCTGTTGGACCTGCTGTTCTGAACCTGTTTTTCCTCTGCTGGGACGCCACCAAGGAAAAGAACCAAAGCCCAACTGGGTTTTTGCAACAATATCAGAGCAGCTGGGCTGTGCTTAAAAGGTAACCCATTTAAGAGAACCCGAATTGTGGGCTTCCAATTTTTAATTGTGGGCTTGTAATATTAAAGCCAATTTTTGGGCTTTTTATTTTCTGTTGGGTTTGTAATTAATTTTGGTGGGCTTGTTTGTTTAATTTGTGGGCTTGTATAAATTCTTTCATTGGACTGGTATTTTGGACTCTGGGTTTAACCCAGCTGAGCTTGTAACCGATTGTGGGCTTGTTTCCACTCAAGAGTGGACCTCGAAACCAAAGTTTTAAAACAAACGTCGGGCCTTAACCAACTGGGCCAAATTAAACTTTCAAAATTAAAACTTAGTGTTTCGTGGGCCGCAGCCTTCCTCCCATTCCATTAGAGAACCAACAGTGGGCTTGCTCCCATTCAAAAAACCAAATTTTATTTTCTTTTTTTAAAAAAAAAAAAAAAAAAAGTTTCCAAATGTCTCCCGACAAAACCAAATTTTTCCAAAAAGTCCAATCCCATTAAAAACCAAATTTTCTTGTAGATAATGTGTTAGTTCAATTTCCTTTTGTATATATTTTGTGCTCATCCATTGTGACTCCGAATATGTTGGAGTTTTGCCTTGGATAACGGAGTTTTAATTCTGCTTTCGCCGAAATCGGGTATTGTCTTTCCTTTTTCTCTACTCAACATGATCCTCTTCATATGTTGTATTATAATTTTGTTCATATTTTGAAACATTGAGGACAATGTTTAGTTTAGGTTTGGGGGTATAGAGTAGATACCACGATAATATGCCATAATTGAAAACAAAACTCCCTCTTTTTGAAAAAAATTTGAAAAATTCCAAAAAAAAAAAAAAAATTATTAGAAAAATGATAAAAACATAAAAATGGAGCTCATTTACCTTGAAATGTTGACTCTTGTGCAAATATGTAATTATTAGGAGTCTTAGTCTAGATATTTAGGCACCCTGATTCTAGCACAATTCACATAGTGACAAGAAATTTGCACGCGCACGATCTACCAATACATGTATAGCCTCGATCTTCAAGGTGTTTGATAGGAAGTCACGATTGCCAATCACTTTAGAATACTGAACGAAACTTGACTAGCTTGTTCTTTGGTTGGTTGGGATAGAAGGTGGAGGTTACATTAAGAAAAACAACCATCGAATTTAACTGGGTGCATCAAAAAGGGCTACCTCTTGCAAAATGTCATGTAATCTTTTGTTTCCTTTTGTATATGTATCAAAAGTGTTTCCTTTTTCAAAAAAAAAGAAAAAAAAAAAGAAAAAAAAAGAAAAAAAAAGAAAAAAAAAAAAAAGAAAAAAAAAAAAAAAAAAAAAACGATGTATATATTCAGAAAAAAATATCAGAAAAATACAAAAAAATCAAGTATTTATCAATTCCATTCTCTCTTGTTCCAAAAATAAAAGAGAGTAGTCAATGTAAATAAGAGTCATGTAAATAGTCATTTTGTTGTTTCATTGTAATAAGCAAGGAGGGTGTATGCCATTGATGTACAACGCGAGTAATTGTGAAATACCTCCAACTCATTCACAATTCTCGTAAAGTCCGGACAGCTAGCTAGATTTCGACCTCGGTTCTTAGCCTGAGAAACTATCTCTTGGTGATTAGTAGTCATAACATCCGATCTTTCTTTACACATGTGTAGATACACTTTACACTCTTATCACATGTCTTTTTTTGTTATCAGTGCTAGGATTGTGCCTTTGATAGCTAGATTGACATCTCCATTTTGCTGTGAGCTTAAACTGACTTGCACATGTCACATTTGATGGAATCTGAGCTTATATTTTGACCTAGAACTTTGTAGGTACGTTCTAAGCAAACCTTCACGAGACTTCAACTCGTCCACTAGGGACACTTAGTGGTTTAAAAGGCTTAGTGCATACGCTAAATGCATTCGAGAGAACAGCGACAGTGGTATAGGTAGGATTTCCTTAGTTTTGTTTTACTTGAGGACAAGTAAAATTCAGGTTTGGGGGTATTTGATGAGTGCCAAATAATGTATATATCTATCCCTTTTTGTTGGCATTTAACTCATCTTTTGTGCAGTAATTCTACATTTTATCCCATATTCTGTATTTTCATTGTTTTCAAGAATAAATATTTTTCTTACTTAATTTTGCATTTTTAGGTAATAAATAAAGTCTGGATGACTTGCGGAGCGGAAAAGAGCAGAAAAGTAGTGAAAAGCCGGAAGAAATTACGCAAGGAAGCCGCAAAGAATGGAGCGCACGTCCAAAAAGCTAGGAATGGGCTCAAGAAGGAAGAATTGTTCTTAAAGAAGATATGGGCTTGGCATACCCAAGGCCCAAAACCCTTACCCAAACCCATTTTCTATATCCATACCCGCCTCCATCTTCAGCCGTAGATTACATCTGCATCCGATGGTCGCTTCACTATAGTGCATCAAAATCTGAAGTTCTTGTCAAACATCATAGTGCCTAAATTCTAAGCCTTCAGATTAGATTGCATTTGAATCCTACGATCGCTTCTTTGACTATGCATCAAATCTCAATACTTCCGCTTAACACCACAGTACCTAACTTCATCTTTCGTCGTCGGTTTCGTTGTATCTATGCATCCGACGGTATCTACAAGCTCCACTCCATCTCGCCGTCAGATTGTTCTATCAACTCCACATCCCATGGCCTATCTTCGAAGATCATCCAACTTGATATCTCCGATCAACACTCTAACACCAAACCCTATACTACCCAAACAAACAGCCCCTCCCCTTCTTTCCATCGACCTCATCCCTCTCTGCAACTCCACCACCTTCACCTGCCGTACCACCATCATCACCACCACCTTCTTCACCTGCTACAACCACCATGCAACCACCATACCATCATCACAACCACCTATATTACCTAAACCACCTAATACCCCTCTCTCTAGCCCTCTATTTCACTGATTTCTCACCATTCTTTTCTCTGAAACCCTAGGTGAGAAATCAGTCAAATAGGTGAGTCTAGAGTAGCAGTTGGCGCATGGGAATGAAGCAGGAAGAGATTACAAGGCATGGGTCGACGTTAATTGGGATTGATTTCAGCGAATTAGGTGAGAATACCAAACCCTAATTTCAACTGTTTTGGGAATTTTTGAGGAATTTTTCTGTAAACCCTAATTTGGGTGTCTGGGTATAAAAAGGGGACTGTGGTGTGATGTAAAGGATTATCTCTGGACTAGCCAGTGTATCCCCATGAGGGCTGGACTAGCCAGTTCCTCTTGGGTAGATTTTTCTTCCCTGTTGTGTATTTTTAGATTTAATTTTAATTTGCAATTTTAATTCCAAATTCAGTTTTAGTTTATCTTGTTTTCAATTCATGTTTTGCTATCCATGTTTTGCTATCCATGTTTTTCCATGTTCTGTGTATTTTTCAGTTTCTCCATTTGATGTAATGTTCTGTACTGTTTCTATTATGTATGTTCTGAATCTCAAATGCTAGGACTAGATGAAACCATGAATCAATAAGATAGTCTTCATCATGTGCAGCTCATGTTCAGTGTTGCTAAGCCCTTAGACTAGTTGTGCTTTAATCAAACAATTAGCACTTTGGTAATTCTCTTAGCTGTGAGTAGAATATCCCTTAGGTTAATGGTGGATTCAACATCCTAGTGTTCTTTCATCACTCTTGTTTACTGTTTTGTGTGAATGTTAGGCTAAAGCCTGTGAAGCATTGGATTGATTGAGCAGTGGGGAGAAACTAGTGCTCACTAGTGACTGTGAGCAAGCTGGTTCTCTTCCCACTCTAGTAGTATGCCTAGGCTCACCTTCACCATTTCACCTTCACCATTTCACCATCTCCCCTGCCCTTGGCTTAGGCCTTGGTTCCATTGTTCTCTGCTTGTAGTTTCATTGTACTGTCACATTTACTTCACTATTACCTTGTGTTTATTGTTTTATCATCCATTGCCTCATTATTTCACTACTATCTTCATCACTTTCACAATCTTTTGTCACTGCTTTGTTTAGTGCATTGTTGTTTAGTTCTTTGCTGTTTAGTCATTGTCTTGTTTAATTTTCTTCATTGTCTTTGCCTTAGGCTAACTGCCTTTGTATTATTGCCTCACTGCCTTCTTCCTCTATCTTTGCTGTTTTGGCCTAGAGCCATTGTTGCTCACTGTTACCTGTCTCTCCTGGTCACTTCTTTTCTTCTTGACCAAAAACTCTCTAAGCCCACTGTCCATTGTTTGTACAAACTGAAGCCCAGTTCACTGAGGCAAAGACCCAGTTCAATCCAAAGATCAAGCCCAGTTCAATTCACATCAGAAACCAACTGAACCCAAGTTCAGCCCATCAAAACCACTGAAAGCCCAACTCATTCCAAGGGTATTCATAACCCATTAGCAGTCAAAAGCCCATTGATTATTCATAGCCCAATAGCAATTTAGAGCCCAAAATAGCTAGAGAACTCCAAACACACCCAGTCTCTGTGGATCGACCCGTACTTGCACGAGCTACAACCGACGACCGTGCACTTGCGGTATTACTGTAGGCCCGTTTTCATTTCGCTTCAATTTTATACACTTTCCCGGGTCCACCAGAGATCAGCTAAGGGAATCGAGTATGTAGCATCCTGCTGGGATCAGAGACGTAGGAGCATAACTGTATCTTGGATCAGTGTGATATTGATTGGGGTTCAACTACAGTCCAGACCGAAGTTAGTTTGGAGTAGGCAAGTGTCTGTAGCGGCTTAATACAGTATGTGTTCAATCTGGACTAGGTCCTGGGGTTTTTATGCATTTGCGGTTTCCTCGTTAAAAAAATTCTAGTGTTTGTGTTATTTCTTTTCCGCATTATATTTTGTTGTATAATTGAAATATCACAGGTTGTGGGTTGTTCAATCAATTAGAATATCCGACCTTTTGGTTGTTGATTTAAATTGATTCAGACTTGGATATTGGTCTTTGGTATTATCCAAGTTATCTCTTTAGTATTTGGAAAGACTCGCATATTTCTATTTGCTTGAGTATATATCAAATCGAGAGATTGAGATATAAATTCTTTGATATACTTTTTTATCTAGATTGAGTCTGAATGTCTAGTTGATTATCTAGAAAGTATATTGGAGTTTGTCCATACAGATTGCTAAGCGAAATATTAGGTGTGGTTGTTGTACTCCCACTTTTTCAATTGGTATCAGAGCAGGCAAACACGTTCAAGACCTTACAAGTCTGTGTTTGTAGCGATCTGACTCTATGGACAGAGGTGTTATCTCAATTAACGTACCACCAGTCTTCGATGGCTCTAATTACTTATGGTGGAAAATTGTTATGCGAGCTTTTCTTCAAGCACGTGATATTCAATCATAGGTATATGTTGTTAATGGGTATAATGATCCTGTCGTGGCAGTTGGAGATGTAAACGTTCTCAAGCCTATTGGTGAATACACCCCTGCCGAGATAAATTTTGCAAAGAAAAATTCCGACGGTTTGAATGCCATTATACATGCCATTACCCCAAATCTTCAGCACCATGTGTCAAACTTCACTAAGTCGCAAGAAGCTTGGGATATCTTGGAAACCGTATTCGAAGGTAACTCCAGTGAAAAGGAAGCTAGGCTTCAAAACCTTAATTCCGATTGGGAAAACCTTCGTATGGCAGATGAAGAAACATTTGATGAGTTTAATCACAAAGTGTCTGAAATTGTTAATGCATCTTTTGCATTGGGTAAGACTATTCCTGAAAATGACATTGTGATGAAAATTCTCAGATCGCTGCGATACGATTCTAAGAAGCGTGCCATCGTTGAGGGAAATAACCTTGATAATCTTTCCTGAAATACGTTGGTTGGGAAGCTTAAGATCTTTGATCACGAACATTCATCCAAAACTAAGGATGTTGCGTTCAAAGCACAAAAGGACACTAAATTACTTGATAAGAGTAAAAAAGTGTATATCTCTGAAGATGATCATTCTGAGACAGATTCATCAGATGAAGATCTTGACAAGTCAGTCTCGATGATCACAAGAAAGTTTAGGGATCTTCTGTTGAAAAGAAGTAAACGGTTCTCCAGAGATAAGCCTAAAGCATCAGTTAAACCTCATAATCGTATTCCTCCTAAAAACAGGGAAACATATGAAACTGATGATGAGGATATTCCTCAATGCTTTAAGTGTAAAGGATTTGGTCATTTTGCAAACGAGTGCCCAAATCGTAGAAAATACGTTGGGAACAAAGGTTTTGCTGCAACTCTTGATGAAATGTCTGTCAGCTATGATTCTAATGAAGACGAGAAATCAAGTGTTGCACTTCTTGGTGAAAATATGGGTTTTGATAACTGTAGCAATACATACATCAATTTCAATATCCTTTCAGAAGATAATCCAACTAACCTGGAAGAAAAAATTGACCCATTTCTTGGAAACTCTGTTTGTAATGTTTCAGGTTCCACCATGTGTCTAGCTGCGTGCACATCTCATAAACCTGATTTTTATCCTAGTTTGATGTGTTCGTATTGTTCTCTAAAGGGTCATGAACTTTCAAGGTGTTACAAGTACAACCACCAATTGAGGCACGTCAACAAACTTCAACGAAGAGAAAATCATTTAGTAAGGAAGCTTAAACTTGCTCAGAAGACCGCTGAGGTATGTAGGATGTTATCTTCGTCTAAGAAGTTAGTTTCCAAGGATAAACCAAGACCATTAGAGAAGAGAATATGGCCGAATCGTTATGATAGACAGAGGTCTGTGGATTCCTCTCAAGAGAAAAATGGTGGAAAAATTGTTGTTCACCACAACACAACTTGATTGTGTTGATTTGGAAATCATGTCTCATGTGCCTGATCAAAAGAGACAATGATTTAGTACCTCTCAGGCTTTAGGAAAAGTTTTCTTTCTTCTTTTCTTAGTTTTTGTTTTTCCTGGGGGTTATTATCGACAATTATACTCTTTATAGGGTTGTGAGTTGGACGTGTGCTAACCTATTTAAAGGTTTCGAAACCCTACATTCCTTTATCCTTCCTCAAAACCTCTTTTTATCTCAAGACTACTTGTTGAGTTCAATTTGTGAATTCCTCTCACAAACCCATTCGTTTTGGATACTCCAAGCATGATGTCTTCCGATGGAAAAGATGTTAATATGATTGTTAAGCCATCAATCATGAAGGAAAAAGAAAAATCTCTGTTATCTCCTACCTTGAAAAGAAAAATAAGGAATGTGAGGAAGCCAAGAGCCGTTCCTTCAAACTCTCAGAAGTTTTCTGGTGTTCTTGAAGAGTTGAAGGAGATGCGAAACGAGATTCAACAAATAAAGGCTTTTGTGTTTAAGACTCATGAGATTCAGAAGGCCCTGGTTCGACAACATCAGCCGAGAAGGTTTATTGATATAAACTCATACCTTAATGAACCTTATATCCCAATGGTTGTTGACGACAAGGAGTTCGGGGATGATAAAGAATTCTTCAAAGGTCTTATTTCCTAGTAAATGTTCTATTTTCTTGTTTTCATTAGAAGAATAACTAGAGTTTGGAATAGCCATTATTGTGATTACACATAGCTATGTCCAACGTGTTCATCTTCATGTTTTTAGATTTATTGGTTTAAATTCTAAATTTGTTTGGAAGATGATATTTGCAGTACTAATCTTTATGGTTTTATATATTGCAAATTTATTATGGGATATGTGTGTTTGCGTCCGTGAACTATGAATATCTCATACCTTGTGAAAAGTAAAGTCTTTCGTATGTCGATATGCATGTATTGATAAAAGAATGAATAGACTTTTGACAAATACAAAATTTAAGCCTATTATGCCAATTGTTGATGGAAGATAGGTTAAAATCTTTTGTTTGAAAGGATTATGTCTATTAAATATCGTTATGCGAATAGTGATGGAAAATAGAATGAATCCTTGTGTATTCCGCAGTAATTGATCTTCCCAGATCCATATTTTATGTATTACTGTGAGGCTCCGTAAAGTGTCTTATGTTGAGCGTTAAACGACCAAGTTGATTATTTTCATGATTAGCTATGTTGTTGTTCCGTAAGGTACTTTATGTCGAGCATGTTCAACTAAATTAATCATCTTGTTTGGTTATTTAGTTGTTGCTCCGTAAGTTTTCTTAGGTCGAGCACGACCAATTAAATTGATTACTTTTGTGGTTAGTTTGATTGTGTATTTCGATTAGATTAATTATGGGTTCTCTTGTGATTAATCTAATTGTATATTTTGAGTCTCCATAAGTTCACTTATGTTGATAATTTGTCGATTAAATTAATCATGGGTCTCTTGTAGTTAGTTTAATTGAACATTTTGGATTCAAATTCATACTAGTATGTGATATTTTATGTCCAAAGAAATCCTTCTTTTATTTCGAAATTAAAGTCGCTCTTGTTGTTCTATCGGGAATGACATTTTATGGCGGAGAGTTCTTTTGCACTTGTGTTAGTTACCAAATCCTTGTGGGGAGTGCGGCTGTGGAATATTATAGGGGTTATCTTGTATCTTTACAAACTCCTTGATGAATGCATTTAGTTTGGGCTTTATGATTGCATCTAAATTAGATGATATACTTTTGCTTTCTTTTGGTCAAGAAATATCTCTTTCGGAAATTTCATTAGGATCCCGTTCTTGTACCTTTGCCAATTTTATTGACAAAAAGGGGGGGAATTAATATGTAGTTCACACTACAAATACATATGGTTTTCGGATCATTATGTAAGGGGGAGTGGTTTCCATGTGAGATGGAGTATTAACTAAGGGGGGGGGGGGTGATACATATCACCATAGTATTATTGTTGAAGTTGTGATACAATTGGACTTTGACGCTGTGTAATGATACTATGACACTGTATAACAATGATTGAGGACTACTGCTTTCTTGTTGTTATAGCTACGAATTTTCAACAACGATGATACTAAACTTACAACCTTTAGGATCATTGGAGTACTTGGAAGTGATGAAGATTTCGAGTGATGTTGAAGATTAGGCATGTGGAATAGGAGCTACAAAAGTTAATTTATTTATTTTTTGTATTCCATATTTATTAATAGTTTTGTCACTAAAATTGACAAAGGGGGAGATTGTTAGAGCATTGGTCGGTCAAACTCGCATGCGTTGCTATCTCAAGCATGTTTGTCAATGTTAGTGATCAAAACTATAAGTCTTGATTTCTAGCCTATATAGCTAAAGGTCTCAGACTAGGATAGAAAGTGTAGTTGAGCTCAAGACTCCATGACAATCATCATACAAGATGAAGGACTACTCAAGGAACTGGTGGATCTTCATCGACTAAAAGGTATGTGGAGACTTGAACTTATCTGTCACTCAAAAGTCTATCTACTCTGTCTCCTACTCTTAAGACAAAAGTCGTTTTGATATATAGACTTTCATTATACACATTTGCTATTTCGAGCCGAGTATAACTCACCTATCTATTTCTCGAAATATGTATTGGTAAGCTTTCCCTTTTTCCAAATTTATCTTTACCTAGTGACGAATGTCATGTTATATTTCAATCACTTTGGAAATTGCTATGACGAAAAATGGTCTGTGAATAACGTCTATATAACGTCCTCTGAGAATGTTTCAATGATTGAAATGAGAGTTTAGATTACATGACCATTGGTAGGATATAAGCATTGTTGTGGAAACACATATATGTATAAGTCTTTATTCCTTGAACTTAAATTTGCGAACTTTGTTGATCAAGAGAAACGGAATGTGGCGTGAGCCAAGTCCGCGAACTCAGTCCACGAACTGGCGGAAGTTCTCGACCCAAGAATTTCTGCTGGAGTTTGTGAACTCCTTCCGTGAGCTTAAGTACGCGAACTTGAGCAGGTTATATCTAAAATCGGTTGTTCTTGAACTCATGTTTATATAAACTAAGGAGTGCTTTTGCAAACTGTGGCTATAAAGTTCATGAACCGATTCGAGTGAATGAAACCGTTTTTGCTTTGATTGTGTCTTGTGTACATAAGATCTAAGCAATTGAACAACTCTCTAACTAGTTCAATTGAGTCATTTGAACTAGTTATCGTGAAGAAGAATATGGTGGATATGAAAGTGATCATATGGCTAACCATTTGGTTAACTATTGTTGAACCAACAAATGTTAATGTTTGGGAACGGCTACATAAACCCGAAACTGGACATTTCATTTGTGTGTAACAAGCTAAGTTTTCGATCCAACGGTTGAAAAAACTTAGCTTGAATCTAATCAGGTTTTCATCTAACGGTGAATATTGAATGCTTTGTTACCAAGCTAATATTGATTGCAAACCCTGATTTGAAAGACTATATAAAGGAGAACTCTAGCAACTGGGAAACCTAATCCCCACACCTTACGTGTGATACTAGTTGCATATCTAGAGTCGATTCTCCTTTAACCTTTGGTTTCTTCTTCTAAAACTAGGTTAACGACTTAAAGACTTCATTGGGATTGTGAAGCCAGACCAATACTACTTTTCTTGTAGTTGTGTGATCTGATCTTGCATCTTCTATCGTTACGAGTACAATTGTAATAATTGGCTTGAGATTTATATCTCCGATAGGCAAGATAGAAAAGCAATCTGAAACACTTCGTCTCATCGTTTGTGATTCCACAATATCTTTTTTCGCTGCGTCGATTAGGATTATTGTGAGGTGATTGATAATACTAGGTTATTCTTCGGGAATATAAGTCCGGTTTATCAATTGGTTCCTGTTCACCTTGATTTATCAAAAGACGGAACAAAAATCGTATGTATATTCGTGGGAGACGGATTTATCTATTACCATAGACTTTTCTGTGTGATACAGATTTTTTTATTAAAGTCTTCAAATTTGGATCGTAGCAACTCTTAGTTGTGGGTGAGATCAGCTAATGGAATCAAGTACGTAGCATCCTGTTGGGATCAGAGACGTAGGAGCATAACTGTACCTTGGATCAGTGTGAGATTGATTTGGGTTCAACTACAGTCCAGACCGAAGTTAGTTTGGAGTAGGCTAGTGTCTGTAGCGTCTTAATACAGTGTGTGTTCAATATGGACTAGGTCCCGGGGTTTTTCTGCATTTGCGGTTTCCTCGGTAACAAAATTCTGGTGTCTGTGTTATTTCTTTTCCGCATTATATTTTGTTATATAATTGAAATATCACAGGTTGTGCGTTGTTCAATCAATTAGAATATCCGACCTTTTGGTTGTTGATTTAAATTGATTGACACTTGGATATTGGTCTTTAGTACCATCCAAGTTATCTCTCTAGTATTTGGTAAAGACTCGCAGATTTCTATTTGCTTGAGTATATATCAAATTGAGAGATTGAGATATAAAATCTTTGATATACTTTTTTAGGTAGATTAAGTCTGACTATCTAGATGATTCTCTAGAAAGTATATTGGAGTTTGTCCATATAGATTGCTAAGCGAAATATTGGGTGTGGTTGTTGTACCCCCACTTTTTCAAGCCATATGAACACTTTCATATCAACCATATTCATGTTAAACATAACTAGTTCAAATGACTCAAATGAAACTACTTTTAGAGTTGTTCAATTGCTTATATTCTCATAGAAATATACAAGACACAATTGAAGCAAAATCGATTTTGATCCACTCGAATCAAGTCATGAACATTATAGCCATGGTTTGCAAAAGATTGCATTCCTTATTATGTAAATATATTAGTTCATGAACAAACCGATTTTAGAACATAACCCACTCAATTATGCAAACGGGTACTCATACCTTAGTGGTCGGACTAAGTTTGGGTTCGCCAGTATGCGAACGGGTACGCATACCACCAAACTCAGTAAAGTCCCGTAACTTGAACCTCACGCCAGTACGTGTACCGGTATGCGTACTTAGTTCCTGGACCTCTACTAAACCAATCAGTACGCATACGGGTATACATACCATGCTTCCCGGACTTGGATTACACATATGCAAGTACGCATACTGTGCTTATATCTATTTGTTCTAAACTCTCATTTCAACCATTGAAACATTCTCGGAAGACGGCAATATCTGTCTCACACAAACTATTAGCTTCAAAGCAATTTTCAAGTGATCGAACGATCAATACGAAACATTCTGAGTCTACATCAAATGATTGTCTCACACAAATCATGTAAGATGTTACCAGGCGATTTTCACATGATCATCTTTTGACTTTCGTCAAGAATATAAGATGAACTTGGTTAAAGTGAAAGCTTACCAACACATATTTCGAGAAATATGTAAGTTAGTTGAACCCAACTCGAAATATCAAATGTGTATAATTGAAGTCTATATAGTTATACGACTTTTGTATCAAATAGGAGATCGAGTAGATAGACTTTTGAGTGATAGATGAGTCCAAGTCTCCACATACCTTTTGTTGATGAAGTTCCACAAGCTCCCCTTAGTAGTTCTTCCTTTTTAATCGATGAACATCGTGAAGTCTAATGATCAACTATACTTTCTATCCTAATCCGAGACTTCGCTATAAGTAGACTAGAAATCAAGACTTATAGTTTTGGGAACTAAACTTGACAAACAAGCTTGAGATAGCAACGCTTGCGAGTTCGACCGAGCAGTGCTCTAACAATGATATTAAAGGAATGATATTGAAGGATAGCATTTGTGGAAGTAGCTATAGTGGAAAAGTGATTTGTTAGAAGCTTTTCTAAATCTTTTGGAGTATGAACCCACTGACCATGATCATCTCTTAAGGCAGAAATATGATTCCTAGATCTTCTCCTATTTGCAAAAGAGCGGAAATATGTTGTATTATTATTTTCATCTTTAACCCAGTGATCTGTAGACCGTTGTTTCCACACATTCCTAGGTTTGCAAGAGATTGTTTATGTGATAAGGAGTATAGGACAATGATCTGATCCTATAAATGAAAGATGATAAACCTTAGAATCTGGATATTCTCTTAACCAGTTGGAATTCTGTAGAGCCATATCAATCCTAGCCCTCTTATAACCCTTACCATTAGTCATATTAGTCCAAGTGTGATGACTTCCTGAATAACCCATGTCTATTAACCCAGATCATTGGTAATGTTACAAACCCAGTTATCTAGAGGATTCCTATGTGTGGAAGCATCCAATTTAGACATATGAACATTGATATTTCCTATAAAAACCCATGGTTGAAAGCATTTTCACTGAGATCCTCAATGAATTCCCATTGGTGTTTTTCAAATCCTAACGAGTTGAGCCATAAACACAGGACATAAGTCACTCTTGCTTAGAAGTATTAGATGTAATGATTAGATGAATTATGTTATCTTTACTACAAGCAATATCACATGGAAACCCATCTTTACATAGAATAACAAGACCTCCTACAACCCAATTGAACTAATATACACATAATTTGGATAATTATACCTTTGAGTTAATATTTTTGCCTTCTTTTCCCCAATTTTAGTTTCATCAATAAAAATAATGCCTAGGTTATGTTTTTGAATTATGTCCCCTAGATAATCTCTGGTTTCCTTAGCTATCAACCCTTGTACATTCCAAGATAATATTTTCATTATCCAAGTAATATAATAAGCAAAAACTAGGGCTAAAATGATGATTGTTGTTAATTAAAAGAATAGAGGAAAATATCCATAAGATATAAAATTATTGAAATTAAAAACTGAAATAGAATGAAGAGAGATTACCTGGTCATCAGTGCTTGAATTTTTATGCTTTGAACCTTTTGGAGGAATTTTGCTCTGAAACAGTTCCATGAAATGTAGGGTAAGAGTTAGGAGATTGAGAAAACCTTTCCAAATTAATATGCTCAGTTGCTGAAGAATCATCATTTTGAAAGATTTTCTCTATACTGAGAAATGAGAGATTGAAATGGTTTCTTATAAGCTCTAGTATTGTGAAGTCAATCTGGATCGATGTTATCAACATTGAAATCATCGAATGAAACATCAAATTCCCCTAAAGGAATATAGGATTTAAGAAGGTTGGTATTTGACCCGAATACACTTTCCTGACCCATTAAAGAGTTAAAACCCAATAATTTTTGCTCCATGTTTTCATCAGATGTGTATCCTAAGATATTCATTAAGTTAGAGCATTGCTCGGTCGAACTCGCATGCGTTTCTATCTCAAGCATGTTTGTCAATGTTAGTGATCAAAACTATAAGTCTTGATTTCTAGCCTATATAGCTAAAGGTCTCGGACTAGGATAGAAAGTGCAGTTGAGCTCAAGACTCCATGGAAATCATCATATAAGACGAATGACTACTCAAGGAACTGGTGGATGTTCATCGACTAAAAGGTATGTGGAGAGTTGAACTTATCTGTCACTCAAAAGTCTATCTACTCTATCTCCTATTCTTGAGACAAAAGTCGTTTTGATATATATACTTTCATTATACACATTTGCTATTTCGAGCCGAGTGTAACTCGCCTATCTATTTCCCGAAATATGTGTTAGTAAGATTTTGCTTTAGCCAAATTCATCTTTACCTAGTGACGAATATCAAGTTATGTTTCAATCACTTTGGAAATTGCTCTGACGGAAAATGGTCTGTGAATAACGGCTATATAGCGTCCTCTGAGAATGTTTCAATGATTGAAATGAGAGTTTAGATTACATAACCATTGGTAGGATATAAGCATTGTTGTGGAAACACATATATCTATAAGTCCTTATTCCTTGAACCAAAGTTTGCGAACTTTGTTGATTAAGAGAAACGGAATGTAGCGTGAGCCAAGTCCGGAAATGGCGGAAGTTCTCGACCCGAGAATTTTTGCTGGAGTTTGTGAACTCCTTCCGTGAGCTTAAGTCCGCGAACCCAGTCCGCGAACTTGAGCAGGTTATATCTAAAATCGGTTGTTCTTGAACTCATGTTTATATAAACTAAAGAATGCTTTTGCAAACCGTGGCTATAAAGTTCATGAAACGATTCAAGTGAATCAAACCGTTTTTGCTTCGATTGTATCTTGTGTGGTTACATAGAATCTAAGCAATTGAACAACTCTCTAACTAATTCATTTGAGTCATTTGAACTAGTTATGGTGAAGAAGAATATGGTGGATATGAAAGTAATCATATGGCTAACCATTTGGTTAACTATTGTTGAACCAAAAAATGTTAATGTTTGGGAACGACTACATAAACCCAAAATTGGACATTTCATTTGTGTGTAACAAGCTAAGTTTTCGATCCAATGGTTGAGAAATATTAGCTTGAATCTAATCAGGTTTTCATCTAACGGTGAATATTGAATGATTTGTTACCAAGTTAACATTGATTACAAACCCTGATTTGAAAGATTATATAAAGGAGAACTCTAGCAACTGGGAAACCTAATCCCCACACCTTACTTGTGATACTAGTCGCATAGTGATTAGAGATTTTTCGTGGGTTGTAGTAATGAAGGTTCGAACTCTAAGACTTGTGAAGGTGAAGGATTTTTAGATTTATAAAAATTATATACAAAAATATTGACAAATTGGTAGAGAGGTACTGGGACTAATGATTCGGACAATCTTCATAACATAGGGCTCAATGATTTATTCTCAACAATAATCGCTCAAAACATATATGGACTCGTATTTTGCCAAAGTAGATTCTCAAAACATTGATTGTAAATGTTAAGCATGGAACATCAAATCACCTAAGCTAAGCATGACCCATCTAATCAAATAACACCCAATTTAATCAAATCATATTTCAATTAATTTTTAATGCAAAAGTCTTAAAAAGAATTAATAAAATTACCCATGTATGAAGCTCGGCCTCCTCCGTCGTCCCAGTGTTGGGGTTTAACTCATCATAGTAAAAATGTTCTCAAAATAATTTATTATGGCTCAAAAATGGTTTACAAATGATGAGAATATGAGAAATACAATAAAACCAGAGAACTACGACCCTCAGTGATAAAATAAGACTGCTGAAGCTCTGTCGCAAACGCTGTGGAAAATAAGACTGCCCGATTACGACCCGCAAGTGTTAGTCGTTACTACTGTAGAAAAACGATTGATGTTGCAGGTCCGTTCTTCGTGTTCTTCATGTTCATTAGCAGCAGCAGCAGCAGCAGAAACCGAGTTTGGGAAAACTCGAATTTCTTCTTCTCTGGCTCTCCTCAGCCCCCCAGACTCTCGACACCTTTCCCAAACTGTTTTTCCTTGTATTTATAGTGAATTGGAGCCAAAAATCCGACCATTGATTGCATATATTCTCCATTTAATCCAAATATTCTCGGCTGCCAATAATAACGAAAATTTCCATTTTTAATCCCATGCACGCGTTAACTTTGATCCTGCACGCTCCCATTCTACTTATTCACGCCTCAACACTCTTCCAACGCCAGCAGAACTCCCCCATGCACACAAGAACTTCAATTTTGCTCGTGTTACAGTACACGTGCTCTGTTTTGGGTGTGTGAATCATACCGAAAATTCCAGCCAAATTTGATCGATCATGTCACCCATACTATGTTCCTTAACCTATATCACATCTCTATACCAAATTTCAGCCATTGAATCGACCCATAACCCCTTCATTTTGACGATCGAAATTCTGCCAGAACTGTTTAGAAATTTCCCGCCAAAATCGTTTCAAATGGGGAAGAAACTGGTAGCCCCCTATCCAGAGTATGGGTGCGAATAGAATCTGCCTTGGGGGTGACCTGGGGGTGCCCCTTAGTAATTAGGTTACCCCTTATCCAAAAGCGAGAGTCCGAATAACACTTGTCCTCCGGGTGCCAAAATCAACTTTTCGAGCCGAATTTTCCAAAAATGTTTATTTCCTAAAAATACATAAAAACACAATATTAGTACAAAAATAGAGTTCCAACAATACGGACATTGAGGACAAATTAGACACAAAAATGTGTCTATCAAATACCCCCAAACTTATTATTTGCTAGTCCTCGAGCAAATTTATTCTAGAAAGGAAAATCATTTGAACCCCTAGGTGGCCCTAGTGGCGGAGTGTTGTCTCCGGAGGGTTTACCAGAGGTGTACCCACAAAACCTTTACTCCAGACTCTAGCTATCTACGCAAAACCTTGGAAAGCACTAAAGAACCTCCTTGGTTGGCATACAATTATTGACTCTAAGAGGAAGAACCCTGATGCGAAATTCCAATTGTTGTACACGAGTTTGCACTCAAGCATACTAAAATTCATATAAGTGACAGAGCTCTACTAAGATAGTTTCACGATGGACATCATACTCGGAGTCATACTAATCACATGAAAAGATTAAGAAGATGGAAAAAGAAAAATGTAGATGGTTGAAAAGCGAACGGTGTTTCCCATATCTGTCTGAAGGCCTCTGCCAAGATGAACCTAACCTAAATGACTGAGATACCGGTCTGACTAATATTAACACACTGGCATATACAAGGGAACCAGTGGTTAATAATCCTAACTCTAGGTCAACACAACTGGCATATACAAGGGTACCAGTGGTCGACTTTATTAAACACATTTATTTAAGAACTAACAACATGATTGGACCTTGTGGACCGAAGCGCATGTTTCTTGTCAGCAGATTACATGGTGATTCCCGTGGATCCTGCATTACACGCTTGTTTAGGCGACGGAGACAGGGAGAACACACACATATTGCTATCCAAGTGTTAGTATTTATTCCGATTGGTCTACTGGTCTGGTCTAATTTTTTTTTTTTTTTGTAAAGGTAACTCATTCACTCTATTTTACCCTAGCAAAGGTAACAACTTGAATCGTGTGCCCCACCAAATCACTTGAAATAAAAGAAAACTAAAAATAGAAAGTGAAAAGGACTCGACGAGATATGGCGAAACTATCATGTTAATTCTGACACCTGAGCTCTGTGCTTTTATGAATAGACTCTATAGATGTTTCCATCTAGTCAGATTGGTTCCTCAACTTCTAAAACAAAAATGTTTCCATCCACTTAGATTGGTTAGTGTTATCCTTAATAGGCGTAAATTTCTAGGCTCTGGAGTTTATTTATTGCAACTAAAAAGTTTCTCCCATACCCCCAAACTTAAAATTAACATTGTCCTCAATGTTCTAAAGATGAAATTAAAAGCATGAACAAGGAGAGACAGTTACTATTTGAAGCAAAAGAGTGAAGGAAGGATATTACCGGGTTGCATGAGATTGGGTTACCTCCCAAGAAGTGCTAAGTTTATAGTCTTCAGCCAGACTAAGAAAGGTTTAATCACCTCGAATCATATAGCAATAGCCGAAATAATTGTGGGTTATCGAAACCAAATAGAGCTATCACAAGTAAAAGGAATCTGCAACAAGCCAAGAAAATGAACATGTACTGCATACCCTTATCCAGTTTCCTGATTAAGATACCTATGTCCCATTGTGGTTCAGGTTCAGGTTCTATGAAAGGATCTTGATAGAATATTTTCATTGGATGCACTTCCTCATAGTTAAGATCCAACAGTTCAGGCTTAAAAGTCTGGAAAAACTCAATTAAAAATAATAACAACCTGAATAACTGGGGATCCTTAAAGTCAATCAAATTTGACTTACACAGCTGACCACAAAGAGAGTGGTGGTCTTCCTTAAACATATGTGTCGACCCTAATCTCCTAAAGTAATTAGGTTTAGTCTCAAAACTTAATAATTGACACATCTGAAATTTATATGTTCCCACAATTGGTAGAAAAGTTTTTGGTGGGAAAACAAAGTCAATCTTAATATTATTGCCTGGGCTAACCTCATCAACCAGAGGATGGTTTCTAACAGTTGAGACTCGTGTTGAATATTATTAAGTTCGGGAAAACGAGTACGAAGATAGTCTTGTAAGATGGTTGAGGCATTGATGTCAAGTCCCACGTGAGGGATTTTTGTAAGAGTTAAAGAACATGGAGAATGATAATCACCCCCAAACTTAGAGTTTTCGGCGTCTCTAGGTAGACTGGTCATAATCTCCCTAATTTATAGGTCATCAGATTCCTGAAAGTGGGCGATTGATTTTTCTAAGTCAGGTTCATCCCCGCTAATCTCTACGAGTTAATCTAAGACTATTGTTTCTAAATCGTTTGACTCGAAAACAGTACTCTCAAGATAAACTGGTTCCTCTAAACCATCATCGGTTTCGTAATCATCGTCTAAAACGGGGGTATTTCTAGTCAAATCCTCGTCCTTTTGAATAGGTAAATAATTATTAAAATTATTTGGATTTGAACTAGAAATATCATTATAATCATCATAACCATCCTCCTCCTCCTCATCATCACAATATAATTTTTGATATTCACGAATTCTCAAGCTTTGTTCCCAACTACATGGTCTATGTTTATAATATTTCTCATAGATCGTTAGAGGTGATTCCTCAATAAAAGTTGGAGTATCCATATATCGCTGCCCACGCATATATTCACCAAGAGTCATTTCCGAAGACGTCTCTTGATAACGAGAATTTCTAGACGTATATTCTCGTAACGTCATCTCAGGTGGCGTCTCCTGAAAAGGATTCATCACCGAGGAAACACAAACTACTGAGGAATTCTACACAATCACAAACAAGGCTGACTCGACCAAATCAAACCTATAAATTCTAGCAAACAAAAAGCATGATGGCTCCACTTAGATTGTTTCTAGACCAACTTCTATCTTTCGAAAGGGAATTCGTTACAATTTGAGAAAACCCCTCTGGAATCAATCCGAGTCAAAGTAAGTTGAATAGAGACGAGGGAAGATTAGTAGAGCTTTGATACCCAAGGCCTCACCGCATTATAAGGCGACACAGTCACGCATTCAACTCACAGAAACCATCATGAACTTTGAAGTGTGCTTAAAGAGCAACCAATATTTTTCTAACGAGTTTCCTATTAAGATCGTTACCCTATAGGTCTCGTTCTAGTCAAAATTTTAGGCTTAGGATCGCATTTGGTTTCGTTTTCCTAAGGCGGGCAAGAAGAGAACGGTGATGAAATCCGAACCCTTATCTTGTATTGGCCAGGCCTTGCCCTTTACTAGGAATTTAAAACAGCCGTATTCAAGTCCTCAACATATATTCACCTTAAGGCAAACAGTAAACCCGCTTGCAGGAGATTCGCGGGTGTTTAGAATTTTACCTCCCATACCAGACGGGGGAAGAACCGTTGTAGTCGACTCGGGCCACTGACTCCGGTGTCCGTGTGCGAACCCGAGGGGCCGAGACGATATAGTAATCGTCGTCCTTCCCTGCACACAGTTTATATAATTTTTTTTTTAATAATAATACCCTTCCGTAGGGTTAAAAAAAAGAATAAAGTCCAATTGTCCAGAATAAAGTCCAAATAAAAAGTCCAAAAATTACAAAAATTATGAAAGATAAAGCCTATTTACAAATCCTTAAAAAAAAAATTATGTCTTTTTTTTTCTTCTCTTTTAGCTTTTAGCTTTAAGCTTTTTGATCCCAAGTCCTTAATATTCCACTTCGAACCTGTAAATCAAAGACACAAAAAGAAACGTAAAAAGGAACAAATAATAGTAAAAAAATAATAAAAACCTAAAAATTCTACCTAAACACAAATCCCCGTCGGCGGCGCCAAAATGATTAGAGATTTTTCGTGGGTTGTAATAATGAAGGTTCGAACTCTAAGACTTGTGAAGGTGAAGGATTTTTAGATTTATAAAAATTATATACAAAAATATTGACAAATTGGTAGAGAGGTACTGGGACTAATGATTAGGCCAATCTTCATAACATAGGGCTCAATGATTTATTCTCAACAATAATCGCTCAAAACATATATGGACTCTTATTTTGCCAAAGTAGATTCTCAAAACATTGATTGTAAATGTTAAGCATGGAACATCAGATCACCTAAGCTAAGCATGACCCATCTAATCAAATAACACCCAATTTAATCAAATCATATTTCAATTAATTTTTAATACAAAAGTCTTAAAAAGAATTAATAAAATTACCCATGTATGAAGCTCGGCCTCCTCCGTCGTCCCAGTGTTGGGGTTTAACTCATCATAGTAAAAATGCTCTCAAAATAATTTATTATGGCTCAAAAATGGTTTACAAATGATGAGAATATGAGAAATACAATAAAACCAGAGAACTACGACCCTCAGTGATAAAATAAGACTGCTGAAGCTCTGTCGCAAACGCTGTGGAAAATAAGACTGCCCGATTACGACCCGCAAGTGTTAGTCGTTACTACTGTAGAAAAACGATTGATGTTGCAGGTCCGTTCTTCGTGTTCTTCATGTTCATTAGCAGCAGCAGCAGCAGCAGAAACCGAGTTTGGGAAAACTCGAATTTCTTCTTCTCTGGCTCTCCTCAGCCCCCCAGACTCTCGACACCTTTCCCAAACTATTTTTCCTTGTATTTATAGTGAATTGGAGCCAAAAATCCGACCATTGATTGCATATATTCTCCATTTAATCCAAATATTCTCGGCTGCCAATAATAACAAAAATTTCCATTTTTAATCCCATGCATGCGTTAACTTTGATCCTGCACGCTCCCATTATACTTATTCACGCCTCAACACTCTTCCAACGCCAGCAGAACTCCCCCATGCACACAAGAACTTCAATTTTGCTCGTGTTACAATACACGTGCTCTGTTTTGGGTGTGTGAATCATACCGAAAATTCCAGCCAAATTTGATCGATCATGTCACCCATACTATGTTCCTTAACCTATATCACATCTCTATACCAAATTTCAGCCATTGAATCGACCCATAACCCCTTCATTTTAACGATCGAAATTCTGCCAGAACTGTTTAGAAATTTCCCGCCAAAATCGTTTCAAATGGGGAAGAAAATGGTAGCCCCCTATCCAGAGTATGGGTGTGAATAGCATCTTCCTTTGGGGTGCCCCTTAGTAATTAAGTTACCCCTTATCCAAAAGCGAGAGTCCGAATAACACTTGTCCTCCAGGTGCCAAAATCAACTTTTCGAGCCGAATTTTCCAAAAATGTTTATTTCCTAAAAATACATAAAAACACAATATTAGTACAAAAATAGAGTTCCAACAATACGGACATTGAGGACAAATTAGACACAAAAATGTGTCTATCACATAGCTAGAGTCAATTCTCCTTTAACCTTTGGTTTCTTCTTCTAAAACCAGGTTAACGACTTAAAGACTTCATTGGGATTGTGAAGCCAGACCGATACTACTTTTCTTGTAGTTGTGTGATCTGATCTTGCATCTTCTATCGTTACGAGTACAATTGTAATAATTGGCTTGAGATTTATATCTCCGATAGGCAAGATAGAAAAGTAATCACAAACACTTCGTCTCATCATTTGTGATTCCACAATATCTTTTTTCGCTGCGTCGATTAGGATTATTGTGTGGTGATTGATAATACTAGGTTGTTCTTCGGGAATATAAGTCCAGTTTATCAATTGGTTCATGTTCACCTTGATTTATCAAAAGACGGAACAAAACTCGTAGGTATATTCGTGGGAAACGGATTTATCTATTACCGTAGACTTTTCTGTGTGATACAGATTTGTTTATTAAAGTCTTCGACTTTGGGTCGTAGCAACTCTTAGTTGTGGGTAGGATCATCTAAGGGAATCAAGTACGTAGCATCCTGCTGGGATCAGAGACGTAGGAGCATAACTGTACCTTGGATCAGTGTGAGATTGATTGGGGTTCAACTACAGTCCAGACCGAAGTTAGTTTGGAGTAGGCTAGTGTCTGTAGCGGCTTAATACTGTGTGTGTTCAATCTGGACTAGGTCCCGGGGATTTTCTGCATTTGCGGTTTCCTCGGTAACAAAATTCTGGTGTCTGCGTTATTTCTTTTCCGCATTATATTTTGTTATATAATTGAAATATCACAGGTTGTGCGTTGTTCAATCAATTAGAATATCCAACCTTTTGGTTGTTGATTTAAATTGATTGGCACTTGGATATTGGTCTTTGGTACCATCCAAGTTATCTCTCTAGTATTTGATAAAGACCCGCAGATTTCAATTTGCTTGAGTATATATCAAATCGAGAGATTGAGATATAAACTCTTTGATATAATTTTCATCTGAATTGAGTCTGACTGTCTAGTTGATTCTCTACAAAGTACATTGGAATTTGTCCGTATAGATTGCTAAGCGAAATATTGGGTGTGGTTGTTGTACCCCCACTTTTTCAATTGGTATCAGAGCAGGCAAGCACTCCAAACCTGATAAGTTTGTGTTTGTTCGTTCCTTAAAAATTATTCCATGGGAAATTTCTTTGGAAAACTTGCTCTTGGCATCTGTAACGCACGCCAGAAGTCCTTAAAGATTGCTCAAGATTTATTATGGTTAAAACCTCCTAGTTCACATGATAATCTTATCCTGGCTAAATTGGGGCATATGCCACTTAATTAGGGCCTATAGATTGCTTCATCTACCTAATACACAATGATAAGGGGTATCTAATATTTATGTAAACTAAAAAAATTACCCTCAAAAAATATTAATATTACTAAATTACCCCCATCAATCCTTAATAAACCTAACTAACAAAAATTAGTTTTCAATTCTAACCTAAAAACCGATTCTTCATCTCCTCTACTCCCTCTCTTTTTATATTTTTGAAACCGAAAATCGTCGATGATCGACGATTCAAAAACGATTAATCTTTTCTTTCTTCTATAAAATGTCCAAACCAAGAACTAAGTACGCTACTAACAGAAATCATTCTAGTGCGTACAATCCCGGACTTGTTGAAGCGATTCGAAATAGAACGAAGGAAGTGCAATAACAATCCGAAGCCTCTCGTATCGCACAAGAGGAAGAAATGGGTCGAATCAGGTACTTTTCTATCAACCTAATCCTCTAAACTAGGTTTTAGTAACATGCATTAGGTTAGAAATCGAGAATTTTGAAATCAAAAAGTTTCAGTGTTCACAGATTCAGGTTACGTTAATGTCGAAGTAACCCGATGCTTGTTAGAAACGGATTATGTTCTTCAACTTATAAACCGATTCTTCTGCATGTGAAAAGGAATCGGGGAACATTAATGTATAAATAGACCGATTGTTGTAGCCAATATTCGTGGATCTTTATTTTGTTGGAATCGGATTACATATGTCTTCACAAAAACCGATTGTGTAGTTGGAATCGGACTTTATATGTATATTGAGTAAACCGATTTCTGGAATCGGTTTACATTAGCACTTAACAAAAACCGATTGTGTACCTTGACTTAGAAAAAATGCATTCGATTCCATTGTTGCTTGTCGCTTAACTCCGTATTCTACAGGCCAAACAAGGACAACCAACAAAATCAAGCCGAAAAGAAATATAAGAAGAGACATGACCTTGCTACTCCTAAGCCTTTGCAACCTCGTCGACAAGGCGGTAAAAATTTGAATGCTTCCCATCGAAGGGCCGCGGGGATTAAAGCGAAAGGGATCAACATCAATGACCCACCACCTCCAGCGGAGCAACCAACACATGAAGAATCTGATTCTAATACACCTACTGAACAAGAAGGTGATGAGGAGGAGATGAATGTAGAAGAAGAAAGTCGTGGCAAGAAAGGTGTTGAAGAAGAAAGTGATGAGAGTGAAAGTGATGAAGATAGTCGTGGCAAGAAAGGTGTTGAAGAAGAAAGTCGTGGGAAGAAATGTGTTGAAGAAGAAAGTGATGAGAGTGAAAGTGATGAAGAAGGAGGTGAGGATGAAAATAATGAAGAAGGAGGTGAGGATGAAAGTGATGAAGAAGAAGGTGAGGATGAAAGTGAGAAGGAAGTTGATGAAGAGATAAGAGAAGTCGTTCAAGAAAAAGTGCAAGAACAAGAAGTTTAACAACAAGACCAAGGAGGAGACGCTCAAGAAAAAGGTAAGAAGAAAGAAGGAGCAAAGAAGAAGAAAGGTAACCACATGCCCGACCCGCTGAAGATGTTTGCTCGCGGCCCTGATGATCCACTATACCCGGTGATGAAGGAAATGTATTATGGGGTTACAAAAGCAGTTGGGCCTCCGTCATTTACAATACCATAGTAAGTACCTAAACCTTATGCTATGTGATGTAAACATTATTATCCGTGTAGTGTTTTGATTGTCCATCGTGGTTGTTTTGTTTTATAGGATTACAAGGATGTCGTTCTTCTTATGAAGCCAGGAACGTCAGTGAGTATGATGAGGCAATGGCCACTTATAGCACCAGAATCCACCGAAGGAGAAGTTCCGGAAGTAGTCGATCTAGTCAATTCTACGGGGTTGGTACCTTCGATCGACAATTTGGACCACCTTGGTTACGAAAGACGTCTTTGTTCCGCCTTTGCCGAGAAATACTACGGGGAAACAGATACTTTACATCTTTCGTTTGGAGAAATGACGATAACTCCAAATGATGCGAAGTTCATTACCGGGCTAAGCATAGAAGGTAAAGCCATGAAGCACAAAGGGTAAGCGCAAGAGCTTGCGTGGGACAAGATTTATGCGTGGACCAAGGAAGTGTTCCAATGGGATGAGGAGAAGACCAAGAAGGAGATGCTAGTAGGCAAGTCAAAGCAGAGGATATTCCATCTCTCGAAGCTGAGGGACAACTTCATGGGAACAAAGAAACTTCGTGCTCAGGGAAAAGAGGTGACGCCACAATGTATCATCGCCACGACCAATGCGTATGTCCTCTATGTCCTGGGAGTTGTTATCTTCCCCGACGTTTCCAGTGCGCGTGTGAACGCCAACTTTATCCAGTTGTTGCAACCATTTGACAAGATACACGAATACTCTTAGCGCACTTCCATGCTTGCACACTCGTTGAAGGAGTTGAGAAAGGCTTATAGGGAAGCCAGGAACCAACTCGGAGGGAATATGGCTTTTCTGCAGGCGTGGATATATTTGCACTTCCCAATATTTGCTAAAAGGGATTTTGAGAACAAGGAATGGGACGGAGAGCATTATGGAGACAAGTACAACTACAGAAGTAAGCCGAAGAAACAAAAAATGGATTTTCTGAATTTGAGACGCCAGTTAGACAACTTGACGACGAAGGATGTTGTCTTTGATCCTTACAAGCAGGATTTGGCTAAAGGAAAAGGAAAGAAGGTTTGATGCAGAGAGAAAAGTGAATATTGTGGGCCTTTGTTTCACCCAAGAAGATATGTAATGTACAACCCGAGGAGATTTGCAAGACAATGCGGTTACGTACAGAAAATCCCAAAGGCGCACAAGATGTTCAACATCAATTGGACAAAAACCAAATCATATGATAATGATATTTTCATTGTTCACAAGCCTTTACCATCATGTGATTATTGGGACGACAGAGCATTTCACAGATATCCTTTGGATGGTCCATCTCGAGCAGATGACGAGACAATTCTGGGTTACATACCGGGGTACCTCAAAGTTTCGCATACTCGAGTGATACGAGTAGATGAGAGGCCCAAGATAGAGGACAAAGATACGGCTCTCGATTACTTGGTACGTATTGTTACTCAATTACGATTTTGTTAATGGTTTTAGCATTATATATTGAATGTTTGTTATTTGAAATTGAAACAGAGAAGACGAGTCGGACACTTGATAACCCAGGCAAAGCTAGAAATCAGGAAAGGGAAAAATGTGAAGGCCAATGAAAAGCTAATTGATGAATTGAACGGTCTCGAAGATGTAGAAGCTGGTGCAAAGTTTGGGGAGCAGGAAGAAGATGATGATGATGAGGAGGAGGAGGAGCCAAAGAAAAAAAGGAAGAGAGCACCCCCAAAAAGGATGTCTGAAGGTGCATCAAGCAGTGCCCAACCTCCTAAATGAGGACGCGGTGGTCGTGGTCGTGGTGGGGATGTTGATGAATAAATGGTTACATTCATGTTTATGTCTTTAACTATGGATAATTATGGAGTCAAAACTTATGTCTCGTCTTAAACTTATTGTCGAATTATGTTTGGTTATATTCCTAGTTTATGAATGACTTAATCTGGTCTCTTTAAAAAATTGTTTGTGTTTATCCAAGACGCGATAAAATAACCAACTACAATATGTGCAAAAATTGTAGGATTCTGGCATTTCAGTCAGAATCAGTTTACGTGTAACTATATGTAAACCGATTCTGACAATTTCCCAGAGGTCCAGTTTCAAATTCGGTTTACATGTACCTTTATAAAATCCGATTGTCATGAAGAAAACTCCTGTAACTTTTGAAGCCAAGAATCGGTTTTTATGTATATAAATGTAATCCGATTGCTAAGAAGAAAAGTTCTTTAACTTTTAGAATCGGTGTTTCTGTACATAAATGTAATCCGATTTCTAAGAAGAAAAGTTATGTAACTTTTAGAATCGGTTTTTATGGACATACCTAAAATCCGATTGTTTGATTTGAATTTGAAAAAAATAGCCGTTGAGTCCTTATCTATATAAGGACAATCTCTTTCACCCACTCTCATATCACACACTTAGCCTAGAAAATGGAATGGGAACTGTTTGCAGATTTGTGTCTCGTTAAATCCTTTGCTAATACGTTCCATGAACGTCCGAATGAAATCTATTCAATGTTTTGGAAGAGAGTTAAAGAGTTCTTTCAGGGGCGTACCGCGAATACCAACAACCGCAAATGGAGAGACTTGGCATTTCGATTCCAATACATTAAAGGGGCAATGCGAGAGTACGTAAGAGTTAGAAATATGGTGTACCACTATCATCCACGAGCTCCTCTTAGGTAAAAAGTGAGTAATGCGATCATTTTTATACCTATGTCAACTACACTAGTTCACATACTAACATATAAGAATTCATTGAATTTCAGATGGAACGTTTCAACGGGCTATAGAGAATTCGTTATGGGAAAGAAAGTTCATTCACCATAAACAATACACGACGTTGTACCGACGTTCTCGGAGGTTCATTGACGAGCATTTGATGTGTCAAATTCTAGAATTCCCATATTGAATCCTATATGTATTGCGCTAATTTCCTAAACTATGTATTGAATATTTTGTTTCTGAAAGTAAGGAATAATCGGATTATATAGATATATATAAACACCGATTTTGTGAATCGGTTTATTTGGGTATTGTTAAAACTATGATTCTGGGTTTACTTCGTCACTTGAAAATACTCAACCCAGAATCGGTTTACAAATTAACTAACATACACCGATTCTGGCGAGTCTTTCGAAAGAAAATTAAAATTTTTAACAACTGTTGATTATGCATTAATGAAAGTTAATTTCAGGATTAGCTTGATTAAGTATTATTTAATAATCTGAATTAGCACTAATTTAACAAGGGTATATTAGGTATTAACATAAATAGTGGATAAGGGGTTTCTATGAAATATTTCTTAATGACCCTATTTTGTCATCTAGCTATAGGCCCCAATTAAGTGGCATAGGCCCCAATTTAGCCAGGAATCTTATCTCATCTGAAAGGGAAAATTTAGATGATGAGAACCAATCTAAAGGAAAAAATAAAAAGAAGGAAAATTTGAGGAAATGTTCGTCAAGCTCAAGGATATGGACCCTCAACAGGTTAACTCTTGATCTCTTTGAGGAATATTATCATAATGGATCAATTGATAAAGATCTATTTATAGCGTTCGAAGGGTTTTAATCTCTTAGAAAAACTTAATTCTATTAAGTCTAAGAATTCTTCCAAAAAGGATTCTGTACATGTTGTACAACCTAGGAATCTGAAGATTTTTCCTTCTAGATAGATCAAACGAAGGATAGGAAGCTCTGACTGCGCTGATTATCATCATTATTTTGATTATACAACGGGGACTGTTCACACATATGAACCAGAAATGTTGCATGAGAATTCCTCTGCACATGATGCCTCTTGGTAACAAGTTTGGCACTATCCCATTTGTATATATCTTGAAATGGGGCAAGAAATGGTTGAGTTGTGTACAGTTTTACTATTCTCTTTTAGAATACCAAATAAAGCTTTCTACTGCATCAATCGTCTCTCACAAATGTGTGTTGTCACGGGATGCGTTGATAGACACATTTTTGTGTCTAGTTTTTCCTCAATGTCTGTATTGTTGGAACTCTATTTTTGTACTAATATTGTGTTTTTATGTATTTTTAGGAAATAAACATTTTTGGAAAGATCTGCTCGAAAAATTATGTGGGGCATCCTCGGAGGACATTTGTTATTCGGACTCTCATTTTGGTTAAGGGGCAACCTAATTACTAAGGGGCACCTCAGTTGGGCATTTGCTATTTACACTCCACAGACGATTAGGGGCACTTCATCTCTTTAAATTCAAAAACTTTTTTTTGGCGGGAAATGAAGTTCTCAACTGTTAGAGTTTCAATCAACAAAATGAAGGTGTTTTAGGGAGATTCAATCGCTCAAACTTGGTAGGAAGATGTGATATGGCATGAGGAACACATTATGGGCAGTGGGTTCGATCAGAAGTGGCTGGAAAATGCGTGATGATCCTTGAGCCCAAAACAGAGCACGTGCACTGTAACACGAGCAAAAATGGAGTTCTTGTGTGCATGGAAGAGCCCTACTAGCGTTGGAAGAGTGTTGAGGCGTGGAGAAGACATTTGGGAGCGTGCAGGATCAAATTTAACGCGTGCATGGGATTAAAAATGGAAATTTTCGTTATTATTGGCAGCCGAGAATATTTGGATTAAATGGAGAATATATGCAGTCAATGGTCGGATTTTTGGCTCCAATTCACTATAAATACAAGGAAAAACAGTTTGGGAAAGGGGAGCAGAGTTTGGGAGGATTTGGAGCCGAGAGGAGGAAGAACTTCCTGCTGCTGCTCGAGGAGAGGAAGAAGACGAAGAACTGTTCTTCAACATCACCAGCAGCAGTTTCCTTGTGTCGTTGTTTACAACGTTGAGTTTGTATCGCTCTTTTCTACACTTCAGTTTTGTTTTATACAACGCAATTGTAACGCTTATAACTGTTGCGAATCTTTGTTTTAGCATTTTCTCATCTTTTAATCAACTTTTTGAGCTATAAAAATGTATTTTGAGAACATGATTAATATGAGTAGTTAAACCCCAATACTGGGATGATGGAGGAAGCCATATTTCACGCATATGATAATTATATTTAATTCCTTTTTTGACTACTTGCACTTATAATTAATCGTTTTAAGATTTTTCTTAATTTATTGTCATTTCATTTAATGGTTTATGCTTGGTCTTAGTACTTTTTATATGCCATGCTTTCGATTTACAATTAATCTTCTAAAAATATACCTTGGCAAGAATGAGAGTCCTTATTATTTGAGCTATAACTGTTAGGAATAAATATATGAATCCTGTGAATGATTAATGGTGGAATCCTGAGTCCTAGTATCTCTTGATCCTGTGACAAATTTTTGTGTATATATTTTTATTTATAAATCTTTTCAAGTCCGAGCAACGAATTCTTATTTACCGCAATCTTAATACTACAACATGCGTAGCCTTTGATGTGCAACTGGATAAGAAAATCCCACTTTCCTTGTGTGTGTCACGGTTCACAAACGGGTCCAAGCCCATTATTGGTCTTCTAAAAAAGAAGTTCACGCACCCTCTTCTTCATCACCCGTACGCATACGTGAACCTCTAGGGTTTTGTGTGTTTTCCTTCTTTGAAGCCTTTTTGGAGAAGTTGAAAGAAAGGGTGTTCAAGTTTCACTCCAAGTAAGTAAATTCCTCTTGTCCCTTTCAATTTCTTAGATCTCATGATGAATTCTAAGGGCTCAAAAAGAAGCTCCAAAAGCTCAAATATCTCTAGCATGAATGTTCCTTGTGACCAAAACTCTCTTAGGATTAGGTTTGTAGATGATTCTTGTGCTAGAATTTTTGAAAATATTTCATCTAAAGGTTTTATCCTAGAAAAGAAATTGGATCTCTCTAGTGGGCATGAAGAGGATTTAGCTTGCTTTAAAAATTTCAAGCTTGGAAATATCTTTGATGGTTATGGTCAAGGTTTTGATTCTCTCACAAGAATTTTCTATGCCAACATTCATGATGTTAATCTAAATAAGATGGAATTCAAATCCATGATAAATAGAGAAAGGTTTCTTGTTGATAGAGAATTAATTTCGAAGATTACCAACATTCCGGTGGGGAACGTAAGTCTTCCTAGACCAAGTCATGAACGACCATCATGTGATGAAATCTCTCTTGGGATTTGTGGAAAGAATGTAGCTTGGAATCAAGGGAAGTTTCCTAATAATGATCTTAGTATCCTGTTATTGGCATTTGGGAAACTTGGTATCCCCAATCTTTGTCCCTCAACAATTAAGAATTCTTGGTGGAGTCATGAGTTTGCGGAATTAGTCTATTTCCTTGAATCGGGTGTTCAAAGTCTCGATATTTGTGGTTTTATCATTTATCAAATGACTTAGACGACTTAACCCACCAATATGTTAGGTTACCCTTGCTTGATTAGACAAATTTGTCGTGGTCGTGGTCTTGATTCGATTGGAAACTCTCTAGGGGTTCCCAAACCGGTTCGTCCGTGTACCTTTAGACGCATAAGGGAGAATGTGTGCAAAATACAAAGAGATGCTTCACTTAATGATTGTGACCCTACCACTTTGAGTCTTCTTCAAAAAATTCATAAGGGTGTGTGTAAGGTCGATTCAAGGGTGAAGTGTGTCCAAGAACAATTGTCTTTGGTTGCAACGAAGTTTCCCGAGCTCAAGGAAGAATTGAATACAATTCAAGCATCTTAGAGTATCTCCGATGAGGAAGAAGAGTAATTTGTGTTCTTATTTGTCTAGTAAATCTTTTATTTTATTGTTTTTATTAGAAGAATAACTAGAGTTTGGAATAGCCATTATTGTGATTATACATAGCTATGTCCAACATTTTCATCTTCATGTTTTTAGATTTATTGGTTTAAATTCTAAATTTGTTTGGAATATGATTTTTGCTATTAATCTTTATGGTTTTATATATTGCAATATTGTTATGGGATATGTGTGTTTGCATCCGTGAACTATGACTATCCCATACCTTGTCAAAAGTAAAGTCTTTCGTATGTCGATATGATGTATTGATAAAAGAATGAATAGAATTTTGACAAATACAAAAGTTAAGCCTATTATGTCAATTATTGATGGAAGATAGGTTAAAATCTTTTGTTTTCAAGGATTATGTCTATTGAATGTCGTTATGCTAATAATGATGGAAAATAGAATGTATCCTTGTGTATTCCGCAGTAATTGATCTTCCCTGATCCATATTTTATGTATTATTGTGAGGCTCCGTAAAGTGTATTATTGTGAGGCTCCGTAAAGTGTCTTATGTTGAGTGTTGAACAACCAAGTTGATTATTTTCATGATTAGCTATGTTGTTGTTCCGTAAGGTACTTTATGTCGAACATATTCAACTAAATTAATCATCTTGTTTGGTTATTTAGTTGTTGCTCCGTAAGTTTTCTTATGTCGAGCACGACCAATTAAATTGATTACTTTTGTGATTAGTTTGATTGTGTATTTCGATTAGGTTAATTATGGGTTCTCTTATGATTAATCTAATTGTATATTTTGTGTCTCCACAAGTTCACTTATGTTGAGCATTTGTCGATTAAATTAATCATGGATTCTCTTGTGGTTAGTTTAATTGAATATTTTGGATTCAAATTCATACTTGTATGTGATTTGTTATGTCCAAAGAAATCCTTCTTTTCCTTCGAAATTAAGGTCGCTCTTGTTGTTCTCTCGGGAATGACATTTTATGGGGGAGAGTTCTTTTGAACTTGCGCTTAATTTCCAAATCTTTGTGGGGAGTGCGGCTGTGGAATATTATAGGGGTTATCTTGTATCTTTACAAACTCCTTGATGAATGCATTTAGCTTCGGCTTTATGATTGCATCTAAACAAGATGATATACTTTTGCTTTCTTTTGGTCAAGAAATGTCTCTTTCGGAAATTTCATTAGGATCCCGTTCTTGTACCTTTGCCAATTTTATTGACAAAAAGGGGGAGAATTAATATGTAGTTCACACTACAAATACATACGGTTTTCAGATCATTATGTAAGGGGGAGTGGTTTCCATGTGAGATGGAGTATTGACTAAAGGGCAGTGATACATATCACCATAGTATTGTTGTTGAAGTTGTGATACAATTGGACTTTGGCACTGTGTAATGATACTATGATACTGTATAACAATGATTGAGGACTATTATTGATAGGTGTCTAAAACACCTAATTTTATATCTAGTATTTATGCTTTCTTTGCTAAGTTTTCTTGTAAATTATGTATCTTATTTTTGTTTTTGAGTATTTAGGTACTTTGGAGTCATTTGGAACAAAGGAATAAGAACATGGCAAAAAGATGCAAATGTTGTTGGCGCCAAACTATTTCTCATTATTTGCTTCTATTTCTTAATTTTTGTCTGAAAAGCATGCCGGCTTTAGTGATGCAAATTTATGTCTGAAAAGCACGACTGCTTTAGTGATGAAGAGAAATTGTAGAGAAGAAGTGGATATGAGAAGTAAGAGACGGCTGTTGTTGGTGGAAGAATTCAAAAGAAGAAAAGAGCGTTCACCCGATTTGAGCAAAAGAGCATAGTTGTCATCCCATGGCAAACACTATCTGGAGCCCAGTCAAAGTTAATGGGCAACTCTATTTGGAGGAGTACTAAATACAGTAGAGCTGAGGTTAAGGGGTTATCATCTGGGTGACCCTTATCTAAAGTACCGGGGTGTCTGAATCTGGCCCATATTACCCAGATCCAGACCCATCTTCTATATCCTAACCCTAACATTTCTCTTCCCAAATCATTAGCAGCTGAAATCGAAAAAAGAAAGCAGTCACTGCTGCTGTTGTTCCCGGAAGAGACGAGATCGAGATGCAGAGAAATTGATTGAATCTGTGATGAATTTGTGGCTAAATCAGATACGACAATGAGTCTGAAATCGAGAGATGGCTGAGGGTTCTTGATGAGAGATTGAGAAATTATTGCAGTTGTAAATGGAATCGAGAAGAGCAGAAGAGAAATTGGTTGAATCTGAGATGGAAATGTTGGGGGTTTGCTGTTGATTTTGGAAATGGGTTTACTGTGGTGAAGGAATTGAGACCAATTTGTAGGAAGTTGATGATGAATTCAAGCAGCAAGGTGATGTACCAGTGGATGTGGGAGATGAGTTCAGATGAATGGGTTTTTGTCAATTTTGAGTTTAACTGAGAATGGAGGAATTCGAGAAAGAACTGATTTTGAGATGTGAAATTAGGGTCTTGAGCTAAACTGCAGGTGGGATTGTTGGTTTGATTGCAATGGTTCTGGTGGTGTTAATAGCTCAGATTTCAGATGAATGGGGTTGCGTGGTGTTGTTGCTTTGATTTGATGTTGTGTTGATGGTGAGAATCAGTTAGGGAATTGGTGATATGGATTTGCTTTGGTAATGAATTTGAGGCATCGTAAGAAGCAACTGAAGCTGATAGATGACTGTAATGAGCAGTTGATGGTAGTACTGAATCTGCAGTTCATTGCAGTGGAGACTGAAGCTACAAACTGAGACGGAGTGATGGTGATGAACTACAGGGAATGGAGGGTTTGCAAATTGTGTAACTGATGCTGAACTGAGGTAGCAGTATGAATGAAGTCACAAATGAACTGGAGTTACTAATGGAATTGCAGAAGGACTGTGATAGTACACTGGAGCTGTAAGTGAGCTGCAGAATGGTTGTGGTACTGAACTAGAGCATCAAATCGCAGTGCAACTGAATTTGTGTTGATGCTGTGGTTGTACAAGGGTCTTGCAGAGCTCAAGGAAGTTGTGTTGTTGCAGCAGCTGGAGTTGATGCTTGGAGGAACACAAGCTTTTCTTTTGCAGCACAGGTAACTGAGATGGTTAAGGTTGCAATTGGTGATTGTGGTGTTGAGTTGGTTAATTAGCGCAAGGCGTTAGGTTATTCTTTAGGTAGAATTCACATACGCAGCTCTAATGTGTATGTTGATGAACTTAGGAAATTAATAGATTATCTTGCTATATTGATTCTTTAGGCTTTTGATAATAAAAGAGAATAAATTGTAATTTTAATCATGAATGCAAGCACTTGTTTAAGATAGAAGATGAATTCCTTGACCAATATCTTTCTCTCATTGATTACATTCTACTATTTACTTTGCTTTTAATTTAACTCATATTGCTTTATAAAATCAGAAATCCTCCTAATTGGTTACTTAGGAAATTGAATACTTAATAGCTACAATCGCCTCTATGTGGAAACGAACTCTTTCTTATCATATACTTTAGGAAAGTGAATTTATTTTTGACGCATACGCCAGCGATCAAATTTTGGCGCCGCTGCCGGGGAGGCATACGGCTAGTTATTAAGTTTTTAGTTTCTTATCATCATTTATTCTTACATATTTGCTTTTTGTTTCTTGTCTCTTGTTCTCACTTGTTTTTGAGAATTGTTTTTAAGATACTAATCCATGGCTCCCAAAAATTGGAACTATCCAAGGTGCGGGATAACTACTCGTGAAGGAACAATACTTCAAGCAAGAATTGACGAGACGGAAGAACAAGAGTTGGAAGTAGAAGAAGAGACTTTCCAGCAAGAAGAAGAAGTTATAGAACAAGAGGTTCCGGTTGAACAAGAACCACCTTTTGAAGAAGAAGAAGAATCAATGGGTGATGCAAATCGTACACTCAAGGACTTGGCTTCTCACAAGTTGGATACACAACAATGGCGTATTCAAACAAACTCTACTTTCAAGATCAAGTCGGGGTTACTTAGAGAATTACAAAAATTCCATGGCATGGTGAATGAAGACCCAAACAAGCATCTTATGGACTTCCACACTATTGTCATGGCCATGCTTCCAGCGGATACTGATGCGGATGGTGCAATGTTGAAAGTTTTCCGATTCTCTTTGGCGGATAGTGCTAAGGATTGGTTATATTATTTTCCCTCCGGAAGTGTCACAACATGGAATGGGTTGAAGAAACTCTTCTTAGAGAGATATTTTCCAGCATCAAAGGCTACTCAAATTCGCAAGGAGATTTGCTGGATGAAGCAAAATGTGGGGGAATTTTTATATGAATGTTGGGAACGATACATGAGATTGGTGGCAAGCTGCCCTCACCACCAATTTAGTGATGCAATGATAATCCAATACTTTTATGAAGGACTCCAAACAAGTGATAGGAATCTTCTTGACGCTGCGGGTGGTGGTGCACTAGTGAATAAGACGGTGACACAAGCTAGAGAGTTGATTGAGAACATGGCAACAAACTCCCAAAAATTCTTAAGTCGTGGTTCGGATGTGCTTCTTAGGAGAGTAAATGAAGTGAGCGAGGTCGAGGAACTTCGTCAACAAATGGGTAACATGACGGCAATGATGAAGCAAGTTGCAGCCGAGATGATACCAAGTTCTCTTCAAGGGTATGAAGACTCCAATGAACAAGCTAATGTTGTCTTTCCAAATCAACAAAGACGGTATGATCCCTACTCCAACACTTACAATCCGGGATGGAGAGATCACCCCAATTTTAGTTATGCCAACAAGCAAGGAGCGGTTCAGCAACCTACTTTCAACCGTCCGAGTGGATTTCAACCACAACAACAACAATTTCAGCAACAACAATTTCCACAACAACAACAACAACCTCAAAATAAGGGGTCAAATATGCAAGAGTTGCTGAAATCTTTTATGCAAAGAACGGAGAGTACGGTTAAGGAGTTGCAAACTCAAGTTGGTTCTATGGCTACTGAGTTGAATCAGTTGAAGGCACAAAATGGTGGGAAACTCCCTTCTCAACCTATCAACCCAAAAGAGGATGTCAATGCAATTACGTTGAGAAGTGGTACACAACTTGTGCAACCCGAAGTTACTGATTCGGGCAAGGTGGAAACATCAAAGGAACCTGTTTTGGAGGAGAAAAATGAGGATTCTCCCCAAACTTCTGAGATACCTATTTCTAACTCTAAAACTCCGGTTTCTACTTATGTTCCTCCTATACCTTTTCCTCGTAGATTTGAAAATTCCAAGAAGGCGGAACTAGAAAAGGATATTTTAGATGTTCTCAAGAAGATCCATGTGAATATACCACTCGTAGATGCAATCAAGCAAGTTCCAAAGTATGCAAAGTTGTTGAAGGACTTGTGTACCAATAAGCAAAGGCTCAAAGGTAATGAATTGCTAAGTGTGGGGGAGAATGCTTCGGCAATCTTACAACACAAACTCCCACTTAAGTGCAAGGATCCCGGTAGCTTTGACATTCCCGCCACAACTGGTAACACCACATTTAACAAAGCTATGTTGGACTTAGGTGCATCCGTTAATGTTATGCCTGCATATATGTATAACTCACTCGATCTTGGTCCTCTTAAAAAGGCTGGAATTGTATTGCAATTAGCCGATCGCTCTAATGTTTACCCAATGGGTATTGCTGAGGATGTTCTTGTGCAGGTTAATCAACTAGTATGTCCAGCTGACTTTTGCGTGTTAGAGATGGATGAAGGTTCACCAGACTCATCTATTCCATTGCTACTTGGACGTCCCTTCATGAAAACGGCGAAAACCATTATCGATATTGACAAGGGAACGCTAACTATGGAGTTTGATGGAGAAATAATACGTTTCAACATTTTCGAGATGATGAGATATCCTAGTGATGTCCACTCTTGTTTCTCAATAAATGTTTGAGTTGAATGGTGTTGATACTTTGGAAACCGTGCTCACTACACCCATTGATAATGGTTTGGAGTATGGTGATGATATTAAAGAAACCATTGGTTCTCTTGACTCATTACCGGAAAAATCAGCAATTAAGAATATTTCATATGATTCTTTACCTTGCAATGGTGAAAAGCTTGTGCCTTATATTTTTAAATCTCCAAAGTTAGAATTGAAACCTCTTCCAAGTCACTTAAAATACTTGTACTTGGGTGATAACGAAGAATTACCTGTGATTGTTTCTAATGAGCTTAATGAATTACAGGAGAAAAAACTTCTAAGGGTGCTAAGGACGTACAAGATGGCCATAGGATGGACAATTGCCGATATCAAGGGTATAAGCCCTGCCGTTTGTATGCATAAGATCCGTCTGGAGGACGATGCAAAGCCTACAAGGGAAGCGCAACGTAGTTTGAACCCTCCCATGATGGAAGTTGTGAAAAAGGAGATACTCAAGCTTTTGGACGTGGGTGTTATCTACCCCATATCCGATAGCAAGTGGGTGAGCCCGGTACAAGTGGTACCAAAGAAATCAGGTGTGACGGTGGTGGAGAATGATAAGAATGAACTTGTCCCAACTCGTGTGCAAACCGGTTGGAGGGTTTGTATTGATTATAGAAAATTGAATGCCACCACTAGGAAGGATCACTTTCCATTACCTTTTATTGATCAAATACTTGAACGTTTAGCTGGACACTCTTACTATTGCTTCCTTGATGGTTATTCAGGTTACAATCAGATTGTGATAGCACCGGAGGATCAAGAGAAAACCACTTTCACTTGTCCTTTCGGTACTTTTGCTTATAGAAGGATGCCTTTTGGCTTATCCAATGCTTCAGCTACCTTCCAAAGGTGTATGGTAAGTATTTTCTCAGAATATGTTGAAAACATAATCGAAGTCTTTATGGATGACTTTAGTGTCTTTGGTGATTCATTTGACCTGTGTTTGTTCAATTTATCATTAATCCTTGAACGATGTGTTGAAACAAATCTTGTGCTGAATTGGGAGAAGTGCCATTTCATGGTAACTCATGGCATAGTTTTAGGCCATATAATATCTTCTAAAGGCTTGGAAATCGATAAATCTAAGATAGACCTTATTCGTGCTCTACACCCTCCCACTACGGTGAGGGAGATACGCTCTTTTCTTGGTCATCCAGGTTTTTATCGTAGATTCATCAAGGACTTTTCCAAGATAGCATCACCACTTTGCAATTTATTGCAAAAAGATGTGGTTTTTAACTTTGATGATAAGTGTATGGCGGCATTCAATCGTTTGAAAGAATTTTTGATTTCATCCCCTATCATTAAACCACCGGATTGGAGCAAGCCGTTTGAGCTCATGTGTGATGCAAGTGATTATGCGGTTAGTGCGGTGCTTGGGAAGCGTGTGGGGAAGATACCTCATGCCATTTATTATGCTTCTAGGACACTCAATGAATCCCAACAAAACTACACAACCACTGAAAAAGAGTTGTTAGCCATTGTTTTTTCTTTAGAAAAGTTTCAATCTTATCTAATTGGTACAAAAGTTGTTGTCTTTTCTGATCATGCGGCACTTAGGTACTTTCTAATGAAGAAAGAGGCGAAACCGAGGCTCATACGATGGATTTTGCTCTTGCAAGAATTTGATATAGAGATCAAAGACAAGAAAGGAATTGAGAACACCGTTGCTGATCACTTGAGCCGTCTTGCTGTGGACAAGGAAGCTATCCCATTGCGTGAAAGTTTCCCGGATGAGCAACTATTCTCAATTTCCTTTGGAGAACCATGGTACACTGATATTGTTAATTACTTAGTGTCTACACAAATCCCAAAAAACTTGTCTCGTGTTGAGAGGGACAAACTTAAGAAGTTAGGAAACCAATACATATGGGATGATCCATACTTATGGAAACATTGTAGTGACAAAGTAATAAGAAGGTGCGTTCCCGAATCAGAATTTAATTCTATCTTGTCTTTTTGCCACTCATATGCTTGTGGAGGAAAATTTGGGAGCAAGAGAACCACTCTCAAAGTACTAGAATGTGGTTTCTTTTGGCCAACCTTGTTTAAGGATGCACATGCATTTTGTACCACATGTGATAGGTGCCAAAGAACATGCAATCTAGTTGCCCGAAATCAAATACCACAAACTATTATTCAATTTTTTGAGGTTTTTGATGTATGGGTAATTGATTTTATGGGCCCTTTTGTCAATTCTAGTGGGAATTATTATATCTTGCTTGTTGTGGATTATGTCTCAAAATGGGTGGAAGCTAAGGCCACCCCAACTAATGATTCTAAAGTTGTTTCAGATTTTGTGCAAGCAAATATTTTTGCAAGGTTCGGAATTCCAAGGGCTATAATTAGCGATGGAGGATCACACTTCAAAAACAGGTTCTTGAAAAACTTGTTAACGAAGTACAATGTGTCGCATAGGATTGCAACACCCTACCATCCACAAACAAATGGACAAGCCGAGGTTTCCAACCGGGAGGTGAAATCCATTCTTGAGAAGACGGTGAATCCAACAAGGAAAGATTGGATCATGCGACTTAATGATGCTCTGTGGGCGTATAAAACCGCATATAAGACACCTATCCGGATGTCTCCCTTTAGGCTTGTGTATGGTAAACCTTGTAACTTACCCGTAGAAATTGAGCATAAGGCATTTTGGGCTATTAAGCAATGCAATATGGAGTTGGATGGTGCTGGAAGGCAAAGGAAGTTGCAACTCCAAGAGTTAGAGGAGATTCGCAATGATGCATTTGAAAGTTCACGGATTTACAAGGAAAAGACTAAAGCATTTCATGATAGTATGATTACAAAGAAACAATTTTGCATTGGGCAGAAAGTTCTTTTGTTTAATTCTCGTTTGCAATTATTTCTGGGTAAATTAAGGTCACGTTGGATTGGACCTTTTATTGTGACTAATGTGTTTTCTCATGGTGCAGTGGAAATTCGTAGTTTAGCTACAGTAAATGAGCTTAAAGTGAATGGGCACCGGCTGAAACCATATTATGAGAACTTCTCTTTGGAAGTCGTGGAAGGAGTTAACCTTGTGGAAGTACTCCCTCTGGAGGAGTGATTGGAGTTGTAAGTCGGGCTGACGACTTCAAACCAAGCGCTAAGTGGGAGGCAACCCACCGGTTTTGTATCTTTATCTTTTTATTTTTAAGCATTTTATCTTTGTTTTTGCATATCATTTGCGGAATTTCCCACCTTGAACTTTACTTTGAATGACTTAGTTTACATTGAGGGCAATGTAAAATTTAAGTGTGGGGGAGCATTTATATGTTTGCATAGTTAGTTGATTTGATGCCTTTAGTGAAAAAATTAGGAAAAAAAACAAAACAAAACAAAATATAGAAAAATAGAAGAAAAACAAGAAAAACTTGATTTATTAACTCCAAAGTCTAGCAACTTGTGCCTTACACTAATGGAAACATCGTGGTTGTAGGAGTTGAGGAACCCATTAGTAGAGTCTATTCATATGAAAACGAACAAAATATAAGAATACATAATATGTTAGTTGTCACCATATCTCGGAGTCGTCACCATATCACGTTCTATTTTTATTTTTCATATTTATCTACTGTTTTTATAAGTGAATTGGTGGGGCATGAACATCGAATTTTTATCACTGCTAGGATGAAATAGAGTGATTGAGTTACTACGAAAAAGAAAAAGAAAATAAAAGACCGACCAATTGACCAAAAGGAATAAATATGACACTTGGATAAAGCATTATGTGTGTGTTCTCCCTGTCTCCGTCGCCTAAGCAAGCGTGGAGTGCAGGATCCAAGGGAACTATCATGTAATCTGCTGACAAGAAACATGCGCTTGGATCCACAAGATCCAATCATAATGTCTATGAAAAAAAAAATATTATTATTATTGTGTTGAATAAAATCAATCGCTGGTTCCCTTGTATATGCCAGTGAATTGATATAAAATTAAGTTTGTCGACCGCTGGTTCCCTTGCATATGCCAGCTGTGTTGATATTAGGCTAATCCCTATGGGATAGATTGGAGTGCTAGATTGGCAAAAAAGTGTTGCAAATCAAAAAATAAGTGTTGGAAAAAAGTTAACAGTGATAGTTGATAGTTCTCTCTCCTACCAGGTGCTCGCAGTCCAACTATCAGCGAGATTGAAACGCTGAACCGTTCGGCGCTCAAAAAGTGGTCTAAACGCTGAACCGTTCAGCGCTGGGAGAAAATTTTATGATCTAACGGCTGAGATTTAAAATGCCGAACCGTTCGGCGCTGTTCGGCGTTATATGGTGGTCTCGCTGCTAATCTAGCTGCTAGATTATCCATCCCATAGGACTTAGGAGGTTGTCCATGCTGACGTGGATAGCCAATCTAGCAGCTAGATATCTAGCCCATAGGACTAAGCCTTAGTATTCTGACCAGTAGCTCAATCCAATAGGGTTTTTAGGTTTGTTTTGGCAGTGACCTTCAGACAGATATGAGAAACACCGTTCACCTTAGTCAACAGTTCGCCACCATCTACTTTATATATCCATCTTCTTAATCTTTTCATGTGATTGTGGTTGATTCGATTCCGAGTATTGTGGTTGTGTTAACTTTCTGCTAAAGCTTTACTACTAATTTATGAATTGGATCTGAAAGTGGGTACTTACTCTTGTGATCATTGATAGTATGCCAAGTACAAAATGTTTAGTGTCACTTATAGACATTTCACAGGTAGTTGGAATTTGGAAGAAAAGGTTTTGTAGGTACACCTCTTGTAAACCTTCCCGAGACTATAACTCGTCCACTAGGGACACCTAGAGGTTCAAAGGCCTGTTATTCATGCTAAGAGTAATCGTATCCTCAGCGACACAGAGTTGTATGTATGTTTTATAATTATTTTGTTTGATTTGCTCGAGGACTAGCAAAGTCTAAGTATGGAGTAATTTGATAGGTGTCTAAAACACCTAATTTTATATCTAGTATTTATGCTTTCTTTTCTAAGTTTTCTTGTAAATTATGTATCTTATGTTTGTTTTTGAGTATTTAGGTACTTTGGAGTCATTTGGAACAAAGGAAGAAGAACAAGGCAAAAAGATGCAAATGTTGTTGGAGACAAATTATTTCTCATTATTTGCTTCTATTTCTTAATTTTTGTCTGAAAAGCATGTCGGGTTTAGTGATACAAATTTATGTCTGAAAAGCACGACTGCTTTAGTGATGAAGAGAAACTGTAGAGAAGAAGTGGATATGAGAACTAAGAGACGACTGCTGTTGGTGGACGAATTCAAGAGAAGAAAAGAGCGTTCACCCGATTTGAGCAAAAGAGCATAGTTGTCATCCCATGGCGAACACTATCTGGAGCCCAGTCAAAGTTAAGGGGCAACTCTATTTGGAGGAGCACTAAATACAGTGGAGCTGAGGTTAAGGGGTTATCATCTGGGTGACCCTTATCTAAAGTACTGGGGTGTCTGAATCTGGCCCATATTACCCAGATCCAGACCCAGCTTCTATATCCTAACCCTAACATTTCTCTTCCCAAATCATTAGCAGCTGAAATCGAAAAAAGAAAGCAGCCACTGCTGCTGTTGTTCCCGGAAGAGACGAGATCGAGATGCAGAGAAATTGATTGAATCTGTGATGAATTTGTGGCTAAATCAGAGATGGCAATGAGTCTGAAATCGAGAGACGGGTGAGGGTTCTTGATGAGAGATTGAGAAATTATTGCAGTTGTAAATGGAATCGAGAAGAGCAGAAGAGAAATTGGTTGAATCTGAGATGGAAATGTTGGGGGTTTGTTGTTGATTTTGGAAATGGGTTTACTGTGGTGAAGGAATTGAGACCAATTTTTAGGAAGTTGATGATGAATTCAAGCAGCAAGGTGATGTACCAGTGGATGTGGGAGATGAGTTCAGATGAATGGGCTTTTTTGTCAATTTTGAGCTTAACCGAGAATGGAGGAATTCGAGAAAGAACTGATGTTGAGATGTGAAATTAGGGTCTTGAGCTAAGCTGCAGGTGGGATTGTTGGTTTGATTGCAATGGTTCTGGTGGTGTTAAAAGCTCAGATTTCAGATGAATGGGGTTGCGTGGTGTTGTTGCTTTGATTTGATGTTGTGTTGATGGTGAGAATCAGTTAGGGAATTGGTGATATGGATTTGCTTTGGTAATGAATTTGAGGCATCGTAAGAAGCAACTGAAGCTGATAGATGACTGCAATGAGCAGTTGATGGTAGTACTGAATCTGCAGTTCATTGCAGTGGAGACTGAAGCTACAAACTGAGATGGAGTGATGGTGATGAGCTACAGGGAATGGAGGATTTGCAAATTGTGTAACTGATGCTGAACTGAGGTAGCAGTATGAATGAAGTCACAAATGAACTGGAGTTACTAATGGAATTGCAGAAGGACTGTGATAGTACACTGGAGCTGTAAGTGAGCTGCAGAATGGTTGTGGTACTGAACTAGAGCAACAAATCGCAGTGCAGCTGAATTTGTGTTGATGTTGTGGTTGTACAAGGGACTTGCAGAGCTCAAGGAAGTTGTGTTGTTGCAGCAGCTGGAGTTGATGCTTGGAGGAACACAAGCTTTTCTTTTGCAGCACAGGTAACTGAGATGGTTAAGGTTGCAATTGGTGATTGTGGTGTTGAGTTGGTTATCTGGAGCTTGATTGCAATTGCAAGTTGGTGCAATGACTTGCATGATAGGAAGTGCAGATGCAATTGGTGGCATTGGACTGAAGCTGCAGTGGTGGAAGAGTTTGTGTGTATGGCTCAAAGCTGAATTGCAGGTTATGATTGACACTGTAGGTGATCCTTGGTGTTGGTATGTAGCAGGACATGGTGGTCTGATATTGCAGTTGGAGTTGTGATTTGTGTATACAGCAGATGAGCAATGAATTGTTGAAGCTGCAGATGATGCAGTTCAAGTGCAGCTGAGATAAAGTATAGATGGACCTATACCGAGCTGATATGAGAGTTGTAATGGAGAAGCAAGAGAAATGGAAGCGGTATTGCAGTTGTGCTTGAAGTTGTTTGAGGTGGTTACCTGTGTTGGTGACAGGCAGTGCAGGTAATGGAAGTAAAGTAGCAGCTGATGTTGAATTGGAGAGAATGGAAGAGCCAAGATGGCAGCAAAGTTATGCACATCCAAGATGGCTGGCTAAGGAGCTATTATGCACAATGATTGTGCAGCAGAAGATATGGCCAGTGCAAGAGTATGGCCTAACAAGTCAGACCAGTTAGACTCTGACTCAGCTGAGTTGTTTGACTCAGCCTCTGACTCAGTCTGACTGTGATCGAGTTGACCCGTCTGACCTTGACCGAGTTGACCCATCTGACCGATGACCGGGCGGACTTTGCCGGTCACCTGAGACACTTTTCCGGCCAACTTCCGGCCATTTTCGGCGACGATTTGGCAGAGTTTTTACATGGGTTTTTCTCACTTTTGGGCCGCGTGGATTTTCATCTAATGGACTTTGAAGACTTGGACCTAATTTTGGAACAAGAGAAGCTATAAAAGAGAAGACTTCTACAACTTTTAGGATCACGTATTCTACTTGGAGCTAAGGAGAGAGCCGCTTTTGTTCACACAACTAGGGTTTGCTTTCGTATTTATTTTTCATCTTCTTTATTTGATTATTGATTATGATGAACTCCATAGCTATGAGTAGCTAAATCTTATATTATTGGTTAAGGATGTAGTCCTATATCTACAACTTGTGCTTGATTAATGCATTAGTTTTCTCTCTTGATTATCGTTCAAATGTCTATTGTTTTAATAATCACATGATTGATGTATTGTGATAGGTCTTAGATGTTTGGTTAGTTAAGTTGCCAATTAATTGAACTTGCATCCTTGTCCATAGCTATTTTAGGGTTTTTCATCAAGCGATAACCCCGAATACAAGAGCACGATATGATTACGGTTTGTAGTGATACACTCTTGTAATCATATGTAGACTTTGACATTTGTCCGAATTGTCATGCGCAATGTATGACAATTGCATTGATTAGCCTATTTCCAAAACTTAATGCTCCTGGGAATTGAACTTAATTAGCGCAAGGCGTTAGGTTATTCTTTAGGTAGAATTCACATACGCAGCTCTAATGTGTATGTTGATGAACTTAGGAAATTAATAGATTATCTTGCTCTCTTGATTCTTTAGGCTTTTGATAATAAAAGAGATTAAATTGTAATTCTAATCATGAATGCAAGCACTTGTTTAAGATAGAAGATGAATTCCTTGACCAATATCTTTCTCTCATTGATTACATTCTAGTATTTACTTTGCTTTTAATTTAATTCATATTGCTCTATAAAATCAGAAATCCCCCTAATTGGTTACTTAAGAATTTGAATACTTAATAGATACAATCGCCTCTCCGTGGAAGCGAACTCTTTCTTATCATATACTTTAGGAAAGTGAATTTATTTTTGACGCATACGACAGCGATCAATTGTTTTCTTGTTGTTATAGCTACGGATTTTCAACAACGATGATACTAAACTTACAACCTTTGGGATCATTGGAGTACTTGGAAGTGACAAAGATTTCGAGTAATGTTGAAGATTAGGCATGTGGAATAGGAGCTACAAAAGTTAATTTATTTATTTTTTGTATTCCATATGTATTAATAGTTTTGTCACTAAAATTGACAAAAGGGGAGATTGTTAGAGCATTGATCGGTCGAACTCGCATGCGTTGCTATCTCAAGTATGTTTGTCAATGTTAGTGATCAATACTATAAGTCTTGATTTCTAGCCTATATAGCTAAAGGTCTCGGACTAGGATAGAAAGTATAGTTGAGCTCAAGACTCCATGACAATCATCATACAAGACCAAGGACTACTTAAGGAACTGGTGGATCTTCATCGACTAAATCTGTCACTCAAAAATCTATCTACTCTATCTCCTATTCTTGAGACAAAAGTCGTTTTGATATATAAACTTTCATTATACACATTTGCTATTTCGAGTCGAGTGTAACTCGCCTATCTATTTCTCGAAATATGTGTTGGTAAGCTTTCGCTTTAGCCAAATTCATCTTTACCTAGTGACGAATATCATGTTATGTTTCAATCACTTTGGAAATTGCTCTGATGAAAAATGGTATGTGTATAACGGCTATATAACGTCCTCTGAGAATGTTTCAACGATTGAAACGAGAGTTTAGATTACATAACCATTGGTAGGATGTAAGCATTGTTGTGGAAACACATATATGTATAAGTCCTTATTCCTTGAACCAAAGTTTGCGAACTTTGTTGATCATGAGAAACGGAATGTGGCGTGAGCCAAGTCCGCGAACTCAGTCCGCGAACTGGCGGAAGTTCTCGACCCGAAAATTTCTGCTGGAGTTTGTGAACTCCTTCTGTGAGCTTAAGTCCGCGAACCCAGTCCGCGAACTTGAGCAGGTTATATCTAAAATCGGTTGTTCTTGAACTCATGTTTATATAAACTACGAAATGCTTTTGCAAACCGTGGCTATAAAGTTCATGAACTGATTCGAGTGAATCAAACCGTTTTTGCTTCGATTGTGTCTTGTGTAGTTACATAAGATCTAAGAAATTGAACAACTCTCTAACTAGTTCATTTGAGTCATTTGAACTAGTTATGGTGAAGAAGAATATGGTGGATATGAAAGTAATCATATGGCTAACCATTGTTAACTATTGTTGAACCAACAAATGTTAATGTTTGGGAACGGCTACATAAACCCAAAATTGGGCATTTCATTTGTGTGTAACAAGCTAAGTTTTCAATCCAACAGTTGAGAAATATTAGCTTGAATCTAATCAGGTTTTCATCTAACGGTGAATATTGAATGCTTTGTTACCAAACTAACATTGATTACAAACCCTGATTTGAAAGATTATATAAAGGAGAACTCTAGAAACTGGGAAACCTAATCCCCACACCTTACGTGTGATACTAGTTGCATATCTAGAGTCGATTCTCCTTTAACCTTTGGTTTCTTCTTCTAAAACCTGGTTAACGACTTAAAGACTTCATTAGGATTGTGAAGCCAGACCGATACTACTTTTCTTGTAGTTGTGTGATCTGATCTTTCATCTTATATCGTTACGAGTACTAATTGGCTCGAGATTTATATATCCGATATGAAAGATAGAAAAGTAATCACCAACACTTCGTCTCATCGTTTGTGATTCCACAATATCTTTTTTCGTTGCGTCGATTAGGATTATTATGAGGTGATTGATAATACTAGGCTGTTCTTCGGGAATATAAGTCCGGTTTATCAATTGGTTCCTGTTCACCTTGATTTATCAAAAGACGAAACAAAACTCGTAGGTATATTCGTGACAGGCGGATTTATCTATTACCGTAAACTTTTCTGTGTGATACAGATTTGTTTATTAAAGTCTTCGACTTTGGGTCGTAGCAACTCTTAGTTGTGGGTGAGATCAGCTAAGGGAATCAAGTACGTAACATCCTGCTGGGATCAGAGATGTAGGAGCATAACTGTACCTTGGATCAGTGTGAGATTGATTGGGGTTCAACTACAGTCCAGACCGAAGTTAGTTTGGAGTAGGCTAGTGTCTGTAGCGGCTTAGTACAGTGTGCGTTCAATCTGGACTAGGTCCCGGGGTTTTTCTGCATTTGCGGTTTCCTTGTTAACAAAATTTTGGTGTCTATGTTATTTCTTTTCCGCATTATATTTTGTTATATAATTGAAATATCACAGGTTGTGCGTTGTTCAATCAATTAGAATATCCGACCTTTTGGTTGTTGATTTAAATTGATTGACACTTGGATATTGGTTTTTGGTACCATCCAAGTTATCTCTCTAGTATTTGATAAAGACTCGCAGATTTCTATTTGCTTGAGTATATATCAAATCGAGAGATTGAGATATAAACTCTTTGATATACTTTTCATCTAGATTGAGTCTGACTGTCTAGTTGATTCTCTAGAAAGTATATTGGAGTTTATCCATACAGATTGCTAAGCGAAATATTGGGTGTGGTTGTTGTACCCCAACTTTTTCACATTACGCCATTTTTAGTGATTAGCAACTGCCAGTTTCAGTTGCAAAAATCGGTTGCAACAGAGTCGATCTATTACGAAAGTCGATGTTGCAACATTTCGCAACAGTTTTAAACTGTTGCAATTCAAATTTTTTGCAACAATTGTGAAATTATTAAAGCATACCAACATCTCAAACTATGACCACAACATCATCATGACCCATATGCCTGTGAACAACGAGATGCAACAAAACCTGTAAAAGAGCATTGCCTCCATGAAAAACTCAAAAGAGAACTAACACTAAACTTCTCACAAGGGAAAAAAACAAAAACCTAACAATGACCTTGAACATAAATACAAGCTAAGACAAACTTAAAACTAAAAGCCCTTATCTCTCCTTGGAGAAACATTAAATTAGACCTAGAAACTAAACCCACCTAATGATAACAATTATGCTTAAGTTGTTAACATTGAACTTAATATTTAAACTTAAATATATTATATAGAACGAATCTTAGCTAGAAACTATGATATATATGTACCAAAATTAGTAGTTATAAGAATAATACCCGAATCATTTCCAGCTTGAACTGAAACTGTCTCTGCATTTGCTAACCCTACTATATACCCCAAATCACCAACAATAAATCATTACCAAAATCCTAAAAAATCTAACCCAACAAAATCAAAACAAACCCAAATCATAACTCAAAAGTAGAAGACCAGTTGTGTTGATTGTTCTTACCAGAGTGTTTGAAGGAGTTAGCGTTATAGAGATTGTTAGGTTCTTTACTGATCGGAACCATCCGATTTTCATGATCCCTCAAATCAAAAACCCTAATACTGTTACCATTTTCATGTTAACCTAACATAAAAGGGGTTTCACACAAAATCAGATTCAATCAAACCCAGAATAAAAAATCAAACATGAGATAAAATCAAGCGAAACACTTCATTATACTTAAAGGAAATGAGAAGTTTAGGGATTTTCTTCTTCTTTGTGCAGAGTTTTTGGAGACTAGAGAAGAGAAATTGAATCCTAAAACAACTTTTATACGTAAACCTCAAAACCCTAAGTCCGAAAATAAATTGGTCGGTTTGATTTGGGATTTGAGATCCCTGAAATCACCAAATCATTCGAATTTCAGACATGAGAGAAGAGAACGAGAGAGAGAGAGAATGGGAATGAGATTTTTGTTCGAAAGAGAAAAAGATAGAGAATGAGATAGGCTAAACCTGAGTCAGTTTTAAAGCTGACTATCTGAATAGGCTGAAACCGAGTCATCTTGAAAGTGTGGGTAGCCACACTCACGAGTCGCACGCGTACATCTCCAATCTGTTTCGAATTGTAACAAAGTCAAACACTTGCGAGTTTTGTAATTGAAATAAATTGTTACAAAATTTTCGCAACTGAAAATTCGCAACAAGGGATAAGCTGTTGCGAATTCTAATTACTAATCCTTGAATTTGGTATAGCGATTGCAACTGTCTATGTTATGACTAATAACCTCATCCAGATTCTTGGTATTACCAGACCAACCTTCCTCCATCCTAATTCTCTTCCCATGTTTATGGACCACTTCCTCTCTCACCCTTGCACTATTAATATTTACCTGTAACATACCTTGAGTGTCGCAGCCAACAACAGTAACTGGTTGGGAGTTCTCTAAAGAAATATTCCTCATGTTGTTGTCTTTATCTTGCTGATTTATAGTAACTGTTTCCTTTGTCACTGACACCGTAAATTGAGGAGGATTCTCATTAAATGAACTTGCGTGCATCTGACCAACTTCATTTAAAACAGCTGCAGCTTCATTCATGTGAGATACTCGAAGAGACAATCATTGCATGTTGAGTTTCTTGTTCCTATTGAACCTGAGAAGCATTGATGTTGGCAGTTTTAACTCCTCGAGTATCTGGGTTTGTCCATGAAAGTGGTTCCAATATTGAACTTGGGAATGATATCCTCTCTGTTGTTGAAGAAGATAACTTGTTATTGTTTCACATTCAAGTTCTTTGTCATCTATTGCATTTTTCATCCAAAATCCCTTACAGAGAGGATCTCCGACATCAATTAAAACTAGAGCCTTTTGAACTTTACCTTTTGGGACAATGCAATCTGGAGGGTCTAGTTCTCTAACCTCACCCATGTCTTTAGCTATTCCTTTAACAATGACTGGATTTGCAAACCAGGTTGCATGTTATAGAGACAAATCTAGAATAACTGCTTTGTTAAGTCCACTGCACTTTTCGGTATCTTTGGATTCCATGGCTCTAAAACCAGTAAATATCCTTCCAGAAACCAAGGTCTAAACTTGAGAACAATATCGTACTCTCCTTGAGTATGGAACTTTATCAAGTAACAGTCATTATCCTCCTTTTTGATAAAGATATCCTTACTTTTGGGCCATAATTTCTTTAATTCTTTATCAAGTTCACCTACCGTATATATTTTGGAAGAGTATGCCTTACCCAGGTAACTGAACTTGAATTGAGATGCACCTTGAAGCAAATCCTCTGTAGATATCTCTGGTTATTTCAAAACTTTAAGTATCTCAGTTATAGACGTAAATTCCATTTTTTCCTGAACATCTCTAACCTCAGAATCCATTAAAGACAAACTTATCTTAAAAGAGGGGAAGTGGGAGAAAGAAACGAGGTGAAGAAAGAATATAAAGAAATTTCTGCCTTTATATTGATGGATGAATGACTTACACTTGGAAGATTTCTTATTACAACAGCCTAGTTTAGAATTACGGTTAAACTTTAGACGGCTTTTATGTCGGCTGTCGGAGAAAAAGAGTGAATAGATGAAGAGAAAAACTATTTTAAGAAAACTGTAAAGTAGATATGGATTAAAAGGTGGGTATTTGATCTTCTCGTGCAATTCAGTCATCAAAACTGGAGCCACTAGAATAAGTAGGGAAGGATTACAGGACAATCATGCAAAACTGCTCCAACATCCAAAGCAACCTCCAAGCACATCGACCAGGACCTAGAAAGAAGAGTAGGAAAAGACATTAGAATTTAAATAAAACCATACCATTGATGGAAGAAGGTTAAAATTGTAACATGCAAGAATGAAATTTTAAGATCAGGAGAGAAGAATCAAAGGAATTTTTGTCTGAGTCAAAAACGAGTCATTCGCCGAGTCGTTTTGTAGATTTGATAAAACTGGTTGCTGGCAGTTGGGCACTTCGGCACTTCCGCGTGGGACCTTGAAAGTACTGTTGCAGTATGTATGACAAGCTCAAACAATTTAAATTTTGAATTTGGAATCATGAAGACCAAAACTTCTGACGCGTCATCAATTCCCGCCGAATACCAAAAATTAATCCTAAAGTTGGTACCGAAATACTGAAACTCATCATCCTCAAAACGCAGAAGCAACAGAAAGAGAGACAGAGAAAAACGATGGATCTAAAACAAGCAGGTTCTTCACTTGATTCTCTCATATCCTCCTTCAATACACGAATCCTCGAGCTTCAAGAATTAGTCATTGGTCGCAACAGTAAGTTCAAAACCAAACCCTAACTTTTCATTTTCCACTCTTCTGCTAAAACCAAACCCTAATTTCTTTGATTCTTTCATTTTTTTTTCCAGTGTATGCTGCTACTAGTATATCAGATCTAACTGCAGTTGATACGGCAGTTAAAGCTATGGAATTTCAGATGGAAGCTATCAAAAATCGATTGAGAGAAGAAGCTCAAGCAATTCCTAAAGCTAAAGTCTCTCTCTCTTCTGTCTGTAAATTCTTTCAATTTTCCGTTCGAAACCCTAATTGATTTGGTATCTCACATCGCTCTCTTTCGTAATTTTGATATCAGAAGCTGATTGATATGTCTCTGCGCCAACAAAAGAAATTAGAGCATATGTTTGCTCATATGCCCTCAAAATTATCCCAAAATCTCATGATTCCAACTTCGAATCTTAATAGGTACAGATTACTGTCGTTTCTTTTATTTGACCGCAAATTGAATTTTTGGGTGGCTAATTATTGGATTGTTTAGCCAAATGCAAGACACGTCTTCTTACAACCTTCCCATTGGGGGTTTGAAACTTGAGGAGGATCAGCCTGCTGCTGTACAGCCTAAGGTAATAATTATTATTTACTACTTGGCTAATCGTGTTGAAACGTCGATTTTTGAAGAAATGATGTAAGTCACCATGTTTCATTGTGCAACACTTGGTAGATGAGGTTCGTGAAGAGTTTTTGTCTAATCATTTGATTGATTGTAGGATTACTTGTAGATTATTACAGTCTCTATAGGTTTTTCACGCCACTTATATGGATTTAAGAGAATTTTTCCAACATAGAAACATTTCCTGTTTATAATACAAGTACTCGTAGAGTGTTCTTGAATTGTTGACCTGTTGGCATCTGAACCATCTGTATGGTCGGGAGGAAGTTTTCAACGTCACGTATTGATTTGTTTGTTGTCCTTTCAATCAAACACTTAAATGGGTGCAACTTGTTTTCCTCGGATGACTGAATTCAGTGTATGGGTTTTTGGTCTGAGACACATCATATTGAGGTCGTTATATTATGAAAACACCAACTAGGAGTTGGCCCTATTGGTTATCCCCAAGGGGCTCAGTACATTTACTCTATTGTTAAGTTTTGGTGTGAATCTGCCTCTGGCAGGTGAAAAGCTTAGAACCATTGTGAATAGGGAGTTCAAAGGGGCCTGTTTCTCACATCTCTGAGATGCATAAAAGTTAACCTGTTTATGTGTATTTTAATTGGGATGTATGCGAGACAAACTCAAACTACTTTGATAGCTAGGGAACGGGAGGACTTAATGATGAGAAACCTTGTTATTCTGTGTTGATATTAACTCCACCAATTTTTGTTATTGTTGCAGGAGAAAAAGGGCCGCGGCTCTGCACCACTATGGTATGTCACTGCTGAGGAGCTTGACTCATTATCAGCGTACGTACATCCTTCCTTATTAGTTGAAAAATAAGCTCATTTGGGAGTTCAAATTGCTTTTCAAGCAATCCTCTATATCATTTTCCAAGTCTCGCAAGATACTTCGTCGGATATGTTCAATGAAAATTAATTTGCATATTGTTAAATCTAGTTGTGTTTTGTTATTTTTAACATTCTTTACCCATTTCAAAGATTTATATAATCAATACTACTCCACCTTGCAGTTATATGAAGGGGAGACTCACTCTGGACAAAGTGAATGCAGCTATTAATGACATGGCTGCCTATGCAGAGACAAATGCTCAACTTATATCAGCTCCAAAGAAGAAGGTTCTTATCCTATCCTTATTTCTGATGTGATCGTAGCTTTTGTTTGCTGGGTTGCTGACTAGCATATTTTACATTCATGAAGCTAGCGGAGAATACGTGGGAAAAGGCTCTTGTAAGTAAACTCTATCAATCTTGTAAAAGTTATGTTTAGTTATGGTATGGCAATGGATATTTCTTCCTTAACGAGGATAAGTGCTTAGAAGTTCACAAGAAATCCCCTACATAAATAGCACTTTGATAGCTTCTGTTTTGTGCAGTCCCACACCAACGAAAGGATCTTAGGTAGTGCTATTTGTTAAGCCACTTGTAATATCTGTACCCAAACTGCACTATCCCGTCCATGGGGTATTAAAGGTCCATCCGATAGGAAATTAAATTGTTAAACACCACAATATGATCTTGTGATCTTGCTCGCTCACGTTAGAGGTAATTTAACAACATCATGCTTGGGGTCATAGGTCACTGGGATTTTGAATGCTTGAATGTGGCTTGCAAATTAACTGGCAGACATAGATTATGATTTCTGAAACTAATGTCATAACATCATGCAGGAACTAAGAGATATTGCAATGACAGAAGCTGTAAAAGGAAAATTCTTCTTCGTGGAGTTAGACATAAAAGGACCTTCTCTGAAGCTTGACAATACTGGAAAATCGATTTTAACTGTGAGTGATCTTATAACCGCTAGTTGCCACGTTACCGAATTTCTGCAAGATGGTTTGTGTCCTACGTATAAATCTTTTCCTTATCCACATGGAGGTTTATTAGTTGTTTACATTGTTCTGTTTATTCTTAATCGTGATCTGCATTTAGCAAAAACGCATCATATTCTGATAGTTTATGACCTTAGTGTTTGGGTTAGTTATCATAACCAAACACTATTTGAGAAATATTTACATTATGTTTCTGTGATTTCACAGGTTCTTCGTCATCTTGGTCGCATTAACGAGACTAGAATTGGGCATCATCGTGTTATCATCTTATCTAAGCCCCAGTGATTTGCAGCATTCTAACTTTTCACTGTAAGAACTCGTACAATCTTGTTTTCCAAGAGAATGGTTTGATCTTATTATTGCAGGATGTGTGCTTTCCGTTTTATGCACACACAAATTTGTTCAGTTTGTCTCCCTGAAAGGAATATAAGTATTACATATAGATGTGAAACTCTTTCTATTCATTATGTGGACTCTGGGACTCTAGGAGTCTTCCACAAGAGATCGGATAGGTCCTCCTGCACTATTGTTAGACATTGTAAGTTATACTAAAGCAAATTGACAAGAACAATAAGCGACTCAAATTTTGTTTCATACCTTGATGAAAATGTCTTTCATATTATGAAGCTGGACCTAATGCTTTTGTTCTTTTTACTCCTATTAGAGCAATCACAGTGGGCGAGTATAACCAAATATTTGGTCAAAAAACGAGACACAGCCGACAGGCGGGTGTATAGTTAACGCCCCACACCAGGCGTGCATAAAGTCCCCGCCCCACACCAGGCGTGTTTTATACCTCCGCCCCATTTTTTTTTGTTTTTTTTGTTTTTTGGAATCTCATCGGGCGTACGTATAGTTTACGCCCCACACCAGGCGAACGTATAGTGCACGCTCGACCAAATTTAGTCTTCTACCCGTAGCGTCACACACCAGACTAAACCAAAATTTGGTCGTTTTTTTTTGTCTTTAATCTTTGGTTATACTCGCACCACTGCAGTTGCTCTTAGAGATCTCAAACAGGAACAGTAACGAGCTTAAATTATTGCATCAAATCCTGTTTGTGTGTGCACAAACTGGAACCGACCAATGCACATCCCAAATGGGTTTTTAGGATACTTAAATTCATGTCCTCAGGATAAGAACCTTGATAATCATGACTACTGCATTAGTCAGTTTCTTAAGTGTTTCATAGTTGTTTGCCGTTTTTTTATTGCCTTGGATAGCTTTTTTCATTTTTTAAAAATGTTTGTTGCACGAAGATTGTTTCAGACAGTTAGAATGTGTTATAAGATTTTAAAAAAGAAAAAAAACACTTTTAGAGAATAGAGTAGATTCTATTTTACTGACAAGATAATCTGGGAAGTTAGTATAAGAATGTTGTTACAGAAAACTTCAATCCTTGCTATATTAGACCTTCAGTGAGGTCAATATTGGTGCCTCTGGGCATAATTTGTGCCTGTCATTGTCTTAGGTATACTGAGAAGCTATATTAGCTTTTTTCTTAGCACACCTGATCAGTATACCCCTCACTAAGAACACATTAAAGCCAGAATGTTTTACAGCTTGTCTCACACATCCAGCAGTTGAGAGTAATCAACTAAAATTTTCATCTTTTACTTACAACTAGTAGGTACTAATCTCCTCCATGCCTTGTCTGACAGTGAGTATTTGATGTACAAGGTTTGGCTTTTATGAGCAGAAAGGATTATCAGCGATTGAACAAAGATTTCCACCATGAGCGCTTACCAACGACCTTGGATATGTTCTTCCGCGCTTTTGCCTTTGAATACTTTGCTTTTTTATCTGCACTGGCTATTTTCTTTTCCATTATTGCCACAGCTTTGAGTCTTTCACGCTCCAGCTTTTCCTGTTTGGTCACAGCCATTCATCATCAATATTCAAATATCAGGAAAGATAATTTTTTTATTAAAAGACAACCCTGCAGGAGCAAATGTCACCTCAGTTTCGCTCTTGGCTTTTTTCTCTGCACCGGATAGTTTCTTTTCTATTTTCGCCATCGCTTCGAGTCTTTTACCCTCCAGCTTATCCTGTTGGTCACAGCCATTCATTATCAATATTCAAATATCAGGAAAGATCAAATGTTTATTAAAAGACAACCCTGCAAGAGCAAATGTATATGTACTTCACCTCAGTGTCGCTCAGGAATTTTCTTGCTAAATCAACCTCTTTCAAGCGCCTTGCATCGATTGAATCTTCTTTCTTTTTCCAACTGTCACATACAAATATTATTAACAGTATATACTTAGCTTAAAAGCTTCATGTAGTTAACTAGAGCAGCAAATGACCAGTCTGGTAGTATACTTACATTTTATTGAATACAGCAGATCTAGCTTCCTTCCAGTCTTTAGGTTTCACCTCAACCTTTCTGTTCCAGATTCGAGAAAAGAAGTCAGGTTTCACCTCAACCTTTCTTCCCCAGACTGCAGAAAAGAAGTCATAGGAGAATTCCTTCCCTGTAGATTTAGCTTCCTTCTCGTCGTCAAATTTCGCCTCAGCCTTTTTTTCTGTACATAAAACACGAATCACCATTGAATGAGACTAACCAATTACTAAATCGGATAACACCAGAAATACAAAATGCATGATTACGAAAAAGAAGAAAGCTAAAACCTCTCAGAACTTACGATCTGTTGCCATTGGAGAGCTCAACATTGAATTTGACTCGTAAAAGGGATTGGTAGAAGAACTACTGGCTGAAACTGTTGATGGTTCACATGTAAGGAACTTTCTGTTGCGTGTTCTGACTGATCTTCCCATTGTGCAGGAATTGTTTTTAATAGACGAACCATCTATAATTTTTAAAAAAATGAAATCTTTAACTTAGCCAAGTGTTCTGATACAATAAATGCCCGAATGAAATTAGAATAAGTAATCAAGATGATCGTAACATTTACCTGTAGAACCTTTACTTGACCTAGTTAGTGGAATGATATTTTCCTCCCCTTCCTCCTCTTCTTCTTCTACTATTTCTTGTTTAGCACTACTTCTGTATGATGCATATTCATTAAAGCGATCATCTTTATCCCTGGTAACCCAAGTTTTCATCTGGAAATACAGAGTCAGAGACAGATTATGAACCAAGTAAAACCAGATTTATATATACATCAAGAACTTAGTTAAAAACCCATGACAAGAAAAATTCAAGAAGATAAAGAGAGTAGTGAAATGAACCTGCTGGTTTAATTCTGGATTATTATGAAACCCGTACTGATTCTTGTCTGCAGATATGAGCGAAGAAGCAAAAGAAGAGGTAGAAGAAGATACCAGTAACGCTTCTGTTGATGATGTGCTGCGTAAAGGTGATGGAGAAGGTGGTGATTCTGACGCAATAGGAAAAGATAGATTACTATTACTAAATGTTGCCCAACTACCTCTTCTATTCGACATATCTTCAGAAACTCGTGAAACGCTGTTTCTTGGTTCTGTAATACTGTTTCTTGAAACCTGATCAACTGGTGATGGTGATGGAGATTCATACACGGAAGCCATTGATGATGATTCGAACCAATCGTTGTTTCTAATACCTATTGGTCTTCTTGTTAAATCAAGAGTTGGTGGAGGAGATGCAGTACTACTTGATGATGATCTTGTTCTTCTTGACATTTTGCTGTTATACTTTCTTGAAGACATGTTGGATTTTGTTGTTTTTGCAATATATTTTTCTTGAGGGAGCTTATAAATTCGTTAAGTTTAGCGATTTCGATCAAGTTTTTGAAGCTCTGAAATCTATATCAACTTTGTCGGCTTTATATAGGCACTTCTTGCCCTTCGTACAGAGAGAACAAGAAGGACCTTGTTTGTGACTTGAAACGTTAGAGCTGGATAAGCCCATTAGGGAATTCAGCTCAACTATCAAAACGGAGCCCAATCCAGAGAGGGTCCAAGCTACATCTTACTAGGGGTGTGCAGAATAACCGAAACCGCGGATTTCACCCGCAACCGTCTGCAAAATTGTGGGTGAAAACCAATCCGCAAGAGTCTATGGGCCGGACACGGGTGAGTTCTCAAATCCGCAAGGTTTAGCGGTTTGGTTGCGGTTGGTTTTGTAAATCCGCGGATTCACCCGCACTGTAGGGTAGTAAGGGAACTTAATAAAGTTACTAATGATAATATTGGAAGTTTTAGTTTTATATATAAACTTCTTTATCCTGATAGAAACTCAGAAACCTAAATCGATGATTCAAAACCCTCATGTCTCTCTTCCATGATTCCTACTGGAAACGATAATTGAAGTAGGATTTTTGCAAGATTTCTCCTGCGACTGCGAGAGTTGATTCATCTTCTCCTTCTGTCAATTTCACCTTTACTCAAACCAGAAATATCAAGAAATCGGTAAGGTTTTTCTTCTTGTTGGTCTTACTTACATTTTTTATTCTTTTCTTGAATGAATTAGTTAGATTCCTCTGCGATTTAAGTCATGAATTCTTTTGATTGTTGTTCGACATCACATGATTATGTGCACCTGAAGATTTCATGAAACCCTATTACAGTGTTGGGTTCAGTAAATAAATTTGATTTCGTTTTTTCAAAACAGAAAAAATTAAGAAATTGGTATGGGTTTTTGGTATTCAGTGAGTTGATTCTTTTACTTGCATTGAGTGATTGATTTTCTTGAATTAAAAAATTGGAAGAATTGGATGTGGATTATTAAGTGGTATTCAGTGAGTTGATTCAAAACCTAATTACAGAATTTTGTTTTGAATGCTAGTTGTTTATATTTGTTTGAAGTTAGAATGTGTTGTCCTTGCTATGTTCATTTACCTAATGTGTTCAATTTTTTTTGTAGATGGCTTCAACTACTGAGGGACCTTCTATTCCTGTTAACAATCCTGATGAGACCATTGGTACAACTACCCCAGCAACCGTCGAGAGCATAGCTACAGCTACAGTGACAGCTACGACATCTCAGGTTGAAGTTTCAAAGCCTCCTAAAGCTTCTGGTAAGAAGCAATCAGATTGCTGGCAACATTTTAATAAGCGTCTTGATCTTAAGACACCTAAAGTTGAATGCAAGCATTGTAAGCAGAGGTTCTCATGGGGTAAAGACACTATAGGGGGTTCCAACTCTCATGGAAAAACAAATATGAACAACTATATAAAGAAAAGAAAGTGTTCTCAATTCACTCCACCTAGTATGCAAACTTAGTTCCAGGACTTTTAAGTTAAAACTGTTCGCATACTGGTATGCAAATTTGGTTTCCGGACCTGAATCATACCACAATATTTTGCGTACTAGGTATGCATACTGTGATGTATCCAGACAAGGGTTTTTGTTCTAAACTCCCTTTTCAATCATTGAAACATTCTTAGAAGACAACAATGACTGTCTCACACAAACCATTAGCTTATAAGCAATCTTCAAGTGATCGAATGATCATTACGAAAATTTCCGAGTCGACATCAAATGACTGTCCCACACAAATCATGTAAGATGTTTCAAGGCAATTTCCACATGATCATCTTTTGACTTATTATTTAGTTTCCAACACATAAATTATTTCCAACTAAACTCGTCAAGAATAATGATGAATGTAGCTAAAGTAAAAAGCTTCCAACACATATTTCGAGAAATAGATAAGCGAGTTAAACTCAACTCGATATATCAAATGCGTATAATACGAAAGTCTATATCGATATACGACTTAGTCTCATTAGCAGATAGAATTGTTAGAGCATTGCTCGGTCGAACTCGCATGCGTTTCTATCTCTAGCATGTTTGTCAATGTTAGTGATCAAAACTATAAGTCTTGATTTCTAACCTACATAGCTAAAGGTCTCAGACTAGGATAGAAAGCGTAGTTGAGATCAAGACTCCATGTCAATCATCATATAAGACGAAGGACTACTCAAGGAACTGGTGGATCTTCATCGACTAAAAGGTATGTGGAGACTTGAACTTATCTGTCACTCAAAAGTCTATCTATTCTATCTCCTACTCTTGAGACAAAAGTCGTTTTGATATATAGACTTTCATTATACACATTTTCTATTTCGAGCCGAGTTTATCTCGCCTATCTATTTCTCGAAATATGTGTTGGTAAGCTTTCGCTTTAACCGAATTCATCTTTACCTAGTGACGATAGCTATGTTATGTTTCAATCACTTTGAAAATTGCTCTAACGAAAAATGGTCTGTGAATAACGACTATATCCGTCCTCTGAGAATGTTTCAATGATTGAAATGAGAGTTTAGATTACATAACCATTGGTAGGATATAAGCATTATTGTGGAAACACATATATGTATAAGTCCTTATTCCTTGAACCAAAGTTTGCGAACTTTGTTGATAAAGAGAAATGGAAGTGGCGTGAGCCAAGTCCGCGATCTGGCGGAAGTTCTCGACCCGAGAATTTCTGCTGGAGTTTGTGAAATCCTTCAATGAGCTTAAGTCCGCGAACCCAGTATGCGAACTTGAGCAAGTTATATCTAAAACCGGTTGTTCTTGAACTCATGTTTATTTAAACTAAGGAATGCTTTTGCAAACCGTGGATATAAAGTTCATGAAGCGATTCGAGTGAATCAAACCGTTTTTGCTTCAATTGTGTCTTGTGTAGTTACATAAGATCTAAGCAATTGAATAACTCTCTAACTAGTTCATTTGAGTCATTTGAACTAGTTATGGTGAAGAAGAATATGGTTGATATGAAAGTAATCATATGGATAACCATTTGGTTGACTTGTTGAACCAACAAATGTTAATGTTGGGGTAGGGTTCATAAACCCAAAATTGGACATTTCATTTGTGTGTGACAAGCTAAGTTTTCGATCTAACGGTTGAGAAATATTAGCTTGAATCTAATCAGGTTTTCATCTAACGGTGAATATTGAATGCTTTGTTACTAAGCTAATATTGATTGTAAACCCTGATTTGAAAGTGTATATAAGGGAGAACTCTAGCAACTGGGAAACCTAATACCCACACATTCTGTGTGATACTAGTTGTGCTAAGCTAGAGTCGATTCTCCTTTAACCTTTGGTTTCTTCTTCTAAACCAGGTTAACGACTTAAAGACTTCATTGGGATTGTGAAGCCAGACCGATACTACTTTTCTTGTAGTTGTGTGATCTGATCTTGCATCTTCTATTTTTACGAGTACGATTGTAATAATTGGCTTGAGATTTTATATCTCCGATAGGCAAGATAGAAAAGTAATCACAAACAAACTTCGTCTCATCGTTTGTGATTCCGCAATATCTTTTTTCGCTGCGTCGATTAAGATTATTGTGAGGTGATGGATAATACTAAGTTGTTCTTCGAGAATATAAGTCTGGTGTTATTGATTGGTTCCTGTTCACCTTGATTTATCAAAATACGGAACAAAACTCGTAGGTATATTCGTGGGAGACGGATTTATCTATTACCATAGACTTTTCTGTGTGATACAGATTTGTTTATTAAAGTCTTCGATTTTGGGTCGTAACAACTCTTAGTTGTGGGTGAGATCAGCTAAGGGAATCAAGTGCGTAGTATCCTGCTGGGATCAGAGGCATATGAGCATAACTGTACCTTGGATCAATGTGAGATTGATTGGGGTTCAACTACAGTCCATACCGAATTTAGTTTGGAGTATGCTAGTGTCTATAGCGGATTAATACAGTGTGTGTTCAATGTGGACTAGGTCCCGGGGTTTTTATGCATTTGCGGTTTCCTCGTTAATAAAATTCTGGTGTCCGTGTTATTTCTTTTCCGCATTATATTTTGTTATATAATTGAAATATCACAGGTTTTGCGTTGTTCAATCAATTAGAATATGCGACTTTTTGGTTGTTGATTTAAATTGATTGACACTTGGATATTGGTCTTTGGTACCATCCGAGTTATTCCTTGTATTTGATTAGAACTCGCAGTTCCTGCTTGAGTAAATCAAATCAAGAGAGAGATATAAACTCGTTGATATACTTTTAATTCATTGAGTCTTGTTGATTCTCTTAAAAGTATATTCGAGTTTGTCCATACAAATTGCTAAGTGAAATATTGGGTGGTGCTGTTAGACCCCCGCTTTTTCAATATGTATCATAGCAGGCGAACACTTTTAAGACCTTACAAGTCTGTGTTTCTAGCGATCTGATTATGGACGAATCTATCTCTAATAACGCACCAGTTCAGAAATTAGCAGATGTTTATAAAAGCTTGGATTCACCTGAGAGATCTGTCATATCTAAGTCAATATCTAAACATTCTCTTGATGTAAAAATTGTAGATTGGGAAACTCTCCTAGAAGAACAGTTGGATGAACTTTCTGATGAAGGTGATTCAGATGTTGATAGAGATGTTGATGAGGAAGTCTCAGAGTATGTTAAGTTTATGGATTCGTGGAATATGAAGAAAATTACAACTTCTCATGTCTCACCTCTGCTGACTCCTCTCTGTCGATAAAACAAGAAGTTGAGAAGATGTTACACAGGTGTTTATTTCTCGAATCATTCTAACGAATCGATCCTCAAGGATTTTGAGGAAAACCTACGTATGAAGTCACTTGAATGTGATAATCTTTATTAAAAATACTTCTTGTTGGAAGAGAAACTTGCAGAATCTGAAGCAAGATATGAATCTCAACAAAAATGTTTTGATGACAAAGAACTTAGTCTTCTTGCCAAAAACAAATCCTTGGAGACTAACCTTGCAGCTTCTCTTGATAAAGTGAAATCACTTGAAGAGAGTCTGAGAAGATTCAATTCTAGCTCTACAAAATTGTCTTCTATGATTGGAGCATGTAAAGAACATCGTGATACACGTGGTCTGGGCTATAAAGGAATATACGCTCCAAAAACTGGTAAGATCAACTTTGTTAAGGCTATCGATAATTCTTCATGTGAAAAAAATTTCGCAGCTGGTAATGCGCCTAAAAACAAGGAGTCTACTTCTTCAAAATCTACTCACACGAGAACGGTTAAGAATAAATCCTTTAACTGCTATTTCTGCGGAAAGAAAGGACATTCTGAGCGAAGATGTCGGTTTCGTTTAAGGAATGAAAAACTTCACAACATGCTTGCATGGATGTCTAAAGAAGTTATCAAACCTCTCTCTCACATTATTGGAGTAAAAGGCATTTTCGACAATCAAGAAAACTACTATGATAAATATTTTCTTAATTGTGCTTTTGAAACAAAAAATGGTAGAAGGAAGAATGGTTAAGGAGTAACTGACTTCTTAAATAACTCTGAAAAGAGGAAAAGACATATGAGAAAGAAAGAAAAGTCAAGGTTCTTGACTCTCCCTGGAGAAGGCCGCAATTCCAAGAATTCAGCTCCAGATTGCTTACATATCAATAATCAAGTCTCAGAACTAAAGGTAAGCATAAACAGACTCAAACGGGGCATCAAAAAATCATGAAAAGCGATTGACTCAGGTACACCTAGTTCCTCTCTTAATAAAACTCCTTCAACTATGTCATGTGATTTGTATCTACATCCTTCTGAAGGAGAAAAAGAAGAAGTCAAAATTGATGAGCAAAATGCTCATCCTAATACACCATGACTGCTCAATACATCATCGCTCCAGTTTGTCTCTTGTAGATGATCATGATCTCTTGTCCTTGAGATTTTTTTTTGGTTTGCATGTTCTTCCTCTAAATAGTTGGTTCTCAACTATTTGTCATGACCTTAGAACTCCATTTTTTTGGTCACATCTTAAGGGACCACCAGTGCACGAACTCCTGACCCACACGAACGTGTACAAGTTTCCTAGGGTTTTCCATGGAACGTATTTATATACTTGGATGTCATCCCGTGTTACACTGTTCTGAAAGGTCAAATGGTTTTACCAATTTGTTGTGCACAATGAATGGAGGAAACGAATATGATGAAGTCAACAAAGGGAAGACTATCGAGTTTCATGAGAATCTTGTTTTCATAACATGCCTTCATGCCATTGATCATGAAAACAAACTACCAGTTCAAATATCATCACAACTGGTAGGAAATCTTCTTCAAGATTTTGAAGTTGTACGTGAACAACTCAGAATTACAACAAGGATCTTGAGTTTTTGAAAAACAAACTGAAGAAAGCATCTGATGAGCTCGTCTATGTTCAATCTCTGGTTGCTAACCAGATCTAGTGTTTTTCAGATCATGTTCTCTATAGGAGTTTGTTATCTAGTAAATCTTATATTTTCTTGTTTTTATTAGAAGAATAAATAGAGTTTGGAATAGCCATTATTGTGATTACACATAGCTATGTCCAACGTTTTCATCTTCATGTTTTTATATTTATTGGTTTAAATTCTAAACTTGTTTGGAAGATGATTGTTGCAGTGTTAATCTTTATGGTTTATATAGGGCTGCACAACGGGTAGGGTGGGTAGGATATGGCCTATACCCGCCACCCTACCCGTTTACTGGCGGTTAAGAAAAATTTTACCCGCCACCCTACCCGCCATTAAACGGGTAAGATCCTACCCAACCCATTCTCTGGCGGGTCGGGTAGGGTAGGGTGGCGGGTATAACCGTTTTTTTCCCATGACTTTCTGAAGTCTGAAGTTCAGACTCTGAACAAGTTCTATTCTCAAGAAATAAAAGTATAACTATAAAAATGTACAAACAAAAGTATTCTCAAGAAAAGAGTTCTATTCTTTTTGAAATAGACGATGAATCCCAGCCCAATTCCATGTTCTTCACGTGACCTTGTTCTTCATATAACAATATCATCACCAAAAGCTCTTCATATTGACCTTCTTCTTCAATCATCATCTACGATGATGAAATAAGTACTAAGATCACCAAATAAATCTGCATACAAGTTATCTCTTGTTAGATTCAGTCATAATAGTAAATGATTTGATGCAAAGTTCAGTCATAATACCAACATCAAGTAATAATATCACAACAAGTTCTGTTTCTGTTAATGTTTGAAAGACAAAATAAGAGGCTAGGAAATTTCTAAATTCTATGAGTTCGAGATAGCAACTAACGGGTTGACCTAGATCCACATTAGAGGTTGTTAAAGGCTTGTGGTTGTGGACTTGTAGTGTTCTGATTAAGGGTTTGGGAGCCGATGTGGCACAACGTAAAGGGTGGCTAGAAGCTCGTCTCTAGCATTTGAATAGGTAGTCAGCTGGATTGGCGGAACAGATCTATGAATTTCATGAACCCTTCACATACGTACTCGTCAATTTCGCTTTTATAAACCTGGATTTGACACCAAGTTAGCACGCATTGTATAGTTGTTACAAAGGTAACGCAGTAAAAACTGATGAGAAACACGGTCCGCAAAAACTGATACCATTCAAAAATATGCAACCCCGGACAATGCAATTTATACTCAGTTATATGCATGAGATCAGCGGGACAAAAGTATTAGTTATCTGCTTATTTATCGTATTTGGCATCAGCAACATCATCTTCATCGTACTTATCATCTTCCTCATCTTCAACAACAACAGAAAATCAACAAAAAACGAAAAAGAAATGCAAAAACTTCATCATCATCATCTTCTTTATCGTCTTCATCATCATCATCATCATCAACAACAACAACATTAGCAGAGAACAAAGAGCCCAAAAACATCGTCGTTCATCATCTTCTTCATCATGAGCAGAGAAGGAAAAATGGGGAGAAGAAAAAACTAGATAGTTAAAAGGAAGGTTTAAAGTTCGTATATCAAACTTGATTTATGATAAAGACTAGTAACTGCAAAAATCAATAAGAGGCACACATGGATAGTTTAAAACAAGAGTTGTAAGTAAATTGGTTGGCTTATAAATGAAACTAAAATTTCAGGGGTTACCATTGAAAGAAAATCAAGCTACTGTCCATGCAAACTGATTCTCATAAATTATGAAAGGAGCTCCATTTACACATTTTATCAAACAAGGAACATGCCATACATGAACACCAAAATTTCATTGAAAATTCATGACTTATGCAACAGGGAAAGGAAACAAAACCAAATTCTTCAATGTTTCAGATTCACGCCCAAGAACAAACATGCAATAATAACCACAGAAAGGTTGCAAGAATTAGACACAAGAAATAAACAAAATTTCAAACCCAATTGCAAAATCTCGAAGTAGATAAATAACCAGCAAGAAGAGAGAAATACAAAATATGCAATATTTAGCTTTGATTAGTTAATAAACATGACTCGTAAGTCTAATTAACTGCACAATAAATTGAATTCAAAAGTGATAACAGATGACAAGAGGAATACCTTCTTTGGCCATCTTTAACTTTCCAAAGGTTTAAAGTTACAGCTTGATCCAAGACGTTGATGCTGAAATCTTGGATCTTGACAAAGTATATCGGCTTCTTCAAATAAAGGTCAGAACAGTTGATTAATATGACCATTCTCAGTTGAGGCACCATCAGGATTGGGTTGATGTCAAATGGGTTAGAGATTCCATACTCAGTTTATGAGCCTTGAAAAAAATCTTCCCAATCATCTATGAACTTGAACCCATTTAGCTTCACTTTCGATGGTTTTGTTTCTGTTTGTTTGAGGAGAACAAAAGAGATAAGTAAAGGAAAAAAAAATAAGTAATGGAAATACAAGTTTCTAGTTTGCCGTTGGTAAACATAGAAATAACGAAAAAACGGGCAGGAGAAAAAATATAATGGAAGGGTTATTTTGTCTTTTCAATGTAAGGCGGGTAGGCGGATAGGGTAGGATAATTTCGAGCTTTACCAGTCACCCTACCCGTTTAACAGCGGGTAAGAAATCTCTAACCGTCACTTTATCCGCCAAATAGTGGGTAGGATATGATACGGTTAAAACAATGGTGGGTAGGGTAGGATTGACGGGTATGGGTAGGGTATGTGCACCCCTAGTTTTATATATTGCAATTGTTTATGGGATATGTGTGTTTGCGTCTGTGAACTTGATTGTCCCATATCTTGTCAAAAGAAAGTCGTTCATGAACTGATATGCATGTATTGATGAAAGAATGAATGGACCTTTGACAAATACAAAAGTTAAGCCTATATTGTCAATTATTGATGGAAGATAGGTTAAATTTTTTTTTTCAAGGATTATGTCTATTGGTTGTCATTGTGAAAATTGTGATGGAAAATAGAATGAACCCTTATGTATTCCGCAGTAATTGATCTTCCCTGATCCATATTTTATGTATTACTGTGAGACTCTGTAATGTGTCTTATGTTGAGCATTATAACAATCAAGTTGATTATCTTTGTGATTAGCTTTGTTGTTGTTCCGTAAGGTATTTTATGTCGAGTATTTTTGAACTAAATTAATCATCTTGTTTGGTTATTTAGTTATGACTCCATAAGTTTTCTTATGTTTGAGCGCTCTTGACTGGGTTGATTATTCTCATGATTAACTTAGTCATTGCTCCATAGACTCTCTTATGTGAGTATGACCAATTAAATTGATTACTTTGTGATTAGTTTGATTGTGTATTTTGATTAGATTAATTATGGGTTTTCTTGTGATTAATTTAATTGAGCGTTCTTAAGTCTCCATAAGTTTACTTGTGTTGAGCATTTTTGGTTAAATTAATCATGAACTTCTTGTGGTTAATTTAATATTTTGGATTCAAATTCATACTTGTATGTGATTTGTAAAGTCCAAAGAAATCCTTCTTTTCTCTTTCGAAATTAAGGTCGCTCTTATTGTTCCCTTGGGAGTGACATTTTATGGGGGAGAGTTCTTTTTGAACTTGCGCTTAATTGCCAAATCTTTGTGGGGAGTGTGGCTGTGGAATATTATAGGGGTTATCTTGTATCTTTAAACTCCTTGATGAATGTATTTAGCTTCGGCTTTAGGATTGCATCTAAATAAGATGATGTGTGTTCTTTCTTTTGGTCATGAAATGTCTCATTCGGAAATTTCATTAGGATTCCATTCTTGTACCTTTGCCAATTTTATTGATAAAAATGGGGAGAATTAATATGTAGTTCACACTACAAATACATATGGTTTTCGGATCATTATGTAAGGGGGAGTGGTTTCCATGTGAGATGGAGTATTGACTAAGGGGGAGTGATACATATCACCATAGTATTGTTGTTGAAGTTGTGATACAATTGAACTTTGACGTTGTGTAATGATACTATGACACTGTATAACAATGATTGAGAACTATTGTTTTCCTTTTGTTATAGCTACGTATTTTCAACAACGATGATGCTAAACTTACAACCTTTGGGATCATTGGAGTACTTGGAAGTGACGAAGATTTCGAGTAACATTGAAGATTAGGCATGTGGAATAAGAGATACAAAAGTTAATTTATTTATTTTTTGTATTCCATTGTATTAATAGTTTTGCCACTAAATTTGACAAAGGGGGAGATTGTTAGAGCATTGCTCGGTCGAACTCGCATGTGTTGCTATCTCAAGTATGTTTGTCAATGTTAGTGATCAAAACTATAAGTCTTGATTTCTATCCTACATAGCTAAAGGTATCGGACTAGGATAGAAAGTGTAGTTGAGCTCAAGACTCCATGACAATCATCATACAAGACGAAAGACTACTCAAGGAACTGGTGGATCTTCATCGACTAAAAGGTATATGGAGACTTGAACTTATCTGTCACTCAAAAGTCTATCTATTTTATCTCCTACTCTTGAGACAAAAGTCGTTTTGATATATAGACTTTCATTATAAACATTTGCTATTACGAGCCGAGTTTATCTCGCCTATCTATTTTTCGAAATATGTGTGTTGATACCGTCGAAATCGGTTAAGATCTCTAAATATCTAAATGAGAATCACGCAAGGAAATTATAAGTAGGGGAGTTATAATTATCGAAGCCGCCACCCAACTTAGGGAGTTGGGACCCAAAAAATGCACTGATCCAAAACAGAGAAAGAGTACAGAAATCAAGATACGAACTAGAAAGGTGTGAGGCACCTAACCCGCCCAAGCCGAAACTTGGCCTCTACTTTATAATTGAGATACTAGGGTTTAAATGTATGAATATTAACTTAATAAAAAAAAGAGAAAGAATTATTCAATGAGTAAATTGATGCTTTATCCGACTAATCCAAAAACTCGCTCTCAAAACAAAGCCAAATTAATATTATTATTGCAAAAATGATATTATATTGTTATTATGAAACCAAAATAATCAAAGCTGGGAGGACAAGATCATTATTATTATAGCGATTCAATTATTATTAGCAAACAAATAGAATTCTCATGGATCATAAATTAAGGCAAGCACAGATAGCATTTTACAAGGACAAATCCAAACTAGTTCACAAGTTATAACACCAAAACAAGAAAGCATATGAGCAAGATTAGTTGTCGTTAACCCGATCATTCGGTTTGGTTCGCATGATATTCACTTTGATTAATAGTAGATACGAGCGGGCTTAAAGTGTCGTGTTTCTGTGATTGGTTACTACTTCTATTTTAATCCAACAAAAAGGAATAAGGTCACTGTACCAAACCTTGGATCAAGTAGAACAAAAGATAATCAAAATAATAATAATAAAGGAAAATCTTTTAACAGTTGATAGTATAGAACAAATTGAAACAAACTTTTATTAATATTTACCGATTTGGCGCATTCCAATACAGTAAAATTGGTACTGCTAGCACTGACCTGTTATTGCAAAGGTCTCCAAATAATGTTCCTTAGATCAATTATAAGGAAGCCAACAATGTTATTGCTGCCGCAAAATCGTATATCCAAAACACCAAACTAATCACCGTACTAATATAATTTCTTCTCTACTTAGTTTTCTAAAAGATTTTTTCTCTTAAATTTCTACCGAAAGTTATCCTCCTAAAATTTTGCCTTCCCTTTGACACCGAAACTAGTTCTCTATTTATATTGTTCCTCCATTAACTATCGCCGTAGGATTCATTAACTTTGATCGGACCGCTCACATTAAAACCCTAAATATCATTTCCCATTTTAAAAATATTATTTCTCATATTGTAAATGTTATCCTATATTATTACCAATAATCCAAAATATTTCAATTAATCGTAAGAGTTTTGTTTAATGGAAATACTTTTGGACAAAGCTAGAGATAATGTCGACATATAATGTTCATGAAATGTGTCGCTTATGAACAGCATGGGGGAGCAAGCGGACTTGGGTGGTCGGCTAACTTAATTATGGACTTAATGGACCTTGGTCGGTGGAAATCACTTTTGACTCGTTCTGGTGCAAGCTTAACTCAAACTTCCGAACTTGTAGGAACTAGTTTATGGATTATTATCTTTTGCTCAAGGTTAACACCTAGTGGGCGGACTGTTGGTCTTTCACCCATTTTGGCTTCTACCTCATGACCATGATCATAGGCCTCCATCCCACTTAATATCTAAGACAGTTTCGGATAAGATTTCGCGGCATATTATCGTGACCGTGCAAAATTGGGGTGTCTACAATGTGTTGTTAAGCTTTCGCTTTAGCCGAATTTATTTTTACCTAGTGACGAAAGTCATATTATGTTTCAATCACTTTGAAAATTGCTCTGACGAAAAATGGTATGTGAATAACGGTTGTATCCGTCATCTGAGAATGTTTCAATGATTGAAATGAGAGTTTAGATTACATAATCATTGGTAGGATATAAGCATTGTTGTGGAAACACATATATGTATAAGTCCTTATTCCTTGAACCAAAGTTTGCGAACTTTGTTGATCAAGAGAAATGGAAGTGGCGTGAGCCAAGTCCGCGAACTGGCGGAAGTTCTCGACCCGAGAATTACTGCCGGAGTTTGTGAACTCCTTCCATGAGCTTAAGTCCGCGAACCCAGTCCGCGAACTTGAGCAGGTTATATCTAAAACCGGTTGTTCTTGAACTCATGTTTATTTAAACTAAGGAATGCTTTTGCAAACCGTGGCTATAAAGTTCATGAAGCGATTCGAGTGAATCAAACCGTTTTTGCTTCAATTGTGTCTTGTGTAGTTACATAAGATCTAAGCAATTGAACAACTCTCTAACTAGTTCATTTGAGTCATTTGAACTAGTTATGGTGAAGAAGAATATGGTAGATATGAAAGTAATCATATGGCTAACCATTTGGTTGACTTGTTGAACCAACAAATGTTAATGTTTTGGTACGGTTCATAAAACCAAAATTGGACATTTCATTTGTGTGTGACAAGCTAAGTTTTTGATCTAACGGTTGGGAAATATTAGCTTGAATCTAATCAGGTTTTCATCTAACGGTGAAGATTGAATGCTTTGTTACTAAGCTAACATTGATTGCAAACCCTGATTTGAAAGTGTACATAAGGGAGAACTCTAGCAACTGGGAAACCTAATCCCCACACATTCTGTGTGATACTAGTTGTGCTAAGCTAGAGTCGATTCTCCTTTAACCTTTGGTTTGTTCTTCTAAACCAGGTTAACGACTTAAAGACTTCATTGGGATTGTGAAGCCAGACCGATACTACTTTTCTTGTAGTTGTGTGATCTGATCTTGCATCTTCTATTTTTACGAGTACGATTGTAATAATTGGCTCGAGATTTTATATCTCCGATAGGCAAGATAGAAAAGTAATCACAAACAAACTTCGTCTCATCGTTTGTGATTCCGCAATATCTTTTTTCGCTGCGTCGATTAAGATTATTATGAGGTGATGAATAATACTAAGCTGTTCTTCTGGAATATAAGTCTGGTGTTATTGATTGGTTCCTGTTCACCTTGATTTATCAAAAGACGGAACAAAACTCGTAGGTATATTCATGGGAGACGGATTTATCTATTACCATAGACTTTTCTGTGTGATACAGATTTGTTTATTAAAGTCTTCGATTTTGGGTCGTAACAACTCTTAGTTGTGGGTGAGATCAGCTAAGGGAATCAAGTGCGTAGTATCCTGCTGGGATCAGAGGCATATGAGCATAACTGTACCTTGGATCAGTGTGAGATTGATTGGGGTTCAACTACAGTCCATACCGAAGTTAGTTTGGAGTATGCTAGTGTCTATAGCGGATTAATACAATGTGTGTTCAATCTGGACTAGGTCCTGGGGTTTTTCTGCATTTGCGGTTTCCTCGTTAACAAAATTCTGGTGTCTGTGTTATTTCTTTTCCGCATTATTATTTTGTTATATAATTGAAATATCACAGGTTGTGTGTTGTTCAATTAGAATATCCGACCTTTTGGTTGTTGATTTAAATTGATTGACACTTGGATATTAGTCTTTGGTACCATTCGAGTTATTCCTTGTATTTGATTAGAATTCGCAGTTCCTGCTTGAGTAAATCAAATCAAGAGAGAGATATAAACTCGTTGATATACTTTTAATTGATCGAGTCTTGTTGATTCTCTTAAAAGTATATTCGATTTTGTCCATACAGATTGCTAAGTGAAATATTGGGTGGTGTTGCTAGACTCCCGCTTTTTCAAGAATAGAATAGACTTCTGAGTGATAGCTATAAGTAGACTAGAAATCAAGACTTATAGTTTTGATCACCTAAACTTGACAAACAAGCTTGAGATACCAACGCTTGCAAGTTCGACCGAGCAGTGCTCTTACAATCTCCCCCTTTGTCAATTTTAGTGACAAAACTATCAATACATATGGATTACAAAATAAATAAACTTTGTAGCTTCTCATCCATCATGCTTGATTTCCTTAGTTCTTCAACATTCCTTGAATTCTTCGCCACTCCAAGTACTTCATTGATTATAAACGTGTTAAACTCAGCATCATTGTTGTTGAAGATCCGTAGCCATAAGAATAAGAAAACAGTTGTTCTCAATTACTGTTATACAATGTCATAGTATTATTACACAACATCAAATTCCAATTGCATCACAACTTTGACAATAATACTATGGTGATATGTATCACTCCCCCTTAGTCAATACTTCATATCACAATGAAAACTACTCCCCCTTACATAATGATCCGTAAACCATATGTATGTAGTGTGAACTACCAAATAATTCTCCCCCTTTTTGTAAATATAAATTGGAAAAGGTACGAAAACAACGGGATCATAATGAAATTCTCATAGAGGTACTTCATGACTAAAAGATAACATATCAACTTTGTTTCGATGATTTCACATAGTCGAAACTTAGTGTATTCATCAAGGAGTTTATAAAGATACAAGATAACTCCTACAATATTCCACAACCGCACTCCCCACAAAGATTTGGAAATTAAGCACAAGTTCAATTAAGAACTCTCCCCCATAAAATGTCATTCCCGAAAGAACAACAAGAGCGACCTTACTTTTACAGGAAAACAAGGATTTCTTTGGACATCAACAAATTACACGAAACATGAATTTGTATCCAGAAAACTCGAATAAATTAATCACAAGAAGACCTTATAGATTAATTTAGTCGGAAATGCTCAACATAAGAAAACTTACGGAGCCATACAGTACTTTCACATAAAAGTGGATCAGGGAAAGATCAATACTGCAGAATATTCAGAAGTTCATTCTTTTTTCCGTCAATATTTGCGTAATGACACAATAGACTTAACTTTTGAGCATATATGAGGTAATCATAGTTACCCCCTAAAGGAAGACACAAAATCCTGAGTCAGCCTAAATCAACCCACTATAGCAAGACAGGAAGGAAACCCTAAGCAAACATTTCGTAAGAAGTCAAGAATATGTGCAGAAAAGAAGATGCTTTGAGTCATTTATCCCAGCAAGACCAGGGAGATCTCGCGTCAGGAGCACATACAGGTATGTGGTATTCCATTATGGCATTATTTCTTTTATCATGAAAAATCACATACATATGAAGGCACACCATTATGCCTGAAAAGGTTCAGATGTAGTCTTATGAAAGATTATAACATAAAAACCTTTATTCAAACAAGCAAACAAAAGAAGAAGATCTTGAACTCAGCCGCCACTGAGTACAAGGAAGATGTTCACGAATTACGGGAATATATTTGAAAAGAGAAAAAGAAACAAAGAGGTTTATCTATCAAGAAGGTCGACCGCGCCTACACCACCGCTAGGACCTGCTTCAACACCATCGCCATCGTGGACCGCTACTGCTTCTTCCTACGGATCTACCTCAGCTTTCGCTTCGGATATTTCTGCAGCAACGCTATCCGCCTCAACAACATCAAATGAGACAGCTTCCACATCTACCTCAAGAGCCACGGTAGCGTTAGGAATTGTGTTGAGCACTTTCAAACACTCAGGTTCTTCTATGTTAGAATCGAGGATTATCATGCCATCATGGATTGGGTAATCACATTTATCTTCACCGAGAGGTCGTTTGTGTTCAGCTCTCCGCCTATTTATCCGTGCTGCAAATCTCTCAGCTCTTGCGCTTGTTGATTCTCGCAATGCTTCATCGCTCCTTCATATCGATCGCAGCTGAAAAGGCACAGATGCGTCCCCTGGTAATACGCAGGTGCAGAATGGACATCCCCCGTATAGCACGACCGACTTCACGGAGTGGGAGATCAGTTATAGCCATTACCTCCTCATGTTCACCAGCCTCCTCAGGCTTATTGACTTCGAAACTTTTTTCTGGAGAAGTTACAGAGTGATCATCACCAATCGCCTCCATGATAAACTGCAAAGAAGAAGAAGTTATGGTTACAAAAAAAAAATCATCATTGTTGTTGATAAATCAGAAGATCAGATAAGCGCAGAGCAGTACCTGGAATATAGAAGAAAATTATTTTGTGATAGGAGGAGTCCTTAGAATTTTCTTTATATTTCACGAGCCAACAGAATCCCAACGAGAAAGAGAGTCTTCACTTGCCACCTATAAAGGCTGCTAATTTGGGATAAATATCAACAATGCTTATCGGATATATTTGAGAGAAGCCGCCGTATAATGGAAGGGAGTACACCCAGTCCAAGAAGCAGTCCAAGCTCTGTCCATATATGTGCGGAGGAAACCAAATGGAACCGGCTCACCTGACCAAGTCCTGCTTCCCCCACAACCCTAATCAGGTTCGACCATCCAGACAGCACATGACGATATCTATCTATGCGGTAAATGCGTATTTACTTTAACTTAATCATTTCAGTATACAAATTTGTCACATCTCATGGATACCCCACAATAGTGTAACCATTATGCGCTAGGCATGGGACTTAATGTTGATGGTGGATTTTCATTTAAGGATAAAATTATAAAAGCCAAAATTATGCGCTGATATCCTGCAAAGGATAAATCCACTGATAAAATGATGAATACTTCTTCACTTCGCTAATTTACTTAGAATGGAGCATGTAGCAACAATCCCATGTACCCTATGAATTTATGGCATCATGACCAGCCTTGTATTTCCTGTGTTGTTCCCACTGAACTCTCATTATTGGTGCGGCATGACGACTGAGTGTTACTCTCAGCAGAGTAACACGAATCTCCAAGTGTCACTAATGAGGCATGCACGAAATACCCGTACATGATACAACTCTCGGTGTGTTATACTAGCCCGATTAAGCATATTTGAATCTGGACTGACCATATCAGTCTCGGAAACAATCACGACCACGCAAGTTGGCCGTATGATTTAACCAGCCTGGAAGATCCTCAGAAGGAGCAGGCTACCACCTTAATGACCACCATAGGACCCATTTATGCCCTGGTCGGTCGAATAAATACCACGCCACCCAAACTACCACCGAACACCAGCCTGAAGTTGGATGTCCAGGCTGGTATGGAGCGGCTTGGAGGAGACGTACGAACGAGGCCGCCTATGGCAGTCTCAAAATCATCACTTCCGTCCAACATCACCAGCATGGTAAGACGGCATAGATCGTCCCATGACCGGATGGACAAGCGTGTCCTGCACACCGACGGGCCCCTTTCACGCATGCATAATCGATCCTCCCCTGACCTAGCCACAGAACCATGTACGGTTTCCTGAAGTTGGGCCGGCGTGAAAGCTTGAAGGGTCGCAGGAAATTCTACTAAAGGTCCCAAATTGATCATGACCATCCAACTTCACCGGCATGATTGGATGGCTTAGATCGGACCCATAACCACCAGGCAGGTATTGGCGTGTTCACCACCTGCCCAACGTGGGACCCACATGGTCGTCCTCCCCAAAAGAGAAGCGTGGCTTGCCAATTCGTCCAGCCAAAGCAGCATGGACGTGAAACCCTAATTAGGGTTTGCGGCACACATATGTCGCAAATCAGTCTCAACCATCCATCTTCGCAGGCATAGATGGAGGGTGTAGATGTAGATCCAAAGGGCCTAGAGCATGTCAACACAATCACCGTGGGACCACTTACATACATGACTAATCGGTCAAGACCAACTATGGTTGGTCGTCTCGATTCGTGCGCCCAAACTAGGCATGGCCGCGCGTTTTCAATTGCAAATCGATCTCGACCGCTCAACTTTGCCGGACAAATTGAGTGGCTTAGATCACATCTTCACGGGACAGTGAGGTACGGACGTGTACACTGGCCTGCCGACTGCACGCCTGACTGATCAGCCAAGACCGACCATGGTTGGTCGTCTCGAAACGCGCGTCCGAAGTAGGAACGACGTGCGGTCTTCAATTCCTTTGCGGCATGGGATTTCTGTCGCAAATCAATCTCAGCCACTCCTCTTTGCCAGAAAAATTGAGTGGCTTAGATCGCATCTCCATGGGACAGTGAGGTACAGACACCTACACCGGCATGCCGTCTACACGCATGCCCAATCGGCCCTGCCAAAAACGTGTCCCATGCCTGGATTCGACCAAGCTAAAGGTTAGTGTTCGAGCACCTCCTAAACCCTAATCCGACGGTCGCAGATATGGGTCACAAGCCATCTCGTCCGTCCAACTTCACCAGCCTGGACGGACATCCTAAGACAGGAGTTAGGCGACCCGTGAGGTATCACCACAACTACCGTCCACCACTCTTCCACACAGAGTGATCGGCCAAGTAAGGGCTTACCTATACATCCTCCAAACGATCACTCGAAGATGGTTGGACGTGATGCTATGCTTAATCCACGACTTACTCCGTTAAGCCTTAAAACAGCGATGCTTCATACACGCTGAATATATTCGATGCGTTACATGCATATAATGTACACGATATTTCATAAATATCGACTTCCCAAATAACTTAGTTATTTAATATAGCATCACGTGCTACTTTTCTGTGGGTCCCACGATCCACACACTCGAGACATTAATCATGTCACAAACTGGGGGATACATAAGTATTGGTCTGGCGGTTTACAGCATGCAGCGCACAACGCACCATCACAAGAACGTGACAGGAAAACATGGACGGTTAGTGATGAAGGGAAAAGTGGGCAAGACTGATCGTGTGACACTAACACACGCAACTCCACTACTCCATCACTCCACTTCCCACGACAGACGTGGGTAAGGCACAATGACTTGTATAAATAGGTTCTCCTCCCTATTTCCAGGACAAGACAACAGAAACCAAGTGTTGATATAATCGTATCCAAAGACCAGAACTGATATCTTAAATTCTGCAAGCCAGTTCAACTTTCTGATACAATTCATACACAGCCAACACCTTCACAATCTCAACACCTTCTTCGCTTCCCTCCCTAAGATCAACCCCATCTCCTTCACTTTGTGACCGAAGCAAGTCTGGAACGGCCATTTCTTGGTTTAGGACAGAATTGTACAGATTGATTTCTCGAATCATAAGCACTCCCGTGCAGTGCATTTGTTTAGGGTTTAGATTCATTTCTCATTCACACACCCCAAATTACCAAAACCGGCAGAAATAGTTTTCACCCATAAACAGGTACCCCCGCGTTTTCATTGAGGATCAAACATCAATAAATAATCTACGAAAATTGAAGACTGGAGATCAAACGAATACATTTGAAGAACTTCATCAACAAAGAGGTATGTGAAAGCTGAACCATTCTATTTACTCGAAAGTATTACCATTATATATATATGAGACTACGTCGTATGACTTCGAGTATATTTAATATTGCAAATAAGAAGTTTTGAGTCAAGCTTGTCTTGTTAAACATCTCAAAATATGATTCAAGCAGTGAATCAACAATCTTAGTCCGAAATAATTTATTTTTCAAGAACTATGTTTATGGATCATTTGAAAATTTCCCAGGCAATGATATTTATATCTATGGCAGTTCAGAATGTTTCAAACATCAAAAAGAGAGTTTCCAGAACTATTGAAATATGGATTCAGGATAGAGACATATACCCAGTTCGTGTACTATGGATATCTGAAGTTTCGGAATACAGGTAGGTACACGTAACTAGTTCGTGTACCATGGTGTTCTGAATTCGTGAATCTAGGTAAGCTAAGCATACCAAGTACGCGTACCTCAAGAGCCTAAGTTCGCGAATAGACTTAGGGTACAATACCCGGCGTACCTTGGTCATCGCATTCACGAACTTGTTCTTAGGCACGTGTACCTTCGGTCATCGCATTCACGAACTTGTTCTTAGGCACGTGTACCTTTGGTCACTCACATACTTATTTAATACGATTTAGCATATGATCATGAACTATTTAAATAAATACGTTTAACATTGTTGTAATTCTTGTGAACACCTCTTATACATCTTTGATCACTAAAACACCTTGTGTATATGCATCATGATTCAAGTCTTAAGTGTTTTTAAATGAACACGATTATGCTTATTAGTTCTTAAGGCATACCTGCCATGAACTATCATTATACACGGTTTCACTCTGAACCACAGTGTATATTCTTCTATGTAATTTCAAGACATACTTCTCATATGACAAGAGTTTCATCTAAACAGAGAAAGTGTTTGCTTGAATCTCAAGTTATCTTAGCTTGAATTCTTAGCAATCCTAGCGTTGAAAGAATATAAACAGAGAGCCTCAAACAACCAGAAAATCCCCTGAAACTTTTGTTCCTCAGTTATTTTCTATAGTCGTCCTCTATCAACCTAGGTTTACTCTGAGAAACATAATTAGGTTTACGACTTAAAGACTTCACGTAAGATTCGTGAATCCAAGTCTGACTATCTTTACCTTGATAGTTTTTGTATCCCTGATCTTGTTTAATCTGTTATCGAGGTTTTAGTAATCAAGAACGAGATAAATAGAAATCACAAAGTTCTCTTTGTCTCAAACTTTGTGATTCCTCAATATAGTTATCTAAAACTCTTCTTTATTGATTGGTTTAAGATTGTTCTTGAGAGGTAGTTAATAATCTAGGATTCTCAGCTAACTGAGTGTAAGTTTTCCTGAATTTGTGAGGTTTGCTAGCTTTCTCTATTGCAAACAGATTTCCAAGGACTAATCTACCGATCTAAAGGGAAATCAATAGGATTATATGTTAGAGACATATTGGTATCAAAACTCTTCACTTAGGTTGAAGCAACTCTTAGGCTATAAAAGACGTCAGCTAGGGAATCAATTGCTTAGAGCCTTGCGAGGTTTAAGGGACGTAAGGAACACGACTACATTTGAATTGTTTGGATGGTGAATTCTTCTCAACTACATTCTTCTCCGAAGTCTGATAGTAGGCTAGCGTATTTAGCGGCTTAATACAGTTCGGTGTACAAATTTGGATGAGATCCCTTTTTTTTTTTTGCAGGTAAAGTTTTCCTCATCAACAAAACTTCTAATGATCAATTACGATACTCGTCCCTGTAAAATTCGCATCTTGAAAGATAGATAATAAGTTTCATAATTGAAAGGATTCATATTCAATTATTTGGATATGATTAGATTGATTTTGGATTTTTATTTTAAGATCGTCCAAATACTGTTCTATACAATCAGGTTTACGGACTTTATTGTCTTGACTTTCTGATTGTGAAGAGAAAGAGATACAATATATATTGTCAAGGATCTTTAAGTAGGTCTACTTGCAATTATATTAGTGTTAGAGCATTGCTCGGTCGAACTTGCATGCGTTGCTATCTCAAGCATGTTTGTCAATATTAGTGATCAAAATTATAAGTCTTGATTACTAGCCTTTTAGAGCTAAGGTCTTGCATTAGGATAGAAAGTGCAGTTGAGCTCAAGACTCCATGGCAATCATCATACAAGACGAAGGACTACTCAAGGAACTGGTGGATATTCATCGACTAAACGATATGTGGAGACTTGAACTTATCTGTCACTCAAAAGTCCATTTACTCTATCTCCTACTCTTGATGCAAAAGTCATTTTGATATATAGACTTTCATTATACACATTTGCTATTTCGAGCCGAGTTTATCTCGCCTATCTATTTCTCGAAATGTGTGTTGGTAAGCTTTCGCTTTAACCGAATTCATCTTTACCAAGTAACGAAAGTCATGTTATGTTTCAATCACTTTGAAAATTGCTCTGACGAAAAATGGTCTGTGAATAACGGATATATAACGTTCTCTGAGAATGTTTAAATGATTGAAATGAGAGTTTAGATTATATAACCATTGGTAGGATATAAGCATTGTTGTGGAAATACATATATGTATAAGTCCTTATTCCTTGAACCAAAGTTTACGAACTTTGTTGATCAGGAGAAATGGAAGTGGCGTGAGCCAAGTCCACGAACTCAGTCCGCGAACTTGCGGAACTTCTCGGCCCGAGATTTTCTGCTGGAGTTTATCTAAAGTCGGTTGTTCTTGAACTAATGTTTAAATAAACTAAAGAATGCTTTTGCAAACCGTGGCTATAAAGTTCATGAACCGATTCGAGTGAATCAAACCGATTTTGCTTCAATTGTGTCTTGTGTAGTTACATAAGATTTCCTTGCAATTGAACAACTCTCTAACTAGTTCATTTGAGTCATTTGAACTAGTTATGGTGAAGAAGAATAAGGTTGATATGAGAGTGATCATATGGCTAACCATTTGGTTGACGTGTTGAACCAACAAATGTTAATGTTTTGGTACGGTGCATAAACCCAAAATTGGACATTTAATTTGTGTGTGACAAGCTAAGTTTTCGATCTAACGGTTGAGAAATATTAGCTTGAATCTAATCAGGTTTGCATATAACGGTGAATATTGAATGCTTTGTTACTAAGCTAACATTGATTGCAAACCCTGATTTGAAAGTGTATACAAGGGAGAACTCTAGAAACTGGGAAACTTAATCCCCACACATTATGTGTGATACTAGTTGTGCTAAGCTAGAGTCGGATTATCCTTTAACCTTTGTTTTCTTCTTCTAAACTAGGTTAACGACTTAAAGACTTCATTGGGATTGTGAAGCCAGACCGATACTACTTTTCTTGTAGTTGTGTGATCTGATCTTGCATCTTCTATCGTACGAGTACAATTAAAATAATTGGCTCGAGATTTTATATCTCCGATAGGCAAGATAAACAGTAATCACAAACAAACTTCGTCTCATCGTTTGTGATTCTACAATATTTTTCTTCGTTGCATCGATTAAGATTATTGTGAGGTGATTGATAATACTAAGTTATTCTTCGGGAATATAAGTCTGGTATTATTGATTGGTTCCTGTTCACCTTGATTTATCAAAATACGGAACAAAACTCGTAGGTATATTCGTGGGAGACTGATTTATCTATTATCGTAGACTTTTCTGTGTGATACAGATTTTTTTTATTAAAGTCTTCGACTTTGGGTAGTAGCAACTCTTAGTTGTGGGTGACATCAGCTAAGGGAATCAAGTGCGCAGTATCCTGCTGGGATCAGAGGCGTAGGAGCATAACTGTACCTTGGATCAGTGTGAGATTGATTGGGGTTCAACTACAGTCCAGACCGAAGTTAATTTGGAGTAGGCTATTGTCTGTAGAGGCTTAATACAGTGTGTGTTCAATATGGACTAGGTCCCGGGTTTTTTCTGCATTTTCGGTTTCCTCCTTAACGAAATTTTGGTGTCTGTGTTATTTCTATTCCGCGTTATATTTGTTTATATAATTGAAATATCACAGGTTGTGCATTGTTCAATCAATTAGAATATCCGACCTTTTGGTTGTTGATTTAAATTGATTGACACTTGGATATTGGTCTTTGGTACCATCCAAGTTATCTCTCTTTGATAAAGATTCACAGATTTCTATTTGCTTGAGTAAAGATCAAATCGAGAGATTGAGATATAAATTCTTTGATATAATTATCATTGATTGAGTCTAACTGTCTAGTTGATTCTCATAAAAGTATATTGGAGTTTGTCCATACAGATTGCTAAGCGAAATATTGGGTGTGGTTGTTAGACCACCGCTTTTTCAGTTGGTATCAGAGCAGGAAAACACGTTCAAGACCTTACAAGTCTGTGTTTGTAGAGATCTGAGGATGGACGATAGTATCTCTGATAAACGCGTCACCAGAAATAAAATCTTCGTCTTGTCTAATTTTATTAAAGAGAAAGATTCCTCAATCTCGAATATAGACGAACCATGTGTTCCAACAAGACAGACAGACTCCGACATGAGTATTTCCGATTACCCTTCAAAAGAGTTTATCTCTCTAAATGAACGGGAAACAGCTGAAGAGAGTGTCTTGATTCTAAATCTTGCTAGAATCCAAGTTGATAGATTTAATCGGTTAAAACAGCATGTCGATGTTCTGCTTGGTGTAATAAGAGACTGCAAATTCAAAGAAAATATTGAAGATCATTCTTCATGTATGACTCCTGAAGCTCGCCTCAAAAAGGATGCTTTGGAAATTGAACATCGCTTGAGTAAACTCTCTATTCAAGGATGCTCTAGGCAGTCTAATATACCAAGCACTTCTGCTACGCCTAAAAACCCTCCAGCTCCAGAAGTAAAATCGGAATCCCTTCCTGTTAAAAAGAATGTGTCTGAATTTCGCATTGATCAAGGATGTTCCACATCACATGGAAGGAAGAAATCTCCTAACGAGGTTGTTAAGACTACCTTGCATAATCACACTTGTGATCAGAAAGTATGCCTCTTTTGTGATGCAAAAGGCTCTGCTAAACAAAAAGGAAACTCTAGGTTGAATAAAACCTCCTTGGTTCAACTTCAACACACCTTAGACTTAATTCTCAAAGGTGTAACTGACATTCGTATGTCTAAACCAGTTGGTGTTCGTACTTATCCTGTGTACGTTACCAGGAAGGTCAGTTCAATGAGTTCCTCAAATGCTCTAAAGCAGAATAGGAGTCTTAACAAGAATTGTCCAAGGAAAGATCATGTTGTTTCCTCTGGAAATAACATTTCCCTTAATGTGAACAAAATTCCAGAAGAAAGAAAAAAAATTGATGATATGAGAAATAACCTGATGGAGATGATTGAAGGATATAAAGAAATTGTCAACAGGTTGTCATCCTCCTCAAGTAAAAATTCTTCTGTTAAGAACTCTAACTATGTCTCGTAATTTGACAACAGTAAGTTTTATTATAATTTCTCACATAAAAAGTGATCTCTTTCTAGATTAAGAAGGAAAAAGAGACTTGATCAGAAACACAATTCTCTTAATGAGCTCAGTGCTCATACTTGTGCCAATTAATCACAAGAGTTGAGGACTTGCTCATAAAAATCCTGTTGAGCAAGATGTATAAAAGTCAGGTATACTGTGGCGATTTGATGTTCTGTCTAGTTGAGCTATCCTCTTATCGTTTATAGCTAAACTAGTGTCTACAGACAATATTTCCTAAAAAGTATTTGTGTTGTCTAGTATTGTTTCTCTGTTTTGATGCAAGACTTTTTGTATTTATGGTCTGCTACACCTGTGTTCTAGATTTCTTCCTGTTATGAAATTTATTGAGCCATTTTTGTAGCAAAAGTTTTTTGTTAGTTTTTCTTTGTGGGTCTTGTTGTATTCGTATGTGTACGTGCGTTACCATCACGAGTCAACAGTTTGTAAACCCTAAAGGTCCTATTCCCTAAGAAAACATATAAATACCAAACCACTGAGTCACGTTTGCGTACTCTAGGTTATTTTTGTTTATCAAGAATGTCGTCCTCTTCACAATCGAGTGGTTTTGCTAAAGGCTTTCTTGATAAAGGTATTGGTTTTGAATCCAAAGGGAGGAAGAAAAGAACCCTTGTAGATGAAGATCATCCTAATGCCTCGTGTTACTATGCATATAATCATGAGAATATTGAGAAGGATGATATGATTTCTGCTGAAGTGGTTCATGACTTTCTTAAGTATTTTGAGGAAGCAAAACTGCAGCTCGTTGATCCTATGAAAAATCTTGATATGTTGAAAACTGAGTTGAAAAAGGTTTCATCTGACCTTGGTCTCATAAATCTCACATCAATGATCTTCACAAAAGAGAATCTCTTCTCTGAAGATGGAATGGATGCTACTAATCACAAGCTCAAAGACACCAAGACTCGTGAGGATCCTGAACCGTCTATTTGACCTTAGTTCGTGTTCGGACATGGCACTGGAGTCTGCTTTTGTTCCCTAGCTTGTTGATTTCTCTTATTGTCTAGTAAATCTTATATTTTTCTTGTTTTGTTTAGAAGAATAACTAGAGGTTGGAATAGCCTTTATTGTGATTACACATAACTATGTCCAACGTTTTCATCTTCATGTTTTTAGATTTATTAGTTTAAATTCTAAATTGTTTGGAAGATGATTTTTTTCAGTATTAATCTTTATGTTTTTATATATTGCAATATTGTTATGGGGTATGTGTGTTTGCGTCCGTGAATTGTGATTGTCCCATATCTTGTCAAAAGTAAAGTCTTTTGTAAGTCGATATTCTTATATTGATAAAGGAATGAATGGACTTTTGACAAATACAAAAGTTAAGCCTATATTGTCGATTATTGATGGAAGATAGGTTATAATATTTTGTTTGCAAGGATTATGTCTATTTAATGTCGTTATGCAAATAGTGATGGGAAATAGAATGAATCCTTGTATATTCTGTAGTAATTGATCTTCCCTGATCCATATTTTATGTATTACTGTGAGGCTCTGTAAAGTGTCTTATGTTGAGCATTAAACAACCACGTTTATTATTTTTGATTAGCTATGGTGTTGTTCCGTAAGGTACTTTATGTCGAGCATTTTGAACTAAATTAATCATGTTGTTTGGTTATTTAGTTATGACTCCATAATTCTTCTTATGTTTGAGCGTTCATGACTAGGTTGATTGTTTGTTTAACTTAGTCATTGCTCCATAGACTCTCTTATGTGAGTATGACCAATTAAATTGATTACTTTTGTGGTTAATTTGATTGTGTATTTCGATTAGATTAATTACGGGCTTACTTGTGATTAATCTAATTGAGCGCTCTTAAGTCTACATAAGTTTACTTGTGTTGAGCATTGTTTATGGGTGAAAACTATTTCTGCCGGTTTTGGTAATTTGGGGTGTGTGGATAAGAAATGAATCTATACCTAAACAAATGCATTGCACGGGAGTGCTTGTGATTCGAGAAATCAATCTGTACAATTCTGGCCTAAACCAAGAAATGGCCGTTCCAGACTTGCTTCGGTCACAAATTGAAGGAGATGGGGTTGATCTTAGGGAGTGAAGCGAAGAAGGTGTTGATATTGTGAAGGTATTGGCTGTTTATGACTTGTATCAGAAAGCTGAACTGGCTTGCAGGATGAAAGCTATCAGTTCTGGTGTTTGGATACGGTTGTATCAACACTTGGTTTCTGTTATCTTGTGTTGTCTTGGAAATAGGGAGGAGAACCTATTTATACAAGTCATTGAGCCTAACCCACGTCTTTCATGGGAAGTTGAGGAAGTGGAGAAAGTGGAGTGATGGAGTAGTGGAGTTGCGTGTGTTAGTGTCACACGATCAGTCTTTCCCACTTCTTCCATCATCACTGACCTTCCATGTCTTTCTGACACGTTCTTGTGATGGCGGGTTGTGCGTTGCACGCTGTAAACCGCCAGACCAATACCCTAGTACGTATCCCCCAGTTTGTGACATGTTTGATGTTTCGAATGTGTGGATCGTGGAACCCACAAAAAGTAGTATGTGATGCTAGATTAAATAACTAAGTTATTTAGGAAGTCGATACTTGTGAAGTATCGTGTGTATTTTATGCAGGTAATACATCGAATATATTCAGCATGTGTGAAGCATCCTTGTGTTAAGGCTTAACGGAGTAAGTCGCATATTAAGCATCTTAAAATAGCATCACGTCCGGCCATCTTCGAGTGATCGTTTGGAGGCTGTACAGGTAAAACCTGACTTGGCCGATCACTTTGTGTGGAAGAGTGGTGGACGGTGATCGTGGTGATGCCTCACTGGTCTCCTAACTCCTGTCTTAGACTGTCCGTCCAAGCTGGTGAAGTTGGACGGACGAGATGGCTTGCGACCCACATCTGCGACCGTCGGATTAGGGTTTAGGAGGTGCTCGAACACCAACCTTTAGCTTGGTCGAATCCAAGCATGTGACACGTTTTTGGCAGGGCCGATTGGGCATATGCGTAGACGGCATGCTGGTGTAGGTGTCTTTACCTCACTGTCTAATGGAGATGCGATCTAAGCCACTCAATTTGTCTGGCAAAGAGGAGTGGTTGAGATTTATTTGCGACAAAAATCCCATGCCGCAAAGGAATTGAAGACCGCACGTCGTTCCTACTTCGGGCGCGCGTTTCGAGACGACCAACCATGGTCGGTCTTGGACGATCAGTCAGGAGTGCAGTCGGCGGGACAGTGTACAAGTCCGTACCTCACTGTCCCGTGAAGATGTGATCTAAGCCAATCAATTTGTCTGACAAAGTTGAGTGGTCGAGATCGATTTTCTATTGAAAACGCGCGGCCATGCCTAGAGTTGTAGCATGTACAGGTATTTCGTGCATGCCTCATTAGTGACACTTGGAGATTCGTGTTACTCTGCTGAGAGTAACACTCAGTCGTCATGCCGCACCGATAATGAGAGTTCAATGGGAACAACACAGGAAATACAAGGCTGGTCATGATTCCATAAATTCATATGGTACATGGGATTGTTGCTGCATGCTCCATTCTAAGTAAATTAGCGAAGTGGAGAAGTATTCATCATTTTATTAGTGGATTTATCCTTTGCAGGATATCAACGCATAATTTTGGCTTTTACAATTTTATCCTTAAATGAAAATCCACCATCAACATTAAGTCCCCTGCCTAGCGCATAATGGTTACACTATTGTGGGGTAGGCATTAGATGGTGACATATACAGATAAAACTAATGAGACAAAGTTAGATGTTACCAGGAGAGACGAGTCGTCCTGTCCTTGGAGCATATCACGTTCAAGAGGCGTCCAGGCGAGCGTTCCCCTAGCATGATGTCGGTCTTGCCTGCTTCGATCGACCTTGTTATGCCTGCTTCGGTCGAGAGCCTGCTTCGTGATTTCTCCACTCGAGCGTGGGTCTGATGTGCTTGCTCAACGGACTGTTGCGCCTGCTTCGCTCGATCGTGGGACTCATCATGCGCCTTCTTGGTCGAACGTGGGCTTGTTATGCCTACCTTGCTCGAACGTGGGCTTGTTATGCCTGCCTTGCTCGAACGCGGGACCCGTCGCGTGCCTGCTTTGCTTGGGGCCGGCTGTGCCTGCTTCGACCAATCTGGGATGGATGTGCCTGATCAAGTGGGACCCGCCGCATTCCGGATTTGCTTGGGGCCGGCTGTGCCTGCTTCGACCAAACAACATACCTGTTGCCTCACCCCAACACCAGACTTTCCCCTTGACCAACACTGGCCTTGCTGATTTGAAGAACCCCGACCTTGCTGACGGACATCGCTGCTTCGATCGACACCGGCCTTGCTGTCTTGTTTCATTCGGCCTTGTGACCTTGATCAACACCGACTTCGTGGACTTGACCAACACCGGCTTTGTTTGCTAACGTGGCTCAATACCAGCCTTGTTTGCTGACGTGGACCAGTACCATCCTTGTGACCTTGATCAGCCTTGACCAACACCGGCCCGACGTGACCCAATACCTTCCTACTTGCGTGACGTGATATTAGTCTTGATTGCGTGACGGAATATTAGCCTTGCGATCTCGACCAACACCGGCTTTGCGGACTTGACTAACACCGGCCTCGTTTGCTGACGTGGGCCAATACCAGTCTTGTTTTCTTTTCCCAGCCTGGTATATTTTAATGTGAATGTATGTCATGTCGTGCGTGACTACACATCCCATGCGTTTTCATACAAGTAATGACTCCCCCGCTTTTGTTTTATTGTAGGATGAACAAAAGGGGTCCTGCTAAGATGTCTTCTAGGGATAATGATGATTCCAAGTCAAGGAGTGTTGACAGCTTCAAAGATATGCCAAACATAGATGATGAGTTGTTCACCGCTCCCTTTCAACTATCTGAAAATATCCGTTCCACAAGATAACCCTTCTCTTATCGACTTAAAGGTTTGTCATTCTCCGTTGGGCCCTTATGAAGGATGGATGAGACGTATGTTGAGCAATGAGTACATCAAAGATAACTTGACCAAAGCGCATATTATTGATGTAGCTTGCGTGTTGAAATGGCTCGAGAGGATGTTAAAGTGGCTTCTGGTGCGAACGTTGAACCGGCTCCTGGAGAGAGTGTTGAAGCAGGATTCTGAAGCGAATGTGGGTCCGGAGAGAGCATTGAGACGTATCTTGAATAGACCATTGAAACAGCTTCTGAAGCAAATGTGGAGGTGGAGCCTGGAGAGAGCATTGAAGCAGGATTCTGAAGCGAACGTGGCTCCCGGAGAGAGCGTTGAGGCGGCTCTTGAATAGACCATTGAAGCAGCTTCTGCTGGAGGGAACGTTGAAGTGGCTTCCTCTTCAGTTTGATTTACTTTTGTGAATTACATGCTTCTTGATTGACCATCTCTCTCGTGTTGAAGAAGTCCTTGACTGACGGTGAAGGAACTTCGTGTTGAGCCTCAGTCCCCAAGCGTGGTTTATATGGTTCTATCTTGTATGCCCGATGGGTCTTTTGTACGTAATGGTCGTTAATATGGTGAAGCTCTGGATGGTATCAATCGACAAGAAACAACAGTTCTTGGCAGCAGCTGTGATCAGAAGAGACTGGCAGGGAGAGGCGTGGTGAAAACTTGTACGAACTTGGCACCCTCTTAAGTCCCATGTGCAATCTCCTTTGGTAACATAACTACTTTTTCCAAGGGAGACAAATTATGAAAGCGTCTATCATTGATGTAGTTACCGTCGATCAGATATGGAATATCTTGGATGTTGTTTCATTATTGCGGCAGTCGTGCATGTGGTACTAGAGTTGAAGTTGACAATTTTGGACGCGCAGGATGTTGTATCTCAGTGGCTTTCCTCTTGCTGCTTCAGCGAAACTGGTTCTTTCTAGCAGGGTAGATGCTGTTGTATATGAGCGTTCAACAGCTTCACGAAGTCCAGAGGATGACCAAAAGCGCAGATTCTCCAACACAACACGAAAGACATACACCATCGTCTGATAGAGGGACTCGCCCGGATTTTGCTCGACATGACGCGTGGACATCGTTATCTTCTTGAGGCGGCTCTCTTGAGGTATCGGCTCCAGTGGAAGATTGCCTTCATAGAGCGTTGATACGTTGCACCGGCATTCTTTAAACCAAATGAAAGTACAGTATAATAAAAATTTCCGAGAGGAGTTTGAAAAGCTATCTTACTTTAGTCATGCTCGTATATCCTTATCTAGTTGTAGCCGCTACATCCATCCATGGAGGAGAACATGTCGTGTCCGCTGGTTGCATCTGCTAACATGTCGATGTTAGGTAGAGGAGAATCGTTTTTGGGGCGGCATCTGTTCAAGTCTCTGAAATCCATGCAGCACCTGATATGTCCATTTTCCTCGTGTCTGAACTGCAACCGGCTTGGATCCGGGTATGACATGTAGATGATGGGTGACCAATCTAAATCTGGCATTTCTTCAGACGTCCAGGAAAATATGTTCTGGTATTCCTTGAGAAGTTGCACAAGTATCATGTGTTCCTCCGCAGACAAGGTCGAACTGATGGAGATAGGCCTAGGATATTCCTCATCCCCGATGTTGACCACTTCGAGCTCATCAGTTGTGGAATTGGTACCATCCTGCAGCTTTCGTGGAGCATCAGGTACTTCCTCTCGTGGCTCGTCGTTGTAGTAGGCTTCCGTACGACCTTTCCTTGGCGAACCTTTGATGTCCTGAGAGTCTTGAGAGTAATCACATTCGAAGACGCTCATGTGTCGGTAAGGGCCCTCTTGAACTATGAATCCTTGATGCGTGCGGTGACATGTAGGGCACGGTTGTGACCTTCCTCTGGTTGATTGCAGCAAAACATCTCCGGCCGCTGATTCTTCGAGAGGTGTAAAAGTTCGCATAAACTTTCCTAGAGAAACTGCTTCCATATCCGGCCTCTGGTGCATAGTGAAACTATTGACTTGAGGAGGATCGTTTTGAGGATCATTCCCCGGTGTAGGAGTCTCCATGACAGGACCGCTCATATCTGATGTTGCTTCTTTGATCAGGTTCATGTAGGCCCGCGCCGCTGAAGTACCTTCTCTGGGTGCGTTGAATGCGTTCCTTGTTGGCTCCAGGGGCTGTCGCGGATCTTGTGGAAATCGATCAGTTAATGTTTTAAGAAAAGTGAGTACCTCTTTCTGAGTTGTATCCATATCCGTTTGAGTCTTAGAAAGAACTTCCTGCCTCTCCATCAAGTCTGCGATGGTAATGGGAGATGGTCCTCCTCTCGTGCCTCCGGCTCCTCGTCCTGACGAAGGAGTGGAATCTGTTGCTCTGGTGACCATCGGAGGCGTTACACTTGAGGAGATGTCGGGATTCGCGGCTGCTCTGGCTCTGGTGATGGGAGGCGTTACACTTACTGGAACATCTCCTGCTCCGCTAGCATTGGTGGTTGAAGTGACGGCTCCAAGAGATGTATTGACCATAGTAGCTCCACTGACAGGTACATCAATACCGATATTGTTATCCACGCTAGCTCCATCAGAATTGATTGCTGATCCAGACATGAGTTCTACCATCTTGAAATGGATTGATGATTGAATTGGTCCTAAGATCAACCATTTTCGAAATTGATAAAGTTGAATCGGATTTTGAAGAAATTGACTTTACGACCGAGAGATTAACCTCCCACTGTGGTTGCCAATTGTTTATGGGTGAAAACTATTTATGCCGGTTTTGGTAATTTGGGGTGTGTGGATGAGAAATGAATCTAAAACCCTAAACAAATGCACTGCACGGGAGTGTTTGTGATTCGAGAAATCAATATGTACAATTCTGGCCTAAACCAAGAAATGGTCGTTCTAGACTTGCTTCGGTCACAAAGGGAAGGAGATGGGGTTGATCTTAGGGAGGGAAGCGAAGAAGGTGTTGAGATTGTGAAGGTGTTGGTTGTTTATGACTTGTATCAGAAAGCTGAACTGGCTTGCGGGATGAAAGCTATCAGTTCTGGTGTTTGGATACGGTTGTATCAACACTTGGTTTTTGTTGTCTTGTGTTGTCTTGGAAATAGGGAGGAGAACCTATTTATACAAGTCATTGAGCCTAACCCACGTCTCTCATGGGAAGTGGAGAAAGTGGAGTGATGGAGTAGTGGAGTTGCGTGTGTTAGTGTCACACGATCAGTCTTTCCAACTTCTCCCATCATCACTGACCGTCCATGTCTTCCTGACACGTTCTTGTGATGGAGCGTTGTGCGCTGCACTCTGTAAACCGCCAGACCAATACCCCAGTAAGTATCCCCCAGTTTGTGACATGTTTGATGTCTCGAATGTGTGGATCGTGGGACCCACAAAAAGTAGCATGTGATGCTAGATTAAATAACTAAGTTATTTAGGAAGTCGATACTTGTGAAGTATCGTGTGTATTTTATGCAGGTAACGCATCGAATATATTTAGCATGTGTGAAGCATCCCTGTTTTAAGGCTTAACGGAGTAAGTCGCGGATTAAGCATATTAAAATAACATCACGTCCAGCCATCTTTGAGTGATCGTTTGGAGGCTGTACAGGTAAGTCCTGACTTGGCCGATCACTTTGTGTGGAAGAGTGGTGGACGGTGATCGTGGTGATACCTCACTGGTCGCCTAACTCCTGTCTTAGACTGTCCTTCCAAGCTGGTGAAGTTGGACGGACGAGATGGCTTGCGACCCACATCTGCAACCGTCGGATTAGGGTTTAGGTGGTGCTCGAACACCAACCTTTAGCTTGGTCGAATCCAAGCATGGGACACATTTTTGGCAGGCCCGATTGGGCATGCGTGTAGACGACATGCTGGTGTAGGTGTCTGTACCTCACTGTCTCATGGAGATGCGATCTAAGCCACTCAATTTGTCTGGCAAAGAGGAGTGGTTGAGATTGATTTGCGACAGAAATCCCATGCCGCAAAGGAATTGAAGACCGCACGTCGTGCCTACTTCGGGCGCGCGTTTTGAGACGACCAACCATGGTCGGTTTTGGCCGATCAGTCAGGCGTGCAGTCCGTAGGCCATTATACACGTCTGTACCTCACTGTCCCGTGAAGATGTGATCTAAGCCACTCAATTTGTCCGGCAAAGTTGAGTGGTCGAGATCGATTTGCTATTGAAAACGCGCGGCCATGCCTAGTTTGGGCGCACAAATTGAGACGACCAACCATAGTTGGTCTTGAACGATTAGTCATGTATGTAGCCGGGACCACGGTGATTGTGTTGGCATGCTCTGGGCCCTTTGAATCTACATCTACATCTACACCCTCCGTCTATACCTACGAAGATGGATGGTTGAGACTGATTTGCGACACATGTGATGTGCCGCAAACCCTAATTAGGGTTTCACGTCCACGCTGATTTGGCTGGACGAATTGGCAAGCCACGCTTCTCCTTTTGGGAGGCCGACCATGTGGGGCCCATATTGGGCCGGTGATGAACGCGCCAATACCTGTCTGGTGGCTATGGGTCCGATCTAAGCCATCCAATCATGCCGGTGAAATTGCATGTTCGTGATCAATTTGGGACCTTTAGTGGAATTTCCTGCGACCCTTTAAGATTTCACGCCGGCCCAACTTCGAGAAACCGTACATGATTCTGTGGCTAGGTCAGGGGAGGATCGATTATGAAGGCGTGAAGAGGGCCCACCGGTATGCATGACAACGCTTGTCCAACTGTCCATGGGACGATCTACGCCGTTCAACTATGCCGGTGAAGTTGGATGGACCTGATGAATTTGAGACTGCCGTATACGGCCTTTGTTCGTACGACTCCTCCAAGCCGTTCTGTACCAGCCTGGACGTCCAACTTCGCTGGTGTTCGGTGGTAGTTTGGGAGGCATGGTAGGTATTCGACCAACCAGGGCATAAGCTGGCCCACTGGTGGTCATTAAGGTGGTAGCCTGCTCCTGCTGAGGATCGTCTAGGCTAGTTAAATCATGCGGCCAACTTGCGTGGTCGTGATTATTTCTGAGACTGAGATGGACAATCCAGATTCAAATATGCTTAATCGGGCTAGTATAACACACCGAGAGTTGTAGCCTGTACAGGTAATTCGTGCATGCCTCATTAGTGACACTTGGAGATTCGTGTTACTCTGCTGAGAGTAACACTCAGTCGTCATGCCGCACCAATAATGAGAGTTCAGTGGGAACAACACAGGAAATACAAGGCTGGTCATGATGCCATAAATTCATAGGGTACATGGGATTATTGCTGCATGCTCCATTCTAAGTAAATTAGCAAAGTGAAGAAGTATTCATCATTTTATCAGTGGATTTATCCTTTGCAGGATATCAACGCATAATTTTGGCTTTTACAATTTTAGCCTTAAATGAAAATCCATCATCAACAAGCATTTTTGGTTAAATTAATAATGAACTTCTTGTGGTTAATTTAATATTTTGGATTCAAATTCGTACTTGTATGTGATTTGTTATGTCCAAAGAAATCCTTCTTTTCTCTTTCGAAATTAAGGTCGCTCTTGTTGTTCCCTTGGGAATGACATTTTATGAGGGAAAGTTCTTTTTGAACTTGCGCTTAATTGCCAAATCTTTGTGGGGAGTGCGGCTGTGGAATATTATAGGGGTTATCTTGTATCTTTAAACTCCTTGATGAATGCATTTAGCTTCGGCTTTATGATTGCATCTAAATAAGATGATGTGTGTTCTTTCTTTTGGTCATGAAATGTCTCTTTCGGAAATTTCATTAGGATCCCGTTCTTGTACCTTTGCCAATTTAATTGTCAAAAAGGGGGAGAATTAATATGTAGATCACACTACAAATACACATGGTTTTCGGATCATTATGTAAGGGGGAGTGGTTTCCATGTGAGATGGAGTATTGACTAAGGGGGAGTGATACATATCACCATAGTATTGTTGTTGAAGTTGTGATACAATTGAACTTTGACGTTGTGTAATGATACTATGACACTGTATAACAATGATTGAGAACTTTTGTTTTCTTGTTGTTATAGCTACATATTTTTAACAACGATGATGCTAAACTTACAACCTTTGGGATCATTGGAGTACTTGGAAGTGACGAAGATTTCGAGTAATTTTGAAGATTAGGCATGTGGAATAGGAGCTACAAAAGTTAATTTATTTATTTTTTGTATTCCATATGTATTAATAGTTTTTCCACTAAATTGACAAAGGGGGAGATTGTTAGAGCATTACTCGGTCGAACTCGCATACGTTGCTATCTCAAGCATGTTTGTCAATATTAGTGATCAAAACTATAAGTCTTGATTACTAGCCTATTAGAGCTAAGGTCTTGGATTAGGATAGAAAGTGTATTTGAGCTCAAGACTCCACGACAATCATCATACAAGACGAAGGAATATTCAAGGAACTGGTGGATCTTCATCGACTAAAAGGTATGTGGAGACTTGAACTTATCTGTCACACAAAATTCTATTTACTCTATCTCCTACTCTTGAGACAAAAGTCGTTTTGATATATAGACTTTCATTATACACATTTGCTATTTCGAGCCGATTTTATCTCGCCTATCTATTTCTCGAAATGTGTGTTGGTAAGCTTTCGCTTTTGCCGAATTCATCTTTACCAAGTGACAAAAGTCATGTTATGTTTCAATCACTTTGAAAATTGCTCTGACGAAAAATGGTCTGTGAATAACGGCTATATAACGTTCTCTGAGAATGTTTCAATGATTGAAATGAGAGTTTAGATTACATAACCGTTGGTAGGATAAAAGCATTTTTGTGGAAACACATATATGTATAAGTCCTTATTCCTTGAACCAAAGTTTGCGAACTTTGTTGATCAAGAGAAATGGAAGTGACGCGAGCCAAGTTCGCGATCTCAGTCCGCAAACTCTGTCCGCGAACTTGCGGAACTTCTCGGCCCGAGAATTTCTGCTGGAGTTTGTGTACTCCTTCCATGAGCTTAAGTCCGCGAACTTGAGCCGGTTATATCTAAAGTCGGTTGTTCTTCAACTAATGTTTAAATAAACTAAGGAATGCTTTTGCAAACCGTGGCTATAAAGTTCATGAACCGATTCGAGTGAATCAAACCGATTTTGCTTCAATTGTGTCTTATGTAGTTACATAAGATTTCCTTGCAATTGAACAACTCTCTAACTAGTTCATTTGAGTCATTTGAACTAGTTATGGTGAAGAAGAATAAGGTTGATATGAGAGTGATCATATGGCTAACCATTTGGTTGACTTGTTGAACCAACAAATGTTAATGTTTGGGTAGTTTCATAAACCTAAAATTGGACATTTCATTTGTGTATGACAAGCTAAGTTTTCGATCTAACAGTTGAGAAATTTTAGCTTGAATCTAATCAGGTTTTCATCTAACCGTGAATATTGAAATCTTTGTTACTAAGCTAACATTGATTCCAAACCCTGATTTGAAAGTGTATATGAGGGAGAACTCTAGCAACTGGGAAACCTAATCCCCACACATTTTGTGTGATACTAGTTGTGCTAATCTAGAGTCGATTCTCCTTTAACCTTTGGTTTCTTCTTCTAAACCAGGTTAACGACTTAAAGACTTCATTGGGATTGTGAAGCCAGACCGATACTACTTTTCTTGTAGTTGTGTGATCTGATCTTGCATCTTCTATCGTACGAGTACAATTGAAATAATTGGCTCGATATTTTATATCTCGGATAGGCAAGATAAAAAATAATCACAAACAAACTTCATCTCATCAATTGTGATTCCACAATATATTTTTTCGCTGCGTCGATTAAGATTATGGTGAGGTGATTTATAATACTAAGTTGTTCTTCGGGAATATAAGTCTGATATTATTGATTGGTTCCTGTTCACCTTGATTTATCAAAAGACGGAACAAAACTCGTAGGTATATTCGTGGGAGACGGATTTATCTATTATCGTAGACTTTTCTGTGTGATACAGATTTGTTTATTAAAGTCTTCGACTTTGGGTCGTAGCAACTTTTAGTTGTGGGTGAGATCATCTAAGGGAATCAAGTGCGCAGTATCCTTCTGGGATCAGAGGCGTAGGAGCATAATTGTACCTTGGATCAGTGTGAGATTGATTGGGGTTCAACTACAGTCCAGATCGAAGTTAGTTTGTAGTAGGCTAGCGTCTATAGCGGCTTAATACTGTGTGGTGTTCAATCTGGACTAGGTCCCGGGGTTTTTGTGCATTTGCGGTTTCCTCGTTAACAAAATTTCTGGTGTCTGTGTTATTTCTATTCCGCATTATATTTTGTTATATAATTGAAATATCAGAGGTTAATGTTGTGCGTTAGGATCAATCAATTAGAATATCCAACCTTTGGTTGTTGATTTAAATTGATTGACACTTGGATATTAGTTTTTGGTACCATCCAAGTTTATCTCTCTAGTATTTGATAATGACTCGCATATTTCCATTTGCTTGAGTAAAGATCAAATCGAGAGATTGAGATATTAACTCTTTGATATACTTTTATTTAGATTGAGTCTGACTGTCTAGTTGATTCTATAGAAAGTATATTATAGTTAGTCCATACAAATTTCTAATCGAAATATTGGGTGAGGTTGTTGTACCCCCGCTTTTTCAATTGGTATCAGAGCAGGCAAACACGTTAAAGACCTTATAAGTCTGTGTTTGTAGCGATCTGATTATGGACGAGTCTATCACTAATAACATACCAGTTCAGTAATTACCAGATGATTCTAAAATCTTGGATTCACCTGAGAGAACTGTCACATCTAAGTCAATATCTAAACATTCTCTTGATGTAAAAACTGTTGATTGGGAAACTCTCCTAGAAGAACAGTTGGATGAACTTTCTGATGAAGGTGATTCGGATATTGATAGAGATGTTGATGAGGAAGTCTAGGAGTATGTTAAGTTTTTGGATTCGTGGAATATGAAGAAGATTACAACTTCTCATGTCTCACCTCTTCTGACTCCTCTCTGTCGAGAAAACAACAAATTGAGAAGATGTTACGCAGGTGTTTATTTTTCGAATCGTTCCAACGAATCGATCCTCAAGGATTCTGAGGAAAACCTACGTATGAAGTCACTTGAATGTGATAATCTTTATCAAAAGTACTTTTTTTTGGAAGAGAAACTTGTAGAATCTGAAGCAAGGTTTAACTCTCAACAAATTAGTTTTGATGACATAGAAAGTGCTTGTCTCGCTCGAGAAAAACGCCTTGAGACTGATTTAGCTGCTGCTCTTGATAAAATCAAGATGTTGGAAGATGACTTGAAAAGTTCAATACTAGTTCAAACAAATTAACCACTATGCTAGGAGAAAGTAAGAATCATCGTGATACACGAGGATTGGGCTGTAAGGGAATAGATGCTCCAAGTATTAGCAAAGAGGTAAAATTTGTCAAGGCTAGTGATTCTTCTCAACAAAAGGTTTCCACTGATGGAAAAAGTGAAATACCTTCACCGACAGTTAAAGTTCGAATGAGCAATATATATCAACCTCCAAAGACAGCACATACAGATCGAGGTAAGAACATTCCTTATGTTTGCCACTATTGCGGAAATAAAGGTCACTTGGAAAGGAGATGTCGTTTCCGTATAAGGAATGAGAAACTTCATGATGTTCTTGTTTGGGCATCACAAAAAGTTGTGAAACCAAGATCTTATGTTAAGACTAATCCCCTTAACGTTACAGGTTGTAACTGTCCAACCTTTAGGCAAAGGAATCAGTGCTGTGATAAACCTATATTTGCCTATAAACGTCATATGAATCCTTTTCACAATTGTAATGTTTATCAAAAGGATAACTTCGTAAAGACTAAGACAAGATCTGATGCTCTCAATTGGAGAAAGACTAACTTGCAAAATAATAGTCAATCCAGTTCTCTTCCGAGAAATCCTGAAGAGTGTAATAGGAGGAAGATTTCATTTGTTCCTAAATGCACTCAAAATGGATACCAAAGAAAGTCAATGATGCTTTGAGTGTGAAAAGGAATGATCTTCCAGAAAATTCCATGACTATGGAGAAAGCAGTATCCATGATGTTGGAACTTAACAAGTTTTTTGGAAAAATGGAATTGGATGTGAAAGGTTCTAAAATCGATCTCTTTCATGATAATCCAAAATTCACTTGTAGCGGGTGTTGATGGTTGTTTTTAGACAAGGGGTAAAATCGTAAAACCTTACGTATAGCATGACGTCACCGGTGACGCTAAACACATTTATTAGAACATTTAATGCACTTATGTAAAAAATTACCAGGGTATCTTTTTTCAAATGCTAAACTAGGGTTCGACACACAAAACCCTAAGCTGCACAATCGCTGCGCATCATGGCAACTATGCCAAAACCTAAGCCGCACAATCACTGCGCATCATGACAACTATGCCAAAACTAAAGCCGCACAATCGCTGCGCATCATGGCGGCCATGCCAAAACCAAGCCGCACAATCGCTGCGCATCATGGCAACCATGCCAAAACCAAGTCGCACAATCATTGCGCCAGACGCGCCATTGGCACATGCCAAGCGACGCTTGCGACCTAGCATGTCAAGCCGTGCAAACCTAGGGCCAAGCCGCCACACGCGCCACTGGCACATGCCAAGCGGCGCTTGTGACCTAGCATGCCAATTCGTGCAAACCTAGGGCCAAGCCGCCACACGCGCCATTGGCACATGCCAAGCGACGCTTGCGACCTAGCATGCCAAGCCGTGCAAACCTAGGGCCAAGCCGCCACACGCGCCATTGGTACATGCCAAGCGACGCTTGCAACCTAGCATGCCAAGCCGTGCAAACCTAGGTCCAAGACGCCACATGCGCCATTGGCACATGCCAAGCGACGCTTGCGACCTAGCATGCCAAACCGCCACACGCGCCATTGGCACATGCCAAGCGACGCTTGCGACCTAGCATACCAAACCGCCACACGCGCCATTGGCATATGCCAAGCGACGCTTATGACCTAGCATGCCAAGCCGTGCAAACCTAGGGCCACGCCGCCACACGCGCCATTGGCACATGTCAAGTGACGCTTGCAACCTAGCATGCCAAGCCGTGCAAACCTAGGGACAAACCGCCACACGCGCCATTGGCACATGCCAAGCGACGCTTGCGACCTAGCATGCCAAGCCGTGCAAACCTAGGGCCAAGTCGCCACACGCTCCATTGGCACATGCCAAGCGACGCTTGCGACCTAGCATTCCAAGTCGTGCAAACCTAGGGCCAAGCCACCACACGCGCCATTGGCACATGCCAAGCGACACTTGCGACCTAGCATGCCAAGCCGTGCAAACCTAGGGCCAAGCCGCCACACGCGCTATTGGCACATGCCAAGCGACGCTTGCAACCTAGCATGTCAAGTCGTCCAAACCTAGTGCCAAGCCGCCACACGCGCCATTGGCACATGCCAAGCGACCCTTGCAACCTATCATGCCAAGCCGTGCAAACCTAGGGCCAAAGCCACTACGCGCGCCATTAGCACATGCCTGCAACACTTGCATTTTGGCATTATCACTTGCACCCGATGTGCAACCTACAACCAAGGAATTCCGCACAAGCCATTGGCACATGCCGTGCAACCCTTGCACTTTGGCATGCCGCGCCTACATCAAAGACCACGATTTCTCTTAAGATGCAAAATCTCGACCGTCGAAGGTCGCCACTGAGCCGGCACATCTCTCAACCTGAACTTATCAAACACCAACGACATGCTACACGTTTCCCACGAAAACACTCGAGACATCAATACATGTCACAAACTTGGGGATGCTCTTTAGGGTTTTGGTTTGGCGGTTTACAGCGTGCGGCATACACAAATGCTCGTTTCAGGACAGTGTATTAAGAATAAAACGGTTAGTAAATGCAGGAAGTAATGGTGAAACGCTCTTTCATTATGGAACATCAATTCCATCAAATTCCATCAATACCAGGCGTTACCACCTCTTCCCATTTAACTCATCCGTTTCTTTTCTTACGAGGCCAGAGTACGTTTCACTTAGACTTGTATGAATAGGTCTTAACTATTTCCACCAAGATAACAAGTTTTTGGTCAGGAGAAATACAATACTTAGAAAGGAAACTTTGCTAGCTTACCCAAAAGCTTTCACCTTCTGAAACAAGTCAAGCAATACTCTTCCAGAACTGTTCTGGTCTCAACACTCTCTTCGCTTCCGTCCCTAAACCAGCCCTTCTCCTCCTCTTTGTGACCGAAGCAAATCCGAAACGGCCATTTCTTGGTTTAGGCCGGAGTTGTACAGATTGATCTCTCGAATCTAAATTACTCTCGTGCAGTACATTAGTTTAGGGTTTAGATATGTTTCTCACTCACCTACCAGAATTACCAAAATCGGCAGAAACGATTTTCACCCATAAACAATTGGCGACCACAGTGGGAGATTGATCTTTCGGTTACATTGCAAGTTTTCAATCCTTAATCTCATACTTCGATCCAGACCTCAGGACGGCGAAAACAAGCGATTTTTTATGGGATCTATAACTTGATTACCAGACAACCTGGTTACCAGCCGTGATCCGCAAAGAGATGGTTGGGGACTTCACAGGAAGCTCCAAAGCGACTGGGGACTTTCCGCAGTCACGAAAATACTACATACAAAGCCGGTTTTACACGGGAAGGATCTTGTTTTCATCAGAAGACCCAGAAAACTGAGTAAGTCTAGACTAGACGGAATATACGATTTATTCTTTTAGGTTCTCGATAAAACCATCATCCTATTTCATCTTATGCTAACTAGCGGCACACGCTTTCACGAAATCAATATCCAAAAGTTATAATCAGAACAATACTATTAAAACCATTCATTTCAAGAATAATCCGGTATTTTCAAAAAATACCAACCGTCTATCAAAAATCATTCAAACTTCAAACCAGACACCCTGTGTACCTTTCAAAAAAAAAACTAAACGAAAGTTTGAAAAAATACAGAGAAACATTCAGGGAAAGTTTTCCAACAGGGGTCTGCTTTTCTTGGAGAAATCCACCCTTGCATCTTTAAGAGCCGCTCTTTTCAGAGTCAACGTCTTGGAAAGTTCTTCGATTTATGCCTCTTGTTGTGCAATTTCATCCGCAGAAAGACTTTCGACTACTGCGGTTTTCAATTTTTGGATCTCAGCGAAGCCCTTAACGAACCATGGAACGTTGAACTCGTTCTCTACATACATATCATGATGATACTTCCAACTGGTGATGACGTCCTCAGAAACAGTATGGCCAGTCACCTCGCACATGTCCTAGACTGAAGACATGATTTCTTCCACACGCTTGACCAGTGAGAATCGACTGGTGATCTTCCTGGACGTGGCAATGTGTCCATGTCTTTCCCAGATCTTGGTATATTACACCTCGTACTTAGCTAGCACACTGAAGCCGCCGACCAGCACATGACCTGGGTAAGGAACCAAGTACGGGGGATCGAAAGGGGCACCTGCAACCAGACCCACGACTGGCGAAGGATTCTCTCCCACGCTTGCATTAACGGTCATCAGAACATCCTCCGCTGTTCGAGTCGTGTCCATGCTCTTCATTTGATCAACTTCCATCTCCAAGGTGCCAGTAGCAGTCACAGTTTGAGGCAAATCTTCACGAACCTATATCTCAGAATTGTCTCCAGAATCAGACCCTTCCTCAGATCCTTCCTGCAATCTCGAGTTAGACGTTTTTCTTCGAAAAAAAGAAAGAAAAGAGAATGAAGAAAACGTGTGCAAGACTTACCAAACCACTTCCCGAAGAAGATCAGGTGCCGCTGTCAGAAGAACTTCCTTCATCTTCTGAACTCTTCTCTTTCTCTGACTCTTCCTTATCACTAGAGGGCTCAACACTGCCGACCTCTTTCGAAAGAGTTGTTGTCTCCTGACGACGAGCAAGTGCAGTAAAGGTGTTGACACTACCGAAACCCTGGTGGAAACAAGATGTAAATATTCAGAAACGAAATAAAAATCTACACGTTTTAGTTAAACCAGCAAAGAGGCAACACCTACCTGAATATTGGAGGAGTTGAAAGACACGGGAGTCGTCGGTCGGGTCTGTCAAAACCGACCGGAATCCACCAGCGCGGTTCTTCGTCCTCTGTTCCTTCACCCGGGGACTGTCCACATTACCAGACGATTTTCGCTTAGTTGCAGGAGGATTTCTCAACATTGGATGCTTTGCCAAAACCTCAGGAGTGGGTCTACAACGGGCATTCGCCACCATATGGTTCACAAAACCCTGGACAGTAAGGAACTCATCTTTCCAGAACTCACTATACTTGAAAGTCGTCGAAGGAACTCTTTCCGAAGGCAAGAAGGGTAGACGCGTACCGGTTCAAGAACGCTGGCATTAAGAGCAACAAGCAACGAATTATTAGGAACAACCGACTGACGAGCAAGAGGGACCCCTTGGTCGAAACCCATGTGACGAGCAGCACGATCAATATTATAAGAAGCTACTTGGAACGATCCCCTAAAGAAACACGACATATAACTGAGCATGCAACTCCGCATAAACAAATCTTCACCAGCACTCAGGTTATCTTCGGAAAGCAAATCCATATTCGGAGCGGAAGCAAAGGTGTTAACCTGAACTACGGACGCATGCACTGGGGCCCACGGGCGAAAACCGACTTCATGCAACTTATCAAGGAACCCAACCAAGTTCAAGCCAGCACTTGGGCGCCTGTTCACCCATCGGAGTATTGTGGAGACACCCCAGCTCGCGGGAATCGAAGGTAACGGTTTCGGAGCATACTTATCGAAATGCTCCCATAACCACGCTTGAAGGAAATCAACATGGACATACGAGTCCACTTTCATAAAACCGTTCGAAACACGCATATCCACAACCAAGTGATCCAAATGTGTATATAGAGAACCAAGGAACATGCTGCCAATGGGAAGAACTTCACCTCTCGCTAACCTTACGGCAATCGCCAGAAGCTCTTGTCTTATCTCTTTCTTGCCGGAACCGTCATCGAAAACGTCCCTAGACAACCAGAGAGCCAAGAATGTCGCAACATAAAGTGTACTACTCTTTTGACTCGGTTCCAGCTCATCCGGGAACAATTAGGACACCCACCAGCCGTAGAAACACTTTTCGTTATCTTTCCGAATGAAATCTTTCGACTTTGCAACAAGATCAGATCGCATCTTTTCTTCATCTTCTGACAATTGGATATTAAGGTTTCCTGTTACGGGAAGATTCAGCAGAAGGGCCACGCTTTCTAGGGAGAAGGTCATTTCACCCCACCTGCATACAACTGTATGAGTATCCGGGCACCATCTGGAGATAAAAGCAACTAAACCAGGGATGTCCATCCTAATTTGAAGATTTGCGGAAGCGCTAACAACGTCAATGATCTGTGCTCGGGTCAAATTAGCACTTATATGTTCCTGGCTCACCATAAACTCAATCAATTTATCAAAGAAGCGCAACGGGCTTTAACACATTCTGAAATCAATATGTGAAGCAGAGTACACCCCTTTATGAAGACAAAATCGTATTATGCTCTCTGGTCGGACTGAACGGGTCCTCTTTTCATTCTCCGAACCGGTCAAGAGAATTGGCACGAAATTTGGATAATTTTTCCGGGCTGCGGCAAGGGGATTTGTGAAGAAGTCATCATCCGTGTTTGGTTTGGAGCTACCAACGTCTTTTGGTGAAGCAAGACTTTGTTCAGGTGACATCTTGTCGGAGTTTCTTATGGTTCTTTGGTAACAAGATATATTCACCAGCAGGGGAAGACGAGAAGATATTATCACCCACACATAGCCATACCAAAACAAAAGAAAACCCTAAGCAACTAGGTTTTCATAAACATACTGCCGCAGTATTCATGACGAAAAGTCTATGGGTTCATAAGAATCACGCTTATGAATCGATTCTACGAGGACATGGAAGAACAGTATTTTCTATGGGTTCATACGAAACGTATATACATCTAGAGTTTTCGTACTGGCACACAATATATAAAGAGTTAAAAAAGAAGCATCGGAAGACATACCTGGAATGCTGATTCTCCTTGTCACTTTGCCGCTAACACGAAGGTATGGAAGAGCAAAGGTGCAAAATAAAAGGAGAACACCCTTTTTATATGTATAGGCGTGATAATTGAGGGGACTTCGAATAGGGAAGGGATTCCCTTTTCAAAGCCGTGCGTGGAGAAAGGCAGCCGGGCCCGCAATAGCAAGCTTGGCCCCTTCCAAAAACGCACGCACCCTCCTTGCTAGCACCGTCCCCACCAAGCACTCAATCCGCGCCAGCTTCCCAATCCGCGCCAGCTACCAATCCGCGCCAGCTTCCCAATCCGCCCCAGCTGCCAATCCGCGCCAGCTGCCCAATCCGCGCCAGCTTCCCAATCTGCGCCAGCTACCAATCCGCGCCAACTGCCAATCCGCGCCACACCATGCTTTCCAACGCCATGCTCTTCCAAACGTCCCGCGCCCATTCCAGGATCATTAATACTGACAAGTCCCTTTCACACCCAGTCTATACTAGCAGCTTCGCCTCGCGCTCCAAAGCCTGGCCACAAAGACATATAAACGACTGGGATTTATACAAAGCTACCAGATGCAAGGATTGCGAATTCTACTTACATCTCGAAAAAGGTCAGACAAGTCTCCTTAGACATTTTTCACGACTTACTGTCTCAGTTCTATACTCGTCTGTCACCATCTTATACTTACCTTGCAACAAGGCCCCTGTTCCAAGATAAGCAGGGGACTTGTGTAAAAAATTATCAGGGTATCTTTTTTCAAATGCTAAACTAGGGTTTCGACACACAAAACCCTAAGCCGCACAACCGCTGCGCATCATGGCAACTATGCCAAAACCTAAGTCGCAGAATCACTGCGCATCATGGCAACTATGCCAAAACCAAAGACGCACAATCGTTGCGCATCATGGAAACCATGCCAAAACCAAGCCGCACAATCGCTGCGCATCATGGCAACCATGCCAAAACCAAGCAGCAAAATCATTGCGACACACGCGCCATTGGCACATGCCAAGCGACGCTTGCGACCTAGCATGCCAAGCCGTGCAAACCTAGGGCCAAGCCGCCACACGCGCCATTGGCACATGCCAAGCGACGCTTGCGACCTAACATGCCAAGCCATGCAAACCTAGGGCCAAGCCGCCACACGCGCCATTGGAACATGCCAAGCGACGCTTGCGACCTAGCATGCCAAGCCGTGCAAACCTAGAGCCAATCCTCCACACGCGCCATTGGAACATGCCAAGCGACGTTTGCGACCTAGCATGCCAAGCCGTGCAAACCTAGGGTCAAGCCGCCACACCGCCATTGGCACATGCCAAGCGACGCTTGCGACCTAGCATGCGAAGTCATGCAAACTTAGGGCCAAGCCGCCACACGCGCCATTGACACATGTCAAGCGACGCTTGCGACCTAGGATGCCAAGCCGTGCAAACCTAGGGTCAAGCCGCCACAAGCGCCATTGGCACATTCCAAGCGACACTTGCGACCTAGCATGCTAAGCCGTGCAAACCTAGGGCCAAGCCGCCACAAACGCCATTGGCACATGCCAAGCGACGCTTGCGACCTAGCATTCCAAGCCGTGCAAACCTAGGGCCAGGCCTCCACACGCGCCATTGGCACATGCCAAGCGACGCTTGCGACCTAGCATGCCAAGCCTTGCAAACCTAGGGCCAAGCTGCCACACGCGACATTGGCACATGCCAAGCGACGCTTGCGACCTAGCATGCCAAGCCGTGCAAACCTAGGGTCAAGCCGCCACACGCGCCATTGGCATATGCCAAACGACGCTTGCGACCTAGCATGCCAAACCGTGAAAACCTAGGGCCAAGCTGCCACAAGCTCCATTGGCACATGCTAAGCGGCGCATGCGACCTAGCATGACAAGACGTGCAAACCTAGGGCCAAGCCGCCACACGCGCCATTGGAACATGCCAAGCGACGCTTGCGACCTTGCATGCCAAGCCGTGCAAACCTAGGGCCAAGCCGCCACCGCGCCATTGGCACATTCCAAAGACACTTGCAACCTAGCATGCCAAGCCTTGCAAACCTAGGGTCAAGCCGCCACACGCGCCATTGGCACATGCCAAGCGACGCTTGCGACCTAGCATGCCAAGCCGTGCAAACCTAGGGCCAAGCCGCCACACGCGCCATTGGCACATGCCAAGCGATGCTTGCAACCTAGCATGCCAAGCCGTGCAAACCTAGCGCCAAGCCGCCACACGCGCCATTGGCACATGCCAAGCGACCCTTGCAACCTAGCATGCCAAGCCTTGCAAACCTAGGGCCAAAGCCGCTACGCGCGCCATTGGCACATTCCATGCAACACTTGCATTTTGGCATTAGCACTTGCACCCGATGTGCAACCTACATCCAAGGCATTCCGCACAAGCCATTGGCACATGCCGTGCAACCCTTGCACTTTAGCATGCCGCGCCTACATCAAAGGCCATGATTTCTCTTAAGATGCAAAATCTCGACCGTTGAAGGTCGCCACTGAGCCGGCACATCTGTCAAGCTCAACTTATCAAACACTAGCGACATGCTACACGTTTTCCACGAAAACACTCGAGACATCAATACATGTCACAAACTGGGGGATTCTCTTTAGGGTTTTGGTTTGGCGGTTTACAGCGTGCGACATACACCAATGCCCGTTTCAAGACAGTGTATTAAGAAGAAAATGGTTAGTAAATGCAGGAAGTAATGGTGAAACGCTCTTTCATTATGGAACATTAATTCCATCAAATTTCATCAATACCATGCGTTACCACCTCTTCCCATCTAACTCATCTGTTTCTTTTTCTTACGAGGCCAGAGTACGTTTCACTTAGACTTGTATAAATAGGTCTTACCTATTTCCACCTAGACAACAAGTTTTTGGTCAGGAGAAATACAATACTCAGAAAGGAAACTTTGCTAGATTCCCCAAAAGCTTTCACCTTCTGATACAAGTCAAGCAATACTTTTCCAGAACTGTTCTGGTCTCAACACTCTCTTCGCTTCCCTCCCTAAACCAGCCCTTCTCCTCCTCTTGGTGACCGAAGCAAATCCAGAACGGCCATTTCTTGGTTTAGGCCGGAGTTATACAGATTGATCTCTCGAATCTAAAGTACTCCCGTGCAGTACATTTGTTTAGGGTTTAGATCTGTTTTTTACTCACCTACCGGAATTAACAAAATCGGCAGAAACGATTTTTACCCATAAACAACGGGAAAGACATTGTTCACCCCAACACAACTTGATTGTGTTGTAAGTGCATCCTCACCAAGGAACGCCCTGCTATGTATACGGTGAGGGAAGCACGAGAATTGGGGCACACAGATTATGCTCGGTAAGGTTGTAGAATTCGATTGGATTCTTCCAAAAAGGTATGTCTATAAACCTGAGCAAGATTTGTGTTTTTATAATGATCCATGTACCTTGCTTATTGTTCATTTCTACCTAACTTGATCCGTGTTTAAGGTTCTTAAACGTTTAGGTTTGAAAATAGTAGTTTGGGATGTTTGGACTTCATGATACACCTACAAGGTATGCATAACATCATTTAAAATCAAAATCCAGGGGTTTAAGTACGCATACCCGTTTGCATACTTCCCTAGGTCATGAAAATTCGTTTGCAAACCCGTATGCATACTTGCTTGTAGACGTCGATATTCGGTAAACTTGTTTCGACCGTATCTTCTTCGTCCGAACTCGGAATGACCTCATTCTTTTTGCATTCTATTCCTATTTGAATTCTCTGCAAAATGGAGATGAGAATTCCTGAATTTGTATGAGTTAAGATTGGTATTTGTCCTATCTCTTGCTTTTGAGTGTTTTGCTCTGTTTTGTCGCACTTGTTCCACTTTTCTTGGACTTGGGCACTTGTATTCTTGGAGTACTATTCATCTAATATGATTTGTAGCTTTTACAAGAATGTTTTTGGTGAATCACAAAGAAGGAAGTTCAAGAATGGGAAGTAGTATGCATTACTATTGGATTCTTGAATGTTCACAGTCATCTTATGTGAACTATGATGCATGTTTTTTAAAGACTTTGTATGTTCTTCTTTGAAAATATTTTTATACGCCTTTGGTAGCTATTATTGGTGTAAATCTGGGCGAAAATGATTGATTCTACCCTCTAAGGACAAATCATCTTATATGTGCATTACGAGTTTGTCTTGATGCCTAGGAAACTTCTTATGAGAATCTATTCTTGTTTTTGAGAAGGATTACTAGATTTTGGAATAGCAATTATTGTGAGTACAGATAGCTATGTCCAACGATTTTCATCTTGCAATGTTTTTAGATTTATTTGTTTAAATTTATAAAGTTTGGTTTGGAAGATGATTTTAAAGTATTCGACTTTGGGTCGTAGCAACTCTTGGTTGTGGGTGAGATCATTTAAGGGAATCAAGTGTGTAGTACCTGCTTGGATCAGAGAGTAAGGAGCGCAACTGTACCTTGAATCAGTGTGAGATTGATTAGGAATCAACTACAGTCCAGACCGAAGTTAGTTTATAGTAGGCTAGTGTCTGTAGCGGCTTAATACAGTATGGTGTTCAATCTGGACTAGGTCCCGGGGTTTTTATGCATTTGCGGTTTCCTCGTTAACAAAATTTCTGGTGTCTGTGTTATTTCTATTCCGCATTATATTTTGTTATATAATTGAATATCACAGGTTAACGTTGTGCGTTAGGATCAATCAATTAGAATATCCAACATTTGGTTGTTGATTTAAATTGATTGACACTTGGATATTAGTCTTTGGTACCATCCAAGTTTATCTCTCTAGTATTTGATAAAGACTCACAGATTTCCATTTGCTTGAGTAAAGATCAAATCGAGAGATTGAGATATGAACTCTTTGATATACTTTTATTTAGATTGAGTCTGACAGTCTAGTTGATTCTCTAGAAAGTATATTGGAGTTAGTCCATACATATTGCTAATCGAAATATTGGGTGAGGTTGTTGTACCCCCGCTTTTTCAATTGGTATCAGAGCAGGCAAACACGTTAAAGACCGTATAAGTCTGTGTTTGTAGAGATATGATTATGGACGAGTCTATCTCTAATAACGTACCAGTTCAGAAATTACCAGATGATTCTAAAAGCTTGGATTCACCTGAGAGAACTGTCACATCTAACTCAATATCTAAACATTCTCTTGATGTAAAAACTGTTGATTGGGAAACTCTCCTAGAAGAACAGTTGGATGAACTTTCTGATGAAGGTGATTCGGATATTGATAGATATGTTGATGAGGAAGTCTCAGAGTATGTTAAGTTTTTGGATTCGTGGAATATGAAGAAGATTACAACTTCTCATGTCTCACCTCTTCTGACTCCTCTCTGTCGAGAAAACAACAAATTGAGAAGATGTTACGCATGTGTTTATTTTTCGAATCGTTCTAACGAATCGATCCTCAAGGATTCTGAGGAAAACCTACGTATGAAGTCACTTGAATGTGATAATCTTTATCAAAAGTACTTTTTGTTGGAAGAGAAACTTGCAGAATCTGAAGCAAGGTTTAACTCTCAACAAATTAGTTTTGATGACAAAGAAAGTGCTTGTCTCGCTCGAGCAAAACACCTTGAGGATGATTTAGCTGCTGCTCTTGATAAAATCAAGATGTTGGAAGATGACTTGAAAAAGTTCAATACTAGTTCAAGCAAATTAACCAATATGCTAGGAGCAAGTAAAAATCATCGTGATACACGAGGATTGGGATATAAGGGAATATATGATCCAAGTATTAGCAAAGAGGTAAAATTTGTCAAGGCTAGTGATTCTTCTCAACAAAAGGTTTCCACGGATGGAAAAAGTGAAATACCTTCACCGACAGTTAAAGTTCGAAGGAGAAATATATATCAACCTCCAAAGACAGCACATACAGATCGAGGTAAGAACATTCCTTATGTTTGCCACTATTGCGGAAATAAAGGTCACCTGAAAAGGAGATGTCGTTTCCGTATAAGGAATGAGAAACTTCATGATTTTCTTGTTTGGGCATCACAAAAAGTTGTGAAACCAAGATCATATGTTAAGACTAATCCCCTTAACGTTACAGGTTGTAACTGTCCAACCTTTAGGCAAAGGAATCAGTGCTGTGATAAACCTAGATTTGCCTATAAACGTCATACGAATCCTTTTCACAATCGTAATGGTTATCAAAAGGATAACTTCGTAAATACTAAGACAAGATCCGATGCTCCCAATTGGAGAAAGACTAACTTGCAAAAGAATAGTTAATCCAATTCTCTTTCGAGAAATCCTGAAGAGTGTAATGGGAAGAAGGTTTCAGTTGTTCCTAAACGCACTCAGAAGTGGATACCAAAGAAAGTCAATGATGCTTTGAGTGTGAAAAGTAATGATCTTCCAGAAAATTCCATGACTATGGAGAAGGCAGTATCCATGATGTTGGAACTTAACAAGTTTTTTGGAAAAATGGAATTGGATGCGAAAGGTTCTAAAAGCGATCTCTTTCATGATAATCCAAAGGTCACTTGTGGTGAGCAAGACATTGTTCACCCCAACACAACTTGATTGTGTTGTAAGTGCATCCTCACCAAGAAACGCCCTGCTATGTATACGGTGAGGGAAGCACGAGAATTGGGGCACACAGATTATGTTCAGTAAGGTTGTAGAATTCGATTGGATTCTTCTAAAAAGGTATGTCTATATACCTGAGCAAGATTTGTGTTTTTATAATGATCCATGTACCTTGTTTTTTGTTCATTTCTACCTAACTTGATCTGTGTTTAAGGTTCTTAAACGTTTAGTTTTGAAAGTAGTAGTTTGGGATGTTTGGACTTCATGGTACACCTACCAGGTATGCATAACATCATTTAAAATCAAAATTCAGGGGTTTAACTACGCATACCCGTTTGCATACTTCCCCAGGTCATGAAAATTCGTTTGCAAACCCGTATGCATACTTGCTTGTAGACGTCGATATTCAGTAAACTTGTTTTGGCTGTATTTTCTTCGTCCGAACTCGGAATGACCTCATTCTTTTTGCATTCTCTTCCTGTTTGAATTCTCTGCAAAATGGAGATGAGAATTCCTGAATTTGAATGAGTTAAGATTGGTATTTTCCTATCTCTTGCTTTTGAGTGTTTTGCTCTGTTTCGTCGCACTTATTCCACTTCTCTTGGACTCGGGCACTTGTATTCTTGGAGTAATACTCATCTAATCTGATTTGTAGCTTTTACAAGAATGTTGTTGGTGAATCACAAAGAAGGAAGTTCAAGAATGGGAAGTAGTATGCATTACTATTGGATTCTTGAATGTTCACAATCATCTTATGTGACCTATGATGCATGTTTTTTAAAGACTTTGTATGTATTTCTTTGAAAATCTTTTTATACACCTTTGGTAGCTATTATTGGTGTAAATCCGGCTGAAAAAAATTGATTCTACCCTCTAAGGACAAATCATCTTATATATGCATTACGAGTTTGTCTTGATGCCTAGTAAACTTCTTATGAGAATTTATTCTTATTTTTGAGAAGGATTACTAGATTTTGAATAGCAATTATTGTGAGTACACATAGCTATGTCCAACGATTTTCATCTTGCAATGTTTTTACATTTATTTGTTTAAATTCTAAAGTTTGTTTTGGAAGATGATTTTTGCAGTATTAATCTTTCGAAGCGGATCGCTAAACAAAGGGTTTTGACAAACGAAAAATACAAACCATCACAGCCGTTGTATTGCATTTATCCAAGGGTCAACATTGTGATGACATGGCACTTTTTATTGGCCAAAATCTTCGAATACAACTAAAGCTTAGCCAAGCCGAGTTTCAATTAAGGAAAACTTTAAAAAAAACCTAACCCGTATAGGAGAGGATTTTTCTTGACAATGTTCATAGGAAAACCTTCAAAATAAAACATAGTTCATCTTTTTCTGAGCCAATTCTTCGTTTTCTAGTATGTTACTGCGATCAATCTATCGCACACCAACGGTATTAAATATTTTACTTTTATTGTGCCTTCTTATAAGTCTATAGAATTTTTTTTATGATACTAAATGTGCAGGTTTAATTTTTGTTCAGGCTCGAAATCTCCGATCAAGTACGTTACTAAAGAAGTCTGCATATACATGTTTAGTTCTCATCATAATTAAGTAGTTTTTTAAGTGCAATAACAAGGAGTTACAGCCACCACTTGAGTTGCAGCCATGGAGAAGGTGTAAAAGACAAAGAACATATACGCAAGAACAAGAACTGCAGAAAATTAACACACTTTGCAAGGGAAATGGAACTTCAATTTTTTAGAAGCGGGGATCGTCTGCTTATTTCTTTTTTTGTTTTCATGTTTTAGTATTACAGATGCCATTGAAAACATACTCTAGCTGGTGTCATTTTGACTTGTGTTTTTTTTTCCCGAAAGAATAACTTTGGTTAAAAAAACTTTTCGCAATGATTTGAGTACCCCAAATGCTGGGGTTTTCTCAACTTCTCAATACTAAATGGAACAAGTTGGCTTTACTCCTCTCTCTCCCTTATTATCGCTGGCATGAGTTCTATTGGAACAGTGTTGGGAATAATCCTAATAGAACGCTTTGGGAGATCCTAAATTCTTCAAGTCCAACTGTCGGAAGTCACAACAACCCCTCTAGTGGTAAAAAATTCTTTGCATATATTCTGAATTGTATCGTTGGCAACGAATTCAGAACACGATGTGGGCTGGGAAATTTAAACACCATTTTAACATTTTGTATCTCGAAGAAGAAAGGCAAACTTTCAATGCTAATTGAGAAAACCAGATCACGGAGATATGGTTAGAATTTTGTCTTTATGACTTTTCCTTAATTGAAATTCGGCTTGGCTAAGCTTTATCCGTATTCGAAGATTCGTTTGTCAAAACCCTTTGTTTAGCAATCCGCTTCGTTAATCTTTATGGTTTTATATATTGCAATGTGCTATGGGATATGTATGTTTGCATTCGTGAACTATTGTTGTCCCATATATTGTCAAAAGTTATCTCGTATATATGTCGATATGCATGTATTGATACAAGATCGATGAACTTTTGACAAACAAAAGTTAAGCCTATTATGTCCTTTATTGATGGAAGATAGGTTAAAATCTTTTGTTTACAAGGATTCTGTTATATGTCATTGTGCAAATAGTGATGGAAAATAGAATGAATCCTTGTATATTCCGCAGTATTGATCTTCCCTGATCCATATTTTATGTATATACTGTGCGGATTCATAAGTCTTCTTGTGTGAGCATTTCCAACTAGACTAATCATAGATTCGTTTGTGGTTATTTTGGTTGAGTATTCCGATTAAATTAATCATGGGTTCTCTTGTGGTTAGTTTAATTAGAATTTTGGATACAAAATCATTTGTGGTTTTTGGTGTCCAAAGAAATCTTTCTTTTCTCGTAAAAGTAAAGTCGCTCTTGTTGTTCTCTTGGGAATGACATCAAATGGGGGAGAGTTCTTTTGAACTTGCGTTTAATTTCCATATCTTTGTGGGGAGTGCGGCTGTGGAACTATTTAGGGGTTATCTTGTATCTTTATAAACTCCTTGATGAATGCATTTAGCCTCGGCTTTATGATTGCATCTAAACAAGTTGATATGTACTTTTCTTTGGTCTTGAAGAGTCTTCGTGGAAATTTCATTAGGATCCCGTTTTCGTACCTATGCCAATTTTATTGACAAAAAGGGGGAGAATTAATGTGTATTTCACACTACAAATACATATAATTTGCGTACTTTACGGGTCAGTATGTAAGGGGGAGTGGTTTTCATGTTGAGACGGAAGTATTGACTAAAGGGGAGTGATACATATCACCATAGTATTGTTGTCGAAGTTGTGATATGAGAACTTTGATACTGGGTAATAATATTATGACATTGTATAACAATGACCGAGAGCTTTTGTTTTCTCATTGTTATGGCTAGGAACTTCAACAACTATGATGGTGAATTGAACATCTATGGAATCATGGGAGTACTTGGAAAAGACGAAGTTTTCAAGTAACGTTGAAGCACCAAGGAGATCAAGCATGTGGACGAGAAGCTACAAAGTTTTATTTATTTTGTAATCAATATGTATTGATAGTTTTGTCGCTAAAATTGACAAAGGGGGAGATTGTTATAGCATTGCTCGTTCGAACTCGCATGCGTTGTTATCTCAAGTATGTTTGTCAATATTAGTGATCAAAACTATATTTCTTGATTTCTAGTATACTTATGACTAAGTCTCGGTCTAGGATAATTAGGAATAGTTGAGCTCCAGACTACTCAAGGAACCAGTGGAACTTCGTCCAACCAAAAGGTATGTGGAGACTTGAACTTATCTTGTCACTCAAAAGTCTATCTACTCTATCTCCTACTCTTGAGACAAAAGTCGTATAAGTATGATAGTTTTCATACATACACATTTGTTATTTCGAGCCGAGTTTACTCGCTTATCTTTTTCTCGAAATACGTGTTGGTAAGATTTTGCTTTAACCATCTTCACCTTTACCCGTGACGAAAGTCATGATGAAGTTTCAATCTTGAAAATAGCTTTGATGACGATAATTGATTCTTTATGTCTAACGAATGTTATAATATTATAGAAGAATGTTTCAACGATTGAAATGTAGAGTTGAGAATATGTAACCACCTATGGATGTAAGCATATAGTGTGTTCGCACATTAGTGTATAAATCCATGTGCCGGAAACCAAGTGCGTGCATATGTGTGCATGCAGTATTGGTGAAGGAGACAGGTTGGGTACGCGTATTGGCGGAAATTCACATCCGTGAAATTCAGCTGAGTTTGAAGTTTACGAACTCAAAAACCAGTCACCTTAGGTACGCGTACTGGCGGAGCTTTTTCATACGAAAAAGTCTGCTGAGTTTGGAAACTAAAACCAACTCAAAATCCGGTAGCTAAGGTACGCATACCCGTACGTGTACCCAAGCTAGTTATTTCTCAAATCGGTAGTTCATGGACTTAAAATAAATTATAAGGAATGCAATCTTTGCAAACCGTGGGTATATTTTTCATGAATTGATTCAAATGAATCAAACCGATTTTGTTTCAATTGTGTCTATGTATAAATACCTAAGCAATTGAACAACTCTTGAACTAGTTCTTATGAGTCATTTGAACTAGTTATGAGAAAGATGAATACGGTTAATATGAAAGCACTCATATGGCTAACCATTGGTCAACCGTTTGTGAACCAACCAATGTACACGTTTAGGTACGGTTACTCAAACCTAAATGAATACATTTCATTTGTGTGTGACAAGCTAAGTTTAGATCTAACGGTTGAAAGATATTAGCTTGGATAAATCAGGTTTTTCATCTAACAGTGATTATTGAAGGCTTTGTACCAAGGTAACTTAGATTGCAAACCCTGATTTTAAAACTATATAAGGAGACGTCTAGCAACTATGCAAAACTAATCCCCACACCTCCTGTGTGATACTAGTTGGTTTGCTAGAGTCGATTCTCCTTTAATCGTAGGTTTCTTCTCGAGACCCTGTCGATTAACGACTGAAAGACTTCATTGGGATTGTGAAGCCAGACGAAACTACTTCTCTTGTAGTTTAGCGATCTAATCTTTCCATTTTCTATCATATGATTTCAATTGAATAATTGACTTGAGATTATATCTCCGATAGGGCAAGATAAAAAGAAATCACAAACATCTTCGTCTCATCGTTTGTGATTCCACAATATCTAGTTTCGCTACCATACGAAATAATCTAGTCTTTCGATTTAGATTATTTTGAGGTGATTGATAATACTAGGATGTTCTTCGGAATATAAGTCCGGTTTATCAATTGGTTCTTGTTCACCTTGATTTTTATCAAAAGACAGAACAAAACTTTTAGGTTTATCTGTGGGAGACAGATTTATCTATCCTTGTAGACTTTTCTGTGTGATACAAATTTGTTTATTAAAGTCTTCGACTTTGGATCGTAGCAACTCTTGGTTGTGGGTGAGATCAACTAAGGGAATCAAGTGCGTAGTATCCTACTGGGATCAGAGACGTAAGGAGCGCAACTGTACCTTGAATCAGTGTGAGATTGATTAGGGATCAACTACAGTCCAGATCGAAGTTAGTTTGTAGTAGGATAGTGTCTGTAGCGGCTTAATACAATGTGGTGTTCAATCTGGACTAGGTCCCGTGGTTTTTTTGCATTTGCGGTTTCCTCGTTAACAAAATTTCTGGTATCTGTGTTATTTTTATTCCGCATTATATTTTGTTATATAATTGAAATATCACAGGTTAACGTTGTGCGTTAGGATCAATCAATTAGAATATCCAACCTTTGGTTGTTGATTTAAATTGATTGACACTTTGATATTAGTCTTTGGTACCATCCAAGTTTATCTCTCTAGTATTTGATAAAGACTCGCAGATTTCCATTTGCTTGAGTAAAGATCAAATCGAGAGATTGAGATATTAACTCTTTGATATACTTTTATCTAGATTGAGTCTGACAGTCTAGTTGATTCTCTAGAAAGTATATTGGAGTTAGTCCACACAGATTACTAATCGAAATATTGGATGAGGTTGTTGTACCCCGCTTTTTCAATTTCAATAATAGGAAATGAATTGAACGGAGAATATTAATTCTGATAAAGAATCGCCCAATTGATCATGCTCTAAGCACGAGAGGCGACGACTATCATTTTGAGATGGTAGGTGAGCAGCTTCTTGCTCACCCAACTTCTTGGCAACAAGACTTTGACACCGCCCCATCATGTACATAACTTGAGATGGGGAAAATGACAAATAAGTAGGTTCTTTTCTAGTGTGTTTATTTGGTTTTATGTCATACTAGGTGTCTCCAGTGGGATCTGAGTATTCTCCGATACTCTATATCGGATAATAAAAAAAAAGAATTATTTCTTGTAATGAAGACATTAATAGACTTATTGTGTCATGTTGAGCCTCGCTCCATGTTTATATGTATCTCGACGACTTAAAATCTTAAATGGTGTCATGATTGTTTCCTACACACCTGGATCTGTAAAAGAGAGTCAAGTTGACTTGGGTGCTACCACATGTCTAATAGTGAGTCCAAAACGTAATGACTCGATATGGGTATCAACGAATCTTGTGTTCTTAAAAACTTCATGCCTATCTGACTCCTAAGTAAGAGACGAGAACAAGATCCATGAGAATATTTGTTAACTAGATGAGTTAAGGATGCTCTTGGATTTATCTAATCAATCATGTTGATATTTAAAATTAGGTAGTGTTTGAAACAAAAATCGACCATCTTTCCTTATCCCTGTTGGTATTTAGAAATATTTGGGTAACGCGGTTCATCTTGGTAGCATACGTACTCTTTCTGGATTATGTATCAATACCAATTTATATCACAGTATTGATTGAGTTTTCTCATCAATTAACTAATATTCATCATACCAATTTTAAGTATCAATGATAACATCTATTTCATCAAAAACAGTTAACCACTTTTGAATTAACAATTCCATTAAGGTCCATATAAGGTTGGCGGGTTCACGAACTTCTTGCATCTCTTCTTCTCAAACATTTCATTAACGGGGGGTGAAAAAAATACCTAGGGTTACAAAACCGACTACTTCTATCTTGAAATTGGAGTTCGTTCTTACAAATAATTAGCTTGCATAAGTTCTTTAGCTCCAAACATCCCACATACATTGCAATCATCACACACAAGCAATTACTTACGTATGACATTCAACCTGAGTGCAAAACTCTACTAAGATAATAAATAGTCATCGTACGTGTTGAAACGTTTGTCACAACAATCGCATACTGAAATCACATGGATAGATAAGAAAATGGAAATAGAAAGTGAAGTGGCAAAAGTTGACTAAAGTGAAAGATGTTACCCACAATACTTGTATGAATGTCGTCAAAGAATCTTTATTTATAGTACAATAGTTGACAGAAGCACCCATTTAAATCGACCACATGATTAGATACTCTAAGCGGATGTTCCTTTTCAGCAAGTACATGATAGTTGCCTTGGATCCTGCATTCCACGCTTGCTTAGGCGACGGAGACAGGGACAACGTTTCACACATACTGCTATCCAAGTGTCAAGAACCTCATCAATAGTCTTTTGACTTGCTATATAATGATGATATGATTTTTGTTTTCATCGACTATGATTAGTCCGCAATTCCGGACCTATCATTTATTAGTGTCGATAAATGAAGAGGAACCTTATATATATATATATATATATATATATATATGTATATATATTTTCTTTCTTCTTTTTTTTTTCTTTTTTTTTTGTTTCTTTTTTTTTCCGGCTCACTCTTTATGAGCGTAGACAATTTTTATGGGGCTTTCAAATACTCAACCAATGATTACCTTACTACAACATCCACGGTAGTATCAGGATCCCACCAAATCACTTTAGAGAAACATAACACTGCAAAAATAAAAAGAAAGTAATTCAGTAATGATTAACTGCGAGGATGACTCTTTCAAATGACTATCATAGCTTAGCTTCGCATTCAATTATGAACGTATATAATTAAGGATTGTAGAACGACAAAATGGAACTCAATTTATACCCGTAAGAACTGTTTCAACCTAAAAAGGTTTAGAGTGTCATCCTAAATAGCTCATAATTAACTCCAAAAGATGAAGTCTCAAGAATGCAAGAAATCAAAGAGTATTATTATTTATTTTATATTCAAACCAAACATGCTTAACTACTCCCCCGTACTTAAACTCAACATTGTCCTCAATGTTCAAAACGAAAATTCTGATTTCTGACATAACAGCCCTGAAAAACTCAAAAACTGTACCAATGGGCAGGGATTTAGGAAACACATCATAAACAAAAGTTGTTCACCTACGTCTTTTCTATAAGGTGTAAAAATTTCACAGTGTTTCGATAAACGGTATGACGTTTATGGCCTCCGGACTGACTGACATGCAATCTGAAAAAGTTGTGGAAAAATTCCAAAACTCAAATGTCCAGGCCAATCGCTCCAACTTAACAGACTCCGAATTCATATTTTATTTTTGAAAAAGAAAGGTGAGTCTGTCCTATTTAAAATTTGGGGTCAACCACTCAAATCGGACTCCGTATGAAGTCTCGAGAGCTATTTTCATAAAAACTGCGCAGTCAGAATTTTCTGACGATAATTCGTCAAAACTTTCATTATAGATATAGGACTTTGTAAAATCTAAGGTGGGATTGCAGTATATGATATGAAAAACTAATAAACTAAAAACAAAAGGGATAAAGATACAAAACCGATGGGTTTCCTCCCATTAAGCGCTTGGTTTAACGTCGTCAAAGCCCGACGTTATTGTTATCGTCCGTACACCAGTAATCTGAAAATTTGGTAATCCTTCCAAATAACAATCTGCAATTCAAATAACAGCTTCACAAAAACCTTAGCATAGAATACAAATATTGAAGCTATCACTTTATTTAAGTTTCCCCCACACTTAGTCCTTTCTACACTCGGAAGTGGATAGAGAACATAAAATTCGGGAACTTCAAAAGGTTCCTCAGCGTGGTGAACCTGCACAATACTCGAATCAAACTCATCAAGTGGTGGATACTTAGAATAAAAATAATCCGTTAAAACTTTGGAAGCACACAACTCCAATCCTAAGTGAGGTATTTTCTTAAAAGTTGGGTTAACATCTCTTTTAGGATCTACTTTGATTGGATATAAAGGATCAATAGGTATAGAATTATGCAAAGGATTAGACAAACCTTGTTTTGGATCCTCATTAATTATCTCCAATGAATTATTTACCTCAAGTATATCGTGGTCCTCTATCGAACTATTATTATCTAGCTCAATTGGGTCTTCCACGACTTCAATCAATTCGGTTTCTTTCTCAATCTCAATCTCTTCAACACTTTCATTATCCGAATCAAATTCCGCTCTCAGGAACTCTTCTTCAGTATAACTTCTGGGGCATTCTGTATGATCCTCCGTTGAGGGAATAATTGGGTCTACCCCTTGTAAATCAACCGGCCCGAACATATTGTAATCGGATGTTCATTGTAACGTTGATATGCATTTGAGTATGTCACACCGTTCATAACAATGGTTCGGTCATACCAAGGTTCCTCCTTTTGAATAGGCGAATGATCATTATAAAGATCCGGAGCTGGAATTATTTTACCAATGTTACAAGAAATTTCCAAAGGTTGCTCATCTCCAAAATATTTGTTGTCGCCCTTAGGAATTTCAGAATTGTTTTGGTTTTGAGGCCAAACTTCTTCCCCATCCCTAATTTTACCGTGTTGAGCAATTTTTTCATATAATTTCTCTAAATTCCTTTGAATTTCTTGGTGTGATTCTTCAGTCTTTTTGTTGATCTCGTCCATCATTTGACGAAACTCTTTCGTTGTTTGGTTATCTCGATCCAACTTATCCATAAATTGGTGCATTAGATCTGCCAGACTAGAAGAATTATCATTAGAAGCACAACTAACCCCTCGTCCATGTGATTGCTCACTTACATACCCGTCATAAGGTTCTTAATATGTATGTGAATATCCATAAGGTTCCATGGGATATTGATCATAGCCAAAAAATTGGTTTTGATTATACCCATAAGATGGTTGGTAGTTGTCATATGAATGAGATTGAAAACCATATTGATTACTACTATTATATGATTGATCTTGTGCTTCGTACATTTTATTTCCGTAAGGAAACATGACGACTCACAAGGAATACAAAATCAAAACAAAAAGCTAAAAATAAACAAAAATAAAAACAAGCTATACAAATAACAAATAAATTAGCAATTGCTCCCCGGCAGCGGCGCCAAAATTTGTATGGCTGTCTTAACCACAACAAATTAATAAAGATATTTCCCACTAATTAACTAGTAATATAGCGGTAGTAAGAGATCGTTCCCACAGAGAGCTGTGTAATTGATAGGTTATTTGAAATATCAAGATAAAGCAAATAACAAATGGGGTTTTGGTTGTAAGATAATTATAAATACAATAATAAAGAAAAGAGATGATTAAGGAATCCTTCGTCGTTACCAAGCGATAAATGGATTAGAATACTTATCTATTGTTCGTGAGAACCATTCATCACCAACCGTAGAATAACAGCTGGATCAGTGTTATCCCCAAAACTCCTTATATCACTAGATACGGAAGTTCTCGACTACCAGATTCTATCCAACGAACCACCAAGTAGTAGATCACTCAAGGTGTAATCTAATCGAACGCCTTAAGCTTTGTGAATTTAGGTTGATCCCAGTAGTTAAACTCTTAGATCAAGGTTTACTTGATGGTGTTGTCTTCACACACGATTGCTCCACAGAATCCCTTTGTAAGGTCTCGTGATTTCTACTTGTGTAGAGAGTTATTCGACGATTACCTATCTCCTAACTTCCACTAGCGATAGAACAATCAATAGACTAATCTGGTTGCGCACCCAAATCAATATAAGAATCACTCATAAACCCTAGATATAGTAAAGACAAGCGATGATGATAAAAACCTCAAATAGACTTGTATTATTAATAAAGCTTCACGCTTAGAACATTGAATTCATCCTTAATCAACAAAGGATTTAACTACTCATATTACAAAGAAGATGAATAATGGTGGTTTCCCCCTAAAGGGGTAAACCCTAGGTTTTGATGTAGAAATTGTGATATGAGATTCAATTATCTTACGTAACCTAATACCTTTTTATAGGTTTACATTGCTTGGTCTCCAAGTATTTAGTTAGGTTTAGGAACCCGACCCGAAAATATGACCTAACGACCCCAAACGTGCCCTTAGGCATTCCAAAGTGTAAATACACGTTTCCTACTATCTAAGTTCGCGAACCCAGTACGCAAACTTCAAATTCCAGCAGAAATTTTCGGAATTAAGTCTGCGAACCCGGTATGCGAACCTAGTTCGCGGACTGCACTGTCTTCGGTATTCAATAAAAACTGTTTTGGCCACAACTTCTTCATCCGAACTCGGAATGACCTCATTCTTTTTGAATTCTTTTTGAATTCTTTTTATCTTTCAATTATCTTCAAGGTTATGAAGAGAAATCCTTAGTTTGAATGAGTTAAGATCGGTCTTTGTCCCTTCTCTTGATTTTGAGCGTTTTGCTCCTTTTCGTCGCACTTCTTCCACTTCTCTTGGACTTGGGCGCTTGGATACTTGAAATACTTATCTCCTTAGCTCTTTTAAGCACTTTGTAGCTCCTTTTTGGATGATTCACCTAATAGAGACAAATAAGAGAAAACCAAAGTAATAATACGAATACATGCAAGAATAATAGCTAAAACAAGTATGGAATGGACACTAAAATCATATGAATTATGCACTTATCATCAAGGTGAATGATTTTAAATTATCAAAAGAGTATTCTATGCTAACATTCGTTATGTTGATCTTGAAAAGTTGTTCTTTATAACCATGATTTGAAGAAGGAATATTTAAGTTGATAGAGATTTGTTGGGAAATATTATGGGGCTTTCTATGGGAACTTTATCCTTTCCTAGACCAAGGGAACAAAAGCCTTCATGTGAAATAATTTTGATGTGTAAGTTCAAGGTCTTGATGTGTGCGGATGGGTCATCCAACAAATGACCACAATGACACTTTATGACAAGTAATGAGTTTTTCTTGTCTAATTGAGAGGATTTGTCGATCCTTCAACATTGATCCAATTGGTAATTCTATTGGTACTCCCTCTTCCATTATCATGACTACCTTAAAACGAATGAGAATAAACGGTTACAAGAGGAAAAGAAGTCATTCTCCCCCTCGATCGGTTCTGGTGATCCTACCTCCTTGGGACTTGTCCATAGAATTTTCAAGAATGTAAAAATGGTAGATAACAAGGTAAAATATATGCAAGAACGATTGGGTTTACTTGCTACAAAATTTCGCGAGATTAAGGATGATATAGAGAAGATCCAAGCATCTTGGATTAATTCGGAAAGTGAAGATAATACTTATCTCCTTTACTTATTTTCTTTTGTTACTAGTTAACTCCTTGTAGGAATTTTATTCTATACATTTTAAGGAGGAACACTATTTTTTGGGGTAAAAATTTTATATGGTTACATTAGCTACTCCAAACACTATCATCTTGCATTGATTAAAGTTTATTTATTTAAATTTTATTTTGGAGATGACTCAGAATACCCAATCTTTATTGATTATATGTATATGTATTTCTCATTTTATGGTATTTGTTCTTTGCTATCATATTTCTAGTGATTAAAACGAATATCTCATGTTTTCATAGGTTAATTTCTTAACTCTTTGTTTCGTCACTGGATAAGTAACCTATTTTGAGAACTGCAATATTGATCTTCCCGCGATTACACTTTTCGTGAATACATTGCATAGACTCCATAAGATGGTATTAGTTGTCACCTTTCCTCCTTGAATGCGTAGTTGCTGGGGAATAAGATCGAGAATTTTAATCCCTACGTCTGTATATGGATAGAGAAAACATAATTCTTATGTTGAGTCACATCGCATAAATTGTCGCACTTTTTTCGTAACTGGCCTAGAAAATAGTTTTTTTCAATGGTTATTTTTCACGAAATAATGTATCTTGGTGCCTCTAACATTAAGATCACTATTTTTAACTTCTTTCTTTGTAACCGGCGAGAAGAGAGAAAAATATTGGATAAAAATCTACTTTGTTAGTAACCGGCGATTAAATTTGTTAATGTCCAAAAAAATCCTTCTCTTGAGATTAGAGAAAGGTCGCTCATGTTGTTCTTTTGGGAGTGACATCAAATTGGGGAGTCTTCAATTTGAACTTATGCTTAATTGTCATACTTTTGTGGAGAGTGCGACTGCGGAATTGTAGAAAATGCTTATACTTACATATCTCCTCGATGAAGACGCTAAGTTTACTTAGTGATATCGTCTAAATAAAAATTGGTATATGTTCTCTTGTTTTGATACTCTTTTGTTTTAATTTATCACGATCCTTTTTTTTTTCTTTTGCCAATTTTGTGGACAAAAACAAGAGAGAGTGGATTATACTATATCATTTTTGCCTATTTTGAGAAAGTAGTAAGTATTAACTAAGGGGGAAAACATATGACCGTAGTGTTGCTTAAAAGTTGTGGTACAATTGAACTTTGAGAAAGGTAATAATATTATGTTTTTGGTATGACAACCATTGAGTTGAGTGATTTTATCATTCAAGAAAATCTCGAATAAAGTATTTCCATAAGTTGTTACCGCCAGGATCTTCAATAACAACGGAGATGAAACGATCATATGCATAACCATATAAGAACTTCAAAAATAAAGAATTCAAGACGATGTTGAAGAACCAAGGCAATCAAGCATGGTGGATTTAAAGTTGAAAGATTAATTATTTTGAATCCATATCTATTGATAGTTTTGTCACTAAAATTGAAAAAGAGGGAGATTGTTAGAGCAGTGCTCGGTCAAACTCATAAGTTTTTATATCTCAAGCCCATTGTCAATGTTAGATGCACAAAACTATATCTTGATTTCTAGTTTTCTTAAGTCAAGTATTGGACTAGGATTAGAGTTTGGTAGTTGAGTATCAGACATCACTGAATAAACCTCGAAGATAGAAGAGTGAGGATCAAACAAAAATATTTGGAAAAATTCATCAACAAAGAGGTATGTGAAGACTGAACCACTTTGTTTAGTCACAAGTATTACTATTTTATCTATATGAGACTATGTCGTATAACTTCGAGTAAATTTAATATTGCAAAAAACAAGTTTTGAGTCAAGTTTGTCTTGTTAAACATCTCGAAATATGGTTCAAGCAACGGATTAACAATCTTAGTTCGAAATAATTTATTGTTCAAGAAATATGTTTGTGGACCATTCAAAAATTTCCCAAGAAATAATATTTATATCTATGGAAGTTGGTAATGTTTCAAACACAAAAAAATGAGTTTTCAAAACTATTGAAATATGGATTCAGGGTAGGTACGCATACCCAATTCGTGTACCCTGGATATCTGAAGTTCCGGAATACGGGTAGGTAGGCATACCCGGTACACGTACCATGATGTTTTGAATTCATGAATGGATGAGGCACACATACCCATAAAGCTTATTTCAAGAGCCTAGGTTCATGAATAGCCTTAGGGTACGCATACCTTGTCCATATGAATTCAAGAACTTGTTCGTAGGTACCCGTAACCTCGTATACCTTCTCAGTACGATTTAGCAGATGTTCATGAACTATTTCCATAGATAAGTTTACTATTTCTATAACTCTCGTAAACACCTCTAAGGAATCTTTGATCACTAAAAAACCTTGTGTATGTGCATCATGATTCAAGTCTTAAGTGTTTTCAATTAAACACGATTATACTTATTAGTTCGTAAGGCATACTTTCCATGAACTATCATTATACTCTGGACCATAATGTATGTTCTTGTATGTACTTCTAAGGCATACTTCTAACATGCTTACATGAACTCCTAACAAGAGTTTCATCTAAGCATAGAAAGTGTTTACTTGAATCTCAAGTTATCTTATCTTGAATTTTAAGCAACCCTAGTTCTGAAAACAGAGAGACTCAAACGACCTGGAAATTCAATCCCTGACACTTATGTGTCCTAGTTGTTTGCTATAGTTCTCTATGAACCTAGGTTTCCTCTGAGAAACATAATTAGGTTTACGACTTGAAGAATTCAGTTAGGGACTCGAGTATACCTTGGAAGTTCGTGTATCCTGATCTTGTTCTTTCTGTTATCGAGGTTTTAGTAATATCTTTCAGGACGATATAGATGTAAGTCACAAATTTCTTTTCGTCTCAGACTTTTTTATTCCTCAAGATAGATATATAAAACTCTTCTTTATTGATCGGATTAAGATTGTTCTTGAGGGGTGGTTAATAATCCAGGTTTTTCGGCTAACTGAGAGTAAGTGTTCTTTGAGGTGTGCTAGATTTGTCTATTGAAAACAGATTTCCAATCCTTGATCCATTGATCTAAAAGGAAATCAATAAGATTATCTGTTTGAGTCATATTGTTATCAAAATTCTCCACTTAGACTGAAGCAACTCTTAGGATTTAAATGATGTCGACTAAGGGAATCAATTGCATAGAGCATTGCGGGGTTCGAGAGACGTAATGAGCACGTCTGCAACTGAATTTCTTGGAGGGTGAATTGAGTATCAACTGCATTCCATTTAGAAGTCTGATAGTAAGCTAGTGACTATAACGTCTTAATATAGTTCAGTATTCAAATCTGGACGAGGTCCTAGGTTTTTTTTGCGGGTGTAGTTTTCCTCGTTAACAAAAGTTCCGGTGTTTTGTGTTTTTTCTTTTCCGCATTGTATTCTTTTATCTTTATGATAGTATTTGCACAAGTAGTACCTTATCAATCTTAATAGATAAGTCTGTATTTGCAATTAATTACGAGACTCGTTCTTGTAAAAATCGCATCTTGAAAGATAGATAACAAGTTTCATACTTGGTAAAATTCAGTTTTTGTTATCTGGATACGATTAGTTTGATCTTGAATATTGATTTCAGATCGTCCAAGTTCCCTTTTGTACAATCAGATTCACAGATTTTATTGTCTTGACTTTCTAATTGGAAGGAAAGAGATATAAACGCTATCTCAAGGATCTTTAAGTAGGTCTACTTGAAATCGTATAAGGTTTTGTCCATACAGGTTGCTGAAGAAAAAAGTTTGTGTTGTACTTGGTACCCTCTCATTTTCAGCTTGCTTTGAGATGAACCGGAATCCAGTTTTCGTATATTGTTGCAAGGTTTGACTTCTCTCAGATGCTATGAAATTTTTTCAAGGTAAACGAAATTGGCATTAATAATGCCAGATGATGTTTGTAGAAAAATTGAAGCTTGGCATATCTCACGTCCAAGTAGTCATAAATGCAATATGAAATTCGACCAGTTGTTATCGGATGAATTATGTGTACCAAAAAAAACCCACAAGGGTGTTCAGTAAGAAAAATTGTTAATATTTTTCTTTTTCTTTCTCCGATAAAAGGAAAAAAATTATTAAATCTCAACCATCATTGAAGAAATGATAGTTAAGGAAGAAACAAAGAGAAAATACAGTTAGTTGTTACCTACAACATCATCACAATTACATATTAATATACTTAAAGATTAGCTTTCAAATGATTTCATATGAATGGGCCAATTGAACATAGTATATTATTGAGATTAAAATTTGTAATCCTTGTACAACCCGCAGTTACGTTTTCTCCAAATTATCCACCGAATAGCTAAAAGAAAATAAGCACATAACTTCTTCACCATTATTTTATCCTTCTTATTCGGAAACCCCCGTATATTAATCTTGATACTGTTGTAGAAACTCATTGAACACCAAAGCATCAAGAAAATAATGCCAAAGCTTACTGGTTTCAGTGTAATGTAAGAATAAGTGGAAATGAGTTTTTTGTTATGTATTATAGAAGAGAGACATACTAGTCTATAATTTAGTAGCTTTGTAAAGGAAATCCAATATTGCCGCACCATTGTGGCAGAGTCATAAACCATCCATATCTGAAGATGACTAACATTTTGATACTGAGAAGTCATAACCAAAACCCAATTTTTTGTTATCATCCTCTGCAGAGCCATAAATCAAATTTATGACTTCTCCAAACATCTTCAATAAAATGGCAACCTCTCTTAATTCATGTTCATTCGAGCCTCTTTTGAAACTAAAATTCTAAGCTTTAGATTCATAAACCATCTTCTTAATAATGGAATTCTTAATCTTTGAATTTGAGTAAATACACGGGTAAGTATTTTTTAAGATAATATGATCAATACTGCTGTCAAACCACTTGATTCTCACACCACTGTGAAGCATCACAACAATATTATCTTTAACATATCGTGTTGATTTAAGAATGCCTGCCCATAAACAAGAGCGTACATACCTTAAGGAAATATTTGGAAACAAAAAGTTATGATCACCTTCAAACGTTTATTGTACAATCGATCTCCACAGAGCTTTCCTTTCATCACCATATCTCCATATCTATTTGCAATGTATAATTTTATTCACCAATTTTAATTTTTTGATAGCAATGCCTTAGAACAAGCTATCCAGATTCTTTTCTTGGTTGTTCTAGAAGAGCCCCGAAAAAAAATTACACATTATTTTCTCAATTTCCTTTATCACATGAACTGGCATACGGAACGTGTAGAGGTACTATATGGGCATGCTTGCCAACACACAATAAAACAAGATAAGTCTCTGATAACTAAAAAATATACCTCATCTTCCATGTGGTTAACTTCTGCTGTCCCTTTTTGATTTGCTTCCTAAAGGGGTACCTAGATAGTTAGCTGGGAAGTTGGGTAAGTTGATAACCAAAAAACAAAAGCATAAGAGTCTTCATTATAGATATCTCCAATTCCCACAACTGCACTTTTAACAAACTCTTAATCTAAAAACTAACTAAAAAGAAAAAAGTATATTCTTCAAGTTAATAACTTGAGATTCCAAGTCATCCAAGAAAATAACTACCTCATCTGCAAATTGTAGATGATTAATAATTATGCTATTAGTCAAGACCAGAAGCTCCTTTTTTTTATCATAAATGAAAAAATTTCCACACCCATAATGAGGAAAAAATGGGACATGGGATACCCTTGTCTAATACCCTTCTGACTTTTGAACATTTATATAGCTTCACCATTTATAAGAATTGTAAATTTGGCATATGAAATACACCATTTGATCTATCTTCTCCAAAGACTACCTTATCCAAACCTTTAATTGTAAAGATACAATTCCAATTTATGATCCATCTTTTCCAAAGACTCAATCGCTTGGTGGTCAGTATATCGCTCGATGGTGAATATATTGCCAGCGATATAAAGACTATCAATCGATGATATGGTGCTCGCTCAGTGGTTCATCATCCAACAGTAAGAAACTCACCCCCTCCCTATAATTACTCAATTCTAAACGCATTATGATTTACACCTCTTCCATACTTCTCTAATTTCTCACCTCTTCCATCCTCTCAAAATTCTCCTGAATTTTCGTAATATGAATTCTAACTCTTCAATCCAAGAAGAAATCATGTCGCAAAATTTATTGTCGCCGAAGATGAACGTATTTATCGGAATTACGTTTATTTTAGCCAAGATTGTACCAATGGTGTAAAGCAACAAATAAGGCCATTGTGGAAAAACATATTTCAGAAATTTCATTAAGAAACAATGAACCTCTATAATCATGATGCGAGCATGTTGAGTGGTCGTTTCATTGTAATAAATAAGGAAGTAGATTTGTATATTGCTCGGGTTATACGAGCCGCTCGAAACCTAAGGAATGGTGAAACCCTGATGGACATTGGAGAGATGGTGTCAGGCGGAGGGGCTCCACATGAACAGAAAAAATTTAGAACATGGAAGTTGTTATGAGATCTTAAAAGTTTTTTTTTTTAAGTATGCATTTTATTAAAATAAGATCAAGTTACAATTTGACGTGGGTATGTGGTACCCACTGAGTCATGGTAGATAATTTGACTAATAAAATCTGGGATTGCCTGGTCCCAAATTTTGGTTGAAAAAATCCCCAATTGACTTCCATATGCCGATGATTTTCCAAGCCATCTGCTGTCTGATTCCCTTATTTGTAGTTGTGTCCGATTGCAGCCTGCGGGATCTATCGTATTCTATTCTTTATTTCCCCAATCATCCGTGAGATGTGCGAAGGACCGTTTTGAAGAGAACTTTTGGCCATTGTATTTCTATTGATGTTCTTGATGCCAAAAGCAGAGTCTAAGTTTTTGCAGTTAGAGCTAGCACTATGGTTCCCTCCTATCCTTTTCCTACACGAAACGGCTACTGAGTAGCCTTATGAATAGTGCCAACGGCTACTCAGTAGCCGTTTTATTTTTCAGTTTTTTTTTCAATGGGAATATATTTTTCTAGGCAAAGAATATATTTTAGAGAAAGAAAAAAAGATATATAATAGGTAAAAAAAGAGTTTTAGTAAAAAAAAAAGAGTGGAAAAGAAAAGTTTTAAGGTAAAACTTTAAAAACCAGAAACGGTTACTCAGTAGCCGTGTAAAATGCTACGGCTACTCAGTAGCCGTAAAGTGTAAATAAATACGACAACTGAGTAGCCGTGTGATTTCCCTTCCCTATAAGAGGGATCAGATGTGATCCTCCTAGTAGGGAAAGGGAGGGATATCCCTACACATGTAGGGATATGGAAGACCATAGTACTTGGTTTTTTGAGTTTTTGAGGGATATTGAGGGATATGGAAGGGATGGAGGGCACCATAGTGCTAGCTCTTAAGGCAGTTGTAATTCCTAAAGGTTGACCCAAAGCCATTACAGTTTGTGCGTCTGAGTCCCTTCAAATGAAACTTACACCTATGAAATCCGGGTGACCTCTGGCTTCCCCATCCGTGTTAATTTTAATCCAATTCATATTCGTAGTGTACCATCCTACCCAGATTGTCGAGATCCTTTTGGTGCATCTTGAATGGTTATATGTCGTTGAATCTCCTGGTTGCACCAGAGGTAAGGAGTTTTGTCCCGCGGAATATTCTTGATGTTGTATTTGATGTTGTATTTGGCGGTATATTAGTTCATTCCTAGTTAACCATAAGGTCCATAATAGAAAACATAAGGAGGAGATGACAAATATTGGTGTTGATTATTGTAGGAGTTTGGAAATGGTTGCCTGAGGTGTTAAAACAAGTGTGGGGGTATCGTTGGAGTTTGGTGTGGTTGAGAGCCGAGTGAGCAAGGTGTTCCATGATGAATTCGTAATTGGGCAGTGAATTATAGCAGGTGGGTCGTTGTTTCCGGATCAGTGTTGCATTTGGGGCAAATGTCGGAGTTGGTAAGATGGATATGATGTATGACCGAAAAGGTTTCTAGACCTTCATTGATTGATTTCCACAAGAAAATCTAAATTTTTGGTGGACATGGTAAAGTCCACAAGAATTTGGCAGGTGGGAGGGGGGTTTGAGTAGGTTGAGCATGGGTTGGACATTTGTATCCCGATAAAGTAGTGTATTTTCCATATTTTGAGTGCGTCCAGATAATTTTGTCCTCTGAGATATCTTGGGGAAGGTGGATGTTTGGATATTTATGATATTTTGGGATATAATATTGGGTAGGGTGTTTAATTTTTCCTGAATCCAATTATGAGAGATCAGATCAATGATATCATCTATCTTGTGGATAAGATAACATTGCATTGGGTCTAGGTTTGGGGAGTTTGACATCCAGTTGGGTTATATTGTGGTGCTAACCCATTCCCAATATGATGAAAAATCAGTCGTTGCATGGTAGGAACAGTTGATGCCAGTTGTCTCCATTGTGCGCTGGAGGAAGATGGTATGGGATCAATGCCTTGTAGAATTGGTTGGTGATTCAGATTTTTTCATTAAATAGACTTCCACAGATGGAGTTAGGTTGCTCATGCAAGATCCAAATTCTTTTCATTAGAAGAGTCTTGTTATTACCACTATTTTTTCTTATGCCTAGCCCGCCTTCGGATATTGGTTTTGTTACTTTATACCAACCAATAGGATGAAGCTTTCTAACTGACGAATCATGCACTCAAAAGAAGTTCCTGGTGATACGATCTAATTGTTTGTGAACATTGATAATCTTAAAAGTGTTGCCCCAATGCAATCCAGTCTTGTTATTTTAAGTTTCGTCATTCTCAACTTCAGTCTAAACATAAGTAATAATAATTATTAAAGTTTTAATTAAATGTAAGTTCTAATTCAGTAAGGATAATTTTCGACAGTACTTCTTATTTAATAAATCGTATTTTTGAATTCATTAAAATTTGCGTGTTCTTACAAGATATAAACTTCAAATTACCTATGATACTAACTGCACCATTTTACAAGATTAAAAGTTTGACCTCCTGGTTTTCTTCTTTTGAAGAAACTTCCATTTGATGCCTTTTTAAGGAGATTTTCCTTTATTCTTCTGACTAGTATGGTTAACTTCCAAATTTTCTCTGTCTTTGCCTTGAAATTCCTTGCGTTGAACTCTTCTTTACGTTTTAGATGCAGGTTTGACTTGGTTAACATCCAAAACCTGAAGAATTATTTGCTTTTTTTTAGCTATTTCTTTATAACTATCACATATTTTGTCAACAACAACTTGAACCCGAAAAAATCAAGTTGGATTGGCAAATCAAATTAAGTTTGAAATATGTCATTTGAAAAAATTTGAGAAATTTTTGAGATTGAAAAGGAAAGAGAACTTTAGTCTAAAAGTTTTAGACTAAATTGACAGCAATGAAGACTCTATCGCTAGTGCTATAGACATGATCGCTCGATAACATCTCAATCGCGAAACCCTTTTTCCAAAGTAGCGCGACTGATTTACCTAGACACCTACCAACGTGCATGGAAATTGTCTCATGAGATATTATTTTACCAAGGGTATACCAAAATCCACAAAATATCTTTTATAATGGATTGGTACTGTAACACCCTATTATTATTATAAGGTTATGAGGAGACTAATCCCAATACACAGTACAATTCTCTGAAAAGCTATGTCTTTCTCTGGAGGATAGTTTTCTTTTTATATGCAAACCCTGATATGAAGGTACCGTACACGTGTATCCTAATACCTTTTCTGGTAAGACTTATGTCATTAACCGTACACATGTACTATTACAATGGGGTCTATTTAGGAAACCACTAATTATCTTCTGTAGGAAGCCCATCTGTGCCACATCATCGTCAATAGTGGCTTCGGCTCGGCATCACCCAGAACCCCCATTCTGGTGTCTTCTGCTCTTGCCAAATCCGTGTGCTTACATTAGCCCCTTGGATGTTTGCCAAATCTGTGATTATGGCATCAGTCATTTTGCACATTTGACTTCGTCTCTTCGGGTTCTCTCCTCCGCAGCCCCTTGTCGTGCTATTAGACCCTTAGTCGTGTTTTCTCTTGGCGTGCCATGGGCATTTTGTGGCCTTTATCCCGTGAAATCTAACGTCGTTTGTTGGTACTGATCATGGAGCAGGATCTAACGCTTTATCTTCTTTCCGCCGCTTCATCTCCCATCAATTGATCGACAAGTGTGTCTCTTCCCAAACGTCTCATCAACCCTTCATTTCTCTGTTTCTTCTCGTATAAAATCCATCCTCGTTATTTCTTTTACTTCGTTTTTCCTTTTTAGGGGTTCTCTTTCTTCTTTCTTCATCATCTTTTACCGTCTTCGGATCTTAATAATTTCGCCTTATCGATGGACCCTCTTTCAATCGGTGTTGGTAAGAAGTTGACACCAGAGGACTCTGCCGGTATGAGGAGAGCACGTTTATTTGGACTAGAATCCCCTGATACCCCTAATTCTGGTTCTGTCTTCCAAGATTGCTTTATCCCTCGGATGACCACGACAGAATTTCAAAGTATAGACGAGAGTCCGATGTTGCCGGTTCCCGAAGTAGTTCCCCCTAAGGTTCTTCCTCTATACTTTGAACTATCGGCTCATCGAGCGTGGTAATTACCGGGAGCCTCCCATAGATTTTGTTTCGACCACTTTCGTGAGCCATGAATGGTCCTCATGGAAGCATTATATCTTCTCGAAACCACATCATCTACAACGCATCAGGAAGCTTAATATCGAGGACGCTTTGAACTTATCGGCTCATCGAAGTATATTTCGTGCTAATAAAGCTCTACCTCTATCTTGTTTTCGATGGGTTGCTGGTGTGCACACATTGGTCTTTGCCTGGGGTGAAGCTTCTCCCACTTTAGAAGATGTTGTCGCTCTGACGAGATTGCCCTTTCATAGTTCCCATGGTTTCGAAGAGGCTAATCCCGAAGGCATGACAATTGCAGATTCGACTTTATTCAATGCCTTGGTGGAAGTCCGAAAGGCTATAGCTCGTAAGGTGAGTGTGGGGCTCCTGGAGTGGCATTCAAAGAGGATAAGCGTGCATCTCTCTCGGGTTGGATGAATTACTGGGCACCTCATATTACCGAAGCGATTGATAAAAAGAAACTCCCTTCCGTGGTGAAGTCTTATGATCCTCCGACTCTTGGTCATAGTGATGATGCTGAACTTGCTGCTTTCTTGGCATATTGGCTGATCCATGACCTTTTCGAGTGCTCACCGAAGGACACTATCCGGGATGACATTCTCCGAATGGCTGTTAAGATGTCAAGATGGATTACTTACCATTTAGCCCCTATGTTCTTAGGTGGGGTATACCGCAATTTAGATGCTCGTCTCAGATGTAGAAGTTGTAAATAGTCATGAACATATAGTTGAAAGCTACGTTCCGACCAGTTTTTTTGCAGATGTGGTTCTGGGAGCGATTACCTGATAGCCGATTTGGGAATCAAGCTTTGGCTATGAGAAGAGATAATGCTGCTTCTGCTGCTGGTCGTTTGCCTCCTGCACCAGTTCGTCATCCCCACACCGCGTTGTATGAGAATGTTCACATAATAAATGCAAGTAATGAACTTCCATGGATTGTCGGTAAGTTTAAATCTTTTCGAGCACGCCCGTATGATGATAACCCCAGAGGGGCTTTATTTCTTGGTCTGAACTCTGTATTCCTCGATTATGTGTTAGATTCAACTAGATTGCAACTTGATGATGATGAGTGGGACTTTGTAACGATGGTGACACCAGGTTTTATCCCTGGGTATTTTGAGGGCAAATTTTGTGCCGTTGGTTATAATGTTGACAGGGTTGCTAGGCAGTTAGGTTATGATCAAGGGTTGGCTTCCATACAATTGCCTCTTTTTCCGGATGACGAGAGCCTTAAAGAAGGTTGTTATCGTCGATTTGTCTTTAATCCGGAAGAACCAAGGTGTTGTCGGGATCTCCCATTTTGTTTGGCAGTTTCATCCCCGAAGAGACCTCCTATCTTTTCGCAGGCATGGTGTACAAACTGGTATGAAGAGCTGACTCGGATGATTAAATTCATATGCTCTGTTACTGTTCTGATGGGTATTACTAGTCCTCATTCCTTAAATGCTCGAGGTCGCATCAAACTTGCATCCCACATTGCAAGTGCTCATGGAATAAAGCTTGAATCAAGAGGGAAAGGTGCTGCAGATTCAGCTAAAAAGGGCCAAGGATAAAGGTGAAGTGATTTTGAAAGGTTCTGCTGGTGCTAACGAGGTGAGCGTGTATTGTTGGGACTATCTTAAATCTCTTCTTCGTTTGATTGCTTATATTAACATAGAGTTTCCTTCCTTCTTTGCACGCAGTCATCAAAGCATGTCCGGGTATCAGTTCGAAATAGAGGTGAAACAGCGACGTCATCATTCGATCGAGGAGGTAAGGAATTGACTATTTTAATATTTGTATTTATTATGCACGTGGTTGTCATGAAGTAACTGTAGATTTCGTCGGTATGTCGTCCACATCAACTCTTCTAAAAGCTTATAAATACGCCTTCTTATTTTCTCACAATGTTTCATTTGCATTAATCTTCTCTTTCCTTTGATTCTTCTAGGCGGAGCACTCAGTCCTCAAAATTCATCTTCTGGTGTAAATATACAGGTACAATATTTTGTTTATTTTTATTTTGTGAAGTTGTGCTTCATGAGTTTATCCAAATGATGTTTGATGATGATTATTTGATATTTTTGTTGGACGTTGATATGGGACGCACTGATCATCTCGGAGAGCAAAACCATTCGAGAAAGCGAAAGCATATAGGAGGACAAGGTGGTTCCGGTTCGAGAATTCCCGAAGTTGTGACTCCCGTTGCCATTAGTAGCCCCGGGTCTTTGGTTGGCAATGCAACCTGGTTCGATTTTAAAGGAAATGTGGCTGCTGCAGCAGCTACCTATTCTCACTATGTGCCAGTGTACAACTTTCTTGTTGCTCCAGAGTTGAAAGATTACTACAAGACAATTGTGGAAGAGCATGGTCATGTGGCAACTACCGCAGTCCTTAACGACTGAAATAGACCGATCTCTAGCGTTTCTAATCTGATAGCTGTTGCGAAGATGATAGCCGAAGTTGGTGATGAATGTCCTTCTGAAGATAATTTTGAGACATGGAGAGGCAGTTTTGCTCTTCCACGCTTATTGAGGTTCAACATGGGTTGGATTGAAGAGTTATTCAGTGATCTAGAGGAAAAGCGGTCATCTTTGTTGGTTAAACTTCAACATAGAAGTCACTAACAAGCTGGTTAGGACAAGATTAGGGAATTGATGTAATCTTAAGGGAATTAGAAGTCATCTAGTTCTAAGAAAAGGAAAGACATGTAATAAGGTTATAGCACTAGGAAAAGGAATTCATAGTTCTATATATATATGATCACCAAAGTTGTGGTTGATCATATGAGCAAGATTAGAGCTTGTGTTTAGTTTTGAGAGATTTTCTAAACATCAATAAAGAGAGTTGTCTTTATATAAGCTAAGTTTCATCTTGCAGTTGCCATTAATTGGTATCAGAGCTTGTTTCTGAGCCATGGAAAACGAAACCACCATTGTGGGTGCAAAACAGTTCACGCCACCATCAATACAAGTTCCAATCCTCAACGCCACAAACTACACAGTATGGGCCATAAGAATGAAGGTACTGATGAAAATCTACAAAGTTTGGGAAACAATTGATCCTGGTACATTGGACCCAGACAAAAACAATGTTGCCATTGGATTACTCTTTCAAGCAATACCAGAATGTCTTGTTCTACAAGTTGGTGAACAGGAAACTTCAAAGAAAATTTGGGATGCAATAAAGGCACGTAATCTCGGAGCTGATCGAGTTAAAGAAGCCCGTCTGCAAACCTTAATGTCTGAATTTGAAAGAATGAAGATGAAAGACACTGATACTATTGATAGCTTTGCAGGAAAGCTATCAGAGATAGCCTCAAAAGCTGCGTCACTTGGACAATCCATTGATGAAGATAAACTGGTAAAGAAGTTTCTCAATAGTTTACCAAGATCCAAGTATATTCATATCATAGCTTCTCTCGAACAAGTCTTAGATTTAAAGAAGACTAGCTATGAAGATATAATTGGAAGATTGAAAGCATATGAAGAAAGAATCCTTGATGAAGAAAACAATGGAGAAACTCAAAGAAAACTCTTGTACACAAACTCTTACCAACAAAACTCTGCGACAAGAGGAAGAGGTCGTGGAAGAGGTGGTAGAGTAAACAGAGGCCGAGGAAGGGGAGGAAGGTTTAACTCACAAGATAGAACAACAAGTCAGAATGATCAAAACCAAGGGAAAGAAAAGAAGGATAGATCAAACATTATTTGTCACAGATGTGATAAACCAGGACACTTCTCCTCTGATTGCCCTGAAAGAATACAAAAGATGGAAGAAGCAAACAAGAATGAAACAAGGGAAGCAGATACAGCTCTTTTCATGCATGAAGTTGTATTCCTAAACGAAGGGAACCTAATACCAAAGAACTACGAATCAAAGGATGGAGAAGAAGGAATCTGGTATTTAGATAATGGAGCCAGCAATCACATGACTGGTAAGAGACACTACTTTTCTGAACTCAATGAGAAAATCAAAGGAAAAGTGAAGTTTGGAGATGGATCTTCTGTAGAAATTGAAGGGAAATGATCAATTCTATTTCAGAGCAAGACCGGAGAACATAAGCTTGTCACAAACATCTACTTCATCCCAAACTTACAAAGAAACATTCTAAGTTTAGGACAAGCTACAGAAGTTGGATGTGATGTTAGAATGCGACAAGATTATCTAACAGTTCATGACCCAAGTGGAAGACTTTTAGTTAGAGTCTCACGCTCACAGAATAGACTCTACAAGATAATCTCATGATTGGAAGGCCATTGTGTCTGAATATGAGACTGGAAGATCAGACATGGAAGTGGCACGCAAGGTTGGGACACATAAGTTTCAGAACCTTAAAAACTATGTCTCAGAACAAGATGGTTCGAGGGCTACCACAGATAAACGATGAATCAAGGATCTGTGAATCATGTTTAGTTGGGAAAAAAACGCGTCAAGGTTTTCCAAAAGCAACAACATTCAGAGCCTCAAAGCCATTAGAGCTTCTTCATGCTGATTTATGTGGTCCTATTACACCACAAACCCTTGCAAATAACAAATACATATTTGTTATTATAGATGACTTCTCAAGATATATGTGGTCTATTCTTATGAAAGAAAAAAGTGAAGCATTTGACAGATTCAAAGCTTTCGGAAATCTGATAGAAAAAGAGCTAAAAGAGGAGGTCAAAATGCTTAGAACTGATAGAGGAGGAGAGTTCACTTCCTTAGAGTTCAACAAGTTCTGTGAGTTAAATAGAATCAAAAGGCAACTCACAGCACCATATGATTATAGATTTTCTGGGGTTGTAATAATAAGGTTCAAACTCTCGGACTTGTGAAGATTAAATTTAAAGGTTTAATAAAATTATATACAAAATTATTAACAATGGGTGCGAGAGGTAACCAAGACACTAGATTCCACTATTATGCAAAATTGAATGATAAATATTTCAAAACTCTATTCAATTCTTAAGTCCTCTTTTATCTTTAATTCACTATCAATCATACAGATTCTCAAACGTTATTTGTAAACCTTAAGCATAGATTATCAAGAGATTAAACCAAGCATAACCTATCAAACTGAATAACAAATAATTAAGACAATCATTCAAATAATTTAAAACTCTGCAAAAGCAGCGATTAGGTGAATTATATATTTAAATGAAATAGTTACCCATTTATGTTGCGTGAATAGCTTCCTCCATTGCCTTGGTTACGAGGGAATTAGCCGCTCATTATGTTGGAAAACCTCTCAAAATATTTCATTGATGCTCAAAAATGGTTTACAAATGATGAGAATATGAGAAATACAATAAAACCGGGTTTGTAACAATTATATTTGTTACAAACCAGAGAACTACGACCCTCAGTGACAAAATAAGACTGCTGCAGCTGTGTCGCAAACGCTGTAGCAAATAAGTCTGCCTAGTGTACGACCCACGACTGTGAGTCGTTATTACTGTAGAAAAACGACTGCTGGTGCAGGTCCGTTCTTCGTGTTCTTCATGTTCATCAGCAGCAGCAGCAGCAGAAACCGAGTTTGGGAAAACTCGAATTTCTTCTTCTCTGGCTCTCCTCAGCCCCCCAGACTCTCGACACCCTCTCTAGTAGACCCAAAGAGCCTATTTATACCCAACAACATCTCCAAATCTCGCCAATAACTCCAATATAATTCTTCATTATGCGGGCAGTGAATAACAATATTTTCCGAATATTTTCTTACCAAAATTGGAATTTCTTGCGTAAACTTCCTCCCTCCACGCTCCAAATTGATTCTTCACGACCCAAAGTGATGCTCGAGCCATTCCACATCATCAGAACACGTCCATAACTCTCCATGACGCGTGATTATCATCCTCCAGTGCATGCTTGCCCTGTTTTGAACTCGAGAATCAAAACACGTATTCCAGCCAAATTTGATCGAAACCACCACCCAAACTTTGTTCCTTATGCCAAATCACATCTTTCTGCCAATTTTCAGCGATTGAATCGCACTCTAACCCATTCATTTTGACAATCAAAATTCTGCCAGTTGAAAACTTCATTTCCCGCCAAAAACACAAATTCAAATTGTTGAAGAAGGTGCCCCTTATCCAGAGTGCTGGGGTGCGAATATTAATTGGGGTGGAAATAGTAATTTTCTGGGTTCCTCCGGGACATTTCTGGGACGCTTCCGGTGCATTTCTGGGGTGCCTACGGTACATTTCTTCGGGGTGTAAAACACTGCTTTTTGAGCCCATTTCGCCGCAAGGGCTTATTTCTCTAAAATTTCCTACAAGAACACAAAATAACAAAATAAGTACTTAATCGAGTCTAACAATACAGAACATTGAGAACAAAATAGACACATAAATGCGTCTATCAAATACCCCCAAACTTATTATTTGCTAGTCCCGAGCAAATTTATTCTAGAAAGGAAAATCATTTGAACCCCTAGGTGGCCCTAGTGGCGGAGTGTTGTCTCTGGAGGGTTTTCCAGAGGTGTACCCACAAAACCTTTATACTCCAGACCCTAGCTATCTACAATGAACCTTGGAAGGCACTAAAGAATCTCCTTGGTTGGCATACTTATTGACTACAAGAGGAAGTACCCTGATGCGAAATTCCAATTGATGTACACGAGTTTGCACTCAAGCATACTAAAATTCATATATAAGGGACAGAGCTCTACTCAGATAGTTGCACTATGGACATCATATTCCGAGTCAAACTAATCACATGGAAAGATTAAGAGATGGATATAGAAAAACATAGATAGTGTTGATGTTGACCAAATGATCAATGTTTCACATATCTGTCTGACGGCCACTGCTAAAATGAACCTATCCTAATGGACTGAGATACCGGTCTGACTAATATCAACACTGCTGGCATATACAAGGGAACCAGCGGTCAATAACTTAAATCTAGATCAACAAACTGGCAAATACAAGGGAACCAACAGTTGACTACACAGAACAATAACCTTTTTTTTTTTTTTTTAACTTAACGGCATGAATAGATCTTTTTGATCCAAGCGCATGCTTCTTGTCAGCAGATTACACAATAGTTCCCACGGGTCCTGCATTCCACACTTGCTTAAGCGACGTAAACAGGGAGAACACACGCATATTGCTATCCAAGTGTTAATACTTATTCCGATTGGTCTAACTGGTCCGGTCTTAACCTTCTTTTTTTTTATATAGTAACTCAATCACTCTAATTCACCCTAGCAGTGGTAAAAACTTGAATCGTGTGCCCCACCTAATCACTTAGAGAAACATAGTTTAAAATGAAAAAAATAAAAATAGAAGTGAAAAGGACTCAACGAAATATGGTGAAACTATCATGTTATTTCTAACACCTGAGCTCTGTGCTTTTATGAATAGACTCTATAGATGTTTCCATCTAATCAGATTGGTTCCTCAACTCCTACAACCAAGATGCTTCCATCCACTTAGATTAGTTAGTGCCATCCTGAATACGCATAAATTTCTAGGCTATGGAGTTTATTAATTGCAACTAAAAAGTTTCTCCCATACCCCCAGACTTAAATCTAACATTGTCCTCAATGTTCTAAAGATGAAACTAAAAGCATGAACAAGGAGAAACTGTTACCATTTGAAGCGAAAGAGTTAAGGGAAGATATTACCGTGTTGCATGAGCATGGGATACCTCCCAAGAAGTCCTAAGTTTAAAGTCTTCAGCCAGACTTAGGAAAGGGTTAGTCAACTCGAACCATAAAGTAACAGTCGAAATAATTGTGGGCCTTCAAAACTAAATAGAGCTGACCAAAGGAAACTGCAATGAACCAATAAAGTGAACAAGACTATCATGCCCTTACTTAGTTTCCTGATTAAGAAATTTATATCTAATTGTGGTTCAGGTTCAGGTTCTAAGAAAGGGTCTAAATAGAAAATTTTCATTGGCTGCGTTTCTTCATAGGTGGGATCCGAATCATTAGGTCCTAGAGTCTGGAAAAACTCAAATATGATCTTAGAAGCACACAATAATAACCTAAATAACTGAGGATCCTCTAAGTCAATAAGATTTGACTTACAAAATTGACCACAATGAGAGTAGTGGTCATTCTTAAGCAAATGTGTCGTTTCTAATTTCCTAAAGCATTTAGGTTTAGTCTCACAACTTAATATTCGACACATTTGGAATATAAGCGTTCCCACAGTTGGAAGAAAACTATTTGGTAGGAAAACAAAGTCAATCTGGGGATCATAGCCTGGGCAAACCACATCAACTAGAGGATGGGTTTCTAAGACTGAACTCCTTCATGGACATCATTAGGCTCGGGAAAACGAGTATGAAGGTAATCTTGTAAAATGGTTGAGGCACAGATATAAAGTCCTAAGTGTGGGGACTTTCTGAGAGTTAAAGGTAAGGCACTAGGGAAATGATAATCACCCCAAAACTTAGAGTTTTCAGTGTCTCTAGATAGACCTCTAATTATTTCTTGAATTTCCGTATCTTCAGAGTCCTTAAAATATTCAAGAGATTCTTCTAAGTTATTATCAGGTAGTGCATCTTTACTCATCTCTACAGGTCTATCTTCTTCTTCCAAGACTATTTTTTCTAACTCGCTAGACTCTAAAATAGTATTTTCGAAATGAACCCGTTCCTCTAAACCACTATCGGCTTCGTAATCAAAAGGAAAAACTACATCGTCTAAAACGGTGGTATCCCTAATCAAATCCTCGTCCTTTTGAATAGGTGAATAATCATAAAAATTATTTGGATTTGAACTAGAAATAATATAATCATTATAAAGCTCAATTGGATTAATAGATTCCTGATCACTATGCCTACATATTTTCAGATTCTTCATTACTATTATCCTCATCATCATAATAGTACAAAGATGATTGAACCTTATCTAAATAAGTAGTGTCTTTTATTCTAACCTCGTCCTCTAGATTGGGCAAATATTCACTATTGATATCAAGGGTAGAATTGGAAACACTATTTTGGAAATTTAGATTATTTCGAGCAGCATTAGCTAACTGTTCATTTTCTGCCTCTAAACGTGCTTGAATTTCACTGAGCGTAACACTTATACATTCACAAGTCTCATTGAATATCTTAGACCGTTGTGTACTCTCTTCTCTTGAACTAACTGCACGTTCATACTCCCTTCGAATTTGTTGGTAGGTTTCTTCTAGAGATTGAACAGGTTTAGGAATGTCATAATCAGGACTAGTTTTTAAGTAATTTTCCAAAAACGCATGACTAGTACTATAATATTCCTGATTTTCTTGCTCGTAAGACCAATTCGTGTGTGGATAGTAATTGGGCTCACTATGGTATGAACCATAACCTTGAAAAGGTTGGCGTTCCCAACTACTATTCCCACCATGGTCATAAAACCGATGATGTCCATATTCAAATTCAGGTCGATACTCATTGTATTGGCTTCTATCATACCAGTTCGACATTCTTAATTGCAAGGGAATTCTACACAACCACAAACAAGGCTGACTCGACCAAATCAAACCTATAAATCTAGCAAACAACAAGCATGATGGCTCCACTTAGATTGTTTCTAGACTTGCTTCTATCTCTCGAAGGGGAATTCGTTACAATTTAAGCAAACCTCTCTGGAATCAATCCGAGTCAAAGTAAGTTGAATTGAGGCGAGGGAAGCTCAGTGGAGCTTTGATACCCAAGGCCTCACTGCTATCACAAGGCGGCGCAGTCACGCATTTAACTCACAGAAACCATCATGAACTTCGAGGTGTGCTTAAGAAAGTAACAAATATCCTTCGAAATTTTTTCCTGATAAGCGCGATATCCTATCGGTCTCGTTCTAGTCAAGATTTAAGCTTGGGTTCGCGTTAGGTTTCGTTTTCCTAAGGCGGGCAAGAAGGGAGCGGTGATGAAATCCGGACCCTTATCTTGTATTGGCCAGGCCTTGCCCTTTACTAGGAATTTAAAAACAGTCCAAATTCGTTCTCAATCAATGAATCACCTTAAGGAATACAGTAACTCGCTTACAGGAGATTCGCGAGTGTTTCGATGGACTTACCTCCCGTACCAGAGGGGGATGAACCGTTGAAGTCGACTCGGGCCACGACTCCTATGTCATGTACGAACCCGAGGGGCCGAGACGATATAGCAATCGTCGTCCTTCCCTGCACACAGTTTATATAATTTTTTTTTTTTAATAATACCCTTCCATATGGTTAAAAAAAGAATAAAGTCCAATTGTCAAGAATAAAGTCCAAATAAAAAGTCCAAAAATTACAAAAATTATGAAAAATAAATCCTATTTAAAATTCTAAAAAAAAATAAAAAATAAAAGCTATATACAAAAATAATAATAATAATAATAATAAAAAATTAAATCCTAAAAAAAAATTATGTCTTTTTTTTTCTTCTCTTTTAGCTTTAAGCTTTTTGTTCCCAAGTCCTTAGTATTCCACTTCGAACCTGTAAATCAAAGACACAAAAAGAAACGTAAAAAGGAACAAATAATAGTAAAAAAAAAAAAAACTAAAAATTCTACCTAAGCACAAATCCGCGTCGGCGGCGCCAATTTGATTAGAGATTTTTCGTGGTTGTAGTAGTAATGAGGTTCAAACTCTCGGACTTGTGAAGATTAAATTTAAAGGTTTAATAAAATTATATACAAAATTATTAACAATGGGTGCGAGAGGTAACCAAGACACTAGATTCCACTATTATGCAAAATTGAATGATAAATATTTCAAAACTCTATTCAATTCTTAAGTCCTCTTTTATCTTTAATTCACTATCAATCATACAGATTCTCAAACATTATTTGTAAACCTTAAGCATAGATTATCAAGAGATTAAACCAAGCATAACCTATCAAACTGAATAACAAATAATTAAGACAGTCATTCAAATAATTTAAAACTCTGCAAAAGCAGCGATTAGGTGAATTATATATTTAAATGAAATAGTTACCCATTTATGTTGTGTGAATAGCTTCCTCCATTGCCTTGGTTACGAGGGAATTAGCCGCTCATTATGTTGGAAAACCTCTCAAAATATTTCATTGATGCTCAAAAATGGTTTACAAATGATGAGAATATGAGAAATACAATAAAACCGGGTTTGTAACAATTATATTTGTTACAAACCAGAGAACTACGACCCTCAGTGACAAAATAAGACTGCTGCAGCTGTGTCGCAAACGCTGTAGCAAATAAGTCTGCCTAGTGTACGACCCACGGCTGTGAGTCGTTATTACTGTAGAAAAACGACTGCTGGTGCAGGTCCGTTCTTCGTGTTCTTCATGTTCATCAGCAGCAGCAGCAGCAGAAACCGAGTTTGGAAAAACTCGAATTTCTTCTTCTCTGGCTCTCCTCAGCCCCCAAGACTCTCGACACCCTCTCTAGTAGACCCAAAGAGCCTATTTATACCCAACAACAGCTCCAAATCTCGCCAATAACTCCAATATAATTCTTCATTATGCGGGCAGTGAATAACAATATTTTCCGAATATTTTCTTACCAAAATTGGAATTTCTTGCGTAAACTTCCTCCATCCACGCTCCAAATCGATTCTTCACGACCCAAAGTGATGCTCGAGCCATTCCACATCATCAGAACACGTCCATAACTCTCCATGCCGCGTGATTATCATCCTCCAGTGCATGCTTGCCCTGTTTTGAACTCGAGAATGAAAACACGTATTCCAGCCAAATTTGATCGAAACCACCACCCAAACTTTCTTCCTTATGCCAAATCACATCTTTCTGCCAATTTTCAGCGATTGAATCGCACTCTAACCCATTAATTTTGACAATCAAAATTCTGCCAGTTGAAAACTTCATTTCCCGCCAAAAACACAAATTCAAATTGTTGAAGAAGGTGCCCCTTATCCAAAGTGCTGGGGTGCGAATATCAATTGGGGTGGAAATAGTAATTTTTCTGGGTTCCTCCGGGACATTTCTGGGACGCTTCCGGTGCATTTCTGGGGTGCCTACGGTACATTTCTTCGGGGTGTAAAACACTGCTTTTTGAGCCCATTTCACCGCAAGGGCTTATTTCTCTAAAATTTCCTACAAGAACACAAAATAACACAATAAGTACTTAATCGAGTCTAACAATACAGAACATTGAGAACAAAATAGACACATAAATGCGTCTATCACCATATACACCACAACAAAACGGAGTGGTGGAGAGGAGAAACAGGACTCTAATGGAGATGACAAGAAGTTCTTTAAAGGCTATGTAGGTACCTAATTATCTATGGGGAGAAGTTGTACGACACTCCACATACCTAATAAACAGGATACCCACGAAAGCTCTGAAAGACATGACTCCATATGAAATTTTGCGAAAGAGAAAACCAAACATAGATCATTTAAGAGTGTTTGGTTGCAAAGCACATGCAAAAGTTGATTCTGCAACTCTTAAGAAACTGGATGATCGATCTCAGACTCTTGTGCATCTAGGAATTGAGCCTGGATCCAAAGCTTACAGATTATTCAATCCAACAACGAAAAGAGTAATAGTGAGTCGAGATGTGGTATTCGATGAAAAAGCAAACTGGAACTGGAAAGAAACTAATGATGGACCAAGTAGGGATCCAAGAATGTTTCACATGAGATGGGGTCAAGTAATTGATGAAGGCGAAGGACCCATAATCATCAATACCAATGGAAACAATGATGTTAATCAAGAAGAAGAAGAGAATAATGAAAACACTGAGAATAACGAAGAAGTAGAAGAAGTAGAAGAAGAAGAAGAAGAAGAAGAAGAATAAGAGGAGATCGATGAAATAACTCAACCCATTCCACTGCGAAAATCAACAAGACAGATACAAAATCCACAGTATATGGAGGATTATGTTCTTCAAGCTGCAAAAGAATGTGAGATTATGCTACTTTCTGTTAATGATGAACCAAGGAATTTTCAGGAAGAAAAGGTTTCGACTAAATGGACACAAGCATGTAGAGAAGAAATTATTTCAATCAACAGAAACAAGACTTGGTTTCTAGTTGATAAGCCAGGTGGGGTAAAAGTGATTGCAGTCTATGTAGATGATCTATTTTTGACTGGCAACTCCCTTAAGGTGATCAATGAGTTCAAGAGAGAAATGTCATCAAAGTTTGAGATGTCAGACCTCGGAAAACTCACTTATTACCTTGGCATAGAAGTCCATCAAGGAGTAGATGGGATTCAGATTAAACAAGAAGCTTATGCAAGGAGATTTCTGAAAGAAGCAGGACTTGAAACTTGTAATCCAACTAAGATACCAATGGAGTTTGGACTTAAAGTTTCAAAGGCACAAGAAGAAGCAGAGATTGATTCAACGAGTTATAGAAGAAATGTTGGATGCCTAAGATACTTATTACACACAAGACCAGATTTGGCTTTCTCTGTGGGAGTAGCAAGCCGTTATATGCAGAGTCCACGCAAGTCTCATGGTGATGTAATAAATTAGATATTGAGATATCTAAGAGGAATAATCATCTATGGATTGAAGTATGGTCGAGGAGGATCAAAAGGAATTGTTGGGTATAGTGACAGCAGTCATAATATTGACCAAGATGATGGAAAAGGTACAACTGGTCATATATTTTATCTAGGAGAAGCACCTATTACATGGTGTTCACAGAAGCAAGACACTGTAGCCCTCTCATCCAGTGAAGCTGAGTTCATGGCCGCAACAGAAGCAGCTAAACAATCAATATGGCTTCAAGAATTATTGGGTGAAATCAAAGGAAGAGAACCTGAAAAACTTCTCATCAAGATTCATAATAAGTCTGCAATTGCACTCCACTAAAAATCTAGTGTTTCATGGGAAGACGAAACACATTCACAAAAGGTATCATTTCATACGAGAATGTATCGAGAAGGAGATCATCAACGTTGAACACATACCAGGAACTGAGCAGAAAGAAGATATATTGACAAAGGCATTAGCTCGGATCAAGTTTGAAGAAATGAGACAATTGATTGGAGTACAAGATATGTCACGGGTAAGGTTGAAGCTTAACGGGGAGAATGTTGGTTAAACTTCAACATAGAAGTCACTAACAAGCTGGTTAGGACAAGATTAGGAAATTGATGTAATCCTAAGGGAATTAGAAGTCATCTAGTTCTAAGAAAAGGAAAGACATGTAATAAGGTAATAGGACTAGGAAAAGGAATTCATAGTTCTATATATATATGATCACCAAAGTTGTGGTTGATCATATGAGCAAGATTAGAGCTTGTGTTTAGTTTTGAGAGATTTTCTAAACATCAATAAAGAGAGTTGTCTTTATATAAGCTAAGTTTCATTTTGCAGTTGCCATTAATCTCATCGTCTGGCTCTACCAGGAGAGATTACCGAGTTAGAGGAGAAGATTCAGTCAGAGGCGCAGAAGCTGAAGGAGCAGCAGAAGGAGCAGATTCATCTAGCCGCCGAAGCGTCTAAGATTGTTACAGAAGTTACGGAGACTACAATGAGTCTGGGTTTGAAGCGGAAGGAGTTGGCTAATAAATAAGCCGAACTGGCAAGATTTGCCTAGTTTTCTTGTCGTGGTTTTGTTTTATTATTTCCTGTTTCCTACGTTTCTCCGCAGTGTTGTATTTTTTTATCAAGAGCTGAGAGGACATAATTTGTTTGTTTCGTTCTAGACTTTTGTGTCATTCTGGGATTGGTATAGCATTAAATTTTCTCTGTTTAAGGATCATTGTGCACATATCCCAAATGTATGAGTGTCTTGTTTTGACATTAGTTTGTCACTATAAAACAGAATGCATCCGGTTGTGTTTGTTTAGTTAGTATCTTTTGTTTTCTTTGTGAGGTGTGGCCATGTCGAGCCGCATTCGGTTGGTTTTGGAAATATCAATGCTCTCGAAATTAACCATTGTATTACAAATGGCCTTGGATTATTTCGAGCTTGTTACAGCTCAAAATCATGAGTTAATCATGCATTCTGAAGTATCCATGACGAAGGCATGGCGAACGAAAACATCCCAAGAGTTGGAAATGGACAAACTTCGTCTTGTTCGTAAATATGAGCGGACGAGAATTTCCTTCCTTATTCATGATGTTAGCTCCGCTTTACATTGTGCAAAAAAGTGCTTTATCGCAAGCTCGAGCTGAATTGGCTCTATGTGCCTAGTTTTCGGAATAAGTATGTTATTTTATTTCATTGTTCTGAGATCGTCTTTGTGTAATGTTATGCTTACCGGGTTTCAAAACTCGCGGTTATTGGGAGTAGTTATGTTTTATAGCCCTAGGACTCACGTCCTTTGGAGGCCGAATTTGTGTCTGATGTAATATGAACTTTGTAGTTTACATTTCTTTGTCTAAGCCTTAGTATGTATCGTCGGACTCAAGTTCTTTTTATTTCGATATTTAGCCTCGAGGCGTGCACCCTTCTTAGGCTGAAATCATATCCGATGTTATATAAACCTTGTAGTTTACATCTTTTGTATGAGGTGGCCCTTGGTGTATGTAGTCGGATCCAGGTCGTCCCAAGTTAATTTTTATGGGATAAGCCTGCCCATCTGTTATTCATTTGTAGGTTCAATAGCTTACTTGGTATTATAGCATACCCTTTTGATAAGATATCAGTGTAGTACTCTTTCGAGTAAGAGAAAGATAAAATTTGTCTTTTGAAAAAGAAAGCCTTTTATTGATTTGCATTGTTGCTTACATGAGTTGGCATAGTCGTCTGTTTGCTTTCCGGGTATTCATGTAAACCTCATGCGATCATGAGTTGCTTTCCGTGGTATGGCTCTGGAGGTCTTATTGAAGGTTGTTCCATGTGTTGTTAAACTTCTGGGATCTACCGTTTGTAAGTGTATCCCCCGCCTGGACGTGTAGTCCTTCGGAATCGTATTTGTTCTTCCTTGTGAACTTGTGTGCGCTTAGTTGAAGTGTTTTCGGTAGGGTTGGCATATGTGGTTTCCCAATCGGGGATTGGAGTTGAATAGATGTGAGTGACGACTTCGCTTGGTTCACTAAGGCCATTATAAAAGTTTGCTTCGGCCAAATGTGCTTCCTCAGTAGTGAAAGGGTCGATCGAAGCTGGTACACGTTTCTGTTTTCCCTTTAAGATAAACTTGATGCACTGATGGTAAGTTGATGGGACAATCCCATGCTTGTGTAGCCATGGTCTGCCTAAGAGCAAATGGTAAGCTGGGTGCACGTCCATGACGTAAAACGGTTCGCTAGCTCGGTTAGGGCCCACTTGAATTTCCAGTTTGATAGTTCCTATTGTTTGTTGTGTGAATCCTCCGAAGCCTTGAATTTTAGTAGCAAATTTGTTGACATCTTCTTCTTTAATTCCGGTACTCTCTGCAATATGTAGTGGGATCAGATTGAGGGACGCCCCGGTGTCTACAAAAACTCTCTTGAATTTATGCTTGCAGTGACACATAAAGGTCGTGTATGATCACAATCTACTGTTCTGTCTTTTTCTGAAAAGGTAATAACGTCTGTGGGAAGTGGGTATTTGCGGTCTAAGTAATGTTGTATTCTTTAATTTGCTGCAATTTTGGTCAGTATAACTGCGGCAATTTGGCATTGCTCGGCTATGAAATTCAATGTATCGAAGAAGTTTGCGAATAGTGGTTTTTGTGCTACCGTGGTTGTGATGTGATCTCTCCTCTCTTCTGTCTATTGTGTATTTTCCACTTGAATGTTCGACAGTCCTTTGTTGCATGCTCGATCTTCTTATGGAAGTGACAATATCTGGCATGTCTCTTATCTTGTTATGAAGGTTCTTTTGCTGGAGACTGAAGTGTCTTATCACCATCTTTCCTCCATTCCTCCAATTGTCCGGTAGCAGTTTCGAGTGTACAGGGGAAATCAGGTGGTTCCATGATTTCATCAGATGCATCGCCGCTTCTCTTGTATCCTTTTCCATCTCTGAAATTTGTTGATCTCTTGCCATGCCAGATGTTGCCTTCTTCTTTAGCGTACGCTATGGAGCGTCCCCATTGTTTCGTACCCAGAGCTTTTAGTTCTACCGCATCATCGGCACAAGAGCATGCGTCTTCGAAGTCTGCAAAAGTTTCTAACTTAACAGTTCCTAGAATGAAACTGAGCTCCCCGGGAAATCGGCTAATACCGATCTTGACAAGTTATTTCTCTGGGATCTTGACAATACTTTGTAAACATTCTGCCCGAAAACTTCTCGCAAAATCCAAGTATTTGCTGCCGGCCTTGTCATTGTGGTTGCAAATATCTGAAATTGTGAGTTGCTTTTGCCTTGAATAGAACTTTTTCATGAATTGATTGCGCATATCACTCCAAGATGAAATGGTATTTTCTTCTATCCCTACAAACCATGTAAATGTGGAACCGGTAAGTGATTTTCCGAACTCCCTTAAGCAGATAGAGTCATTCGTGGCGTGTTCGTTTGGCGTGTTCGTTTAGCGCCATGAGAAACCTAAACACATGTTCTATTGCATTTCCGGAATCATCAAAGAGTTGGAACTTGGGTTGTTTGTGTTTCGTCGGCATAGACTTTTTTAACGATCCTTGGGTGAATGGAGATTGCAAAGAATAGTTCGTTGTGGGTGGGGTTAGGCCATAGTGTTCTTCAAGATATTTAGCAATATGTTCCTCGGCTAATGCGACATGGTCACGTTCCTTACTGTGTTGTCCATCGGAATTGTGAAAACCCTCTTTTGGTGCTCGGGGGATGCACGGTGTCTCACTACGTTGAGGATTCTGTCAGGAGGATGAGATTCGTCTGTCGAATGGATACCGTTGGGCTCTGCTCTGCAATAGAAGAGGGTGTTGTGGTAGTCCAAACAGGTCAAGATCCTAATCTCCTCCCTCAGGTTGGAGTTCAGCTAATCTATCCATTAGAATCAATCTCCTCTTATCAGAGTCTGCCAATTCTCGATGCATCTGTTGTATTTCGAGTTGTTGTGAGGTGGGTAAAGATTGCCCGTGCATCCCTGTTTGTAAGTTTGTCCTTTCTGTCCCAATCTGTGTTTGCGGAATTTCCTTGACTCGTCTCTGCACATCTCCTGATGCATTCGGCTGGACTACTCTTATTTGTAGATTTAAACGCTGTGTCCCTGAATCCTCTATTATCGGCATACTGAATTCGGGATTTGCTTGCTGATTTTGTGATCCCTCAGACCCCGAGGTTATCATTATTCCTCCAACAGTTTTGGCAGGAGTAGGATCTGAACCCACCATGTTAGGGTTTCCGGTGACCGATGACTCCATATGCTTTTCAATGATTTTAGGTAGTGGTATTGAGGATTAATTCCCAGTCAAGTCGCCAAATGTAAACACCCTATTATTATTATTATTATAAGGTTATGAGGAGACTAATCCCGTTACACGGTACAGTTCTCTGAAAAGCTTTGTCTTTCTCGGGAGGATAGTTCTCCTTTTATGGGCAAACCCTGATATGAAAGTATCGTATACGTGTACCCTAATATCTTTTCTAGTAAGACTTCTGTTATTAGCGGTACACGTGTACTATTACAATGGATCTATTTAGGCAACCACTAATTATCTTTTGGAGGCAGCCTATCTGTGCCACGTCATCGCCAATGGTGGCTTCAGCACGGCATCATCCGAAGCCCCATTCTGGTGTCTTCGGCTCTTGCCAAATCGGGATGCTTACAAGTACAACCCAAGCAAATAGGTAAAACCGTTGTTTCCTTACCCTTGATTGGTTGATGATCGTGCAAGTCTTTTATACTGTTTATTTTTTAATCTTTCTCTACTGGTGTAACGGATTACCACACAAAAAAGAAAAAGAAAAGAAGCGTTGCTTCGTTTGTGCCGCTTGCTTAGCTGGAAGACACAATATTCGCGACCTGGGTCCTTGAGCTCTCTATCCTCTTGGATTGAATTACCAATGTCATGGTTATCTACCTACACAGCTACACTATACAGATGATATATTTTATACAGTTTAATATGACTTGCACAAACTCTTTTGCAATTTGCATCGTGAAGGGAAATGTGATCCCGAGCCTAATTAGCAATTCGGGATACGGATAGTAGTTCGGGATGGCATACGTACAGGAATTTTACGGATTTGGATAGGTCGGATTCGGTCAAAAATCCGGTCAACGGTTCGTTGTTCGGACATTAGTTCGGAACGGCATGCATATTCGTTTTATAATTGTGAGTTCGGTACTTAAAATTCAGCTTACATATATGATAACTTGATAAGTGTTATGACCTTATTACGAGATTAATTTTATTTATATATGATTTATAAGATGGACAAAAACATTTTAGCGTCATTATTTAATATGAAGTAAACATTGTAATCGTATAAATGAATTATAAAACGAGTTTATAGACTTTTTAACAAAAATTAACACATAAAACACTGGTTAAACAACTATCAATAGAAAATTTTAACTGAATAGTTGTATTTAAATATAAAGTATATACAAAATCAAACAAAAACCAATCAACAGGACTCTGGTCAGAGAAATACCTATGGGAGAGCGAGGTTGGGCGCGAACTAGGTTCGAAATTCTAGTTCGAAAATATCATTCGGATTCGGTTAGTTCGGATACATTCGCGAATTATTCGCGAGGTCCATATAATCCGGGAACCAGATTCGGAGTTCAAATAGTTCGGAAGTATCATTCGGATTCGGTCAGTTCGGAGTTAAAATAGTTCGAAAATATCATTCGGATTCGATCAATTCGGATATGTTCGCGAATCTTTCAGGAATGATTGGGAAAATTACTAATTAGGATCCGGACAAAGACTGTTGGTGAAAATTTCCAAAAGGGCAAGATTCTGGTTCCCTCTACTGTTTCTGTGGCATCTAATTTTCTCCCACACTACGTGCAAGTGGGACGTGATAGGATTGTGTTCGGTCTTGCAATTAAATGATATGACTTGGCTTCAAAATGCTTGCACATGTACCCTAGGACCACCCGTTGGGCCACCACTGACCACTGCATGCACCTTTCATAATTTCAGTTCGTTACATTATTTGGAGAAAACAGATTAGTTGTTGTCTTAAATATTTATGGAAAAAAGATGTGACAAGTTGTGTATAGGTGGTGTTTAAAGTTTAGCCATATATATATATATATATGTATTATGATATCTCGATTAGTTTCTTACTTGATGGTGGGTGATCCACATTTCGTCTCTTGCATCATGGAGACACATACACTTTCGGTGTTTTAACTCTCACGTACCTAGACAATTGATAAGATATTTTTTGGAAAATGACCGTCCAAATCCAAACCCAAGAAAAAGACACCCATGAGTGTCGTTACGATAATGTATTGTCTGCAAAACCTTGCTTGATTAATGTGGCTCAGCACAACACATGAAATTTGAGTATTGTGATACATTGGGCCATATTCCTCTCAAAAAAAAATTAGCTCTTTGTGGGGTAAATATTTCAGTATGTCCCATATAAATACATTGATACTCATGAAGATTAAACTTATTAAACTGTTTTACAGGATTATTAAATTGCACAGGAAATAATCAATCAGGATTAAAGGGTTGTTTCTGCTTGGTACGGTAATCTCTATGGGATTTTTTAACCTAGTATAGTGGCTTTGGTAAATTTTGAATTTTGACTGATTTGTTTCTCTTTTGTCTAGGTTCAAATAACATTTCACAATGTTTTGAGAGACTCCCGCACCCCCTAGCCAACAGTAACTACAATCCCAAAAACGACAACATGGTACACCTTTGATTTTGATATGGCAGAGATTCATTGGTATAATGATGGTGACAATTGGGCTAGAAGGGTGGGGATTGGGTCCAGGGAAGAAAAACTGCTGCCCATAAAAATGCATAACATTAGAAGCATCAACTAAGACCTGTCAACCAAGTTCTCTCTTTTATATATTGCGAATTTCTAATCTTTTGTAAGTGCAAGGCACTACGGCAAAACGTTAAAAATTTACCATTAGAGTTGCAAAACAACGGCAATGATATTGTTGACTGATGATACTTGTGACCTGAGTTCAAAACTGGTAAAGATGAAAAATTTTATCTGACCAAAAAGAAAACAACTTGGTTAATAGATCCTCATCCCTCGTGCCTAAAATTCACACCTTCAACAACATTTTTGTTAGATTCTCCTCCCCTCATACCTAATTAAGTTGACACCATGATCTACCTCTAATAGAAACAACCAAATTGGCAAGGGTGGAGGTGGATAATATAGTGTAAAACAAGTTGGAGGTTAGGAAGGACTACCGAATATAATAGAGTTGGTCGGTGGAAATGGAAGATCTTGTCGTTGATTGTATCTACTTTTCAAACTCTTTAAACTTGGCTTTGTTTTTCTATGAAGTTTTGATTTTATCAACATACGATTTATATAATCTCATTAATTAGCCTGGAAGATCTTCCAAATCTTCTTCTAACAGTTTCAACGTCTTTTTAAATCATTTTCATTTCTCTTCCAGATTGGTTTTTGTATCCCCACCACAACCATTCTTTCATTTACTGTTACATGTCTTACAAAGAGATAATTCTTCTCCCGCGTAAAAATTATGCCGATCTTAAGAGGGTTCGGATTTTTTTTATCGGTAAAAAAACGAGTTTCAAATTCAGACTATTGTTATCATCACATAAGTGACTTTATCATTGTACTACACTGACACCGGCGAGGGTTCGGATTTAAGAACGGGAAAAACCACTTTCTCATTTGCTGAAGTTTCGGATTTGAGAACAGGAAAAACCACTTTATCACATGTGTGCAGCTCCAGCCCTAATAAAACCGAAAACACTAGAACCGGGACGAAATCAAATGCGAAATATATGGGACCAGAAGAAAGTAAATGAAAAAGTGACGTGGCGCTCACCGGCTCTACACAAAAGCACCCCTGCTGATCTATGGTCCAAGAGGGCGCCACCTCTTGTCCCATATCTGTCCGAGCCCTATTATCCGGGCTGCAGCAGCTAGAGCTGGCAAACAAGCCCAAAACCCGCGGGTTCACCCGGCCCGGCCCGTAAAAACCCTAACCCGGCTCGGCTGGTTTCTAAACAAGCCGGGTTAGGGTTGGTAAATTGCAGGCCCGTGCACAAACGGGTTAACCCGGCCCGTCCCGCCAAAACCGCGGGTTCAGACCGTCAACCCGCCCTGGGTAACTTGTGAAGACACGTGGCGTCGCCCCTCCCATGAGTCCTATATACGTGTCTGTCTCCCCAACTTCTATACTCTATACGTGTTCTAACTTCTCTACGCGTGGTATAAGAAAAAGAAAAACCTAGATAATTCCCTTTCGTTCGTTTCTCTAATTCTCTGAGAAGTGAACTCTGAAGAACTGTGAATCTCTAATTCTCAGAGTCTGAAGAACTCTGTCACTTCTCAATGTTCTCATCTTCTTCTTCTTAGCAACCTAAATCAATCGTGATTCGTGAGTCCGTGACTCTTGAGATTAAACATAAATCAATCGGATTCAGTTCATGTTAGCCTACAAGCGGAATTTTTTCTTTTGATTTGTGGATAACAAAAGAATCTCAATCATCAAAACTCAAAAGGTATTATTACTTTAATTTGCAGTCTATTTTCTTTTTGGATTGTTAATATAAAAACTTTTCTGATTTTGTGGTCTTATTAATCTAACTATTTGCAGTCAGTCTACCTTTGTGATCTTATTAATCTGATTTTGAGTTTTTGACTATATGTATATCAGTATATGATTCTAGTTCTCAGTGATTTCGATTTTTGAATGTGTGAGGGTTTGTGTTAGTATAGATTCTATAGAATCATAGATGGATCTTATTGAAATATTGAATACTGATTAAGTACTGTTGTTGAACTTTTTTTTTAATGATTTTCTATGAATTGTGTGTGTTGGATTTGATTGATCATTATTTTTTCCCTAATTCTAGAAGGATACTTATTTGAATAGGTTCAATTATACACTACAGAAGAGCATTGTTTGATTGAAATGGAAGTAAAACCCATATGGGAATTTTGATAATTGGGTCCAGGGGGTTTCTAGGATCCCGCAGGGAAATTGGGTTTTGGCTTTATGTGTCTATGTTTGATTAGCTTAAGGAGAAGCTGACAAAGTTTCAGGGAGAATTCACCTGATTGAGAATCTAAGGATATGGGTAGTGACTACTAGTTAGGTTATGCTTAATGACTTTTATTTTGTACAAATTATCTGTACTTGGCTAAATCATCTCACTTCTTAGTTCACTTTTGAGATAGGTTTCTTTATTCATCTATCGGAGTACTCTTGTTGTTTGATTTTTTAGAACTCTGACCTATTCTTTGTGGCTCCATTATTCTAGGATGTCAAGTGTACAAGAACAGTATAACGATGTTATGAGTAGTGAGGATGACGATGTTGAAATGGTAGATTCTGAGAATGTCTCTGCAACTGTTGGTTGTGCACCTACAGCTATTTCAATTGGAAAGAAAGGAAACAATTCAAAGAAATCTCGACTTAGATCTGATGTTTGGGACTTTTTTGACCGCGTTAAAGAGAAAGATGGAACAGAGAAGGGAGTGTGTAAGGCTTGTAAATTTGGATATAAATATGAAAGCAGCAAAGGCGGAACCTCATCTATGAGAAGGCATGTGTGTCCTCAGCGTCATTCTAAGGACATAGGGCAGATGATGTTATCTGCAAAGAACGGCCAGCTGTCTACCCGCGTACGCAAATTTGATCAAATGAAGTTCCGGGATCTTCTTTCAACATTACTCATTGCAAGAAACGTCCCATTTTCGTTGGTGGAATGGAAAGAATTTAGGGATATATGTGCTTATCTAAATGAGGATGCTAAACCAATATCAAGGAATACTGGGAAATCTGATGTTATCAAAAGACATAAAACACGAAAAGAAGGTATTCGAAACATGTTGAAACTTGCTCCAGGTATGTTGCAGTCCAGAATTTCAAATTTCGGTGACATGTTTTGTTTCTTACTTTTGTATGTATGAGTGATTGATTATCATAATATTTGCTGATGTATTTGACTTATCCTTGCAGGTAGGATGTGTCTAACATCTGACATGTGGACTTCTGTTACGACTACAGGGTATATAAGCTTAACTGTGCACTATCTTGATCAAAATTGGGAGTTAAAGAAGTATCTTCTGAATTTTTGTGAACTTCCACCACCTCATACAGGTTAAGCACTTAATTCATGACATCTTTTATTTTATCATGTGATATTTATATATTGCTTATTTGCTTTAGTCTTGAGATTTTCCACCACCTCATACAAGTGAATTACTTAATTGGGAGTTTTAACTTTTACCCATTCCACTCTTTGATAAGTGAAAATCTTTCTGCCATGCTATTTGCGATGATAGAAGATTGGGGAATTGAAGATAAAATATCCAACATCACCTTGGATAACGCTGCAAATAACGGAGCTTGTGCTAGAATTATGCAAAGCAGACTTGTTGCGAAGAAGATCTTGTTTAACAAGGGAAAATACTTTCATGTGCGTTGTTGTGCTCACATCTTAGCTCTTATCGTAAAAGATGGACTTATGAAGATTGATCCAGCTGTGCTTAAGATAAGAAAGTCTGTGAAGTCCCTTAAAAAGTCTCAAGTAAGAAAACAAAAATTCTTGGACATTGTTGATGCTTTAGGAATGTCTGGAACAAGAAGGGGTATTCGTCAAGACGTGAGCACAAGGTGGGTTTCTACTGTTATTTTGTTATACTTATACAGTTAGAGATTGTATTAATGTTTATAGTATACTCACTTGGTGTTGTTTTATACAGGTGGAATTCAACTTATCTCATGTTGGACAGCTGTCTTGTTTATAGAGTTGTTTTTGCTCATTTAAAGGAGGTGGATCCAGACTATGAAGACTGTCCAACTGATGAAGAATGGGAGAAAATTGAAGTTTTCACAAAGTTTCTCAAGACATTTTATGATCTCACGACTTTATTTTCTGGTAGTAAGTATCCTACTTCCAATCTTTATTTTGAAGGAGTTTGTCGAGTTCAGGTGTTACTCAAAAAAGAAAGTACAAATGATATTGATTACATTAGGGAGATGGTAAAAGAGATGCAAGAAAAATTTAACAGTTATTGGACGAACTTGAGTCCTATATAGGCTATTGCACTTGTGTTAGATCCTAGATATAAACTTCATTATCTGAACTTTGCTTACTCCAAGTTGTATCCTGATGTAAGAGTACTAGAAAGAAAAGTTAATGATGTGCGTGATGAAATGAAAAAACTTTATAATGAGTATTGCATCTTTTCAAGAGCTTCTGGAATTGGAACTCAGAATTTGGGTACTCAAACCGATGGGAATTCTGCCCATCAAGGAAGTGAGTGGTACGAGGTAATTTTGAAGCTTATTTATTACGTACATGTGGTCTTGTATTATTTTGTGTTTTATCTGTGTGTGTTTGTGAAGTTCTTGTACTTTATGTTCTCATAGAAGATAACTAGTACTTTGATCTCATTTCTAACTTCTTTCTTGTTTTATGCAGGAATACGCTGCAGCACAGGAAAATGGTGGTGGTGATCTGCAATCTGACTTGTCAGAGTTAGATCTATATCTTAGTGAGAAACATCCTTGCCAACGGAATCCATCATTCGACATCCTAATGTATTGGAAAGGCCAGGAGCAACGATTTCCAGTTCTTTCAAGAATGGCTGGGGACATCTTGTCAATTCCTATTTCAACCGTCGCTTCAGAATCTGCATTTAGTATTGGCGGAAGGGTAATTGATCGATTTCGGAGTTCCTTATTACCTGAAAATGCTGAGGCGGTGATAACAACTCGTGATTGGGACCTTGGAGTTGGTAAGTGCCTATATTGCATTTAGTTGAATATCTAAATTTCATATTTAATTTCGATGGTTTTTATCCATGTAGGAAAAGAAGATTTGGATGAGGAAAATGGGCTTATTGGAGAAGATGTATTAGGATTTGAACTTGGTGTATTGGAGGATGAGGCATTGGAGGATGGCGAAGTAAGTTCTTATGCGTCTAATTAGTATGCGTAGTTGCATACTTCTTCAATATAAAGCGGGGTAAATATGCAAATTCTGATTTGTTTCTTTTCTTTTGTTTGATTTATTTTTGCTTGGAATTACAGATTCATAATAATGATTAGTTGGAGCAACTCAAAGATAGACATGGAAAATGAGAATGTTTTTTGGACAAATTGTTTTTTGGACAGACAGTTATCACAGTGTCTCCAAATTTTGTATAGAAAAGAGATTGGAGATGTTTTTTTGGACAGTTATCAGTTTTTGTTTTAACCACAATATATATTTTGTGCAGGATCTATGGTATGGTAAAATGGTATTACTAGTTACTACGGTATCGATTCTCAAAGGGTATTTTTCTTTGTTGAACTGTGTAATTGTAACTGTGACTGACTGACTGTGTAACTGGTATAATGGTATTAGTATTACTATTAAACAGTTGTTACTTGTTAAGATTTTCAATTTTATCATTTTGTTTCACTAGATTTTTAAATTTTGATAGTGTCACTAGTGAATCTGTTGTTGATTGAAAATTTGAAATGAATCTAAATATTAAATGAGTTATGTGAATGTTATGTTAGGTTGCAGCAGTCTTGCCCAGAAAACAGTGAATACTCTGTCGGACAATTCAGATCTGACATACGGGCGGGCTAACCCGTGAGCCCGCAAGTTCAGCCCGTTATGGGTACGGGTTGAAGAAATGCTAACCCGCGAAGAATTTCCACCCGCGGGTTTCGACCCGTATTAACCCGAACCCGTAGAACTCGTAACGGGCCAGCGCCGGCCCGCCCGATTGCCAGCTCTAGCAGCAGCTCCCTAGTAAAAGTGTAAAACTACTCTGCTCAAATTTGTTTGCGTCGTGTGATAATTTTTAGGGAGTGTTTAACACTACATGATAGGGTAGAAATATGTGGTCCTTCACAAACATCTTTTGTCACACTTGTTATATCTCCCAACTGCCACCAAGCAATTACTGTGGTACCATTATTATTTTAGTAATCCGTTAATACTATTTGTTTAATCATGTGGTCATTTCTTATGAGTAGAATTATGTGGTCATTCTTATCAGGAAAACTATGTGGCCGTTACTAGCTACACCCAGTCATGTAGCAAATTATGCTTTCCATGAATAAGAAAGAAATTGAGGGTGAGACATCACTTTCCAAAAATTCATTAGCTTGAGTATTTAGTCGTTGCCGGTGTAATTTAGATGTTCCAGCGTAATTACAAAGTGATTAAAAAAATACAAAATTGGTTAGAAAGACCAAAATCAACAATTTCTGGGTGAAATGGACAGTTAGATTTTGATACTGTTTAAATGGACAAAAATGTAAAAATAAGCAGGATGTAACCAGTTTCATCGTGCTCATTTTCAAATACTTTTTCTTATTTTTAATTTACACAGGATGTATCCAGTTTCAACCTTGCTATTTTTTAAATTTAAGTTAGGATGAAACTGGTTTCATCCTTACTATTTTTTTTTTCTCATTTCACCCAAACTATTATTTACTAGTCCATTTGAACCGTGATTTAAAAATATTTAGACAAATGACCAATTTTCTGTTAAAAAAAAGATCTTAAAATAATTAAGAGCTTGTTTGGTATAGTTTTCAAAAACAGTTTTCTGTTTTTAAAAACAGGAGAAAACGCGTTTGGTATGGACATTTTCAGAAAATGTTTTCTATCTGTTTTCTGTTTCTGAAAATAAAAAAGTGAAAACAACAAATTATTGTTTTTTGTGTTTTCTCTTTTTTTTTCTTGATTCTTTTTTTTCTATTCAAAACAAAGTAAGAGATCGGGGGAATGAATGCAAGTGAGTCATGGATAATATCACTATCTCTTAGAAGAATCTTTACATTTGATACGATTTAGTTGATTTTCCTTGTTTTAAAAAACAGTTTACCAAACAATTTTTAGAAAATGAAAACAAGGAAAAAAGAGTATGTTTTTAAAACAGTGGAAAACTATTTTTGGAAACTGTTTTTGAAAATTGTACCAAACAGGCTCTTAATAGTTCCAACTTCCAAGCGGCAAGTGGCATAAAAGTGACGTGGTGACTATCACATCGAAAACGAGTGTAAATTTTGTTTCAGCAGCCAATTGGTTTCGCATTCGGCTTCAACGGATGAAAACTGAAGCTGCATTTCAGCTCATTTTGTTAGCAAATATTATACCCTAGGTTAGGCTAACAAATGATAACGAATTTAATTTGCAGTTACCTGGGGCCAACGGCGAAAGCACTCTGCTGGCCCCGACAAGGACACTGGACATATACCTACCTGCTTCGGTATGAACCAAAATCTTGAATACACCCTTCATAATAATCCCCATTTTCTTCTCATGCGACTCAGTTTTCTCTTATCTTTTATCGTCTCGCACAGCAGTAGTATAGTATTAGCACACTACTATATATATATTAGTCTATTGCTGCTGGTGCTGCCCTCATCCATTTTTCTTCTACTTAAATTCAAGGTTCGAAAAACGGGTCACGGCCCAGGTCACAGGTACTAGGCGTGACCGTTATAACGTGTTTTGACGGGTGTGAGCACGTTTTGGGTCAAAAACGCGTTATATAGGAATAAAACGCGTTTTTTTCACGTTTTTTTAAAAATAACGGGTGTGATAACGATTAAATAAGAAAATAAATAATTTGTGATCTGAATTTCTTATGTAACGGTAATTACAGCTGTGAAAACGGTTACAACGGGTCTAAATAACGTTGTTACTACGTTTTTTCATTTTTTTTGGTTTAATTTATTTATTTGATTTTTTATTTATTTGTTTATGGGTTTTTAACATACAAATTTATGGATATCTAGTAAAATTCACAACCCTAAGTCTATGACTTATAACAATGCATTGTAGTTATCGTCTACCGACAATATTTATACACGCATACTATCACTATCCACTTGATATGTTCAAGTTGTCACTCGAATAGTTCAATGCATTCCCCAATATTTCAATAATGCATATTCGGATTCAAAAGCAGTCAAAACTTTGTTGTCAAATAATACTCCTAGGCTCTTAGCTACTTGCTACAAGACTAACCAACAAGGAATGCAACAGGAAGAGAGTCAGAGACTAGCTAGAGAAAAAGAGAGTGAGAGAGGGAAGTCAGGGAGTCGATTTATCTTTTTCTTTTGCATTTGGAGGTGTGTACAGTATATGCTACATGTGGTCTGTACTTTAGAGTTCAGACTCAAAAGTTAAAGAAATAAAACAAAAAAAAAAAAAGTAAAAAGAGTAGTTGGTTTCATGATCAAAGACATAGCTAGCCTGTGCTTATATACGCATGCAACGAGATTCCAAATGTTTCAAGAATATTTCGATTTGCTAGCTATTATGTCTTCTTGCCCAAAGGAATGCTTTAAAAGGACAAGAAGATAATTGAAATGAAATCAATACCTCTGGTTCTCTGGTTCATGCATAATGGAAGGATCAACATCTGCAAAACGAGATGTTTTTCATGCATATTGTACTGTAATGAGTGATGGTAAAAATTTGAAGTGTAATTTTTGTGAAAAAGAAGTGTCTGCGGGAATTTCGCGTTTCAAAATGCATTTGGCACAACAAATAGGTACAATTACTCCCTGCATGCATGTGCCACCTGAGATTAAAAATTTAGCAAAAGTATGGGTGCAAGACAGAAACAAGGAAAAACGGCAACGAGTACCAGAAACTGAATATGAAAATACAGAAATTCAAGATATGTATGAAAATGAACCGTGGAACCCTGTGCATGATATAGATGAAGAAGAACAAGCGCCGGTAACACAAAAGAAAATGGGCGGGTTATCGAAGTTGAAGAACCTTTTTGGACGAAAAAGTAAGAATACTAATGCCGGAGAAGGTACATCACAGCGTCCACATGCCTCTATAGACATACCTAGTTCTTCAATGCGTACACCACACCAAGCACCTAGGATGTCTGTAGATATGGGAGGACAATATAATACTAATAGGGATTCTCAACCTAGCATGGCAAATTTTGGGAGAAGTAAAACATGCCGGGAAAAAGTTGATTCTTCTGTTGGACGTTTTTTCTATGCTAATGATATTCCCTTCAATGTGGCCAACTCAACTCAGTACCACGAGGCATTCAATGCAGTTGCAAATTTCGGAAAATCATACAGAGCTCCGTCTTCCTATAAGTTGTCGAACCCATTATTAAGGCAGGAAAAACAAAGGATTCAGAAGGATGTGGTGTCGGTCCAACGAAATTATTGGAGAGAGTATGGGTGTACACTCATGTCAGATGGTTGGAAAAACAAAAATAACCATACGATTGTAAACTTCTTAGTTTACAGTGGCCATGGGATAGCATTTTTGAAAAGCGTTGACATCGAGCATAATCGGTTGACAGCAGAGTATTTGATGAGTTTGTTTAGACCGGTTATAGAAGATATTGGTCCGAAAAATATTGTTCAAATAGTAACTGATCAAGGATCTCAATTCAAAGCCGCAGGTAACTATTACAACTTAATTTAATTACAGTTGTTTATTTTTATATATTATTAATTCATTTCTCATTTTGTTTTAATAGGTATGAGATTGGCCATAGAGTATGGTACATTTTTTTGGGTACCTTGTGCATCTCATGTGTTGGATTTAATGTTGGAAGATACTGAAAAGTTCCCCTTTGTTAAAGGTGTGATTTCAGAAGTTAGAAAAATCAGTAAATTTATTTATAATCATGGTTGGGTTCTTGCTAGATTCAGACAACATTCTGGGGGACGCAATCTATTGCGCCCTGGCTTAACAAGGTTTGCGACAAATTTTATCGCAATCAAAAGTATCATTGATCAACGTAATGCAATCGAGAGTCTTTTTGTAGACCAAGAATTTGTGAACTCGCCAGAAGGAAAAACTCGTACGGCTAAAGATGTGAAAAACATTATTTTGAATGAGATGTTTTGGCATACATGCCAAAATGCATGCATGATGGTTGGTCCTTTATTGAAAATGATCTGTTTCTTGGATTCAGATAAACCTACCATAGGTTATTTGTTTCATGCACTTGCTACATGTGTGGAAACTATAGAAAGGGGTTTGGGTAAAACTCGAAATAATTCTATTGTAGGTGTGATTAACCGACGATGGAAAGATCAGTTGATTTCTCCTCTTCATGCTGCAGCGCATTTTCTGAATCCATATTATATCTACAACCCAGCAGCCAATCTCATCAACAATGAAATTTCTCATCCCCAAATTTGTCTCAGTGAAGTTATTTCAAAAATGATTAGTAGCCCTCAAGAACAAGCGACATGCATGCTAGAGGTGTGAATTTTTATTAACAATTAATTTCGTAATTATATGAATTTCTATTCACAGTTTTTGATATTTTTAGGCGGGAAGAATGCAAATGATGCAAGGCCAATTTGCATCACCATCAGCAAGATTGGCTGCTCTGCAAGGTGATCCTATAAGCTGGTGGTTGTCATACGGTGCTCAGTTTCCATCACTCCAGAGGATCGCGGTAAAGATACTAAGCCAGACAAACACATCGTCTGGATCCGAGAGGAATTGGAGTGTGTTTGAAAGAATTCACACCAAACTACGCAACCGTTTAGTTTCGTCAAGAATAAACGATTTGGTATATGTTCAGTACAATTTAAGATTGGAGCAGCAAAGAGTTCAAGGTAAAGCAAAGCGACATAACATCGATGTCCACGATATTCATAGCCTGCTGACAGATGAAAATATGCTTGATTGGATAGCAGGGGATGATGAAACACCAGTTTTACCTCAGGAAGAACATTGGTTAAATGAATTGGAAGAGGAAGCAGCTAATAATCCAGAGCCTCTCCCTCCACCATACGAATGGCATGATCCAGAAGTTGAAATCTCATATCAAAGGTTGCCAGTGAGTAACTTTGTTTATGACTTTGGTAACCTAACATTTGGAGACAATACACAAGGTCATGAAAATAAAAATCCCATATACAATTCTCATTACACTGAAGATCGTCCAGAAGAAGATACCTGAGGAATTAATGAAGAGTATAATTCCAATATTAATATCAATAATGAAGTAGATAATCGTAATGATAATGAGGAAGAAGACTATGGTTATGAAGATGACGATACTGTTAACTACGACAGCCAAATGCATTACGCGAACCAATATGAGGCGGAGGAAGAGGAGGAGGAATCAACTGAGAATCGTCGAGAAAACAGAAAATACTTGAATAAGTCGAAAAAAAATGCCGGTACAAGTTGGTTTGTCTAAGTTTAAAATTTCAAGCACTACTCTCACTAGGTTACTTATTGTAAGTTTATAAAATTTGAAGTGTTTAATGATTATTTATGAAATTTTAGTTGTAAGTTTGAAATTAAAAATTGTATAAGAATTTCTCCAACTCAAATTTTTTTCCTTAAAAACGGGTTTAACCGGTATGAAAACGGAAAATACGGTGTAAAAAACGTGTGTTAAAATGTTATTTAGAAGAAAAAACTGAAATATTAATTTTAGAAAAACGGTAATCACAGGTGTGAAAACGGTTATAACGGGTCTAAATAACGCCATTTTTTCCTATTTATCGGTGTTATTTAGGTAAGCGTGTTGGTGAACCTCACGGGCACGGTATATGGACGTGAGCGTTATAACGGACGTTTTTTCGGGAAAAACGGCCGTTTTTCAAACCTTGCTTAAATTCTCATCATCAAGTGCTAGTCCTCCCCACGTAATCCTTGAGCCTAGCTCACTCGATAGAGACGCATCCTCCGTACTATACCCAGTACTGTCTCTCTCTAAACCCAAAGCTTAAAGTTCTTATCATCCAACTCACTACCTCTTCCTTCCTTCATCCCCCCTATATATACCAAGGAAAAAAGTAAAAAAACAGAAATCAGAAATCATGGGTTTGGGTAGTACCATAAACGATGTATCATCTGCAGATTCACTACCATTACTTCTCATAGCTATAATAGCCAATTGTATATGTTATACAAGGTCTATACTCTTCTGGGTGTTCAAATCATTTGGATACCACGTTCAATTCTCTTTCACTGATTATGATTTTGATCATCATCATGAACATGATTTAGTAGTTTTACACGCCAGTGATAACCATAGCTTATTAAACGCTGTTGGATTATCAGGTGTAAATTCATCATCAGCCGCAGCAGCAGCAGCAGCATCAAGTGATGATGATCTTATTTTGAAAGAGCAATTACTTTTAAATTTGAATCATCAAGTTTATTATTACGAAGATCATCATCAAGAAGAAGAAGGAGATGATGATAGATTACGATGTATTGTGTGTTTGTGTAGATTAAGAGATGGAGAACATGTTCGTGAATTAGGATGTAAACATATTTTTCATAAGGGTTGTTTAGATGGATGGTTAATCGATCATTTCAATTCTACATGTCCTCTTTGTCGTTCACCATTAGTATTGGGTTCTCATCAACATCATCATCATCATCTTCATCAACAACCAATAATCCCGGCCTTCTAAATATCACTAGACCGTCATTGGTATACATGGTGGTGGATTCATGTTCTTCACATAGATTTCTTCTTCTCTTTTTTTTTTTCCTTTTGAAAGCAAGATGGGGTATTTTTAGCATACACCCCTTATTAATTTTGCTCCTTTTTTTTTCTCCTCCCCTGTTTCTTTTCTTCAAGAGCTGAGTTAAAAGTTCTTTATTTTCGTACGGTCTGTAAAGTTCAGCAAAAAGTTTATATACAATCCTTCTAGCTTGACTCAATGTCTCTAATTGTGTATGCTGTTCGGATTTCTAATCTGCCTGAAACTTCGGAGGTAGCTAATTGTGAAATCTCAGCTGAACATAAATGGTTAAAAGTACTGTTTTAGATTTTTCTTATGGTTAAAATATATAATTATTACTATCTTGAAAATGCGGGAACCAACCTGAGAATTTTTATTTTTAAGAAAAATGAAGCTGAAATTTATCAATATTTTTTTTATCTATTGGAAGGATTCTCTGTTTTCCAATTCAGATTTAGTAGAAAATACCACCTGAGTTTGTGAGGATGCTATGTAGAGAGGAAAACGTTAAGGGCAATTCCCATGGCAATGGCCAAATGAAATTTTTTGTTGAGTCAGGTGATGACCAATCAGGTTTTTCCACTATGATAAAGCAATGGGGTTGATCATCAAGCACCCGAACTTGAGACAAACGTAGGAAAAACGCAGGCGTTGGAAGCACAGGCGCAGGCGTTCAAAGCATAAACGCCGCGCTCGAACATAGAACGTTGTCGTTTTTGCTACACACGCCAACGGATAGTTTTTTAAAATAAATTCACTTTTTACCTCTATAAATTACCATCATCTTCAAACAATTCACTCACACCAAAATTCACTTCTCTTGAATTTTCTATTCTAAAATCTATTACAATTTTTTAGTTTATTGTTGGTGAAATGGCTGAAAAGGCGATCGCACTTTTTTGCGAGGCAAAACTTGAAGCGGTTGTTTCTAAGATATGTGGGAGTTTTAAAAAGATTGAGAATTGTAAGAGGGAAGTGCAAGTTTTTGAAGTTGCTCCAAGAAAATGTTCCGCTAAAAGGCAAAGAAGAGCTCTAGTTTTGAATGTTAACAACAAAAAATTCAAAAACAAAGGCGAAACTATCAAAGAGCACGTTGAATGGAAGATACGTCAAATGAAGATAAACAGGAGGCCAAAACTTGTACTTGGTTTTTATTGAAGTTGTTCAGTACTTTTTATTATTGTCTAAGTTTATATCTTGTAAAAGAATTGGCAGTAATATCAATGAATGAAAATATTTAGATTTTAAAATAGATTTCCACTTCAGATTAAGCGAAATTTGTTAAAATTTGAACTTGCAAATAATATCAAACTACATTTTAATAAACCACAACAAAAACATCAAACTACATCAAATCCAACAACATTCTCTCTGTAGAGTTCATAGCATTCAAAATGCTTAAACTCTCTTCCGCTTTCTTCAGTAAACTTGGTCTGAGCGATGGTTTTCTGTATAACAGATAAACAACAAGTTCAAATATTTATGATCCAGTTGAGTCCATGGGGACAGAGGTAAAGATACTCACCAGTTCTTCGCTGGATAATCCAGAATTGCTACGGTGAACCATCCACAAAACTTCTGTATAATGTTTGACTTCCTTAATGATGAGTGCAATTCTTAGTTCTAGGCTCTTACTGTTTCTTATGGTTTCGTTCTGCGATGCTACAACATGTCCCAATATTTCCCAGAAATAGTCATTGTTCATTGGTCTCGTCATACGGTATAACCAAGATCGAACAAGAGTAAAATCTTCTTCCATTGTAAATACCGGGAGAGGCATTCGAGTGCAGTACAGATGTGTTTGAGATGGACCATCTTTTAGAATTCTAAAACACGCTTCGTAACGAAAAGGTTTACCATGAGCTTCCTCCCAATTATCAAGAGATGTTTGGATCACTTCTTCTTCAGTTACACCGATGAACTTTTCTCGATCAATTTCCATTACCAAGGAATGGCTGGAGTGCAAGCCTAATAGATTGAAAACGAGGACGCAATCGACGAGCATCTCGGTTTCCTGGGTTTCCCGTTAGTCAGACATATATTGAAAAAACATTTTCCCAAAAAGAACCGTCTTGAGAGCCCATACCAGTGATTACCCTATGAAAAAAATATGCTTTGCATATAGTTATATCCTCCTTTTCAGTAAAATTGGGACCACGATTTCTAACAGACATTTCTGCAGAGTGAGAGAGATTAAGAAGAAGAAGATGAAGTGATTTTGGAGATGAGAAGAATGGAATTTATAGGTCGAGAAAGAAAATCGAGCCATTGGAAATTTAACCGTTGGCGTTTGTAGTAAAACCGCGCGGCTTTCCTTTAATCGCCTGTTTGAATTACCATAGGAGTTGGCTTTTGTAGTAAAACCGCGCTACTTTACTAAAACCGCCTGTTTGATTTACCAACGCCTATTTTTTTGTTATAAATACAACACTAGGTTTTATTCTCAACCAAACCAACAGATTTCTTTCTCAACATCCACATGTTTTCTAAAGGCAAAGCGAAGCAAATATTATGTGTCGAAGCAAAAGAGGTTTGTCCATTATGTTTCATGGATAACCACAGTCTTATGCAATGCCCTTGGATGTATTCAATGTGTACGCGGGAAGGTTGTTCACGCATCAGAATGGTGATTGAATCACAACCGGAAAAGCTCAGCTATTTGCAATGTCAAGATCCCAACTGTCCAGAGGAACCACATATGCTAGATGATGCTATGAAGATTAAAAAAGAAGAAGAAGAAAAGATTGCAACACTCTGCAAAAACTTTAAACTTAAAGCCAAATTGAAGAAGGAGTTATTACACTGCAAGCATTGTGGATATGGAGATCACGAATACAATCATTGTCCACAGAGAATCAGTGGATGCTCAAAGACCGGCTGCAAGACTTTTATGCATTTGCGGACTTCTTATGAAGAAGACACGTATGGAAGACATTTCTGGGAATGTCCTAAGTGTTTTTTGGTGGAGTGGGCTGATTGAAGTTGAAGGACAAATCGATTCACTATGGTATTATGTTATTTAGTTTGTTGTTTATTTTGTGTTATTACGATTATCTAAAACCAAACATGTGGATGTCTTCACATTTGCACCATCAATATCATAAGTAATTTAAATTTTTCCTGGATTAAACATTTCAATACATGCAATAAGGAAACTATGGTCACCTATGAGGTGAAGTCTGATAGTAATATCAAAACTCTGGCTTCTGATTCTTCTTATGAGGTGAAGTCTGATATGTGTCACTTCTGAAAGCTCCCATTTATTAATCCCTAAGCAGTTTCTGAAACCAATTTCCTCATATGCATTTTCGAAGTTGCCGACATTTTTAGCATACAAAGAAAATGAAAATCTCACTACCAAGATGTTTGGAGAGCTTATTGATATGAAGTTGTTGAATTCTAACGTGAAAGCTCTTTGCGTTGGGGAGGGATCGGCTTTGGCTGTGTCATAGTTAAGAAGGTTAGGATTTACAAATGCTATTGGAGTGAAACGGCATTTATTTTCCTTCCTTACCCGGAAAATCTTAATTCGTGAGCTCGATCTAGATGATCTAGAGTGCAATTCTTTCGATTTTGTTTTCTCTAGAGCTCCTAGTAGGGGTTCAGTCCCTGCTTCACCGCTGAGCTTATTTTTGTAATTCTCCATTAGTAAAGCGATGAACTCCAATACATGCTTACTAATTGAACTAAAACGATACGACAATAAGTGAGAATCATGCCCATGAATGTTCCCCGTTTCAGCGGTGAACATTATATAAACTTTCTGCCAGAAAGTAAACGTCGATTTAGCTACATTACTTGAGACAACATCTTGTGTGTGAAAAACAAAGGCTCTACAAATAGCTAAATCCTCTTGTTGAGTAAATCTAGCACCACGAACTCTTGGAGGCATTTTTGTAGATGATTTGAGAGTGAAGAATGTGTAGAATGTGTGAATTTAGAGTTGAAATGAGGAGTATTTATAGAACTCAAAAATTATAGCCGTTAGATCACAAGAGTTTGCAGTCGTTGGCGCTTTTATATAAAACTCGACGCTTTTAGGAAAGACGATGGCGTGTGAAATAACAACGGGCGATGTAAGGGCAGACGTCAGTTTTTGGCTCAAGCACCAACATTGGTGCCAAGCTCGCCCGTCCTTCTATCAAGCGCGCGCTACATGTTCCATCTCACTCAACAAACCAACAGATTTGTTGGTTTTTACATCCATTTTTCATGTTTGTTGAGTCCATAGTGGGAGCAAAATCAACAAACTTGATGTTTGTCGAGTCCGTAGGAACTGCTCTAATGGAACCACCAATGAACGATACAAGACGCGAAGAGAATAAGTCCGCTAGGACCAATTTTGACTCGGGACCAAGTGATGAGGAAACAAAGTTTAATAATAGAATATGGTCGGGCATAAGTTTTTGGTACCCCATACTAATTAACTCTTTACTTACATGTTGTTTACAGACTAGGAGGATCAAGGGGAGCCGAGTTTTCCAACCAATATCGTTTGGAGCCGTGAATACTCTCACAAAATCAATTTCTTTATTTGTCTTCTTTCTCATGATCGGATAATGACGAAGGATAAACTTTAAGAAAAGATATGGATGTCTTGGTATTGTTTTTGTGAAGAAGATAATGAAACGAGCTCGCACTTGCTCTATGAATGTTGGAGAATTCGGAGAATATGAAATTACTTTGTTGAAGGGTGCCACTTTCGTCGGACATATGACTCTAGGTTACTACATAAAGAATTGGAAGTTTAACTGGAGAGATGAAAGACTTAGTTGAATATGGAATAACATCTTGGTTGCTATACGGTGGTGCATATGAAAAGAGCGAAATGCAAGAATTTTCGACAACAAAAAGAAAACTTTGGTGAGCCTCATTAGAGATATCAAATTACAAGCGTTCTTTTGGGAGGAATCGGACACAAAGATGTTATGGCTTACGAAAAATATGGTGATTTCTTTATGGGATACCTTATACCGGCTTCTGTAATTTTTTGCTTCTTTGACGAATCCCCTTTCGGCTCCCCTTTTTTTCTTCGGTTATCATCATTGGGTTGAGGTACCCCTCTTAAGTGCCTCTTTTTCAATGAATTTTCTACTTGACCTGTTAGAGCACTACTCGGTCGAACTCGCAAACGTTGCTATCTCAAGCTTGTTTGTCAAGTTTTAGTTTCCAAAACTATAAGTCTTGATTTCTAATCTACTTATAGCTAAGTCTCGGATTAGGATAGAAAGTGTAGTTGAGCATTAGACTTCACGACGTTCATCTATTGAAGACGAAGAACTACTGAGGGGAGCTTGTGGAACATCATCAACAAAATATATGTGAAGACTATCACTCAAAAGTCTATCTACTCTATCTCCTATTTGAGACAAAAGTCGTATATCTATATAGACTTCAATTATATATATTTGATATTTCGAGCTGAGTTTAACTCGCTTACATATTTCTCGAATTATGTGTTGGTAAGCTTTCACTTTAACCAAGTTCATCTTATATTCTTGACGAAAGTCAAAATATGATCATGTGAAAATCGCCTTGTAACATCTTACATGATTTGTGTGAGACAGTCATTTGATGTAGACTCGGAATGTTTCGTATTGATCATTCAATCACTTGAAAATTGCTTTGAAGCTAATAGTGTGTGTGAGACAACTATTGTCGTCTTCCAAGAATGTTTCAATGATTGAAATGAGAGTTTTATAACAAATAACCATGATTGGATATAGCACAGTATGCGTACTTGTATACTAACTGCTGCAAGTTATTCCAAGTCTGGGAACCATAGTATGCATACCTGTATGCGTACTGGTTAGTTAATGAAAGTCAAAGGTTGTGCGTAAGTTCAATCAGTTGTGAATCCAACCTTTGGTTGTTGATTAAATTGATTGACACTTGGATATTATTTTTTGATACCGTCCAAGTTATTTCTTATATTCAATCGGGCTCGCAAATTCTTATTTGTTTGATTGCAGATTGAATCAAGAAATTGAGATATAACTCTTGGATATACTTTTCTTAAGATTGAGTATGATTGTCTAGTTGATTCTCTTGAAAGTATATTGGAGTTAGTCCATACATATTGCTAAGAGAAATATTGGGTGTGCTTGTTAGACCCCCGCTTTTTTAATTGGTATCAGAGCAGGCAAACACGTTTTATAAGTCTGTGTTTGTAGCGATCTGTCTTTACTCTCTATGGACAATAGTGTTATCTATGAATACGCAACACCAGTTCAGAAACACTCTGATTTGGTTAAAAGCCTTGAGTCTCCTGAGAAATCCCTCGCATCTTCTCCATTGACTGAAACTGTGTTCAACTGGGAAAAACGCCTAGATGAACAGTTGGGTGATCTTTCAGATGAAAGTGATTCAGAAGAGGGACAAGATGTTTATGAGGAAGTCTCACAATATATCAAGTTTTTCGACCATCTCATAAAGGAAAAGAAGTCATAAGCTTGCTTGGCTTAATATCTGACACCTTTCTGTCTAGAAAACAAGAAATTGAGAAATTTCTTTAAGGGATATGATTGTGGTTACAAACTCTTTTAATCTCTTCTTAAAGATCGTGAAGAAGATGTGCGTTTAAAAAATTCTGAATGTGATAATCTTCGTCGAAATATCTTTGTGTTGAAAGAAAGACTTGCAGAAATTGAAGCAAGATATGACTCTCAACAAAAATGTTTTAAGGAGAGAGAAATGGGCTTTCGCACCAGAGAAAAACAATTGGAGGCTGATCTAGCTGCTGCTATTGATAAAGTCAAATCATTAGAAGAGAATTTGAAAAGATTCAATGCTAGCTCTACAAAATTATCCATTATGCTGAGAGTATGTAAAAAACATCGTGATACACGTGGTCTGGGGTATAAAGGAACAGACGCTCCAAGTACTAGTAAGATCAATTTTGTTTGTGCTAATGACAAGTTCCTAAGTGAAAATTTAACAAACATCAAAAGTAAAAAACTACCTTCGGCAGCAGATGTTCCTAAGAATAAAGATTGTCAACCTTCAAAAACAACTCATACGAGAACAGTCAAAAACATTCCCTACAACTGTTATTATCGCGAAAACAAAGGTCACCTTGAAAGGAAATGTCGTTTTTGACTACGGAATGAAAAACTTAATAACATTCTTGTATGGATGTCTAAAGAAGTAATCAAACATGCTTCTCATTTTTCTGGAGTAAAAGGTCTAGTCTGCAATCAAGAAAAGTGATGTGATGAGCCAATTCTTGATTGTATATATGACACAAAACCTATTTACAATTGTAAAGGGAAGAATGTTATATAGACGACTGACTCTTTTAATTACTCTGTACGTGAAGAGAAAAAGTTATCGAAGGAAGAAGAAAATTTCAAACTTCTTGTCTCTTGCCGAAGAAAATCTTGAATCTAAAGAATCTGTTCCTGAATACATTCATATCAATAATCGTGTCTCGGAGCTCAAGACCCATATCAATAGACTCAAACGCAGTATTAAGAAGGCAAGAAAAATTGTTGCATCATGTAATACTTGTTCCCCTCTTATTAATTTTCTTGAAAAATCTTGTGATTTTTACGACGTCAGTCAAGAAAGAAAAGGGGAAGATGTTAATACCCTTGATGAGATACATGCTTTTCAAACTACAACTTGACTATTGACTATTGAGTATCCTCCTTGAGACCATGTGAGGATGCTCATAATTCTCGAGAAGTTCTTCTTCTTGACAAAGTGGTCTCTGTTGTATCTGTTTTTCGTTTAAGAATAAAAGGATCATCTTAATGTTGAGCCTTGTTCCAGTTAATTATTAGATATGTAATATTTTTGATCAGTAACTCTTGAGAAAATTCTCTTTGTTGCTCACCTTGAAAAACCCTCGTGTTTCTTCCTAATGACAGTTAAGTTGTTGTCTATCAACAATTGTCTTATGTTCTTTTGAGCTAATATTTTCTGTCAATATGTTTAGAATTGGACTTTGATTTTTATTAAAACTACTTCTAAATTAGGCTCTTTTTCTCTCTTGGTTTTGAACCTGGTTCGTAACCATGAGTGTACGTGCACCTAGCCCATTATTGAACTTAAATGAGTAACCATAGGGTTTCCCTATGATTCTCTCATATATATATATATATATATATATATATATATATATATATATATGTATATATATATATCTCCCCTTTTTATATATATATATATATATATCATGAATTCTTTCTCTGATATATATTCATTCAATAACGTCAAAATTCTCCTGTGATATTATGGTGTGCACAATGGATGGATGCAAAAAGGAAGATAATGTTGAAGGTAGCAAAGTTATTGAGTTTCACGAAAATCCTCTCTCCATAACCTGCTTTCATGCAGTTGATCATGAAAAAGATCTGCCAGTTCAGATTTCGTCTCAATTGGTGAGAAATCTTCTTCGAGATTTTGGAGTCTTTCGTGAACAACTGAAATTGCAACGAAGAATCTTGAATTTTTGAAAACCGAAATGAAAAAGCAATTGATGAACTTGTTTGTGTTAGATCTCTGGTCGATGATTATGTCTGAAAACCATCAGTTTTGTTCTTCTTAGGAGTTATTTTATTTTGTCTACGAAACTTCTTATGAGAATTTATTCTTGTGTTTTATGAAGGATAACTAGGGTTTGGAATAGCAGTTATTGTGAGTACACATAGCTGTTTCCAACGATTTTCATCTTGCAATGTTTTTAGATTTATTTATTTAAATTCTAAAGTTTATTTGGAAGATGATTTTGCAGTATTAATCTTTATTGGTCTTATATATTGCAAAAATTATTATGGGATATGTATGTTTGCGTCCATGAACTATGATTTTCCCATATATGTTAAAAGTTAAGCCTATTATGTCATTATGCAGATATTGATGGAAGACACGATGAACTTTTGATTGCAAACATTAAATCTATTATATGTCTTTATGTAAATATTGATGAAAAATAGAATAAATCTTTGAATATTCCGCAGTATTAATCTTTCCCTGATCCACTTTTATGAGAAAGTACTGTGTGGCTCCGTAAGTTCTCTTATGTTGGGCATTTCCGATGTTATTAATCATGGGTTCTCTTGTGGTTAATTTAATTGAGTTTTCTGGATACAAATTCATGTGTCATGTAATTTGTTAATGTCTAAAGAAAACCTTTTTTTCTTGCAAAAGTAAGGTCGCTCTTGTTGTCCTTTCGGGAATGACATTATATGGGGGAGAGTTCTTAATTGAACTTGTGCTTAATTGCCAAATCTTTGTGGGGAGTGCGGTTGTGGAATATTGTAGGAGTTTTCTTGTATCTTTATAAAATCCTTAACGAATACACTAAGTTTCGACTATGTGAAATCATCGAAACAAAGTTGATATGTTCTCTTTTAGTGATGAATTATCTCTATGAGAATTTCATTATGATCCCACTAGTTTTCGTACCTTTGCCAATTTATATTGACAAAAGGGGGGAGAATTAACGTGTAGTTCACACTACAAATACATATGGTTTACGGATCATTATGTAAGGGGGAGTGGTTTTCATGTGAGATGAAGTATTGACTAAGGGGGAGCGATACATATCACCATAGTATTGTTGTCAAAGTTGTGATACAATTGAACTTTAATAATGTGTAATAATACTATAACACTTTATAACAATGATTGAGAGATATTGTTTTCTCATTGTTATAGCTACGGATCTTCAACAACTATGATGCCGAGTTGAACACGTTCAGAATCACTAGAGTACTTGGAAGTGACGCAAATTTCGAGTAATGTTGAAGAACCAAGGAAATCAAGCATTTGGATGAGAAGCTACAAACTTGGTTTATTTTGTAATCTATATGTATTGATAGTTTTGTCACTAAAATTGACAAAGGGGGAGATTGTTAGAGCACTGCTCGGTCGAACTCGCAAGCGTTGCTATCTCAAGCTTGTTTGTCAAGTTTAGTTGCCAAAACTATAAGTCTTGATTTCTAATCTACTTATAGCTAAGTCTCGGATTAGGATAGAAAGTGTAGTTGAGCATTAGACATCACGGCGTTCATCGATTGAAGACGAAGAACTACTAAGGGGAGCTTGTGGAACTTCGTCAACAAAAGGTATATGAAGACTTGAACTCATCTATCGCTCAAAAGTATATCTACTCTATCTCCTATTTGAGACAAAATTCATATAACTATATAGAATTCAATTATACACATTTGATATTTTAAGTTGAATTTAACTCGCTTACATATTTCTCGAAATATGTGTTGGTAAGATTTCGCTTTAACCAAGTTCATATTATATTCTTGACGAAAGTCAAAAGATGATCATGTGAAAATCGCCTTGTAAAATCTTACATGATTTGTGTGAGACAGTCATTTGATGTAGACTCGGAATGTTTCGTATTGATCATTCGATCACTTGAAAATTTCTTTGAAGCTAATAATGTGTGTGAGACAGCTATTGTCGTCTTCCAAGAATGTTTCAATGATTGGAATGGAAGTTGAGAACAAAGAACCATGATTGGATATAACACAGTATGCGTACTTGTATGCTAACTGTTGCAAGTTATTCCAAGTCCGGGAACCATAGTATGCATGCACGTATGCGTACTGGTTGGTTAATGAAAGTCCGGGAACTTAGTATGCATACCAGTATGCGTACTGGCGTGAGTTTCAAGTTTCGGAAATTCAACTGAGTTTGGAAGGTGTGCGTACCATTCGTACACTTGCGAACCCTAACTTAGTCCGACCACTTAAGTATGCGTACCCGTTCGCATACTTGAGTAGTTTATGTTCTAAAATCGGTTTGTTCATGAACTAATACATTTATATAATAAGGAATGCAATCTTTTGCAAACCGTGGCTATAATGTTCATGAATTGATTTGAGTGAATCAAAATCGATTTTTCTTCAATTGTGTCTTGTATACTTCTATGAGAATATAAACAATTGAAAAACTCTATAACTAGTTTCATTTGATTCATTTTAACTAGTTATGGTTAAGATCAATATGGTTGATATGAAAGTGTTCGTATGGCTAACTTCGGTTAACTATTGTTGAGCCAACAAAGGTGTACACGTTTAGGTACGGTTACTCATACCTAAATGAAGTCACTTTTCATTTTTGTGTAACAAGCTAAGTTCGATCTAACGGTTGAAAGATATTAGCTTGAGTCTAATCAGGTTTTCATCTAACGGTGAATATTGAATGCTTTGTTACAAAGTTAACATTGATTGAAAACCCTGATTTGAAGACTGTATAAAGGAGAACTCTAGCAATTATGAAACCTAATACCCACACCTCCTGTGTGATACTAGTTGCGACTAGAGTTGATTCTCCTTTAACCTTAGGTTTTTCCAAAACTTCGTACGCCAACGACTTGAAGACTTCATTGGGATTGTGAATACAGATCCAACTATTTTCTTTGTAGTTGTGTGTTCTGATCTTGCTGTTTTCTATCGTGTTGAGTACTACATTCTCTAAGATTTTCTCGAGATTTAGTCTCCGATAGGCAAGATAAAAAGTAGTCACAAACATCTCCGTCTCATCGTTTGTGATTCCATAATATCTTGTTTCGCTACCATACGATTAAGATTGTTGTGAGGTGATTGATATTACTAGGCTGTTCTTCGGGAATATAAGTCTGGTGTATCAATTGGTTCATGTTCACCTTGATTTATCAAAATACGAAACAAAACTCATAGGTATATCTGTGGGAGACAGATTTATCTATTCAATAAACTTTTTTGTGTGAGACAGATTGGTTTATCAAGTCTTCGACTTTGGTTCGTAGCAACTCTTAGTTGTGGGTGAGATCAGCTAAGTGAATCAAGTGCGTAGAGTTCTGCTGGGATTCAGAGGCGTAAGGAACGTGACTGTACCTTGATCAGTGTAAGATTGGTTAGGGCTCAACTACATTCCAGTCTGAAGTTAACTTGGAGTGGGATAGTGTCTTTAGCGGCTTAATACAGTGTGGTGTTTAAATCTGGACTAGGTCCCGGAGTTTTTCTGCATTTTCGGTTTCCTCGTTAACAATTTTTTTGGTGTCTGTGTTATTTCTTTTACGTATTATATTTGTTTATATAATTGAAATATCACATGTTGTGCGTAAGTTCAGTCATTTGTGAATCCAACCTTTGGTTATTGATTAAATTGATTGACACTTGGATATTGGTTTTTGATACCGTCTAAGTTATTTCTTATATTCAATTGGGCTCGCAAATTCCTATTTGTTTGATTGCAGATTGAATTAAGAAATCGAGATATAACTCTTGGATATACTTTTCTTAAGATTGAGTATGACTGTCTAGTTGATTCTCTTGAAATTATATTGAAGTTGGTCCATACAGATTGCTAAGCGAAATATTGGGTGTGGTTGTTAGACCCCCGCTTTTTCATGACCGATCAAAAAAAAAATTTTCCATCGTTAACATGAGTTGTGGTTGATGAACCAATATTTGAAAGGATGAATAGAGCTATGTTTAATAAATTATCAGAAAAATAAAGTTTAATTTGTTGAATTTAAGGAGATTTATTATAGAACATATTAATCTTACAAATAACGTGTAAAGGAAACAAGAGAAATAGGAAGTTATCTCTAAACGTACACGTGTAGTACTGATAGTAAGAGAAGAATAACATAATACAATTATTACCAATTCAGAACAAACCTGATTGATACAAACTTGGGTGTTATTACCCTCCCTCAAACCAGAGTGGATTGGAGAATACACTTTGAGTTTATTGCGCAAAGTAGCAAATCTTAGACCAAGAATACCTTTGTAAAGACATTGCAACAGGACATCTGCAGAGCTTTGGATTGAATCAATTCACAAACAAAATTGAAACCAACTGTAAGGTGCTTCATCCGGGTATGAAGGACTGGATTAGAAGCAAAATATATGGAGCTCACATTGTCGCAATACATTTGTGGAGGAATTGGAAGAAATATGTTAGGCCCTTAAGTAGTGCCTATATTCAGCCTCAGTAGAACTGAGTGCCACTGTTGGTTGTTTCTTTGATGACCAAGAAATTGTATTTGGACTAAAAAAGATGTTAAAGCCACTGGTTGATCGTTTATCATCAGGGGAACTAGCCCAACCTGCATCACTGTAGCCATACACACAAACAAGACCTTTGGAAAAGTGAATGCCATAATCAATAGTGTGTTTGATGTACCTGAGAATGCATTTGGCAACAAGCAGATGAGAAGTTGTTGGACTCTACATATGTTGGCAGACTTGGTTCACTGAAAAAGAAATCTCAGGCGTTGTCCATGTTAAATACTGCAGCACACCAACAATAGATCGATACTCTTTGTTAGAGCATAGCTCGGTCGACCTCGCATGCGTCGCTATCTCAAGCATGTTTGTCAATGTTAGTGATCAAAACTATGAGTCTTGATTTCTAGTCTACATAGCTAAGTCTCGGAATAGGATAGAAAAGTGTAATTGAGCTCAAGGACTTCATGGCGATTCATCATACAACGACGAAGATCTACTCAAGGAATCGTGGAACTTCATCAACAAAAAGGTATGTGGAGACTTGAACTTATCTATCACTCAAAAGTCTATCTTTTCTATCTCCTACTTCTTATGAGACAAAAGTCGTATGCTATATAGATTGGATCATACACATTTGATATTTCAATCCGAATATATCTCGCCTATCTATATCTCGAAATCATGTATTTGTAAAGCGTTTCGCTTTGATTGTGTTTATCTTCACCTAATTACAAAAGTCATAATGTTTCAATCACTTTGAAAATCGCTTTGACGAGAAATAGTGTAAAAACTATATAACATCCTCTAAGAATGTTTCAATAGTTGGAATGAGAGTTTAGGTCTATATAACCAATGATGGATATAAGCATTGTGTGGAAACACATAGTGCATAAGTCCTATTCCTTAATCCGAAGTTTGCGAACTTTGTTGATTGAGAGAAACCGGAGGAATTGGCTTTGCCAAGTTCGCGAACTCAGTTTGCGAACTCAGTCCGCGAACTGACGAAAGTTCTCTTGCCGAGAATTTTTGCTGGGATTTTCCAAAAACAAGTTTGCGTGTTTAGTCCGCGAACTGGCGGAAGTCTCCTTGCCGAGATTTTCTGCTGAGTTTGGAAAACTCTGCCGGTTGTCTTAAGTCCGCGAACTTGTTTGCATACTTGAGTGGGTTATGATCTAAAGATGTGCTCTGAACATGAAACTTAAATTACTAAAGAATGCAGTATGCAAACTGTGGCTATAAAGTTCATGAGCCGATTCAATCGAATTGAATCATATTTGTTTCAATTGTGTCTTGTGTAGTTACATAAGATCTCATAGCAATTGAACAACTCTCTAACTAGTTCATTTGAGTCAATTGAACTAGTTATGGTGAAGAAGAACAAGGTTAATATGAAATGCTCATATGGTTGACCTTTTGGGTTACTATGTTGAACCAACATACACGTACATGTTTGGGCACGATTTTCACAAACCCAGTAAACGTATATCTCAAGTGTGTGTGACAAGATAAGTTTTCGATCTAATGGTTGAGAAATATTAGCTTGAATCTAAATCAGGTTTTCATCTAACGGTGAATATTGATTGCTTTGCAACTAAGGAAAAACCCTGAGTTGAAGACTATATATAGGAGACATCGAGCATTGGGCAAAACTAATCCCCACACGTCTGTGTAATACTAGTGCGCTCGCTAGAGTCGATTCTCCTCTAACCTTTGGTTTTCTTCTCTAAAACCAGGTTAACGACTTAAAGACTTCATTGGGATTGTGAAGCCAGACCGATACTACTTTTATCGTAGTTGTGTGATCTGATCTTGCATCTTCTATCGTACGAGTACAATCTTTGATTGGCTTGAGATCGTGAGAGTTCTCTGATAGGAAAGATAAAGAAGTCACAAACATCTTCGTCTCATTGTTTGTGATTCCTCGACGTCCTCTTGTGTATTCAAGTAAGACTGTTGAGAGGTGATTGATTAATCTAGGCTGTTCTTCGGGAATATAAGACCGGATTATCAATAGGTTCCTGTTCACCTTGATTTCATATCTTAAGACGGAACAAAAACCTAGGGTTTTTCTGTGGGAGACAGATTTATCCTTTGATAGACTTTTCTGTGTGAGACAGATTTGTTTAGTATCAAGTCTGCGATTTTGGGTTGCATCAACTCTTGGTTGTGGGTGAGATCAGCTAAGGGAATCAAGTGCGGAGTATCCTGCTGGGATCAGAGGCGTAGGAGTACAACTGTACCTTGAATTAGTAGGAGACTTATTGGGGTTCAACTATAGTCCAGTCCGAAGTTGGCTTGGAGTAGTCTAGTGTCTGTAGCGGCTTAATACATTGTGTATTCAATCCGGACTAGGTCTCGGGGTTTTTCTGCATTTGCGGTTTCCTCGTTAGCAAAATTTATGGTATCTGTGTTATTTCATTTTGCGCATTATATTGTTTATCTTTATAATTGAAATAATACAGGTTGTGCGTTAAAGTTTAATCGATTAGAGATCTGACCTTGTGGTTGTTGATTTCATTGATTAACACTTGGACATTGGTCTTTGGTACCGTCCAAGTATTCCTTGTATTTGATAAAGACTCGCTATTGTTTTTAGCTTGAGTAAAAATCAAATCAAGAGAGAGATATTAACTCCTTGAGATACTTTTATCTGGATTGAGTCTGATTGTCTAGTTGATTCTCTATCAAAGTATTTCGGAGTTAGTCCATATAGATTGCTAAGCGAAATATTGGGTGGTGTTTTTAGACCCCCGTCTTTTCACTCTGTTTGATTAGATAAGAGTTCACCGTCATCCTTGCTAAGTTTGAAGTTGGCTAGTGTTGGAGTCGAGCAAGGTTTAGCACCAATTGTTCCAGTTTTATAAAGAAAGTCAGTGGCATACTTAGTTTGAGAGAGAAATATTCCTGCAGAATTCCTCTCAACTTCCAATCCCAATAAGTAATGTAAAGAACCCAAATTCTTGACTGGAAACTGAAGTTGTAGTTAATCTATAATATGAGAACAAAAAGAAGCAAAACTCTCAGTTATGCGAATGTCGTCAACATACACTCGAGTAATTGTAATACCATCTTTATTCTTGTGAACAAACATAGAAGTGTCTTCCAAAGAAGTAGTAAAACCCAGAAAAAGTAGAGCCTTATGCAACTTATTGTACCAGGCTCTAGGAGCCCGTTTCAATCCATATAAGTACTTGTGGAGCTTATAAACATAGTTAGGGTAAAATGGGTCCACAAAACCAGGAGGTTGAGACATGTGGACTTATTCACTTAGGTCACTATGCAGGAAAGCATTACTCACATCTAATTGAGTAATTTACCAATTGAATTGAACAATAAGAGATAGAATTACCTTGATAATAGTAGGTTCTACTAACGGGCTAAAAGTTTCGTTGTAATCTAACCCTTATTGCTAATAAAATCCTTTTGCAACAACTCTTGCCTTGTACTTGTTCAAAGTGCCATCTGCATTCTGTTTTATCCTAAAAACCCATTTGCAACCAAGAAGATTCTGAGACGAGTCAGGTGGAACCATACTCCATGTACCAGCTGATCATGGGGCAGTGTATTCATTAACTAAGTAAATTTTTCATTTTGGATCCTTTGTAGTGGTATACACATACAAATGACTTATTCATCACATTCAGGTGATAAACAGAGATAGATTCGAATTGAAAGGAGGAGAATAAGAGTTGCAGGGGAAGAAGATAAGAATTACTCAAAGAAGAAAGTAGTTGAAGATAACAAGAGAGAGAGACTTTTTTCTGCTAATAATTCATGAGTATCTAACGGAGTGCTGACAAGATATTAAATACACAGTATTCATGTGAACAACTATAAGGACACCTGAAATCTAACTAACGACAACTTCGGTGGCCCTTAAGAGAGTATGTCATGACTAGCGTTATAACAAATACCCTCTACTCCACAGGATTCTTGACCTCAAGAATCAACTTAGGAAATCTCTGTTGCATAAGAGCAGTACATCCCATGTAGCTTCAGCAGCTGTGGAGTGTGCCCAATGAACCAAAACTTGATGAACTAGCTGCATGTTCTTCTTAATAACAAGAGAATCAATTACTTACTATCGCTGAACCTTCAAGCTTCCATTAGAATGCAGAGTAGTTAAAGTAGTCTGAGGATCAGAGCCAAGTCCCAGTTTTGGTTTAAGTTGAGAAACATGGAATACTGGGTGGATTTTAGAGCCAGAAGGAAGCTGTAGTTAGTATGCCATTGTACCAATCTTAGCAATCACCTGATATGGCCCAAAGAACTTTGTTGTCAGCTTTAAATTTATGCGCAACTGTACTGAAGTTTGTCTATAAGGCTGGAGTCTGAGATAAACCCGATCACCTACTTCAAAAAACCTCTTAGTTCATTTTTTTATCTGCCCGTTGTTTAATCCTGTGTTGGGATTCCTCCAAGGTAGACTTAATAAAAATTCCCATAGCTTGCCTTTGCTGCAAATTGTCTTCAGTAGCAGGCTGATGAGCAAAAAGACCAAACTGTGGTGGAGAATACGAATACAAGGCTTGGAAAGGGGTGAATTTAATATTGGTGTGGTAATTGGTATTAAAAAACCATTCTACAAGAGCTGACCCATTTAGTTGGCCTATAACTGGTCATACTTCTTAGATAAGACTCCAAACAAGAGTTCACCCTTTCAGTTTGGCCATCAGAATGTGGATGATAGGCTGTACTCATGTGCAGAGAAGTGCCCACTTTAGTAAACAATTCTTGCCAAAAACTTCTTAGGAAAAAGCTATCTCTGTCAGAAACTATGGACTTGGGCAACCCATGCAGCTTGAAAATGTGATCCATGAACATCTTAGCTACAGAAAAAGCAGTAAAATGATGGATACGAGCTATGAAATAACTGAATTTGGTGAACCTATCAACCACTGCTAGTATGACTTCTCTGCCTTCAGATTTAGGCAACCCACTGATGAAATCCATGCTAATGTGTTGCCATGCTTGGTCAGGAATTGGTAATGGATGTAAGAGATCGGCTGGTAAGGAACTGGTCCCCTTATGTTGTTGACAAATGTCACATTCTTTTATGAACTTAAATAATTCATTTTTCATGCCCACCCAATAAAAATAAAACTTTGCCTTTTGGTAACTAGCCTGAGTGCCAGAATGACCACCAATAGAAGAAGAGTGAAGTGCAGTCTTAACTTAGTGTCTTAAGCTACCACCAGAACCAATATAAATTTTATTATTGTATCTAAGAATACTCTGTGAATATGAATAAGGTGGTTGAGCTGTAGGACTTACCATCAATTTTGGATTAAAGAAGTGGCCAAAGAGTCTGTGGCATAATTCTTAACAACTTCTTCTAGCCAAACTGGTTGTACATTTGAGATCAGGTGACAACTAGGCCGTGGCATTCTAGAAAGATCATCATCAACCTTGTTCTCAGAGCCCTTCTTATAAACTACTGCATAGTCATAACCTAATAACTTGGAGAGCCACATTTGTTGTAGCATAGAATGAAGTCTTTGCTCCATAAAAAATTTGAGACTCTGATGGTCAGTAAAAATGGTGAAGTGATTATCCAATAAATATGTCCTTCATTTGTTTACTGCTAAAACAATGGCCATTAGCTCCTTCTCATAAGCTGATTTAGATGAAAACCTTGAACACAAACCTTCACTAAAATAAGTTATTGGCTTCTTCTCTTGCATAAGCATTGCCCCTACTCCCACATCACAAACATCAGTTTCAAGGTCAAAGAGTTTGGAGAAATCTGGTAAACTCAGGACTGGGGTGGAAGTAACAACAACTTTGAGTTGATCAAAAGCAGACTGAGCAGTTGAATTCCATCCAAAACAGTTTTTCTTCAATAGAGCAGTAAGTGGCTTGCAAATGATACCATAATTCTGAAGTTAGTTTGTAGTATGCTAGTGCCTGTAGGGCTTAATACAATGTGTGTTCAATCTGGACTAGGTCCTGGGGTTTTTCTGCATTTACGGTTTCCTCGTTAACAAAACTTCTGGTGTCTGTGTTATTTCTTTTCCGCATTATATTTTGTTATATAATTGAAATATCACAGGTTGTGCGTTGAATCGATCAATTGGGAAATCCAACCTTTGGTTGTTGATTGAAATTTATTGATTGAACATTGGTCTTTGGTACCGTTCAAGCGATTTCTCTTGTATTCAATTAGACTCGCAGATTTCTATTTGCTTGAGTAAGTATTGAATCGAGAAAGTGAGATATAACTCTTTGATATACTTTTATTAAGTTTGAGTCTGACTGTCTAGTTGATTCTCTTAAAAGTATATTGGAGTTTGTCCATACAGATTGCTAAGCAAAATATTGGGTGTGGTTGTTAGACCCCCGCCTTTTCACTTTCTATAATACCTAGTGTGACCCAAAAATCCCCTTAACTCCTTCAATGAAGTTGGAGGTGTCCATTTAAGCATAAAATCAATCTTTGTAGGATCAACAGCTACCCCCTCACCACTGATAATGTGTCCTAAGTACTCAATTTAAGGTTGGCAAAAAATACACTTGCTGATCTTGGCAAATAAGGAATGTGTTGTAGAAGGGAAAGAACAATATCCAAATGGTGTAGATGAGAAGTCATGTCAGGACTGTAGATTAATATATCATCAAAGAAGACCAAGATAATTTCCTCAAATAAGGTGCAAAAACATCATTCATGAGGGTTTGAAAAGATGTCGGTGTATTAGTTAGCCCGAAGGGCATAACCAAAAATTCATAGTGACCTTGGTGAGTCCTAAAAGCAGTTTTGTGAGTATCAGGAGGATAAACCAGAATTTGGTGGTGAAAAAGCGGGGGTCTAACAACACCACCCAATATTTCGCTTAGCAATCTGTATGGACTAACTCCGAAATACTTTGCTAGAGAATCAACTAGACAGTCAGACTCAATCTAGATAAACGTATCTCAAGGAGTTAAAATCTCTCTCTTGATTTTATTTTTACTCAAGATAAAAACAATAGCGAGTCTTTATCAAATACAAGGAATACTTGGACGGTACCAAAGACCAATGTCCAAGGATCAATCAATATCAATCAACAACCAAAGGTTGGATTTCCAATTGATGATCACGAAGGCACAACTTGTATTATTTCAATTATATAAAATATAACGCGGAAAAGAAATACACAAACACCAGAAATTTTGTTAACGAGGAAACCGCAAATGCAGAAAAACCCCGGGACCTAGTCCAGATTGAATACACATTGTATTAAGCCGCTACAGAAACTAGCCTACTGCAAACTAGCTTCGGACTGGACTATAGTTGAATCCCAATCAGTCTCCCACCGATCCAAGGTACAGTTGTACTCCTACGCCTCTGATCCCAGCAGGATACTGCGCACTTGATTCCCGTAGCTGATCTCACCCACAACCAAGAGTTACTGTAACCTAAAATCACAGACTTGATAATAAACAAATCTATTCACACAGAAAAGTCTATAAAAGGATAAATTTGTCTCCCACAGATAAACCCTAGGTTTCGTTCCGTCTTAAAATATAAAATCAAGGTGAACATGAACCAATTGATAATCCGGTCTTATATTCCCAAAGAACAGCCTAGATTAATCAATCACCTCTCTAAAATCCTTCCTGACTACACAGGCGGTTTGTCGAGGAATCACAAACAGTGAGACGAAGATGTTTGTGACTTCTTTATCTTTCCTATCGGAGAACTCTCACAATCTCAAGCCAATCAATCGATTGTACTCGTACGATAGAAGATGCATGATCAGATCACACAACTACGATAAAGTAGTATCGGTCTGGCTTCACAATCCCAATGAAGTCTTTAAGTCGTTAACCTGATTTTAGAGAAGAAAATCAAAGGTTAATGGAGATCGACTCTAGCGGGCGCACTAGTAGCACACAGACGTGTGGGGATTAGTTTTGCACAATGCTAGATGTCTCCTTTATATAGCCTTTAAATCATGGTTTTGCCTTAGTTACAAAGCAATACTTATTCACTGTTAGATGAAAACTTGATTTAGATTCAAGCTAATATTTCTCAACCGTTAGATCGAAAACTTAGCTTGTCACACACACTTGGGTAGACGTTTACTGGGTTCGTGAAAACCATGCCCAAACGTGTACGTGTATGTTGGTTCAACATAGTAACCCAAAAGGTTAACCATATGAGCATTTCATATTAATCTTGTTCTTCTTCACCATAACTAGTTCAATTGACTCAAATGAACTAGTTAAAGAGTTGTTCAATTGCTATGAGATCTTATGTAACTAAACAAGACACAATTGAAACAAAGATGATTCGATTCGATTGAATTGGCTCATGAACATTATAGCCACGGTTTGCATAAAGCATTCCTTGGTAATTTAATGTTTCATGTTCAGAGCACATATTTAGATCATAACCTCTTAAGTTCACAAACAAGTTCGCGGACTTAAGTTAATCGGTTGAGTTTTCCAAACTCAGCAGAAATTCTCAGAAAGAGAACTTCCGCCAGTTCGCGGACTAAGCACACAAACGAGTTTCGGAAAATCCCAGCAGAAATTCTCGGTCGAGAACTTCCGACAGTTCGCGGACTTGGAAAGCCAATTCCACAAGCCTCCCGATTTCTCTTGATCAACAAAGTTTAAAAACTTCGGTTCAAGGAATACATGGTTATGTAATCTAAACTCTCATTTCAATCATTGAGACATTCTCAGAGGACGCTATGTAGCCGTTATTCACAGACCGATTCACGTCAGAGCAATTCTCAAAGTGATTGAAACTTTTCATGACTTTCGTCACTAGGTGAAGATAAACTTGATCAAAGCGAAACGCTTTACCAACACACGATTCCGAGATAAAAGATAAGCAATGAATGCTCATCTCGAAATGTCAAATGTGTATGATCTAGTCTATATAACATACGACTTTTGTCTCATAAGAAGTAGGAGATAGAAGAGATAGACTTTGGAGTGATAGATAAGTTCAAGTCTCCACATACCTTTTTGTTGATGAAGTTCCACGGTTCCTTGTATAGATCTTCGTCGTTGTATGATGAATCGCCATGAAGTCCTTGAGCTCAACTACACTTTTCTATCCTAGTACGAGACTTAGATATGTAGGATAGAAATCAAGACTTATAGTTTTGATCATTAACATTGAAAAACATGCTTGAGATAGCAACGCATGCAAGGTTGACCGAGCTATGCTCTAACAATCTCACCCTTTGTCAATTTTAGTGACAAAACTATTAATACATATGGAATACAAAAAAGATAAACTTTAGTGGCTCCTATTCCATAGTCTAATCTTCAACGTTCCTTGAAATCTTCGTCCTTCCAAGTACTCCAATGATCCCAAAGATTGTAAGTTTAGCACCATCGTTGTTGAAGATCCGTAGCTATAACAATGAGAGAAATCGAGATTCTAGATCATTATTATACAATGTCATAGTATTATTATATAATATCAAAGTCCAATTGCATCAAGACTTTAACAATAATACTACAGTGATATGTATCACTCCCCCTTAGTCAATACTCCATCTCGATCATGGAAACCACTCCCCCTTACACAATGATCCGAAAACCATATGTATTTGTAGTGTGAACTACAATATTTCTCCCCCTTTTTGTCAATAAAATTGGTAAAGGTACAAGAATGGTATCATAATGAAATTTCCACAAGAGACATTTCATGAACAAAAGAAAAATACATACCATCTTAATTTAGATGCAATCTAATAGCCGAAGCTAACAACATTCATCAAGGAGTTTTAAGATACAAGATAACCCCTATAAAATTCCACAGCCGCACTCCCCGCAAGATATTACCATTAAGCACAAGTTCAAAAGAACTCTCCCCCATTTGATGTCATTCCCGAGAGAACAACAAGAGCGACCTTAATTTCCAAATAAAAGAAGGATTTTTTATTGGACACCAAAAATCATAGGAATGATTTTTTATATCCAAAGCTCAACCAAATTAACCACAAGTAAACCCATTATTAATTCAATTGGAATACGCAACTAAATCAAACCACAAAAGTGATCAATTTAATTGAAAGTGCTCAACATAAGTAAACTCACGGAGCTACGACTAAGTCACTCATATGGAAATGACTAACTTAACCGTTTAAATACTCAACATAAGGAAAACCTTACGGAATATATGACTACATTAACCAAAGAACATGATAGTGTAGCCTTTTATATACTCAACACAAGAACTTGTGGAATATATGAAAACTCAACTAGATTAATTACAAGAGAACCTATAATTAATCTAATTGAAATACAAACAACCAAACTAATCACCGAAGTAATCAATTTAATTATTTTGGGCTCAACATAAGAGAACTTATGGAACCCCGACTAAGTTCATCATAGAATATGACAACCTTAACCGTACATGTACTCAACATAAGAAAGAAGACTTATGGAGTACTAACTAAATAACCAAACTAGTTGATTAATTTAGTTCCTAATGCTCGACATATAGCATCTAATAGAACGACCAACAAAGCCAAGGTAAATCGACTTAGTTGTAAGGTGCTCAACATAAGACACACAATGGAGCCTTCACGGTAAAACACAATAAAATGGATAACATACAAGGATCTATTCTATTTTCCATCATAACGACATAATAGACTTTATCCTTGTTGAATAAAAGATTTTATCCTATTTTCCATCAAATACATGACTTCATAGGCATAACTTTTGTATATGTCAAAAGTCCATTCGTCCTTTCATCAATACGAGTACCGACTCATGAACGACTTTATTTTTGACTGCAATATGGGACCTTCAAGTTCACGGACGTAAATAATACATATCCCATAAAAATATTGCAATATCACAAACCATTAAAATACTGTAATAAACATCATCCAAATTCAACAATTCTCATCTCCATTTTGAAGGGAATTCAATAAGGAAGAGAATGCAAAAAGAATGAGGTAAATCCGAGTTCGGACGAAGAATTTACGGCCAAAACAAGTTTACCGAATATCGACGTCAAGTATGCATACGGGTTTGCGAACTTAAACCCCTGGATTTTGATTTTGAATGTTGTTATGCACACTTGGTATGTGTATTATGTATCCAAACATCCCGAACTATTATTTTCGAACCTAAACATTTAAGAACCTTAAACACAGATCAAGTTAGGTTGAAATGAACGATAAGCAAGATTATTATAAGTATTCTAAGCACATAAAAGTACAAATCTTGCTCAAGTTTATAGACATACATTTTTAGATGAATCCAATCGAGTTCTACCGCCTTGCCGAACATAATCTGTGTGCCCCAATTCTTGTGCTTCCCTCACCGTATACAAAGCAGGGCATTCTTTGGTGAGGATGCACTTCCAACACAATCAAGTTGCGTTGGGGTGAACAAAGTCTTGCTCACCACAAGTGACTTTTGGATTATCATGAAGGAGATCGCTTTTAGAACCTTTCACATCCAAATTCATCTTCCCAAAGAACTCTTTAAGTTCCAGCATCATGGATAGTGCTTTCTCCATAGTCATGGAACTTTCTGCGAGATCATTCCTTTTCACACTCAAAACATCATTGACTTTCTTTGGTATCCACTTTTGAGTGCGTTTAGGAACGACCGAAACCTTCTTCCCATTACTCTCTTCAAGATTTTCCGGAAGAGAATTGGATTGACTATTCTTTTGCAAGTTAGTCTTTCTCCAATTGGGAGCATCAGATCTTGTCTTCGTCTTTACGAAGTTATCCTTTTGATAACCATTACGATTGTGAAAAGGCTTCGTATGACATTTATAGGAAAATATAGGATTATCACAGCACTGATTCTTTTGCCTAAAGGTTGGACGTTTACAACCCCTAATTTCAAGAGTGTTAGCCTTAACATATGATCCCGGTTTAATAACTTCTTTTGACACCCAAACAAGAATGTCATGAAGTTTTTCATTCCTTATATGAAAATGACATCTCCTTTCCAGGTTACCTTTGTTTCCACAATAATGAAAAATATAAGGAACGTTCTTACCCGGATTCATGTGTGCTGGTTTTGGAGGTTGATATACTTTGCTCTTTTGAACCTTAACTGCGGGTGAAGGTATTTCACTTTTACCATCAATGGAAACCTTTTGTTGAGAAGAATCACTAGCCTTGACAAATTTTACCTCTTTGCTAATACTTGGAGCATCTATTCCCTTATAGCCCAATCGTCGTGTATCACGATGATTTTTACTTGCTCCTAGCATAGTGGTTAATTTGCTTGAACTAGTATTGAACTTTTTCAAGTCATCTTCCAACATCTTGATTTTATCAAGAGCATCAGCTAAATCAGCCTCAAGGCGTTTTTCTCGAGTGAGATAAGCGCTTTCTCTGTCATCAAAACTTGTTTGCTGAGAGTTAAACCTTGCTTCAGATTTGACAAGTTTATTTTCCAACAAAAAGTAATTTTGATAAAGATTATCACATTGAAGTGACTTCATACGTAGGTTTTCCTCAGAATCCTTGAGGATCGATTCGCAAGAACGATTCGAAAAATAAACACCTGCGTAACATCTTCTCAATTTCTTGTTTTCTCGACAGAGAGGAGTCAGAAGAGGTGAGACATGAGAAGTTGTAATCTTCTTCATCTTCCACGAATCCAAAAACTTAACATACACTGAGACTTCCTCATCAACATCTCTATCAATATCTGAATCACCTTCATCAGAAAGTTTATCCAACTGTTCTTCTAGGAGAGTTTCCCAATCAAGCTTAGATGTGACAGTTCTCTCAGGTGAATCCAAGCTTTCAGAATCATCTGGTAATTTCTGAACTGGTACGTTATTAGAGATAGACTCGTCCATAATCAGATCGCTACAAACACAGACTTGTAAGGTCTTTAATATGTTTGCCTTCTCAAATACCAATTGAAAAAGCGGGGGTCTAACAACACCACCCAATATTTCGCTTAGAAATCTATATGGACTAACTCCGAAATACTTTGCTAGAGAATCAACTAGACAGTCAGACTCAATCTAGATAAAAGTATCTCAAGGAGTTAATATCTCTCTCTTGATTTGATTTTTACTCAAGCTAAAAACAATAGCGAGTCTTTATCAAATACAAAGAATACTATGACGGTACCAAAGACCAATGTCCAAGGATCAATCAATATCAATCAACAACCAAAGGTTGGATTTCCAATTGATGATCACGAACGCACAACCTGTATTATTTCAATTATATAAAATATAATGCGGAAAAGAAATAACACAGACACCAGAAATTTTGTTAACGAAGAAACCGCAAATGCAGAAAAACCCCGGGACCTAGTCCAGATTGAATACACACTGTATTAAGCCGCTACAAACACTATCCTACTGCAAACTAACTTTGGACTGGACTATAGTTGAACCCCAATCAGTCTCCCACCGATCCAAGGTACAGTTGTAATCCTAAGCCACTGATCCCAGCAGGATACTGCGCACTTCATTCCCTTAGCTGATCTCTCCCACAACCAAGAGTTGTTGTAACCCAAAATCACAGACTTGATAATAAACAGATCTGTCTCACACAGAAAAGTCTATAAAAGGATAAATCTGTCTCCCACAGATAAACCCTAGATTTTGTTCCGTCTTAAGATATAAAATCAAGGTGAACAGGAACCAATTCATAATCCGATCTTATATTCCCGAAGAAAAACCTAGATTAATCAATCACCTCTCTACAATCCTTCCTGACTACACAGGCGGTTTGTCGAGGAATCACAAACAGTGAGACGAAGATGTTTGTGACTTCTTTATCTTGCATATCAGAGAACTCTCACGATATCAAGCCAATCAATCAATTGTATTCGTACGATAAAAGATGCAAGATCAGATCACACAACTACGATAAAGTAGTATCGGTCTGGCTTCACAATCCCAATGAAGTCTTTAAGTCGTTAACCTGATTTTAGAGAAGAAAATCAAAGGTTAATGGAGATCGACTTTAGCGGGCGCACTAGTAGCACACAGACGTGTGGGGATTAGTTTTGCACAATGCCATATGTCTCGTTTATATAGTCTTCAAATCAGGGTTTTTCCTTAGTTACAAAGCAATCCTTATTCACCGTTAGATGAAAACCTGATTTGAATTCAAGCTAATATTTCTTAACCGTTAGATTGAAAACTTAGCTTGTCACACACACTTGGGTAGACGTTTACTCGGTTCGTGAAAACCATGCCCAAACGTGTACGTGTATGTTGGTTCAACATAGTAACCCAAAAGGTAAACTATATGAGCATTTCATATTAACCTTGTTGTTCTTCACCATAACTATTTCAATTGACTCAAATGAACTAGTTAAAGAGTTATTCAATTGCTATGAGATCTTATGTAACTACACAAGACACAATTGAAACAAAGATGATTCGATTGAATCGGCTCATGAACATTATAGCCACGGTTTGCATAAAGCATTCCTTGGTAATTTAATGTTTCATGTTCAGAGCACATTTTTAGATCATAACCTCTTAAGTTCACAAACAAGTTCGCGGACTTAAGTTAATCGGTTGAGTTTTCCAAACTCAGCAGAAATTCTCAGAAAGAGAACTTCCGCCAGTTCGCCGACTGAGTTCGCGGACTTAGCACACAAACGAGTTTCAGAAAATCCAGCAGAAATTCTCGGTCGAGAACTTCCGACAGTTCGTGGACTTGGCAAGCCAATTCCACAATCCTCCCGATTTCTCTTGATCAACAAAGTTCGAAAACTTCGGTTCAAGGAATACATGGTTATGTAATCTAAACTCTTATTTCAATCATTGAGACATTCTCAGAGGACGCTATGTAGCCATTATTCACAGACCGATTCACGTCAGAGCAATTCTCAAAGTGATTGAAACTTTTCATGACTTTCGTCACTAGGTGAAGATAAACTTGATCAAAGCGAAACGCTTTACCAACACACGATTTCGAGATAAAAGATAAGCAATGAATGCTCAGCTCGAAACATCAAATGTGTATGATCTAGTCTATATAGCATACGACTTTTGTCTCATAAGAAGTAGGAGATAGAAGAGATAGACTTTTGAGTGATAGATAAGTTCAAGTCTCCACATACCCTTTTGTTGATGAAGTTCCACGGTTCCTTGTATAGATCTTCGTTCTTGTATGATGAATCTCCATGAAGTCCTTGATCTCAACTACACTTTTCTATCCTAGTCCGAGACTTAGCTATGTAGGCTAGAAATCAAGACTTATAGTTTTGATCACTAACATTGACAAACATGCTTGAGATAGCAACGCATGCGAGGTTGACCGAGCTATGCTCTAACAGGTGGTAACCAGACCTTAAGTCTATCTTGGAAAATATGGTATCCCACTTTAACTCATCCAAAAGCTCTTCTATGACAGGAATTGAATATTTATCCTTGATGGCAATATCATTGAGCTTCCTATAATCCACACAAAATCTCCAACTCCCATCTTTTTTCTTGACAAGTAATATTGGTGAAGAAAAAGGAAAATGACTAGGTTTAATAACACCAGGTGATAACATTTTTTGTACTAGTATTTCCACTAATTCCTTTTGTACATAAGGAATTCTGTAGGGTCTTTGATTTGGAGGTAATGAAAACGTCTTAAGAGGAATGTGGTGGTTATGTGATCTTGTAGGAGGAAGTGATATGGGCTCTTGAAAAATGGACGCATAAAAATCAAGTAACTGTTGAATGGGTGTTGGTATTATAGTTGGTGGAGGTTCAACAGAAATAGAAAATAGATGTCCTACCAACCCATGCTTATTCTTCTGAAAAGCTTTTAAAAGTCAGTCTCAGACATACAAGATAATCTTGTTGAGTCAGGTTGAACTTGTAGAAGAATGCTAGCACTATTAGTGGTGAAGGAAACAATGAGATTTTTAAAATAAAAAATAACAGGAATGTTCTCCTTCATCCAGTCTACACCCAACACCATGACACAACCACCTAATTTCAACAGTCTCATATCAAACTGAAAGGTATGATCCTGCATCTTCCACTGGAAGTCATGGAATTTAGCATCACTAACCAAATTGTTACCATCAGCTACAACAACTTGTAAGGCAGCAGTGGGTAGTATTGTGGCACCACACAAATTAGCAGCCTTAGGGTCTAAAAAACTATGTGTACTAACACTATCTACAAGTATAGTCAACCATTGTTTCTTAACTGTACCATGAATTTTAATTGTGGAATGAGAAAAATTACCAAAGATGGCATGTACCGAGACTTCTACCTCCTCTTTTGTTTCATGGTCCAATTGTAAGCGTGTAGCTGGAGATCTAACTTCAGGTGTAGTACCTTCCTCTTCATCAACTGCTAACATGAACAACTGTTTCTTGACACACTTGTGACAAGATGAGAACACATCATCACAATTGTAACAAATCCCTTTTTCCCTTCTAGCTCTCATTTCTGCATAGGAAAGTTTCTTGATGGGAGGTATTACAGACTACTTTCCTGTGCTGTTTGTGGAAATTGGTTTGACATGAACTCTGGGTTAGTGTTAGAATAATTTTTTTTTGCTAGAGGCAGTGTGGGATGGAACATATAGTGGTGGTGGTTTATGAGTTCCTCGACTTTTTATAGAAGCATTTTCCAATACTGCTTCTTGCATCTTAGCCAAATACATAACATGATCTAATGTTGTTGGAGAAAACATTTGTACATGCATTCTTAGATCTTCCTTAAGACCACTAATGAAACTTGAAGTAAAATATGCTTCATTCAAGTAACGGTTCTTGGCTAACATAAGAACTTTTAATTCTTCAAAAATTTCCAGGTAGTCGTTAACAGTACCAACCTGACAGAGTTTGTTAAATTTTCCTACAATATCATCATGTCCAAGCTCTTGAAAACGTTTACAAATATCCCTAAGAAATTATTCCCATATAACCACTGGTTTATAAGCTTGATAGTCTTGAAACCGTACGTCATCCTTGCCATCTAAATAAAAAGAGGAAAGATTTACCTTTTGGTCATCGTCCATAGGGTGGATCTGGAAAAAAATGTCACTTCCTGGTCCAAACTAATAGTGACATTACATAGATCTCGGAAAGTTAGATTATTTGAACGCATCAATCGGACACCATATGAGAAAGATATCACACTCGGAAATTCAGATATCAAAATTTGACTAAAGTCAACCGGAGTTGACTTGACCATTGACCATCTGACCTTTCCATTGATTTCTATTGACCAAACCTATTTTTGATTGAACCTCTGATTAGAAGAAATTTCCCCTTAGTGTTAGCTAGAGATGAAATAGTAAGTTAAATTATAGTTTTTTAAAACAAAGAGCAATGTTGTCCCGCGCAGCTGCGCGGGACGTCAAGGTAAGCAAGCTGGTTAATCACCGTTGAATTTTCTTATGTACGATTGGATGAAGTTGAGTTTATCTTTCCTTGAAATGAACGGCTGGGAAACTATTGATATTATAACTAGGTCCTTTATTTATAAAATATAATAAAACTAATCCTCACTTACATATTTATTTTTTTGAGAAGTATCATCGAAAAGTCGATGATTTCTTGCTTGAAAAAAACAGTTCCTTTGTTCACGGTAGTTTTGATAAAGACCCAATACAGAAAAATGTGGATAGTTGAAGCTCATCAATCACACATAGATATGTTTAGGAAATGATCGAGTTACATATGATAATGAAGATTTTTTTTTTGTGTGCATATAAGATGATAATGATCAGATTTTCTGGCTCTTTCATTTGTTGTGTACGTATGTCATTTAAATTAAGGAAATCTGATTAGATCATAATCTGATCTTGGGGATATCGGGATACATTAATTTTATCATTATGTAAAAACTTAAAAAGCAGATAAATTAGGAAAAAATTGGCGAGATCCGGTTATGTTGCTGTATAATTCTGTTTTTTCTTTTTTTTAGTTGTTCAAAATCATGTATCAATCTTTTACTTTCTAGGCAAGAATATAAATCTGCTCTCACTGTTAATGTTTGCCTCCTTCAATCATATACTGTAAGTCCATGGCATAATGTATGTTCGATATGATAATCAAAAGGTTACTGCATTTTTGATCAGTTAATGAGACGATAATCGTTGAATCTATTGGATTTCAAAAAAATTATCACTGACACTGCTTCTCTAGGTTGACCGCATCTTACTAGACAAAAATATATATTCAGCATCACCAAATCAAGGAAAATCAAACAAAACAAAAACAGTCTGACGTATTAAAGAATCGTGGGAAATCACTTAAGAGGAGAAGGAGAAGAAAGAAATGGTTTTCTTTTTTCTAGCAGGTCTGTATCTAAGTAGAAGAAGATCCCATCATTTTTTTCCTTCAGATATACCAAGGATTAATAAACAAAAAAAATGAAGATTAAAGCAAAAAGGATATAAAAAAATGAAAATAAACTCTAGGGATTTATCTCTAATATTAATAGTTTGACATCTGTTCATTTCAAGGAATGATAAACTCAACTTCATCCAGCCGTACATAAGAAACTTCAATGGTGATTAACCTGCTTGCTTACCTTGACGTCCCGTGCAGCTGCGTGGGATAGCACTGCTCTAAAACAAAACCCATTGGAATTCTTAACTTCCTCACGTGAATGAAGGTGGTGGCGGGAAGTTATGGGAGAAACAGAGAGATGGTGATGTAGTTGATAAGATTTGGAACTCATTTTTAATGAGAAAATTTGGAAGATTAAACGTATTAGTAGAGAGACTTGAGAGAGGGATAAAAAGTGATGGAAATAAATGAGAGGAAGATTAGTTGTTGTTGTTGATAATGATTATTTTGAGAGTTTATGATTAAGAGAGAGTTCTTATAAAATCAGTTGAGGGTTTCTTTGTTGAGAGTGAATCATTTTGTATGATGCATGAGAAGCATGATGATGAGAGTTGGTGAAGTTCTTATTAATGGTGACGAAAAAGATGATGATAATGTTAATTATAAGGATGATGATGGAAACACCTTTAGATGATTTAGGTAACCTTACTAAATGATTCTAGTATGTGTTTGAAGAATTGGGTATGCGTTTTATATGTATAATATTATTAAACCAATCCATGATAGATTAATAAGAATCATGAATTTATGCGGTGTTATGTTCACTGGCCATAATCTAGAGATTGTTATAGGTGCCTTAAAGAACGAACTAGACTTAGCTCTACAAACATAATTTGTAGCACGCTGGGTGAGGATTTCGAGGATATGAATTTTGTTCAATTTGGTCAAGAAACGGGTGAGATATCGAGGATCGAAAACTAATCGACGCAGCAAATACCATGTGTAAACAGTCACGATGATCAATAAGTTAGAGCTTTTCTAGATATGTTAGATCCTTATTTGGAAAGCATTCATTAAGCAAAGGTTGTATATGATGTTTTCGTGGTTCTAGTGGATATTATTTGTTCTATTTGGATTTATATCGAGTAAACTAGAGAACTTCGAAGTAGACCACATGAGCTGTTTTCTAGTGAAACAATTATAATATTTTCTGAGTTTTTGGTGAACAAGATGACTGAGTCAGACAACCGACTCAGTTTATCCGTCTGACTCGTTACGAGTTAGACAAGCTCGTGGGGTTAGGGTTATCAGGTTGGTCAACGGTCCAGTTAGCGGTTTGGTTAGAGTCAGACCACGGGTTAGCGGGCCGATCTGGCAGGCTGGGTTATGTGAAACCGCGGGTTAGGGTTAGGGCAAGTTTAGCTATTTTGCGTTTTTGGACCACTCTTGGTCCGAATTAGCTTTCGGTTACTTCTGCAAAGTTGTAGGGTTTTTCGAGGGCTTTCCAATGACACCCAAGCTGACTATATTTGGATAAGTAGATATAGTTTTAAGGTAAGATCACTAAAAACCAGGTTATAGAACAATTGATAAAGCTAGAACCGTTAGTTACACTTAGCCCATAACTGGAAACTTGTATGATATTGTGCTATGAATGTTTTGTGAATATTTTAGCTAAATCCTTAGAGTGCTTGTGTGATTAACAGTTAATCTGTTTTAACAACGATCGATTCAAAGGAAGATCATGTGGATCGCGAATGTCGAGGTAGGCGTGGATTTTCATCAATATAGGTGGGAATCGATAACGAACTCTCTTTTACTCATTATTGTGAGTTTTACGTGGTCATATTTTCTTGTATGCTGGTAGTTCCTCAATATTACGGGTGTGCGCGACCCGATATATAGGCCTTATATATACTTTAGGGACTTCCTTATGTTTGCCGGTGCAGAATGGTGCCGAGGCCCGGGTTTTCCGGGTAGTATTTATTATTTTTATTATCTAGAGGAACTTCTAACATATGAGTGAATGTGTTTTCTCGGTTTTCATCCGACATGTATTATCACTTTTGTGAATGTTTGAAAGTTTGTTATATATTTTTTCTGAGCACCCCTTTTGGGGATGATGTGCTCATTCGTTCCCACTCTAGTTTCAGATAACATTCATGTTAGCGCTCTCAAAAATGATCAAGATTGGATGATTCTGCTTTATTTATTTATATGTATATACTTTGTTTGAGAAACAAAACACTATTACATATGTATCATTGGAGAGTGATTCAATATTATTCAGAGGGGGTTTAGATTCGGTTTGTCTTATTTTAGAACTTCTTATTTATTTCTTAATTACATATTTTAGATCCTTGATGCCTCAGATTGTCTAATGTTAGCTTATATTTCTAAGTAGGTGGACTTAGAGGCGTTACATTCCGGATTGTGAGGTTTGACAACTTTGTCTATTGCAAACAGTAGATGAAGATTGGTATCAAAAGTCTCCACATAGGTTGAAGCAACTCTCAGGTGATGACTGTCGTAAGTGCAATCAAATTGAATAACTTATTTCCACACAATTAACTAGTAATATAATGGAAATAAGGATCGTTCCAACGAAGAGCAGTGAGTTTTAGTTGTCAAAGTGTCACAAATGGGGGTTTGTTTTATATTTTGAATTAAGTACATAAAAGCAATTGAAAATATTAAGTTGTAAGCAATACATAGAGATATGATCGAGGAATCCTTCTTCGTTAATAAACTGTCAATGAGTTCATATATTCATTTATTCATCATTAATCATAGATTATCACCAACTGTAGAATAACAAGTACGCTTAGCTATTCTCAAAATTCCTTAAATCACTGGATAACATGTACGTTTAGTCATCAGATTCTATCTGTCTGAGCCACCTTGAGGTACGCTTACAAGATGTAATTCAATCGAATGCTTTAGGGTTTGTGAATTCAGGTTTGATCCTAGTAGTTAGACTCAGTACGCTCGGTCTACTTGCTAGGGTTGTGTCTACACGCGATTGCTTTACAGAATCCCTCTGCAAGGTTTCACGTTCTCTACTTGTGTAAGGAATTATTCAACAATTAAGGATATCCCATCCCTTACTAGCAATAGATTAAATAAATAAATATATTCAGTTATCCACCTAAACAATTTATCAACCAATCATAAGTACTTTAATAGTAAACACAAACGATAATCTTATGAAGAAATCAAAATAGATTCATATATTAAATCAAATCAAGTTTACAACTTAGAATTCATTCTCAATCAATAGGTGTTTAGATACTCATGGATGTAAAAAAACCCATGATATACAAGTTAAGAGAGATCGTTACGATTGATGAACCGCTCCGAAACCGTAGCTTTCGCTCCGTGTGTTGTTTCTTCTCTCCAAAACTTACAATTTCGTGAATCCTTGATGTCCCCTTTCACATGACCTAATACCCATTTATATAGGTTTACATTGCTTGACCTTCAAGTATCTAAGTCATTTAAGGAACCCGACCCTAAGTTATGAAAGAAAGACCTTAAAAATAGTTCGGTAATTTTGGCTCTCATGGTTCGCGAACACAGTTTGCTAACTATTCTACAAATAAAATTCAGGGACTTTTGTTCCCGAACACTGTTCCCGAACTGGTCAGTTCACAAAATCCAGGTATGCCCGTTCCAAAACACTGTTCCCGAACTGGTCAGTTCACAAAATCCAGGTATGCCCGTTCCCGAACACTGTTCCCGAACTGGCCCGTAGACGTCGGTTTTTGATAACTTGTTTTGGCCGTAACTTCTTCGTCCGAACTCGGAATGACTTCATTCTTTTTGAATTATTTTTGTAATTGAATTCTCTTCAAGATGGTGATAAGAAATCCTGAATTTGAATGAGTTAAGCTTTGTATTTGGCCCGTGTCTTTATTTTGAGCATTTTTGCTCCGTTTCGTCACACTTCTTCCACTTCTCTTGGACTTGGTCACTTGGATACTTGGAGTACTTCTCTTATTAGCTCTTTTCAGTACTTTGAAGCTACTTTTTGGATAATTCACCTAATAGAAACAAATAAGAGAAAACAAGAGTAATAATACGAAAATATGCAGGAATAATAGCTAAAACAAGTATGGAATGCACACTAAAATCTTATGAATTATGCACTTATCATCAGGCTCTGTAAAGGACGTCAGCTAAGGGAATCAATTGCATAGAGCCTTGTGAGGTTCAAGAGATGTAAGGAGCGCGACTGTAACTGAATCACTTGGAGGGTGGATTCGGTCTCAACTACATTCCAGTCCGAAGTCTGATAGTAAGCTAGTGTATGTACCGACTTAACATAGTTCGGTGTCCAAATATGGACGAGGTCCCGGGTTTTTCTACTATTGCAGTTTCCTCGTTAACAAAACTTCTGGTGTCTTGTGTTTTCCTTTCCGCAATATATTGTTTATCTTTATAATTCGATTTACTTGTCAGAAAAACATACTTGGAAGAATTCTGATTGGATTATTTGGATACGACTAGATTGATCTTGGATATTGATATTTTGGATCGTCCAAGTACCCTTCTTAACGATCAGGTTCACAGATTTAATTGTCTAGACTTTCTTATTGAGAAGAGTTAGAGATATATACTCTATATACATATTGTCAAGGATCATTAAGTTGGTCTACTTGCAATTGTATTAGGTTTGTCCATACAATTGTATAACAATTGTATTAAGTTTCATACTTGGTGCCTTCTCCTTTTCAATACGCGAACTAAAGAGTAAGCGAACTCAAGGGAAGATATTCGAACGGTAGTAAGCATCGCGAATGAGCGTGACTCAAATTAGGCTGCCACGTCGCAAGATTTATCAAGCAGGATGTTCTAGGAGATATCAAAGTTTAATGTATAAACACTTTGCCAATAAATACTGAGCATAACTCAAAAGAAAGGAGAGATTATGTTTTGGAAGAGCAAGTGCTCGATCCGAGTTTTACCAAGAGTTTATAAGTATTCCAATTCCTTCTTGTAACGAGTTCTTCAATATTAATAAAGTTTAGATTCAAAGTGGATGTAGGTAATAATACCGAACGACTATATACTCGAGTTCATTTATTTTCTTATGATTATGTTTACGACTGTTTAATATGAGTTTTACATCTTGCATCTTATAACTTATAATTTGGTTATATGGTTCAGATCTATGTTATTATATGGCTAGAAAAATAACTACTACAAAAAAGTTTCAGACTTGTAAGATGGCTCCTATTGGGTTCTTGATTAACTATGCAAGCAATCTTGAACCCAATAAGCAAGCTTGTTCCTTTGCCACAATAGGTGTGTGGTAATTAAATACCGTAATCAGCGGCGGAGCCAGAATTTAAAAATGAGGGGATTAAACCTTTCATATAACAATAGTAGACTAAATATAAAATTATCGGACTAAATATAAAATATATGATCCCAACTTGTTGCTAGGCTTCCGACAAGTTTCTTGTAATTTTTTTTCCTTTTCATCAAATAAAGTGCTTTTTTTTTTTTTTTTTTGTAGTCAACCCTGGTTCCGCCCCTGACCATAGTGTGAGTAGCTAGGAAGCAACCCATGTATGTTGATTTTTACAGTAGACTCGGGGAGGTGACCAGCTTTTGCAACATTGCTAATTGGGGGTGTCAGATTACTGAAGAGTGTACCAAACTCCATATAAGACAGAGGACTTTCTAGTTTGTTTTATATGAGTTTTGATACCCTCTTGAGTAAATTGGTACCCCTATTAGCAGTTATGAGCTTTTGCATCGATCCGTAAATGAGTTAGGTTGAGTAGCAATGTCACCAGGATTGATGGCGTCTTATCTGAACATCTTAAAAGCCATAACCAGAGCACTGTTAATGCAAGGCTGCTAATAGGGGGTGTCAGGTTAAGTGGGGATGTACCAAGCCAAGGCAAAACTTGTTCTATCCTATATGAAAACTCGTTTTGTCTTATCTTAATTTTGATACACCCCCATTTAATCTGGTACCCCTATTAGCAATCTTGTGTTAACGGATCTACCTTCGGAAACTAAGAAATTTTATTGCCCACAGAAACGACTGCCATCTAGAATAGCTCTTTGGACATGACGTTGTTTCTGATCAAAAAAAGAAAAAAAAAAGACATCACGTTGTTCCCATCCAAAACCCGTTAATAAGGGGTAACCTAACCTCATCTCATCTAATTTTTATTTATTTTTTCCTTTCTATTCATGTGCATCGTCTTTCTCCCCTCTCCTTCAATCCATTTTCCTCCTCTCCTCTTCTTTCTGGTCACTTCCACTACCACCACCATTCCGACCATAATCACCACCGGTCGCTGTCACTCCGTTCAAAATAAGGGATTTCTGACAGTCAATATCCTCCGAAAAACGGCGGTTCACTCTAAGACAGCTCCAAGGTTTTGGAGATTGGATAATTTAGGGTTTATTTGATCAGGCAAGTGATTCTTTAGTTATTTTTGATTGATTATTTGATACTTGTGGAATATAAATTTTCGTTGTTGGTTGTTAATTTTGGCTTTGAATTAGTTTATTATGCCTTGTATTGTGAAAACTTCATTAATAGTAATAAACACAAAGTTAAAACAGATTGCAATGAAATTAGGGCAGCAATGCTGAAATAGTTATTCTATGAGTGGGTCTAGTCTGATCAGTTTTCATTTGCTAAATACATTTAGGATGGAATTGTCTACATTTTCTTATGGATCCCCATTGGCTGATAAGGTGAATCAAGAAACATGTTTAGGAGTTTGAAGTGTTTGAACTTTTCATTTTTTCTATTAGTATACACTTACGTTTTCTTTTCTGTTTTGTTGCTCGGTGAGTTAGAAGTTTATGTAGCTCGAGCTAAACTTATTGTCAATGTATGTTTACATCAAGTATTCTGGATTACCTCAAATGACTAGATACAGTTTACAATTATTCTTTATAAGATTTTGGTCGGTGACCTATGTTTAACTCTGTAATCACGCGAAGGTTTATTCGTTGTTTGCTTTGTTGTGTTTGTTCTTAATCATGATCTGCATTTAGCAAAAACCATCCTAAGTACTGTGATTAAAGATTCTCCATGATCTTTGGTTTATTAATCTTTATAGTTTATGACCTTAGAGCGACTGCAGTGGTGCGAGTATAACCAAAGACCAAAGAGGGAAAAAAAGACCAAATTTTGGGTTTAGTCTGGTGTGTGACGCTACGGTGGAAAGAATAAATTTGGTCAGACGTACATTATACGTTCGTCTGGTGTGGGGCGTGGACTATACCAACGCCTGGTGTGGGACGGGGATTATACGTTCGCCCGGTGCAGAGAAATTCAAAAAAAAAAAAAAAAAATGAAGAAAATGGGGAGGAGGTATTAAGCCCGCCCCATGCAATTGAAAGTTTTAAACAGTGGGGCGTTGGTATAAACCACGCCCCACACAAAAGAAAAAAAAAAGAAAAAATCAGGCGTGCACTATACGTTCGCCTGGTGTGGGACGTGGACTATACGTCCGCCTGGTGGTGGGGCGTGGACTATACCAACGCTCGACTATATTTGTGTTTAGTCTTGGTCCCAGACCAAATATACTCTGGGTTTTAGTCGTCGATCAAAATTTGATCGATAGTACGTTCCACTACATCTGTTCAAAAGACCAAATATTTGGGTTTAGTCGCCCACTGTGGACGCTCTTAGAGTCTTAGATTGGCCATTTATGTGTGAATTAGTTATCAAGATCTAAATACTTATAGCGAAATATTTACATATGTTATCTGTGATTTTACAGGTTCTTCGTCATTTTGGTCGCATTAGCGAGACAAAAATTGGGCATCGTGTGATCTTCCTCTCAAAACCACTGTGATTTGCGGCATTCTGATTTTTCACTGTAAGACTTGCACAATCTTGAGTTCTAAGAGAAAGGTTTAATCTTATTACTGCAGGATGTGTGCTTTCAATTTTAACCACACATGATTTACCTGAGGATTGGTTTGTTCAGTTTGTTTCCCTGAAAGTAATCTATAAGTATAACATATAGATATGAAAACTATTGCTGTTCATTGTCTGGGTTCTCTAGGGCTCTCTTGTAAGAGATAGGGGATGTATGGGATAGGTCATGCTGCACCATTCAAGACATTGGAAGTGAAACTAAATCAAATTGACTATAACAATAACTGACTCAAATTTGGTTTCGTACCTTGACAAAAATGTCTTTCATATTATTAAGCTGGACCTAAGTGATTTTGTTCTGTTTTCTCCTATTTGAGATCTGAAACAGGAATAGTTACAAACTAAAATTATTTGCATCAAATCCTGTTTCTGAATGCACAAGCTGGAATCAACCAATTCACATCCAAATGCATTTTTTGTGTACTTAAATTCGTGTCTCCAGGATAGAAGAACCTTGGTAATCATGAGTACTGCCGTTATTTGTTGTCGTAATTATCTTTTTTCCTTTTGTAAAACGTTTGTGCTGGAAAGATGGTTTCAGACAATTAGAACGAGACTTATAAGAATGCCACTTTTAGAAAACAGGGTACAGGTTTCTTACGGACATAATAATCTGGGAAATTAGTATAAGAAGAATGTTACTACAAAAAAATTCCAGGTTTGCTAGATAAGTCCTTTAGTGAAGTCAATATTGGTGCCTATGGGTTAATTTGTGCCTATCATTGTCTTAGCTTTTTTCTGAGCGCAGCTGATCAGTATGCCCCTTATTAAGAACTCATCAAAGCCAGAATGTTTTAGAGCTTGTCTCGTACGCTCACCCAGCAGTTGAGATGTTCAACTAAAATTTCATCTTTTACGTACAACTAACCATGTAGTAATATCCTCCATGCCTTTATCTGACCGTGAGTGTTTGATGTACGAAATTTGGTTTCAAGTAGCAGAAAAGAGTATCAGTGATTGGACAAGGTTTCCACGCTGAACACTTACCAACAGTCTTGAATGTCTTCTTAGCTGTCGATTGCCTCTCTTTTGCCTTTGAATCGTTTTTTTTCTTCTCTGCCCTGGTTAATTCTTTTGCATTTTCAAATCACTTTACTTGCAAAGTTTTTCCTGTTGATCACAGCCATTCATTATCAATATTCAAAAATCAGGAAAGATCAAAACTTAAAAGACAACCCTTTAAGAGCAAATGTATATGTACTTCACCTCAGTTTCTCTCATGAATTTTGCTGCTAAATCAAACTCTTTTGACCGCCTTGTATCTATTGAAGTTTTATTACATACACATATTATTAACAGTTGGACTAGATTTACTTAACTTAAAGAGCTTTTTGTAGCTAGATAGAGCAGCAAATGATCAGCCTTGTGGTATACTTACATGTTAAAGAGTTCAGCAGATTTAGCTTCCTTCCGGTCGTTAAGTTTCACCTAAACCTTTTTTTGGCTGATTCATGGAGGAGGTCGAGGAAGTCTATGTTTCCTTTTTGCCTCATGAACTCCCTGTGGTTATCGAATCTCCATATATGCTTAGAAAACTCGAATCACCGCGGAATGAGACTAATAAATTATTAAATTAGTTAACACTATGAAAACTAAAAATTTTATACAGCATGCCTGATTACAAATCATATACGTAAATATGAGTAAAGAGATAAAACGTCTCAAAACGTACGATCTCTTGGAAGTTGGAACTGAGCGGAAATAACTCACTGATATTTCGTCAGATTGTTTACCATGTTTACGAAGAACCATTGGAGATTTCAACATTGAATTAGAATCATAATAGTGATCACTACTAGTAGCACTCCTGCCGTTTTTGTTTGTGGTTTTGGTATCTTTAATGCACATTGTACAAGTATCTGGTTTTTATGTCTTTTGAATTTCATGAAAGTAAGTTACAAATTGAGATAATTGAACAAATTTTTCAAAGATTTCCTTCAACTACTATCAGAAAACAAATTTTCAGTTCAAACTTCTTCGAAATTTACTTTACATCGGTCGGAATCAATTCTTAATTAAAAAAACAGAGGAACATCTGTAACAGAGAAGTTTCAGATTTTTGGAAGAAGATGATCGATGTTCGGGTTGGGTTTCTGCAACTGAACCCACATTCCCGACCCATCCTACTTCTACCCGTGATTCGATTATTACCCCCTAAAACAACATGAAAACATAGATTAGAAAATAAAAAAAAACTTCTGTTTTTAAATTCACCTACTGCAAATTCTTCCATGACATACAGAATAGCAAAAACGACATCAGATACCTCAAACTTTTTGACTTCCAACCACTTACAATTAGAGAGAAAATGAAATAAATCTAAGGAAATTGAAAGGTATGGGGTTGTTGACCAACATCCTTGCTGATTTCTATTGTTGTGAGAAGTGATAAATGTTACTTGTATCCTAATTTAAGCAAATAGGTGATTTTGGTAAGTGTGTTAAGGATTTTATGTACGTACAGAAATAGGTCGTACACTTATAATTTATTTTCCCATGTTCTAATTGTCATGGAACTAATGGTTCAATTTTATTAATACAAGCTTTTTATCTCTTCTATCATGTTTTGTGACTCCTCATCCACCAAATTTGCTCTCATGCGTCTACAAATAGAAAGGACATTGGTTTGATCTATTCCTGTTTGATAAAATGCCTCAAAGAACTAATTGTCATGTGCCTGAAATTTGATTGTAGTTTTAGGATTATAAAGAGATTTTGATTGGTGAGTTTTGTTTATATACGTTTTAGAGTAATCACCAATTGCTGCGCAATACTCATAACATCCAGCAATAGATTTTTTGTTTAATTTTAAAGATGGCAAGTGTTACACATATCTCTGCATGCAATAAACATTTTGGATTGTCTGGTCGCTAATAGATATCTTCTGTCTGTTCTATTGATACAGTACCAGGGGACTTGGAAAAGCACTTGCCTGTGAGTTTCTTCTTTCTAGAGATCGTATTGTTATTGCTTCCTGCAGGTGCCAATTCAACTTTTTTTCTTTTCTACAAGAGTGCAGTAGATGCTGCATGAATATGACAAGGTTAACTATTCAAGTTTGAACTTTGAAGCTTAGATCCTGGTCCAATAGCTAAAGTAGGAAACTTGGTTCAGCTAGGGTGCAGCGGACAATTAGTCGAGTGTTCAGAATAAAATAAAGAGACGTCTTTTGAAATCATGCACATGGATGCTGATAAACCTTTTGTATTTCATATGATAACATATGAATTGGAACCTAGAGACCATAATCACCACCGTTCGCGGTCACTCTTGTTCAAAATAAGGGATTCAATATTCTCTGAAAACGACGGTTCACTTTGAAACAGCACCAAGGTTTTGGAGATTGTATAATTTAGGGTTTATTAGATCAGGCAAGTGATTCTTTTGTTATTTTTGATTGGAGTGTAAACTATCGTTGTTGGTTGTTGATTTTGGCTTTGAATTAGTTTATTATGCCTTATAATGTGAAAACTTCATTAATACTAATAAACACAAAGTTAAAACAGATTGCAATGAGATTAGGGCAGCAATGCTGAATTAGTTATTCTAAAAGTACTAGTCTGATCAGTACTACCACTAATGCTGTTTTTATTTGTGGTTTTGATTTCTTAAATGCACTTGTATCTGTTTTTATATTTTAGGGTTATGTTAGCTTGAGATTTTGAACAACTGCCATAACTGATAAGTGTATATTTCTGTAAATCTTGTAGCGCTCAATGTGGTTGGGCCCAATGTAATTTGGGTAGCTTAGAGTGAAGAAGCTAGATAGGCCTGTAATGGTGGTAGGCCATCTTTCCTCTCTCTTGCATATCGTTTTTGGAGTTCTATTCTCCATGTTTTTAACCGATTCTATTCTAATCAAAATTTGAAAATTCAGTCAATAGTTTTGACTGAAGATTTCCAGATTTTTCTACGAATAATCAACAACACTAATGTCAGAACTGCAGCCTTCTTTGATGGAATTAGTCGAATTTTTGCCAACATTTTCTGCAACAAAGCCAATAGTGGGTTGTGGCAAAGGTACTTTTGTTCCTTGATTTCTGTTATATTCATCTGCTTTTAACCCTTTGATGCTAGTGGCTCTAATGAATGGTGAAGTTTACGGGTTCGTGCAATAAACTCTTGAGTTTTGGGAACACCATTCAGCAACATTAGTTACATACATTGAAAATTACATGCCGTTGCCCATTCTTGTACCTCTAGAATTGGGATCAAACTTCTACCTTATTTTGTATACAATATGAGGCACAATCAGTAAATTTAGATTTTTAGTTATTTTATTGTCTTCTTTTTATTCTTATATGTTCTTGTTTCAATCTTGTAGGCATGATCCACTATCGCCTACTGTGCTTGATGAGGGGATTGTGAAGGTTGATACTCCCCACTCTATCGTAGCCCAAGGTTGGTCTTTAGAAAGGAATAGGCAACATAAGGATAATGGGGATTCTCAAGCTGTTTTCAACGCATTGGAGACAGTGCTGAAGGACAGCTTGGAACGTCTAAAGACGAGAAGGCATGTTGACTAAACCAAAAGTTTATATTCCAATTTTTTTTGCCATATATTAGGTTGTAGTTAGGAAACTGTGTTACTAGAGACACTTAGTTATTCATATCTTGCGTTTGCATATTGTAGTCTGGAAGAGGAAAAGGTACCCTCCACGTGTTTCTTCACCTGATCCAAGAAACAGTTGAATTCTATGTGATATGACATGACATGTATAGTTGTTGCACATTTTGTCGGAAATATAGTAATATGATACTCCCTCCGTTTCTGGAAAAGAGGTACTATCACTTTTTCATTTTAGCCTAAAAATGGGCCAAATTGAAAAAGCAATAGTAACTCTTTTCCAGAAACGGAGGGAGTATATAATGAGTTTCACTACATCCTCTGATTGTTTTTGGGCTGTATATCTTCTAAGTCTACTTCCATAAATTACTGCAGGGAAAGCTTTGCTGGAAGTGACCATGCTGCCCTGGTTAGGGCTTTGTGTGTAGATGGTAAGGTTGGAGAAGCACTCCAACTTCGGAACAAGATGCTACAAAAATCTCTATATCGAGATGAGTTTCTTAGTGTTTTTACGTACAATCATCTTATAAACGGGTTTTGCAAGAAGGGGGAAATGGAAAAGGCCACTTCACTCTTGAAGGAGATGTCTGAAGTGGGCTGCATTCCGAATCGAGTTACATACAACACCTTGATTCATGGTTACTGCCGCCTAGGTAATGTAAATGAAGCTTATCGTGTTGTCCGTTTTATAAATAAGCCTAACAAAGTTACTTGGAATACACTCTTACATGCACACTGCAGAGAAGGTCTCTCAGAGAATGCTAAGAAAATTTTGGCAGAGAAGTTAGACAAGAGTAGTTTGAGCAAAGAAAGAAAAGAAAGAATGAGTGATAGTGAGAGAAAATCAGATAAGATTACCTCAACGATACTTTTAGATACTTATTGTAAGGAAGGAGACATGGATCAGGCTCTGAAGTTATGGACTAAGATGTCCCAAAAGGGTTCACTGATAGATGTTACTGCCTACAATGCCCTCATCCATGGGTTCTTGTTGAAAAATGAATTTGGGGATGCTTATGCGTATCTCTGTGATATGCTTAAGAGGGGATTTCATCCTGACTTATTCACATATAACACCCTTATAAGTAGGCTATGCATGTTAGGAAAGGTAGACGAAGCTTGTGAGGTTCATAGTGTGATGTCAAGAGTGGGGGTTAAACCAGATCACACATCTTATCAAATGGTCATTCGTACCCTTTGTCTATATGGGAAGGTTACCAAGGCTAAAAACATTCTCATTAGTATGTTGGAAAATTCAATCATACCCAAGCCTTTTATCTGGAATGTGATGATTGGCGAGTATATAAAGTGCAAAGATCTCGAAAGTGTTTTAATTCTTAGAGATCAGATGAGAGCATTGGGTGTTGTACCAAATATCTTTACTTATAACGCATTGACTCATGCATTAATAAAGGGGGGATACATCCGTGAAGCTCTAGATCTAAGGCACGAAATCAGGTTAAATGGACTTCTTCCTGATATTGTTACCTACAACATGTTAATAGGTGCTGCATGCAATACTGGTGATCTTCGTTTCGCACTTCAATTGCTGAATGAAATGTCAGTAGACTGCACCCCAGATATTATAACCTATACTGAGCTGATTCGAGGTTTTTGTAGGAAAAAAAAGATGAAGCATGCATTAGAACTATTCCGTAAGATACAGACAGTTGGTTTACCCACCAGCGATGTTCCATTTCAGATACTCATCAAAGCTTACTGCAAAATGGGAGAACCCGAAAAAGCATTCAGTATTTACCAGGAAATGGTCAGGAAGGGGCTGACTGGTCGCTATTCAACTTATCATGCCCTATTTTCTGAGCTGTTGAGGAAAGGATTTAAAGAGGCAGCAGAGCATGTGTTCACTACCCACATGTAAATATTGTGGTAGCATTTGTTACCAGCTCTGATCTTTCTGCAAGTCGACATCAGTTGTTTAGTGTGGATGGAAAACATATTGTTCTATACTGAATGTAACTTGGTGAAGAAGCAAGATACAGTTTGGTGTTCAACCGCATTAATTGGCTGGTGGCATCCTGGGATTAAACCCTCTACTTCGTGGTAGCAAATTAGACTCCGGTCCAACCTACTGGTTTGATCCTCTCGAAATTTAAAGGCAGGCGTTTCTACTTCCGTCATTTCAGATAATGAGAGCTATAAACTCTCTACAGATTGTGCAAGCACTTGGAAGATGTGGATTTGTTCAGGTCATTGCCGTCACAAATATCTGGTGAGTTTCTGTATCTTATGTGAAGTTATTTCACGAGGGGCGAGGCCCTATTTTCTTTGGATGATATGTTTGTTGGTTGTTAATTCTGGCTTTGAATTTATTTATTATGCCTTGTAAAGTGAATACTTTGCTAAAAATGTGTGGAAATTCGAATGCAACAAAATTAGGGTACAATGTTGTATTTAGTGAATAGAAAAAATCACGTGGTATAGTTGAATTAGGTATTTTTAGAGTTGGGTATTGTCTGATCATTTTTATAATTTATATACTACGAAGATCTTTTTCTTTCATCCAAGGACACAACTTTCTAATTCATTCATTTGCTAAGCATAATTTGGTGGAATTGTGTAAATCTTTTTATGGATACCCGATAGGCACAACTGATGACTCTATTTAACCAAACATGTTAAGGAGTTTGTACTGTGTTAGTTTTCTATTGGTTGCTCACGTATGTTTCTTTTCTGTTATGTTGCTAGGTATGTTCCCAGTTTATGTAGCTCAATATTATGAGTTAAACCTATTATTTGGATCCATTTATATTTAGTATTCTAGCTTACCCCAGTAACGAGTTACAGTTTACAATCATTCTTTATACTTAGTAGTAGCAGTAATATGCACGCATTGGATTTTAAAAATGATTCGTTTTTTTCCACTTTGAATATTTTATTGAAAGTCTATGGCTATAAGTTGTTATAGTTGGGCATGGGGATGGGATGATTAGTGAACTACACTAGGTTTCTACTGGGTATGCCTTTTGTGTCATACTGCTTAAATTTGGCTTGGCTTATTGTAGAAATCACTACGTTTGTGCGATAAATGGCGCGACTTGTGGTGTTCTTGATATTGTGGAACTGGTTGGTTTTGTCAAAGCAGAGAATCTCTTACATGTTAATGGGAAAAATAAGATAAGAAAGTAAAGTTTGTTATATTTTCACCTAGCAAACAATATCTGTCATCTTTGCGTAAAGCTACCAACACAAGCTCATTTACTTATTAAAATCGGAACCATATTACTTTGTCTTGATTGCTTGTTACTTTTCAATGTAGTATATTAAACAAAAGGTTTCTTTCTCTTTCTGTTTAGTTCTTAATAGATTCTAAGTTGGTTAGTATTATCTATGGGTATTCTGTTCATTAGTACCTGGGTTTTGACCAGGACCTGTAAAAGTCTCTATTTTTCAATCTTTAGGCTGGAATCTGATTTTTTTTCCCCTGCAGGTAGTAGTCTAGCAGAGCATCTTAAACAAAGAAGGTTCTGCGGAGCTTGAATCTGGCAGACAAGTGCTTCTCATGGGATAAGCTGAAGCTTTCTCAGGGCCGGACCTGATGTGGAAGCAGGGAAAGGCTAAAACGTTAGGCACCTAGTAGAGCATCTCTAACAGCAGGAAGAGGAAAAGGTTTCTTTTTTTTTTCTACTGGTTTAAATATTTTATGTAAAACAATAATTAAAAAAAATAGTCAAAAAACTAGTCAGCAGGGAGGTAACCGAAGGTGTAGTGAAGACTTTTTTTTAACACCTTCACATTTAGTATCTTACCCCTCCTAGTTGGTACGATCTAACTATTAGAGATTGAGTTTATGCTAAATAAGGGTCTAAAATCCCGTATCATGAAAAAAAAAGTCTCATCAAAAACAAAACTAGTCATAAAAATCCAAGGTGACCAAACTTGTGATACAAAAATCCCACTCAAATGTTGGGATCTAATAAAACTCTATCGTAAACAAATTTGACACAAAACTCCCAAAATTTTAAAAATTGATATAAAAACCCTTGGTTTCATCAAATTTTATTTTGGTTTTATTTAAATTTGGGGTTTTTGTGTTAATTTTGTTTTGATGGAGTTTTTGTGTTATTTTTGTTTTGATGGGTTTTTTGTGGAAGGATGGTGACACCTCTGAAGTTATAACTCGCGGACCGCATTAAAAATAAAAAAATAAAATAAAAAAATAAGTTGTTTCACCCTCTATTTGAGATTCTCTCGATGAGTTATTCAGAATATAGGGACATAAGTAAAACAATTTTAAGAAATAAAAATGTTTTTTTATTCTTTTGCTTTGAATAATTTTACGGTTTCATCACAAAAATAAAAATAAATCCAAGATGGTATTGGAGTAGTAGTTTTTTAAGATTATACTAGCGCCTGCCGATGCTCTGTCTTTGGGAATAATAGAAGTCAGTACTACGACATTGTTTTGAGTACAATTAAATCCCTGAAACTGGACCAATTAAAAATGTAAGTGGACTAAATTGAAAAGGTTTCAATTGTCAAATCTTCCATAGAGTACCATTCAGGCTTATTCCTATAGGTATGTTAAAAAAAAAGCTGTTCGGCATATCAGGTGGCATGGCAAACCAATTGTGCCATTATGGGAAAACCAATAAGCGACAGAGATTCTAGCAATCGATATTAAGAATAACGCTGGCGATAATATGATTATCGCAGGCGTTATACATTATGCCGAGCGATATAAATAGTATCGCTGACGCTATTGATTATATCGACCACTGGATTCTTTTCATCGGCTATTTCCACCCTAATGGTTCCAATATATACGCTCTCATATTTCTCCAAGGTACTCACACCTACTTCAACCTATATTTCACCAATTTCTCTATCTCTATTCTCATTTCAAGTTTCAGTGGCGAGATCCAATGAAGAGAGGAATATTATTATGAATCAGTTTAGATTACAACAAGAAATGCATCGAAGGAGGATGCAACAACTTGACAATGAGGAAGCTGAAGATAATAAACTCGTCGACATTTTGATGCTAGTACATACGGGCCAAATACCGAGAGTTCCAGAGCCACAAGAAGTATTCTCAAGAAGGTATACTTATCGAGGGAGGGAATTTTACCATCAGAAGCTGATGCACGATTATTTTATTCCCAATTGTGTGTACTCTGATCGAGATTTCCAAAATAAGTCGCCTCTGTTTGAAGATTTGAAGCATGGAATTTCTCCCCAGGTTCGTTTTATGATAAACGGCCACCAGTACACTCATGGCTATTATCTTGCGGATGGTATCTACCCAAAATGGTCCACCTTGGTTCAATGCTACCGTCAGCCTCCTGCCAGTGCATTAGGCTGTTCATATCGACATTTTAACGATGCCCAAATGGGAGCGAGGAAGGATGTGGAACGCGCTTTTGGAATTTTGAAGAGGAAGTTCGCTATCACTTGTGGCCCATGTCGTGGGTTGAGTCCTCGTGAAATGCACAAGACTATGCTCACTTGCATAATTCTTCATAACATGGTAATTCAAGAAACCCATCGTAATCCGGAGTTGACTAACTATGACGATGAAGATTTGCGACCGGAGATTCAACCACAAAGAGGAGTCCCCGCAAGGAATTATGCTCAAATGACTAATTACATTCAGAACCGAAATTTGTATAACAATTTAAGAGATGATCTGAGATTGAATCTTTGGGCAGAGCATGGAAGACAATGAGTTATGTATTTTTATTTAGAGGGATTTTGTGTTTCCCCCTAAAAAAATATAGCTATTTTGCAATACCAACTTTTTAAATTAATAATTGGTGAAACCCCCTTTTGGTTAACTTTGCCGTGACTGCTTAGTTAACTTTGCACGTGCACCGTACGTGCATCACACATGTGTCATAATAAAAAAATGAATTCTCCATGAGACATAAATACCCTTGTACAGCTAATGATTCTCAACCTTTAAATTTTTCTGCCTCAAATCTGACGGTCCTAACCAGCTAATAGTGTCAGTTTGTCGCATATGAAGACATGTGATCACGAGAGAACCACCACAAGTAATAGTTATTACTTCTTCGTCTTATTCATTCTCATTTTTATGCTTTAGTGAAACAGACTAAAAAAATGGATGTATTTTGGATCTGGTGGTCATGGTTAAGTTTATTGAAGGAGTAAATTTCAGATTCAGGGAATCTTGCCGATCAATGATAGATTTGTTATTCAGAAACTTGTTATATTTGAAATGGGTTTTTCTTAAGTTTTGTTATGGTTGAACTTTGATTAATGGCTTCTTTAACATAGCCAATTGAGGTTTTTCGTCAAGAACAATGGATATACAGGATTACATTTTTTCTGAATATTCTTTAGGTTAATTGGATTTGAATAGAATGATTTTTTAAATAAAGGGGGATTTTGTGTTTCCCCCTCAAAAAATATAGCTATTTTGCAATATCCCTTTTTAAATTAATAATTGGTGAAACCCCCTTTCGATTAACTTTGCCGTGACTGCTTAGTTAACTTTGCACGTGCACCGTACGTGCAGCACACATGTGTCATAATAAAAAAAATGAATTCTCCATGAGACATAAATACCCTTGTACAGCTAATGATTCTCAACCTTTAAATTTTTCTGCCTCGAATCTGACAGTCCTAACCACCTAATAGTGTCAGTTTGTCGCATATGAAGACATGTGATCACGAGAGAACCACCACCAGTAATAGTTATTACTTCTTCGTCTTATTCATTCTCATTTTTATGCTTTAGTGAAACAGACAAAAAAAATGGATGTATTTTGGATCTGGTGGTCATGGTTAAGTTTATTGAAGGAATAAATTTCAGATTTAGGGAATCTTGCCGATCAATGATAGATTTGTTATTCAGAAACTTGTTATATTTGAAATGGGTTTTTCTTAAGTTTTGTTATGGTTGAGCTTTGATTAATGGCTTCTTTAACATAGCCAATTGAGGTTTTTCGTCAAGAACAATGGATATACAGGATTACATTTTTTCTGAATATTCTTTAGGTTAATTGGATTTGAATAGAATGATTTTTTACATAAAGGGGGATTTTGTGTTTCCCCCTCAAAAAATATAGCTATTTTGCAATATCCCTTTTTAAATTAATAATTGGTGAAACCCCCTTTCGATTAACTTTGCCGTGACTGCTTAGTTAACTTTGCACATGCACCGTACGTGCAGCACACATGTGTCATAATAAAAAAAATGAATTCTCCATGAGACATAAATACCCTTGTACAGCTAATGATTCTCAACCTTTAAATTTTTCTGCCTCGAATCTGGCGGTCCTAACCAGCTAATAGTGTCAGTTTGTTGCATATGAAGACATGTGATCACCAGAGAACCACCACCAGTAATAGTTATTACTTCTTCGTCTTATTCATTCTCATTTTTATTGTTTAGTGAAACAGACAAAAAAAAATGGATGTATTTAGGATCTGGTGGCCATGGTTAAGTTTATTGAAGGAGTAAATTTCAGATTCAGGAAATCTTGCCGATCAATGATAAATTTGTTATTCAGAAACTTGTTATATTTGAAATGGGTTTTTCTTAATTTTTGTTATGGTTGAGCTTTGATTAATGACTTCTTTAACATAGCCAATTGAGGTTTTTCGTCAAGAACAATGGGTATACAGGATTACATTTTTTCTGAATATTCTTTAGGTTAATTGGATTTGAATAGAATGATTTTTTAAATAAATGAATAAAAGCTTGTCAGAGATTAAGAATCCTATTGCTTGAATGAAGAAGGAGAATAAAAAATTAACTCACCATTGAATTGATTTGCAATTTTGGGTTTAAATCTCAGATTCAACTTGCAGGGTTAATGGCGACCCCTCTTTTCTTTCTTCTCTTTCCAAACAAAGAGAAAAATTGATGGGCGTCTGAAAAACGTATGAAAAGTATAATACATGTGAGGGTACTTTGGGTAATGCACCGAATTTTTTGTTTAATCCCCACCACGTGTACCCTAATACTGAGTCAGCTAACTAGGTGGTCACGGCAGCTATAACAGAAAGGGGGTTTCACCAATTATCGATTTAAAAAGGGGGTATTGCAAAATAGTTATCTTTTTTTGAGGGGGAAACACAAAATCCCCCTTAAATAAATGAATAAAAGCTTGTCAGAGATTAAAAATCCTATTTCTTGAATGAAGAAGGAGAAGAAAAAATTAACTCAGCATTGAATTGATTTGCAATTTTGGGTTTAAATCTCAGATTCAACTTGCAGGTTTAATGGCGACCCCTCTTTTCTTTCTTCTCTTTCCAAACAAAGAGAAAAATCGATGGGCGTCTGAAAAACGTGTGAAAAGTATAATACATGTGACGGTACTTTGGGTAATGCACCGAATTTTTTGTTTAATCCCCAGCACGTGTACCCTAATACTGAGTCAGCTAACTAGGTGGTCACGCAGCTATAACAGAAAGGGGGTTTCACCAATTATCGATTTAAAAAGGGGGTATTGCAAAATAGTTATCTTTTTTGAGGGGGAAACACAAAATCCCCCTTTTATTTAAGTTTTATGGATGCAACAACATTTCCAAACAATCAACTTTTCATTTCAACATATCAAATTAAAATGCAACAATAACAGTGTCATCATTTCAACATTTCAACAACAACATATCAAATTAAAATGCAATACTTTAAATTAAAACTTAATTTAATACATCAATCATTTAGAGGAACTACTACATCAAACTCATCATCAGTGCCATCATCATCATCATCACCATTGTTGTTAGTAAATCCAGCTTGTTGTTCAATCTGTGCTTGAATTCTATCAAATTCAATTTGACACACATGTCTTTGTTGGTCGTTCATAATTGAAGTGTTAGCTTGAAGAATGTTATGCTTATCATAGTCAAACCCAAATTTTTCTTGAGAAAGACGACTTTTTTTACTCTCCCTGTTTTGAAATTTCATATCAAATGCTCTTTGCTTCTCAACGGTCTTTTGATGTTCCATAAACTCCGTCATGTTAAATCTGCCGGAACTCCCTCCTTCTTGAGCTAATTTTCTAGCTAGTCTTGCATTGTTCCTCCCTGGAAATTTTCTCTTACCACCATCCTCATAATTATTAAAAACTAAGTTACTGTTTTGGTTTCTTGCAGAATCTGGTGTTGAGGGAGAAAAATTTGGTGTTGAGGGAGAAGAATTATATGGTGACCTTTCAGGTACTTGTTGATTAGTTATTAAGAAATCTGGATTATATTTGTTCAACACCTTCAAAATATGATAACAACTTTCGAAAGAGAACTGTTTACCATGTTTTCGTTGCCAATCTAAACGAACCTTTGTTTCAAAATCAACATCGTTCTGACCACTCTCCCTGCTCTCTTGGCTTGCATTATCAATGCAACATAAGCGGCTACTTCCATGTTGATTACAATGAAGTGTTCTGCCAATCCTTTTGCATCATGAGAATTGATGTTCATGGTTTTTTCTTCATATTTCAAAAATATATTATCCCACATGGTGTTACCATGTTGTTGTGCACCATCGATACAATCTTGGGTAAAATAAACATAATTACGACAAATGCATTCATCCTCTATCAGTGTGTATTTTGCACCACGGACTTTGACTATTTTAGCTTTGCCTTTATCTTGACTTTGAGATTGTTAATCCATATTACAAGAAATGAAAAAAACTGTAGAGAAGATGTGATTGTTATAGATTTTAAGAAGAAGATTGAGAAATTCTAGAGAAGTTTAGAAATTCTGGGGTGAGTTGATATGAAATTGAAATTAGGTATTTATAGGGGGGGGGGGAGAAATACTAGTCGTTGGATTAAGATATTGTAAGCGATGATCAGACCACCGAGCGACAACTTGACTAGCGCTGACGACTTAATGACCAACGAGCGCTGGCTTGAGCATCGAGCGATGGACACTCTATCGCTCGCTGGAAACTCATTCGTGTATGCCTATATGTTATTCCTGGCATATTGGCATATGAGTTTGGTACTTTGGCATACCCATAGTGGGTGCATATATGCTAAATATATGAGTTTGGCATATGCATAGGAATAGGCCTCATGAATGACATCGTTACATCAACTTATCTTAATACCAAAAAGACCGATATGATGAATGTTGTAAGATAAGAAACACATTATGAGTGGTTTGAGAAGAGAAATACAGTGATCAATTAGAGCAACTCCAATTATGAACGTGAGCCTCGAAAAGTAGAAGAGACGCTTATAAAGATCAATGAATCTGCAAAGTTTCAACTAGCTGTTTGAGGGTGAAAACAATTTCTGCTGATTTTGGTAATTTTGGGTGTGTGGGTGAGAAACAAGTCTAAACCCTAAACAATGTACTGCAAGGGAGTACTTCAGATTCGAGAGATCAATCTGTACAAATCCGTCCTAAACCAAGAGATGGACGTTCCAGACTTGCTTCGGTCACAAAGTGGAGGAGAAGGGTTGGTTTTGGGGAGGGAAGCGAAGAGAGTGTTGAGACCAGAATAGTTGATTCTGGAAGAGTAGTTGTTTTACGACTTGCATCAGAAAGTGGGAAGCTAATAGATGGGAAAGCTAGCAAATGTTTTCTGAGTGTTGTATGCTCCTGACCAAAACTTGTCGTTCGGTGGAAATATGTAATGCCTATTTATACAAGTCGAAGTGAAACGTACTCTGGTCTCATTAAGAAATGGAAAACGGGTGAGTAAATGTGAGGAGGTGGTAACCGGTAACGCCTAGAATTGATGTTCCATAAAAGAAAGCGTTTCACCATTACTCCCTGTATTTACTAACCGCCTCATCCTTATGACACTTTCTTATAACGGGCATAGCGTATGCCGCACGCTATAAACCGCCAAACCAATACCCAATGAAAATCCCCCAGTTTGTGACATGCATTGATGTCTCGAGTGTTTTCATGGAAAACATGTAGCACGTTGTTGTTGTCTGGAAAGTTGATCTTGGGAGACTTGTCGGCTCGGTGGTGACCTTCGACGGTCGAGATTTTGCATCTTAAGAGGAAAGGTAGCCATTGATTATTGCAGCCCTTCGTTTGGTAGCCAGTGACATGAAAGCATGATCAGTATGGCTTTAATATGGCCTAGTTTAGGCACGGCCAAAAGTTAGGGTTTTGGCTTTGTTTAGGCGCAACCAAACTAGGGCCAAAGGTTGCCATGCATTAGCTGGTAACCTTGGACGGCTAAGATCTGCACCTTAGATGAAAGAGTGGCCGCTGATTGTTACAGGCCTTCGTTTTGGTAGCCGCATAGGGAAGTCCGTCATGGTATGGCGCGGCAAAGTGGTTGGAATGCCATTGGCACATGTGGCATGGCATGCCTTGGCGCGGTTTGGCGTGGCCAAAACTAGGGTTTTGAGCCAAAGGTTACCATGCGTTGTTTGGCGACCTTGGACGGCTAGGATTTGCATCTAGGATTGAAGGGTGGACGTTGATCGTCGCACACCTTCGTTTTGGTAGCCGCATAGGGAAGGCCGGCATGGTATGACGCGGCAAGGTGGTTGGCATGCCATTGGCACATGTGTCATGGCATGCCTTGGCGCGGTTTGGTGTGGCCAAAACTAGGGTTTTGGGCCAAAGGTTACCATGCGTTGTTTGGCGACCTTGGACGGTTAAAATTTGCATCTAAGGTTGAAGGGTGGTCGTTGATCGTCGCACACCTTCGTTTTGGTAGCCGCATAAGGAAGGCCGACATGGTATGGCGCGACAAGGTGGTTGGCATGCCATTGGCGGGGCCAAAACTAGGATTTTAGGCCAAAGGTTACCATCCGTTGTTTGGCGACCTTGGACGACTAGGATTTGCATCTAGGATTGAAGGGTGGCCGTTAATCTTCGCACGCCTTCGTTTTGGTAGCCGCATAGAGAAGGCCGGCATGGTGGGGCCAAGGCAAATGGCGCGGACGGCTTGGCATTGTGGGGCCAAGGGTTTGGCACGAACGGCTTGGCATGGTGAGGCCAAGGCAAAGTGTGGTTGGCTTGGCATGGTGGATCCAAGGCAAGGTGCGGTTGGATTGGCATGGTGGGGCTAAGGGTTTGGCATGCCATTGGCTCATGGTGCGGCTAGCATGGTTGGGGCCAAGGCAAGGTGCGGTCGGCTTGGCATGGTGGGGCCAAGGCAAGGTGCGGTTGGCTTGGCATGGTGGGGCCAAGGCAAGTGCGGTTGGCTTGGCATGGTGGGGCCAAGGGTTTGGCATGCCATTGGCGCATGGTGTGGCTAGCATGGTTGGCATGCCTTGGCGCGGAGATGTGGCTGGCATGGTTTGCCATCGGCACAGTGGTGCGGCTGTCATGGTTGGCATGCCTTGGCGCGGAGATGTGTCTGGCATGGTTTGCCATTGGCACAGTGGTGCAGCTGGCATGGTCGGCATGCCTTGGCGCGGAGATGTGGTTGGCATGGTTTGCCATCGGCACAGTGGTGCGGCTGGCATGGTTGGAATGCCTTGACGCGAAGATGTGGCTGGCATGGTTTTCCATCGGCACAGTGGTGCGGCTGGCATGGTTGGCATGCCTTGGTGCGGAGATGTGGCTGGCATGGTTTGCCACTGGCACAGTGGTGCGGCTGGCATGGTTGGCATGCCTTGGCGCGGAGATGTGGCTGGCATGGTTTTCCATTGGCACAGTGGTGCGGCTGGCATGGTTGGCATGCCTTGGCGCGGTAGCACGAGAATTAGGGTTTGGCATAGATGATGTCAGTCGATGTTAATGGTTCTGCCGTGGAACATGACCCATAAAAAAAAGGTACCCCGGTAATTCTTGCGTGGGCATGCTGATTGATTCAATAAATGCGCTAATGGTCGTAGTTATGTCATATCATATGTACAGTTTTACGATTTTGACCCTAAGCTAAAAACCACCATCAACATTAAGTCCACTACTTAGCTCGGAACATGAGCATTGTTGCGAGGTAAGCATAAGATGGTGACATGCAAGGACAAAATCAAAATGGCAAGTCATGAAAAGATGGCCAGGAAGACCCGGCTAACCTTTTTCGAGAGGTAAGGAGAATTCGTGATTCTTGTGTTGGCAGCCTTGCATAGATTCTACTTGTGGTTTTGCTGGCTAGGCCGTGAAGTGGTGAGATGTAGAATGTTGGATTGTCTTGGTCACGCGTCATCTTGGATGGGTAGGGAACGCGGAGGTGCTGGCTCAGCAAGTTGTTGGCGTTGGTCGGCTCGAAATGGGAGCCGTAGGTATTGTGCGACTTGGAATGGAGTCGCATGCATTATATTGGCTTGGAATGGAGCCGTCAACGTTGGTCGGCTTAGAATGGAGCCGTCAGCGTTGGTCGGCTTGGAATGGAGCCGTCAGCGTTGGTTGGCTTGGAATGGAGCCGTCAGCATTGGTCGGCTTGGAATGGAGCCGTCAGCATTGGTCGGCTTGGAATGGATCTATCTTGAGTTCCTTGGAAGGATGACGACTGGCTTCAGTTCCGTAGGATGGAAACTTTGTCTGAATTAGGGTTTGGCATGCCGAAACCCTAATTAGTGCCCTTTACTAGAATCGCTGTAGAATTCTCGTACGCACTCAGATTTTGATGGTCCGCCCCTCCATTCTGAACGGAAAAGAATTTCCTATCTCCCTACGCGGGAATATGTAGGTTTTGAGCTCGATCGGGAGGTGAAACAGTTCGACAGTAAAATTCAGGAAGAATTGCGGGCCCGTGGAATGATGACAGCTTGCTTTAGTTCCGTGGGAGGATGATGACTTGATTTGGGAAGATAACAACTGGCTCTAGTTACGTGGGAAGATGATGACTTGCTTTGGGAAGATAACAACTTGCTTCAGTTCCCTGGGAAGGTGACGACTGGCTTCGGGAAGATAACAACTTGCTTCAGTTCCCTGGGAAGGTGACGTCTAGCTTCATGAAGATAACAAGTTGCTTTAGTTCCGTGGGAAGATGATGACTTGCTTTGGGAAGACAACAACTTGCTTCAGTTCCCTGGGAAGGTGACGACTGGCTTCAGGAAGATAATAACTTGCTTCAGTTCCCTGGGAAGGTGATGACTGGCTTCGGGAAGATAACAACTTGCTTCAGATTTTAGCATGCTGCAACCCTAATTAGTGCCCTTACTAGAATCGCTGTAGAATTCTCGTACGAACTCGTATTTTGACGGTCCGCCCCTCCATTCTGAACGGAAAAGAATTTCCTATCTCCATGCGAGGGAATATTTAGGTTTTGAGCTCGTTCGGGAGGTGAAAACAGCTCGACAGTAAAATTTAGGAGGGATGTTGCGAGCCCGAGGTGGCGTAGTCGCGCCCAGTTATCCGTTTCATGGAGCAAGAAGGTATCTTTATTTTGTTCAAACTCTAGAAACTCCATCCGCATGAAAAGAGATATTGACCTTCTTCTGTTTTCTGTTGCCCGTCCGGATCCGCGCCTTCTTCTGCAGTGTCTCTCCAATGGATTCCAAAATTTACCGAACTCCATCGCATTCTTGGGACCGATGGATGAAATATGTACTCGCCAACGACCATGTTAGGGCTAGTATTGGAGATTGTGGTTACGTTGTCGGTCAATTCTCGGTTTTAGGTTGTTCAGTGCCTAGAATTTCTGACCGTGATGATGATGTGCTGTGAATGCTTGTATGGTCGAAATATTCCGACGCCACTTGATAAAATAGATGAGTTGGGAGACGTTCCGTTGCCGATGTATTGCTATGAAAGTCTTCAAGGACTTTGTTCCAAGCGACATCCTTCAAACCATCTTCTGAATCTTGGACTATCCTGGTTGAGGGGAATGAAAGCGTCCCATGTTGGTAGTCCCCATGTATAGCATACTTTCATTGCATCGCCTTGAATCCACGTCCACGGGATTCGATGCAAGCTTATTGTACTCTTCTGGATGTGATGCCGGGATGCTCAGAATATCACATGGATGAAATATTCTGGGTAGCGAAGAGGTAGAAAATGATAGAGTTATGTTGTTTATCGTGGCTCCCTCTGTTTCTTCAGGAAAATGTTTCAGCCGCGTCTCTGGAGTTATCTCACGAATCTTTGATGGTCGTCGGGATGGACTGCGATGATCGTGGTAACAAGGTAGGTTGGATGGAATTGTATGGGCATACATGGAAGTAAAGGTATTGGCCGGATGCGTTAGCGAGCAAACTGTCCATGATCACGAGTTTTGGCAGGATGGATTAAAAGGCGGCCATGACTATGAATAATGACTGGCTGTGATCATGATCCTTGACACGGGGAGCGTGGTGGTATGATCTTTTGCAAGAAGAAGCGGCGTTGAAGCAGCTTCGGCCCTTGGAGAGGATGTTGAAACTGAAAAATCCAAACAATGAAGCTTCGGCTTCGGATCCTAGAGCAGCTTTTGGAGAGAACGCTGAAGCGGAGCGGCTGCTGGAGCGAGTGTTGAAGCGGAGCCGCTGCTGGAGGAAGTTGAAGTGAAGTGGCTGTTGGAGCGAACGTTGAAGCGGAACGGCTGCGTTAATCAGTGTGTTGTCAAACTGGACACCCTTCAAGCGAACAATGGTTAGGAGTACCCAGTTCCATTAGTGCATTTATTGAATCAATCAGCATTTATTGAATCAATCAGCATGGTTGGCATGCCTTGGCACAGAGATGTGGCTGGCATGGTTTTCCATTGGCAAAGTGGTGCGGATGGCATGGTTGGCATGCCTTGGCACGGAGATGTGGCTGACATGGTTTGCCATCGGCACAGTGGTGCGGCTGGCATGGTTGGCATGCCTTGGCGCGGAGATGTGGCTGGAATGGATTGCCATCGGCACAGTGGTGCGGCTGTCATGGTTGGCATGCCTTGGCGCGGAGATGTGGCTGGCAGGGTTTGCCATTGGCACAGTGGTGTGGCTGGCATTGTTGGCATGCCTTGGCGCGGTAGCATGAGAATTAGGGTTTGGCATAGATGATGTCAGTCGATGTTAAGGGTACTGCCGTGGAACATGACCCATAAAAAAAGGTACCCCGGTAATTCTTGCGTAGGCATGCTGATTGATTCAATAAATGCGCTAATGGTCTTAGTGACGTCATGTCAGATGTATAATTTTACGATTTTGACCCTAGGCTAAAAACCACCATCAACACTAGCAAAATAAGAATATCTCAAAAATAAGAAGCGAAACCCTTATCAACCATGAACATTATGGATTCAAAAAAGGGTATATTTATTAAATACTCATAGTTTTGACACCTAACAAATATACCCTTATACAACAATAAATATACCCCTATCATTCAAAAACCTTATCCATATAAAAATAAATTACCTTAACACCCTTAGTAACATAACATATTTGTTTATTCCAAACTACAACTGAACAAATATACCACCACTTCACTGCAACCCCGCCATTCCACCACCACTAGCACCACCAACATTCCACCACCACTAGCACCACCAACATTCCACCACCACTAATATGCCACCACCACTGGAACACCACCGCCACCACCACCATTGCCGCCACCATAACTGTCAGTCCGCCGCCACCACCACTTTCGCGGCCGTCGGTACATCGCCGTCGCCATAGCGCCACCGCTGTCGCCACCACCGGTTGTGTCAACAAACAAAGTTGATCCCTAAAAAAATCAAAAAATAAGGAAAAACAATATGGTGTTGTAGATGAGGAAAAACAATTTGCTGGTTTTCAGGGAAATGAAGAGACGAGCGTGCGGACGAGACTCCTCAACCGAGCAAACTGCTTAACCTCACACAGATGCACTGCAATGGAGTTCTTAGTTTCGAGAGATCAATCTGTAGGACTCCGACCTAAACCAAGTCAATGGCCGTTCCAAAGTCAATTCAGTCACAAAGAGGGAGATAGGTTGATCTATAGGAGGGAAGCTGAGAATTGTGTGGGATAAATGATGATCAAGGATTGTGAGTGTGTTGAAGGTTTCTGCAAAATTGATGAACTGCTGAATGTTGAGTTCGAATAAGTTCTGGTTGATTGATGGAATTTCTGAGAGTGATTGCTCGAAAAATTGTTATTGTTCAATCGTGGATCCAGAGACTTATTTATATTGTCAGAATAACGAACACATTGATCCCAGTAAGTGTGATGGTTTCATGAGTGGAAGAGTGTGAAAGTGGGAGATCGTGGTAAAACCAATTCCGTGTCGTGCTGAGACTTGGTTGATCGTCCACCCACTACTTTGATAACTCCTTCAACCGTTTGCACGACTTACTCACATTTCTCATCGTGGATGAATCCACGTGCCGTAGGCCTCCAGACCAAAACCCTAATTAATATCCCCCCATGTGACATGATTGATGTCTCACGAATCGTGGAGTCTGCATGACAGACGTGTGCTAATTAGTCAGTTGTTGACTGATTAGACAGTGAGTCTAAGTTTTGTTGAATTGAGCTGTGATTCATGGATTGAACATACGTGTTCTTATGTTGATATTGCTCGTATTAGAAAAGATTGGAAATTCGACGATGAATTAATGAATATTGATAGTTGGATCAATATTCAAGCAACTGAGAAAGTATTGCTCAATTCGACAAATCACTGAATATTGATAGTTGGATCAATATTCGAGCAACTGAGCAAGTATTTCTCAATTCGACGAATTACTGATAAATTACTGAATATTGATAGTTGGATCAATATTCGAGCAACTGAGCAAGTATTGCTCAATTCGACGAATTATTTATTGGTAACGTGATCCAATAAAATATTAATAGACTATCGACTATTATATAATCAATGCAGGTGTTGATTGCTGGATCAACATAAATTTATTAGTGTTTGAACTTGATCAGAATGATGAATTCGTGGAGCGTTTGTTCGAAACCCTAATTTTTGATCAATTGTTCGACCATTGATGAATTGCTGAAAATAGGTCGTGAGTGAGGGAGGGACCAACCACATGGAATAATGGATGACTATGTGGTGCCCGAGTTCTCGAGTGAGTGTGCACCAGGGTCCTGAGTTGACCGTTTGGTGAAAGAATGATTATTAAATGCCGGTTTCATCATTTATTGAAATAGTGCTCGATTGTGCATTAGGTGATAAAACCTAATTATGGAAAAGTGAGGGACCGACCAAGAGGGCATGAAACCGGCCCTTGGTGGTCATGGGACCGACGAATGGTCGTTTGAGCAAATTCCAAGTTGGTTGGAAAGAGTTTGGACCCAATATGAGCAATTGAACAAATTAGGTCAAAATTATAAGAATATGTGGGACCGGATCCTTGTAAGACTTAGGGCCGGCCTTGGTCGATCAAGGAAGCATGCCCGTGTAGTCACAATGTCCGCGTCTCAGTTCTGAGAGTTTCGGTATTTTCTGATGTGCGTTTGAGCAATATTATGGATTTTCAGAAGGGTTTAGTCTTGACTGAAATTCTTGATTTTTTTGCTCGAATGAGCGTGTGTGCTCGTTTGATCAATATTTTGCGAATATTAAAATGAGGATATTTTAATATTCGTATTATTGTGAATATCCTAGCCGGTCGTGTGACCATGTTGACTTTTGGCTTTTTCGTGGTTTTAGCAATATTTGAGAAAATATGAAGAAACCATGATTTTTGCTCAAACTGAGGAGTTTCATGAGATGAGAGAAATAATAATTCTGAAAGATTAGGGATTGTTAGGTGTGCGACCAACCACGTCTAGGCCATGGCCGGCTGGCTAGGTTGTTGCCCGGTCTCGGAACACCTTTTCCTATTTTATGTTATTATTTTTCATGAAACCGTGAAACTATGGAGAAACCATGAGTTTTGTTGAAACAGAGAAGTTTCATGAGATTAGGGAAATAATAATCATGAAAGGACAAGGGATTGCAAGGTTTGGGACCGGCCACGGCCAGAGCATGGCCAGCCGGCTAGGTTGCCCGGTCCCGCGACACCTTTCCCTATTTTATATTATTTTTCTCATGAAACCATGAAAATATGGAGAAACCGTGAGTTCTGCAGTCGAAAAAATTTTATTTATAAGATTTCATGAAAACCAAAATTTATTTTCAAAGCATGAACTTTCACAAATACTTTTAGGAACTTAGGTTCGTTCGTAGTAGAAGTAATAAATAATGATCCTTAGAGTTAGAGGAATTTTTGAAAAGACCTATAGTCCATGATAGAGTTTATTTGTGAGTTTTCAAAATTTTATTTGGAATGTGCAGACTTTTGCAAAAATATAAAAGACTCTCGTTTGAGCAGAAAAAGTTATTTTTTTTTTGTTTAACTCACGTCAAAAAGATTTTTTTTTTTAAAAACGCATGTGAGTTTTTTTATGAAAAATGAAATAGCAAATTTTGAGCAATTGTTAGAGATAGACAATTGTATTTCATGATTTTATGATGTGTGTTTGCGGCATAAAATCATGGAGCGTTCACATGGAAAGTTTATGTGAACTGTTCATAGTTTCGTGAAAATTCAAGTGTTGACTTTTAAATGATGAGTTTTGCTCGGCTTTGCAGGTTTGAAAGGACGAGCAAGTTTTCGGAGTTTTACATTGCTATCACTAAGTTCGTGAAACTGTAAAAAGGTAAGAGTTAAGGATTATCGTTTTTGTTATGAATTCGATATTAGCATATTTGTAACTGTGCGCTTCTGGTTTCAGATAATGGTGACTTCCAACAACAGTGATTATGATTATGATTATTCCTCTAGCTCTTCTGATGAGGATTCCAAGGTTCCATAATAGGATTTTTGCGGTAGAATCTCGCGCCAAGATGGACCAATCATTGAAGAAGGCTAAGGAAGCCATAATAGTCATGTCTCTTGATCAGCTGAAGACTTCCCGTGATAGAGTCTCGAAGAGGATAGCCGAGGATGAGATAGTAGCTGAGTACCGGGAGAAGAGGCTTCGAATTCCGCGCAAACGGTTAGCCGCCGAGTAGAAGCTTCGCTCTCGTCCTGATGGTGTAGCCTCGGATTCAGACGCTGAAGAAGAAGAACCCGTATGGGAGCCAAGGGAACGCAAAATTAAGCCACACCGGCTTACCAGGGAGATTGAGCGATTAGTTGAGGCTGATCTTGAAGATGAACGCAAAAAAGAAGAGTACTGGGATGCAATGTACATCGTTCCTGATGAGAGAGAGGACTTTGGTGACGATTCTAACAGTGATTCTGAGGAAGATCTTGAAGAGGATTCTACGGAAGACGATGATGGTGATGACGAGTCCGACGATTAGTGTTGCTCGCGAATTTTCTCCGTTGAAATAGATATTGCTTTGACTGAGCACTTTGACTATAGAGATGTTGCGTCAGAGATTATTATTATTATTATTATTTTTGAACAATAATCTCTTATCGTATTTTCTGCCAAATCTTCTTCACGCCTCTAATTGGATGAAATTGACCAATCTCCATATAGGTGCAAATTGACCACGCAATGTGATTGCACAAGCAGACACGTGATCTTCCAAATGATCAATCCGTCGCAACGTTAACCTCTTGAACCGTCAGTCTCCATTGCATTTCTCCCACATCACTATGTACTCTGATTCGATATTTAGGGTTTTAGTAGAAACCGCAACTGATTTGACTACCCGTTATAGGATAAGTAGCCACATATTGACCTTCAATGCTCAGGACATTGTCTGCTTCCCCTGTGTATTATCAGAAGAGATTTTGATCACGATCATACCTCTCATCACCATGCCTGGAAGTAGTGTTTCTTCTCGAAATGGATCTCAGGCGAAGCATGATGTGGAAGTGTCTGTCTCGGTGAGTTGCACGTTTTTGTTTATCTCCATTTGATCAGGATGACTGATCAAAGAAAATGATTTATTGCAGGATAATCAGAGGAATCGTCCTTTTTCTTGTAGTTTGAGACCCAAGCGGACTGTTAAGGCTCCTGCCTGGTACATGTCTGATCGTACTGAAGCCGGAACATCCATGAGTAATTCTGTGATTTCCCGACTGAAGTTTCATCACGTTTTATCCAATCTTTATTTGAAAGTGAAAACTTCTTCATCGCAGGTTGATGTTCATGTCGTTGTCGATGCTAGGAAGAGGAGGAATGGGAAGTCCGTGATCGTGGTTGATGATAATGGCGGCAACCGTGTTGATGAAAACTCTACCAATTCCGTGAAGACTGGAGTCAGAGTTCATGCTTCTGAGTACCCAACAGCTGGACTCCCGTTTGAAACTCCCATAGTTAATACTTTCCCGGACGATGATATAGTTGGTGGTTTCATTATTCCCAAATGTCACACGTCCCTGTATACCAAGATTCGGAGAAGGTACAGAAATATTGCTACGACCGAAGTGTGGAGAGGCTTTCTTCCGACCCTCCTGACTACCGTCGCTGGATTACTACCAATCATTGAAGAGATGATCAAGATGAATTTGCGAGACGTTAAGAATCATGAACTGCATATATGGGATAACATGATTTCGAATTGCGAGACCTTGTGATTCAACATAGGCTGGCTTCGTCGTCGGCTCGAGATGATCAAAATTGACAGTGCAGCGGCTGCTGCTGATGCGATTTCTGCTACAACTGCCATCTTGGAAGAAGAGAAGGCACTTGCCTTGGAGTCAACAAGAGTTGAGAAAGTTGTCCAGGACTTGAAAGTGAAGACTAAAATTTTTCAGAAAAGGCTTGACATGGCTTTCTATAAAAATTATCCATTGTTGGATGGTCTACTCTGAGTGAGCATTTGAGAGAGATTTTTCTCGTGAGATTGAGACTTGTTTAATAAAGTAGATGACTCGAAGAATTTTGTGAGATTCATGAAAATTTTGAATTTGAACGAACATACTCTTTGAAGGAATGAAAATTACATTTTGAAAATTTAACATATAATTGCTTATTGATCGTTTAAGCATAATATGCCTTGAGCCACTTGCCATTGATGATGTTCCCTTCCACTCCTCCATTGACAGCTAAGATTTTGTAATATCCACTGGATATTGCCTTGATAATTACGTAACACCCTTCCCATTTCGGAGAGAACTTGGGAGCAGACATGTCTTGTTGAATATGCTTTGTTGTTTTCAAAACCAAATCTCCTACTTGAAATGTTCGAGGTCTTACCATTTTGTTGTATGCCTTGGAAACCCTTTGTTTGTAGGTTTCCACATATTTTTCCACCTTGGCCCTTCTTGAATCGAGCATGTCCAATTCATCAATTCTTGAATTAGATACTTCAGCTTCATCCCATTGCACTCCGCTGGCCGCCGCGATTCTTGCAGAGGGAATTTTGATTTCAGCTGGGAGAATAGCGTCAGTTCCATAAATGAGAGAATACGGTGAAGTCCCAATTGAGATTCTTGGTGCGGTACGGTAGGCCCACAAATCCATTGGTAATTCTTCATGCCATGTCCGTGGATTGTCATGAACTGTTCGACTAAGAATCCGGATCAAGGTTTTGTTGGTGCTCTCCACTTGTTCGTTTCCTTGGCGATAGCATGGTGTAGAGAAAATCTGTTTGATTCCGTATTCCTCGAGCAATTCTGCAACATGTTTGTTGGCAAAAGGAGTTCCATTATCCGTGATGATATGTTTAGGAACGCCGAATCTGCATATGATGTACTCTTTGATGAAAGCTGCAATTGTGACTCCAGTGGTGCTTCGAAGAGGAATAGCCTCGACCCATTTGGTGAAGTACTCCGTTGCTGTGATGATGTATTCATGCTGCTTCGAAGATGCTGGATTGATTTTTCCAATGATATCCAGTCCCCATCTGTAGAAGGGCCATGGACTGCTCACAGAATGTAATGGAAGACAAGGAGTGTGAATGAGGTTACCATGAACTTGGCATTGATGACATCTCCGAACATAGGCAGCTACATCGTCTTCCATGGTTGGCCAATAATATTTCTCGTGGATTTGGAGAAATAGTTTCTTCTTTCCTTGGTGTTCACCTTCGTGCATCTCTTTCAAGATTGTGGTAATTTCATGCTCGGCCAATCATCTCAGGAGGTTCCCACCAAAGCTTTTGCGATACAAAATCCCTTCCAAGTAAACAAAACGTTTGGCCCTCTGGACGAGTTTGATTGCTCATTTCTTCTCCGATGGTAGATCGTTGTCATGAAGATATTTTATGTAGGGTTCTCTCCAGTCCCCAGTGTGGTGAATTGTTAGAACCTCCAAATGATGAGGTGGTATCTGAAAATTGGGACATGACCCTTGTAACTTTCTCGATTGAGCCTCTATGGAAGGCCAATAGTACCCGAGTCTTTGAAGACTTCTGTAAAGTGTGACTACCTGGGTTTGTCCACATATTTCCTCATGTATAAGTTTGAGTTTCTCGCTTGCTTCTTCATCTCCAAGGCATCGTGACAAGGATCCATCAGGATTGCAATAATATAATGCTCCATGCAGCAGAAAAACGTTTTTCAAATCCTTGAGAATGATTTTCCCTTCTGTAAGAGAACTGCTCAATTCATGAATGATGGGTGCCCGCCAGTCGCTTGATTGAGCATATTCAACTTGAATAAGCCAGGTAGATGATACAGAATGTCTTTGCACGGTGATGGATTTCTCTGACCCTTCAAACTGCATCTTGGACGTAAGAGTTGCTAGACAGCGTGTCTGTTGTTGGTGCGGCCAGTATGCACAATTGTTGCATCATAGAAATGAGCTAATAGTCTTTGTGCTTTAGTCCTAAATGGAGTGGGTGTTACTTCTTTGAGAGAGTATACACCATTCATTTGATTGACCAACAAATTTGAGTCTCTTCTTATTTCCAGATGCTTCGCTCCTGCTTGCTTGGCCAACGATAATCCCAGGAGGAAAGCTTCATATTCTGCCGAATTTTTGGTGCAGTGGAAATCCAACTTGAATGAATGTGACAATACTTCACCGGATGGAGATACTAGCACAATTCCCGCACCACCGGTATCATTTCTTGGAGTGGCGGATCCATCAAAATACAGTAGCCGTGTTTCTTCCTGAATGATTGAGATTTCTGGAAATTCACCGAGCACTTCTTCATGTAGCATCGTGATATCTTCTTCAGAGAAAGCAGCAAGTAAATCTGCAACTGCTTGTCCCTTGATTGCTTTAGGTGGGACACATGTTATTTCAAACTATGACATCTGAAGTAGTCACTTTGCTGGCCTTCCGATCAACGCAAGCTTCGACAGTAAGAACTTTATATGATCAGCTTTGGCCGCCAACACAACTCTGTTTGACAAAAGATAATGCATGAATCTCTGAATTGCGTGAACCAACGCTAGGCATGCTGTTTCAGCCTTTGGGTATCGGAGTTGAGCATCCCTCATTGTGCGACTGAAATAATAGATCGGGCGTTCAATGTCTTCTTCATCTATAAGAGAGGAGTGACCCAATAGCAACATCACTGGAGGCTGTGTAAATTATTAGTGGTCGTCCTTGCACCAGAGATTTCATGACAGTGGGTGATAGTAATATCTGCTGTATTTTCTGGAACGCTTCTTGTTGAACGGTTGCCCATGTAAACCTTGCCCCTTTCTTCATCAGAGGAGTGAATGAAGCAATGAGTTGGGGCAATATGGGAATGAAACGCCGAATATAGTTTACCTTGCCCATGAAACTCTGGAGCTCTTTCACATTTCGTGGAGGAGGCATGGTAGTAATGGCTTTCGTCTTGTCTGGATCGACCTTGATTCCTTCTGCAGTAACCAGAAATCCAAGGAACTTTTCAGAAGGACACCGAAGCGCACTTTAGAGGATTCATATTTAGTTTGTATTCTCTGCATCTCTCAAAGACCCTCCTCAGGATGTCTAGGTGGGATGCTCGAGTCTTCGATTTCACCACCACATCATCAACGTAGTCTTCTACTTGCTTGTGCATCATGTCATGGAACATTGCAGTCATGGCTCGCTGATAAGTGGCTCCTGCATTCTTCAGTCCAAAAGGCATCATTTTGTAGTGAAAGTTCTCAATGGGAGTTCGGAATGTGGTCTTGTTAGCATCATGCTCGTACATCTTGATCTGGTTGTATCCGCTGTAACCATCCATGAATGAGAACATGTCATGACCACTGGTTGCATCAACAAGCATATCAATGTTTGGAAATGGAAAGTCATCCTTCGGGCAACATTTGTTCAGGTTCCTGAAGTCCACACATCATCAGATTTGACCATCTTCTTCTTAACTGGGGCAATGTTCGCCAGCCATGTTGGATGTTGAATGGGTTTGATGAACCTTGCTGTTAGTAGCTTCTGGATTTCGACTTTGATTTGTTCCTCAACGTCATGTCTTAACTGCCTGGGCGGTTGCTTGACAGGTTTGGAACCGGGAGTGATGTGCAGATGATGAGTGACTAATTTGTCATCTAGGCCGGGCATCTCTTCCTATGTCCAGGCGAAGATATCTTGATACTCTTTCAACATACCTATCAATCCTTCTCGTTCCTCAGCAGAGAGAGCGAAACTGATTAGAATCATCCTTGGGTTTTCATATGTTCCGATGTTGATAGTCTCGAGGTCAATAGTTGTGGAATCTGTGCCATCTTGCAGCTGTCGTGGTGCATCTCGAATTTCTTCATCAGGCCACTGCTCACTCTGGCATGATTCTTCAGGGCGTGGGGACTTTTCATCGACCTCCCCTATTAATTGCTAATCTTTACGACAGAGATAAATGACTCCCCCTTCCGCATCATAATCAATAATAAAATTGGACTTTTTATGAGCCGTACCTTGACCCTGACGACGCTTGAGTGGTGTGGTAGACGGTTTGACTAATTTAGCAGCTGTTGATGATGGTTTGTCAGCTTTCTCAATAGCTTTCCAACTTGGGAATGGAGTACCGCAGATCTTGCTTGGAGGTTCGGGGATACTCTTTGGAGGTTCCAAGAACTCAGCATCATAAACTAGAACATAAGGAGACATCAAGGCTGGGATGCGAACAACTTTGTTGTTGAATAAAGCTTTCATACATTGATGGTACGTCGAAGGAACAACCTTATTGTCATGAAGCCACGGTCTCCCGAGTATCATGTGATAATCAGGGTCTTTCTCGATCACATGAAACTTGACAGTGGATTGAATTGTCCCTACTTTAAGATCCACATAGACATTGTAGATGGTGGATTTTCAACAAAGGGCAAAAACGTAAAATCATGAGGCATGTTTTGACACGACTTTCAGGCATGCAATGATTCATATTTTACGAAGCCATGCCGAATATGTTTTCGAAAAGCCTCCACTAGCTGAGCGTTCGATCCCTGGCATTTCGTCGTTCCCTTTATGCAGAATAACGTATTTGGGCGGTTCTCCGTAGATTGAGAACTTAACGCCTTCAGGACGTCGGTGATACTCACTGTTCCGTGACTGCAGGAGAGAGACCCACCTCCACATAGAAGAATAGTTGGGCGGCGGACGCCTTCAGAACGTCAGTGACACTCACCGTTCCCTGATTATGTGGAGAGAGTGTATAGATTCAGGCGGTTCTCCGTAGATTGAGAACACTAACGCCTTCAGATCGTAAACAACGTCGTGACTCCCTGACTGTGCACCATTCAGAATGGATGTGACGCTTGAACTGGCTAATATCTTTTCTGAAATAGATTACTTCTGTCGTGACATTCACTACTGAATTCCCAGAATAATCTATCATTGCTCCTATTCCATGGTCGAATCCACGGCCTGATCCCATGAAATAGCAATAACATTTCTGCTATTCCATGGTCGAATCCACGGCCTGATCCCATGGAATGGCAATAACAATTGCTCTGGTTCTATGATCGAATCCAAGACTTGATCTCATAGAATGGATTCTCCGTTTCAACAAAAACTCATGGATTCTCCATATCTTCAAGGATTCTCCATAACTTCAAAGATTCACGAAAAAATAATATTAAAAAATAAGGACAGGTGTGCGGGACCGGGCAACATGGCCGGCCGGCCATGCCATAGCTATGGTCGGTCCCACACCTTGCAATCCCTAATCCTTCATAATTATTATTTTTCTCAACTCGTGAAACTCCCGAATTTTAGCAAATTTCATGATTTCTTCATATTTTCTCAAATATTGCTCAAATCACGAAAAACCAAAAGGCAACATGGTCACACGACTGGCTAGCCTCCCACGGCAATTTTAAATATTAAAACACATTTATTTTAATATTTTCAAAATATTGATGAATTGAGCATACATGCTCATTCCACCAAAAAATCGAGAATTCTCAGTCAAGGTGAAACTCTTCTGAAAACTCACAATATTGCTCAAACGCGCATCAGAAAATACTGAAACTCTCAGTATGGAGACGCGGGCATCATGGAAACACGTACATGCCTCCATAACCGACCAGGTTGTTCCTAGAGCTTTCACGAAGCCGGTCCCACATGTTTTCGCAATTCTGACCTAATTTTCTCAATTGCTCATACTGGCCCGAGCTCTCTCCAACTAACTGGGGATTCTCCAAATGACCAACAACTGGTCCCGTGACCACCAAAAGCCGGTCCCATGACCCTTGGTCGGTCCCACCTCTCATACTTAGGTTTTACCACCTAATGATGAATCCATGAATATTTTCAGTAAATGGTGAAACCACCATTTAATCATCATTATTTCACCAGCTCTCAAACTGAGAACCCTGGTGCGTGCTCACTCAAGCACTGGGCATCACATGGGTGTTCATCATCCCATGTGGTCGGTCCCTCTTCATTCATGACTAATTTTCAACAATTCGCCAATTGATGGAGGATTGATCGAAAATTAGGGTTTCGAATAAACGCTTTGTGAAACCATCATTCCGAGCAATTTCAAACACTAATAAATTTATGTTGATCCACCAATCAAAATAAAAATTAGTTATACAATATTCGGTAATCTACCAATATTTTAATTAATATTTTATTGGGTCACGTCACCAGTAAATAATTCGCCGAATCGAGCAATACTTGCTCAATTGCTCGAATATTGATCAATATTCGGCAACTCATCAGTAATTTGTCGAATTGAGCAATACTTGCTCAGTTGCACGACAGACTATCAAAAATCACTAATTTGGTGAATTGAGCAATGCTTGCTCAGTTGCTCATCAAATCCTCAATATTCAGTAATTCACAGAATTGAGCAATACTTGCTCAGTCACTCGTCAGTAATTCATCAGTGAATCAACAATACTGACATCCCTTCAGAGAACTACATGTTCAACCCGTGAATCGTTGAGCATTCATCATTCATGCTCGATTCAACGAAAGTCAGACTCATTGTCAATAATTGACTAATCAAAACACGTCTGCCCTGCAGACTCCACGACTTGTGAGACATCAATCACGTCACAAATGGGGGGATATCACGTAGGGTTTTAGTCTGACGGTCTACGGCACGTGGATTCATCCACAACGAGAAATGTGCGTAAGTCGTGTAAACGGTTGATGGAGTTAGAAAAGTAATGGGTGCACGATCAGAAGTCTCCACACGACATGGAACTGACTTTACCATGATCTCCCACTTTCTCACTTTTCACTCAAGAAACCGTCACACTTACAGGGATCAAGGTGTTCACGACTCTGACAATATAAATAAGTTTCTGAAACCATGATTGAACAGACAGGCTCTCGTCTACGTAGAATTTCTCGAGCTATCACTCTCAGGAATTCATCAATCCATCAGAACTTATTAGAACTTATCAGTTCACCATTATTGTAGAAACCTTCAACACACCCACAATCCTCGATCATCACTGATCCCACACAATTCTCAACTTCCCTCCTACAGATCAACCCATCTCCCTCTTTGCGACCGAATTGACTCTAGAACGACCATTATCTTGGTAGAAACAGGGCAATTCGTAGGTTCAATTCCTACAGGATGTAAGTTCAATCGCCCATCTTTTATTAGACTATGCTGTAAATCAAAATGCTGGAAGTACTTTATTATAGGCCGGAGTCATATAAATTGATTTCCCGAATCTAAGCACCCCCTTTGCAGCAGTGCATCTGTGTGAGGATTAACATTTTTCCCGGCTGAGGAGTCTCGACAGCACGCTCGACTCTCCACTTTCCCGAAAATTGGTGACCCGTTTTTCCCCATCCACAGATTGGCAACCACAGTGGGAGATTAATCTCTCGGTTGCAATCTCTCATTTTTCACAAGATGGTCGATCTTAGGTCAGGTTTAGTTACAAATTCCAACACCAACAACGCTAGCACTAGCAACAATGGTGGTACTCCAGAAACCATTCCCGCTTCCAACACTAGTGTTGTTGATACCACTCCTCCTCAAACCAACATGGGAAGCAATCCTCTTTTCAGACGGTCTCCCGAAGAAATCAGGGAAAATCCGCCTACCGTAACCAACCTCATGAAGATTCAGGAAATTCTCGCCAAGAATCAAATAGAGATAGAAACAACACAAAAGGAACTATGTGCTCATCTCAAGGATCTTACAGACAAATTGTCTCCTGAGCAATCTCAACCCCGACGTCAGTCAAAGAAGGAGAAAAAAAATCCAAGGAAGCATCTCCAACTGTTGATCCTAAAGTTGTTCTAGTCTACGTGGTTGAGGATGATGAAATCCACAAAACTACAGAACCTGCCGGTTTTATCACTCGTGAAGATCTAGAATGTTTTATGGAGGATCGAGAAAAAGGCCATGTACCGTTTGTACACCGTCATCAACCTCCATACCCTGCTGCTACGCAAAGGATCCCTCTCCCTAAAGGCTACACTTCCCTAACGTTCACACTCTACAACGGAACAGGGAATGCTCGAGAACACGTCTCTCGATTCTTGGAGGCAGTAGGAGAGCACAAACACAACCATGTTGTTCGTATGAAGGAATTCTCGAAATCTCTGACGGGTCGAGCATACACCTGGTACAACAACATTGCACCTGGGAGCATCGCTAATTGGGGAGAAATAGTTAATTCCTTCTACCGAAAATACTTCTTCGTCTCGGAACATATTACTCTCTCTGATTTAGGAAGAATGTCTCAGAAGAATACTGAACATCTGAACGACTACGTGAAGAAGTCCAGAACCCAAGCTATGGATTATCATGATCCGAATGTCACTAAACAGCAGTCAGTGGACTTGTGCATCAACAAAATGATTCCCGTCTATAAAGCCTTGTTGGAAAATCTCCAGCTCCAGACTTTCTCAGAACTTCATGAAGCAGCCAACCGATCAACGACTACTGTACCTGCTTTACTGGGAAGAGAAAAATTTGCAAGGTCGAGGAACCTCGAAGCAGCCGACGCCTAGTCAACAATTAATATGATTTCCAGTCTTCAACAAACATTGTTGCTGAAAGGAGTGAAAGGATATCCAACATCTCAGGCTCCTCTGAAGCAAATAAAAGATAACCAATCCCAAAGTACACAAACCTCGACCCTGCATCAACGAATAGGGAAATGATCAGACAGACTCAAACTTCTCTCTTCTGGAAGTCTGGGTTCTAGATGGCGTAATCAAATTGTCGTTCATCAGGAGAAAGCCAACTGAAGAAGAAATGGAGAATCCCAGGTACTGTCACCTTCATAGATTCATCAATCATCCAACAAGTAACTGCAATATTTTGGAGCACATCTTCAAAGAGAAAGTTGATCCATAATAACTTCAATTGGGGACTGAAAGAGTACACGAGAATCCTCTCTCAGTTAGAACCTTTACCCTCTCTGAACAACCAGTTCAGGAAGCAGTTCAATCGTTGATCGAGCATATATGTGAATTGCTCTATCCATCAAAGGCACAAAGGAAAGACATGTTCACAACACCGAATCATATTGTGTCAGACGTCTGTCCATCCTGGAATACTCCTTGAACCTTCATCCACAGACAAGGAGATGCACGACTGGGAACTTCTTACCGCGGTCCATATCAAAGGAAACGAGTTCGGGAGAACGTTGGTCCATGCTGGCACCGCTATCAACATTTTTCCACTGAAATCCCTCAGAGTCGCAGGCATCACTCGACAAGAATCTACTCATGATCTCATCTCAATCATAAACCATGAAGGAACGCTCATAGATACTTGTGGCTACATCACTCTCAAAGTGAACATAAGTTCAACGAATCAAGTTTCACATAATCAGGAAGATCCAGGATATAACATGGTCTTCAGACGAACGTGAATCCACGCTGAAAACATGGCTACTGACAAAGCGCTTAGTTGCACATCTATCCAACAAAGAAAGTTCTGATCCAGAAGATTTGGCGAACATTCCATTATCAGAGCACTTGGAGGAATTTCAAACTTTGACGAAGTTGAAGCAAGAACCTGCAAAAGATGCATAGACATTCATCAAGAGGTTCTGCACTCAGGAAAGTCTCACTTCATGTTTATGTCATTTATTTCCTCACATGATATCCTATCATGGGGACTCAATTCTGCTAGGAACTCTGCAAGACGTTATGAGTGGTAGCTTCACCGTATTAGTGTTTTACCAAGCGGTTGAATCTGACGTTTTTCCGAATCGAGCATTGAGACATTCATTACTGAGATGATGTCCATGGCAAAGAACACTTCGGGCATTTCTCCATAGCCTTACAGGAATGTTCATGTGTGCCACAAAATCATACAACTCTATGTTTGCACAAGTGTTGAATTCCACTACCGCAACGAAAAGATGTTGAATCAACAGAAGATAGTTTGGGCCGAGACGATCAAGCCTAAGACATGCTTAACGCTCAAGCATCTAAGAAGCCCTAATATCGTACTCCCAATCAAAGAGCACACCTTCGATAATGGCGCCTCTGGCTGCATCACAAATACCTCGACACTGATTCAACACCAGCACGATCAAAGTGTAACTGAACTACAATTAATAAGTCTTCATTATCCCATGATAAGACTTCTAAAGTAGACACAACATCATTCATCCATGGATACACAAACTCCTTCAACATACACTGGGGACTTGATCTTATTGGAATTTGCAACCTGATGTGATTCCATGAAACTTCATCGACGGGACTTCTCTACGTTACAAATCACTGCACGGCTGAGGAACTTCCTCTCTTCACCACAATGAAGACCGGTGCTGCCGTCTTCCACAACAACGTCGATTCCAGGGAACTTCAGATGATCAGTACGCCTTCATATTTGGAATGCTCAACCCACCAACTAGTTCGTGAAGGTAAAGGCTCACTGGATGGAGGAGCAAAGATTATGTTGATAATCATGGTTCTAGTCTTTTCGGTCTCTGGAACAACTTCAACTACGGTATCAACATCGACAATAATCTCTAGAGGAACACCATACATGATCTCAGCATTAACAAGGATCTCTGGATTGTAATCACTCGTGATCTTAGCATCAACAACGGTCTCACGAGCAACATCCTCATTACCGGGCTTCATCAACTAACCATTCTCTGAAGTGTTACGCATGAAGCAGACTTCTCCAAGAACTAATGCTTCATATCAAGATGTGAATACATGATAACATGTTCACATGAAAGTCTTTCCGAAACTTGCACAACTGGCGGGCACAATCCCAAGCCTTCTACAAGATGTTCTCATCGTCTCTACAAATGGGATACAACATACTTCAGCCCATGGGTTTACAAAAACGTACCAATGGGTGAGGAATGGGACAATACTTCCTTAACAAAATATGTTCTTCTATGTCTCTTCTACAACATACCAAAAGGGCGCATCAATCGGACATACGAACTGAAAGATATGGCCTTTACTGTCAGGTCTATGAAATCTGAAAAATTTGTACGGGATTACAAATTACAAATGTGCACGCTTCGTTGGCTGATCTCTGCTACTCCAAATTGAGTGATTCTTGTCTCATGTGATAACTCATTCTCTTAGCTTCAAAAGTTGGGGTCAAGCACTGAATTCCGACATCCTATGAGGTTTCTACAGCTTTTAGAGTATACAACATGCAAACAACAATTCTTAGACGGGATTCATAACTTCCACAGACGATCGATGTCCACCACGTCTTCCCACTAAGTCCTTCATCAAGGTATCTCCAACTTTGACCATCTAGGTCTTTACATCAATTTCTCTATCTGGATCCTCTATCTAGGACTTTCCAGAAGAAAGGAAAACGAAAATGGGAAATTTCTCTACTTGGTTCTCTACTGGTGACTGACGGTCCACTGATCATGGCGATTAGTTTCACAGTCCAAGATCCATGGCACCAGACTCTCATGTGCTAATTTTTCATCATAAAAGTAATTCTACAACCAAGACATACACCAATGGTCATTACATCACCTCCTCTCTTGAGAGCAATCACAGTTATGGTCCCATGACCAGGGTTTCAGAAGAGATGTTTCTACGACTGACAGAAACAAGATGGCAGTGCAAGCACCATGCTCATATATCAATCAAGGGTCCTGATCTCAAATGAATCAATAACATTAAATCCTTCACCAACCGTTCAAGACACAAGCGAATGGTCTAAAAACACAACATGAGTGTTTCACAACAAGCTCGTCTGAGATGATTTTACACTGCCATGTACAAACCGATGAGCTGGGAGCAATTGGTGAAGCATTTGGGGATGGGTCATATACCATTCTCTTCGTATGGATGTCCTCTACAACATATCCAAAATTAGAAGCAATTGAAGAAACGAGCAATGAGATGTAGCCGAAACATTGGACAACATACAAAAAGGTTCTGAAAGTCTCCTGGAAGTTTACTGTTTCGCCTTTTTAAGGCCCTAAACATGCTCTTAAATCAAAAAGCTTCTATGTTAAATCTTGGAAATTTTCTGGGCTTGAAGATACATATGCAGATCGCGAAAATCCGACTTCGAACGAAGATTCTACGGTGTTTTTGCTAAAAGGCTGAAGTCTGAAATTTTCTGGTGACGTATTTCAGCAAAATTACTCGTATACTCACATGGATTCTCATTCATTCATTCACAAATCAGCACTTTCATGATTCTATGAAGAGATTACAGGAGATATACTTACTAGGGGAGTCTCTAAATCATTTGAAGGTTCGGCAATGCTGGAATCTCCATTGGCAACGCTGCTATCTCCATTCGGTTCGGGATTTCGAGAATTCTCCATATTCCCATATCCCAAAGAAGAGCACGTTTCATCAACGTGCTGCTTATCTACACGATTTCTTCCTGGATTTATCAACAACAATTATTATCATTTCATTCAAGGAGATACCACGATCACTGCATGAAAAAGATACTTACATCGACTTCTTCATCAGTGCTGGATTCATGAACAAGTTGAAGACCGTCAAAAGTATGAAAAGAAATAACAAACCTTGGTCTCGTTATCCCAATTGCACGGGAAAAGTCATGACACAAGAAGCGCTAACAACTCACCGAAGAAACGACTGGGGACTACACATTTGCTAACATCATGTAGTCCTTACTTCTGGGTTCTCCGCTCCCGTAGACTTTCTTCCATTTCCGTGAAGTCTACATTGATTTGGGATCTCACTACACGATCATCCTATGGTAAAGCTAATGAAATAACCAGGAGTACAACTCAGTATGAAGGATCTCTCACCATCACTCAGAGGTCCCACAAGTATCATTTCTTAAGGTTTCCTCTGTAGAGATGCTATCTCTGGAAACACCATCTTTAGAAGTGTCATCATGGGAGTCAGTCATTCTTGCAAAGTGGCTACTTCAGCACGTCGTTCATACAGAGCGCAGGATTCAACAAAACGATGAATCATGGAATAAAGGAGCTCACAACAGCGTCTACAAAAATGGTAACCATCCAACTCTTACCTATTTACAATTTCACTAACTGTAGTGATTACAATTTCGAGAATTTGTTCGCTCCTTTAAACCTGCAAAGACGAACAAAATTCATTATTCAAAACCATAACGTGATTGTCATAAAGCTGTGAACAATTCACGAAACTTCCATCATGTGAATAATTCACATAATTTTCACTCTGTGAGCCACTCCCACTAGGTGAACATTTCTGGGTTTTTGTCCACTGACAAATCACATAATCCAAACAATCAACATTTTATCAAAAATTGTTTACCTCTAACAATTGCTGAAAATCTTACATAAATTTTACTGTGTGAACATTCACTAATATTTCGAAAAATTAGACAGACGTCCATTCTACAATTGTGAAAACTCACATGCAGACATTATTTCACCATATGTGATTGTTTACTTTCAACAGTTGTTCAAATCAAAATATTGATTTTATATTTTTAACGTGAAACTCACGTAAATTTGAAAATGTATATTTTGCTCCCTCGTGTGAGCATCCATCTTTGAAACGAAAGTTTATTCCATTTTGCGAAATCTCACATATTTAAAATAAAAAATTTGGTTTTCGTGAAAGCTCATAGACAAATTTTTATCATTGGACTCAGGTCTATTTTGTTTATTTCTTAAACTAACGAAGAACGAACGTCTGTTAATAAAACAAGGATTTCCATTTTTGGGTTCGGCCCGTAAAACTTTAAACTGACCAAAATTGGACTTTCAACCGACTAAATCAGCAGTGCCTCATCTCTCCGTGCTCACGGGATGACACACTATCATACTATCAGGGTCCTCACCCGAACATTTGCTCGTACATGACATCATTGGAGCAAATCGAGGATTCTGAAACTACCTTTGTAGACCGAGTTCAACCACTGATCTCGTCGATTGAAAATCACCATTTAATACATTACTGCGGAACATGACTGTTCCTCACTAAGCAGGGGACTTAATGTAGATAGTGGATTTTCAACAAAGGGAAAAACCGTAAAATCATGAGGCATGTTTTGACACGGCTTTCAGGCATGCAACAATTCATATTTTACGAAGCCATGATGAATATGTTTTCGAAAAGCCTCCACTAGCTGAGCGTTCGATCCCTAGCATTTCGTCGTGCCCTCTATGCAGAATAACGTATTTGGGCGGTTCTCCGTAGATTGAGAACTTAACGCCTTCAGGACGTCGATGATACTCACTGTTCCCTGACTGCAGGAGAGAGACCCACCTCCACATAGAAGAATAGTTGGGCGGAAGACGCCTTCAGGACGTCGGTGACACTCATCGTTCCCTGATTATGTGGAGAGAGTGCATAGATTCAGGAGGTTCTCCGTAGATTGAGAACACTAACGCCTTCAGGTCGTAAACAACGTCGTGACTCCCTGACTGTGCACCATTCATAATGGATGTGACACTTTAACTGGCTAATATCTTTTCTGAAATAGATTACTTCTGCCGTGACATTCACTACTGAATTCCCAGAATAATCTATCATTGCTCCTATTCCATGGTCGAATCCAAGGCCTGATCCCATGGAATGGCAATAACATTTCTCCTATTCCATGGTCGAATCCACGGCCTGATCCCGTGGAATGGCAATAACAATTGCTCCGATTCTATGATCGAATCCACAGCTTGATCTCATAGAATGGCAATAAAACACAACTGTGTTATCTCATTACTCCGATTTCATGATCGAATCCACTGATCTCATGAAATGGTAATGGATAATTTTAATTACTCTGATTCTATGGTCGAATCCACGATCCCATAGGGTGGTAATGCTCATTTTATTATTCTGAATTCGTAGTCGAATCCATAGCTGATTCTATGAATTAATAATGAACAATTATTCATTTTTTATTACTCAGTTTCATGAACTATTCTCCACTGAATTTCATAAATTAGTAATAAATACTCAACAATCGGGCATCTGGACCATCACTGAGTAAGCCCCACAAAAATGGTGCGAGTGTACTCGACAATGATGCACGACTGAGCACCCGGATGCACGAACGAGCGTCCAAAAACATGAACTAATGAGGAATTCTACACAAAAATAGGAGAGAGAAAATAATAATAAAATAATGGAGAAGCGCCCATGGCCAGGCCCACCGGCCGGCCGGCCGTGCCCTAGCCGTGGCCGGTCCCATGCTTCCTCCATTATTTTTCCTTATTTTATTTTCATAAACTCATGAAGGTTTCTCCAACTTAGCAAAATTCCTTATTTTGTGCAAAACTTGTAAATTCTCCATGACATGGTGGATTCACCAAATAATATTATAAAATAAGGAAAGGTGTGCGGGACCGGAAAACGTAGCCGTCCGGCCATGCCCATGGCCGGTCCCACACCTCACAATCCTTAGCTTTTTATAATTATTATTCCCAATCTCACGAAACTCCTCTGTTTCAACAAAAACTCATGGATTCTCCATATCTTCAAGGATTCTCCATAACTTCAAAGATTCACGAAAAAATAATATTATAAAATAAGGAATGGTGTGCGGGATCGGGCAACATGGATGGCTGGCCATGCTCTAGCTATGGTCGGTCCCACACCTTGCAATCCCTAATCTTTCATAATTATTATTTTTCTCAACTCGTGAAACTCCCGGATTTGAGCAAATTTCATGATTTCTTCATATTTTCTCAAAAATTGCTCAAATCACGAAAAACCAAAAGCCAACATGGTCACACGACTGGATAGCCTCCCACGGCAATTTTAAATATTAAAACACTTTTATTTTAATATTTTCAAAATATTGATGAATTGAGCATACAAGCTCATTCCACCAAAAAATCGAGAATTCTCAGTCAAGATGAAACTCTTCTGAAAACTCACAATATTGCTCAAACGCGCATCAGAAAATATTGAAACTATCGGTATGGAGACACGGGCATCATGGCAACATGTACATGCCTCCATGACCGACCAGGTCGTTCCTAGGGATTGCACGAAGCCTGTCCCACACGTTTTCGCAATTCTGACCTAATTTGCTCAATTACTCATACTGGCCCGAACTCTCTCCAACCAACTGGGGATTCTCCAAATGACCAACAACTGGTCCCGTGACCACCAAGAGCCGGTCCCATGCCCCTTGGTCGATCCCATCTCTCATACTTAGGTTTCACCACCATTTAATCATCATTCTTCCCCCAACTCTTAAACTGAGAACCCTGGTGCGTGCTCACTCGAGCACTGGGAATCACATGGGCGTTCATCATCCCATGTGGTCGGTCCCTCTTCATTCATGACTAATTTTCAATAATTCGCCAATTGATGGAGGATTGATCGAACATTAGGGTTTCGAATAAACTCTCTGTGAAACCATCATTCTGAGAAATTTCAAACACTAATAAATTTATGTTGATCCACCAATCAGCATAAAAATTAATTATACAATATTTAGTAATCTACCAATATTTTAATATTTTATTAGGTCACGTCACCAGTAAATAATTCGCCGAATCGAGCAATACTTGCTCAATTGCTCGAGTATTGATCAATATTCAGAAACTCATCAGTAATTTGTCGAATTGAGAAATACTTGCTCAGTTGCACGACAAACTATCAAAAATCACTAATTTGGTGAATTGAGCAATGCTTGCTCAGTTGCTCATCAAATCCTCAATATTCAGTAATTCACAGAATTGAGCAATACTTGCTCAGTCACTCGTCAGTAATTCATCAGTGAATCAACAATACTGACATCCATTTAGAGAACTACATGTTCAACCCGTGAATCGCTGAGCATTCATCATTCATGCTCGATTCAACGAAACTCAGACTCATTATCAACAATTGACTAATCAAAACACGTCTGCCCTGCAGACTCTACGACTTGTGAGACATCAATCACGTCACAAATAGGGGGATATCACGTAGGGTTTTGGTCTGGCGGTCTACGGCACGTGGATTCATACACAACGAGAAATGTGCGTAAGTCGTGTAAGCGGTTGAAGGAGTTAGAAAAGTAGCGGGTGCACGATCAGAAGTCTCCATATGACATGGAACTGACTTTACCACGATCTCCCACTTTCCCACTCTTTCACTCAAGAAACCGTCACACTTACAAGGATCAAGGTGTTCACGACTCTGACAATATAAATAAGTCTCTGAAACCATGATTGAAGAGACAGACTCTCGTCTACGTAGAATTTCTCGAGCTATCACTCTCACGAATTCATCAATCCATCAGAACTTGTTAGAACTTATCAGTTCACCATTATTGCAGAAACCTTCAACACACCCAAAATCCTCGATTATCACTGATCCCACACAATTCTCAGCTTCCCTCCTACAGATAAACCTATCTCCCTCTTTGCGACCGAATTGACTCTGGAACGGCCATTGTCTTGGTTTAGGCCGGAGTCATACAGATTTATTTCCCGAATCTAAGCACCCCCTTTGCAGCGGTGCATCTGTGTGAGGATTAACATTATTCCCGGATGAGGAGTCTCGACAGCACGCTCGACTCTCCACTTTCCCGAAAACCGGCGACCCGTTTTTCCCCATCCACAGACATACCCGTATGTGTGACTGTGGCTTCCTTCAAAACCCATCATCAATATGGGATGATGAACAATCTTGCTTTGCGGAACTTTGGCCTCCTTGAGAGTCTTCATAGTGATGAGATTTGTAGAAGCACCTGTATCGATGAGAACTCTCCTGAATACGGAATCCTTAATAGAAGCAGTTACGAACAGGGCTCGGTTATGTCCTTCCTCTGCCATTCGGTCTTCCTCAGTGAATGTGATATTATTGATCGAAGGTTCAGATACTATGGACACTTGTTCAACCACCAGAGATGATGGAACTATTCGCGCGTCAGATGATATTTTATTGAGTGCAGCAAACGTGTTCGTACGCTGACCTCTGGAGAAATGCAGGAGTTCACATAGATTCTCAATTAAATGTGTGACCTCCTGTTCCACCGGATTTTCATAAGTGGTGAAGCTGTTGGCTCGAGGATGATCATCGGTTGAGGGATTAGCCATCAACATCGGAATTTCTTGAGCAGGGGCGCCGCTCAAATCTTGATGTCAGTCTGACGAGGAAATTCAATATGTTGTTCAGGGTCTCTTTCATCAGGTCCATGTTCCTTGTATGAATCTCCTGTAATCGTGCCAACTCGATCAAGGTCGGGATTTCCGCATCGACTATTCCATTAGATAGAGTGTTGGAAGGAGGAACATTTTCATTCGAAAGATTCTGACTGGAATTCGAAGTATTTGAGTTAGACCTAAGACCAACCATCTTGTGAAGATTTGAGATTGCGACCGAGAGATTAATCTCCCACTGTGGTCGCCAATCTGTAGATGGGGGAAAACGATTTGCTGGTTATTAGGGAAATGAAGAGACGAGACTCCTCAACCGAGCAAACTTCTTAACCTCACACAGATGCACTGCAAAGGGAGTGCTTAGATTCGAGATATAAATCTGTAGGACTCCGACCTAAACCAAGTCAATGACCGTTCCAGAGTCAAATCGATCACAAAGAGGGAGATAGGTTGATCTGTAGGGGTAAGCTGAGAATTGTGTGGGATCAATGATGATCAAGGATTGTGAGTGTGTTGAAGGTTTCTGTGATAGACACAATTTTGTGTCTTATTTGTCTCGGTTCTATATATTGATAGTGCTCATTTTTGTACTTATTATGGTGTTTTATGTGTGTGTAGGTATTTTTGGCTAATAAACATTTTTGGAAAAATCGGCTCCGCGGGGCACCCCCGGATGACAATTGTTAAACGGACCCCAGAATTGGCCAAGGAGCACCCAGGCTATGTATAGCCCAAATTTATCCTCATCACCCACATTTGTCCACAACACCCAAGTAACCTACTATCGGCACCCCTACTCTGGATAGGGGGCAACCAGCTTCTTCCCCAAAATTCAAATTCATTTTGGCGGGAATATTTGGCAGAAGTGAACAGATTTAGGGTTTGAGATTCAAGTGAGTTTTAGAGAGATTCAAGCGCTGATTTTCTTGGGGCTGGACTTCCTAGAGCGTAACAGGCTTGGAATGTTCATTTTGATCGATCGAATTTGGCTAGATAAGACGGAAAAAGGAAACAGAGGTGTGGAGTTTCACGGGTATCCTGATTCGGTAGTTGGAAGAGATTTGGTCGGATATTTCTCGCGTTATGGATTAGTATAACCCTGTTTCGTCTAAACATGGAATGTATGGCGGCCAGATTCGAGAAAGAAGGAGTTTCCATCGTGTTAGACCAAAACAGAGTCATGCAGAAATATTATCGGTATTTTAGAGTCCATGAAGATTTAGGAAAGAATTTAACGCCCAGGATTGAGTTAACAGGATCCTGCTGGAATATTGTAGAGGTGGGATTCACCCAGTTGACGCGTACAGAAGAGAAGAAATGAAAAAATCTGTGACTTGCCATGAAAGAAGAATGAAGATAAACTCGAGTTGTTTAGGGTTTACTTGGGGGCTGTTGGCTATATATATGTTGGTTGGAAGTCAGAGAGGGTGACGTACACTTTGGGGAAAGCTTGGGGTGAAGGAAGAAGCCACAGAACCGGAGTAGAGAAGTGCAGGAGAATTGCAGAAAGCACAGTCGAGGAAGAAAAAGACATAACTGTCACCTTTTCTTTCAAAACTGTAACTATTTTCCAACAATTACTTCTGTTACGCTTTTCTCTGTAACAATATTCTCTGTAATAGTGAGTTGTAACAATTATATCAGTGACAAACCCGCTGCTTTATTAGTTCTCTCTTGTTTTTCACCCTTTTGAGCTATGAACACCTATTTTGAGCATGTGAATAATATGAGGAGCTAAACCCCTTAGACGAGGCGACGGAGGAAGCCATTGTTCCATGAAAAGTGGTATATTTCTATTTTAATTAATTCTTGCAATTTCTTTTATGATTATTTGCATGGAACTAATATTGAAAAATTGATTTTTATTGAATGGTTGTGATCCGTTTTGATGGAGCATGCTTAGTTTAAGACTTTTGATGTTTCATGCTTGATGTATACAATTGTTACTTCAAAAATCTACTAGAGGCAATATATTAGAATCACTTTAAACGCAAAGAATTGCATGAATATTGATTAGATTAAGTCACTTAATTGGTCAATGGTGGAATCCTGAGTCTCGATGCTTTTTATAATCTTGATAACAACTTCATCTTGAGTTTTTATTTTAATTTAAGTCTAAAACAAATCTTCACAAGTCTGAGTGAACGACAACTTTACTACCACTTTTTACAACAACATAAAAACCACATCAATTTTTGGCGCCGTTGTCGGGGATTTGTGTTTAGGTTAGGGTTTTAGATTTATTTTAGGTTTTGTTTTTGTTTTTAGTTTTATTATTTTTGTTCTTTTTTACGTTTTTAGGTATTTATCTTTTTTCTACAAGTTTTGGATCATAAAGAAAATTGAGCCAAGGAGTTTGGTGATTTCGTAAAGACTGGATCTTAAAGCATAAAGACTTGGAGCGAAAGATTAAAGTGAAAAGAACAGAAGAGAAGACAGTTTCTTTTAGTTATTTTATTTCTTAGGGTTTTGTTTATTTTTCCATATTAAAAAAAAAAACTGTATTAGGTTTTATTATTTTTGTAATTTTTCTTTTCTTTTTGGACACTTTGGACTTTAAACTTTGGGACATTATTTTTAAACCCTACGGAAGGGTAGTTTAAATATAAACTGTGTGCAGAGAAGGACGGCGATTACGATATCGCCTCGGCCCCTCGGGTTTGTACATGACATAGGAGTTGTGGCCCGAGTCGACTTCAGCGGTTCTTCGCCCGTCTGGTACGGGAGGTAAGTTTTTCGAAACACCCGCGAATCCCCTGTCAGCGGGTTTACTGTATTCCTTCGTTTGCATATATGCTGAGGACTTGAAAACGACTGCTTTAATTTCCTAGTAAAGGGAAAGGACTAGCCATACAAGATAAGGGTTCGGATTTCATCACCGTTCTATTCTTTCCCGCCTTAGGAAAACGAAACCAAACGCGAACCTAAACCCAAAATTTTGACTAGAACGAGACCTATAGGGTAACGAGCTTAATAGGAAAGTCGTTTGAAAAATATTGGTTACTCTTTTGAGCATACTTCGAAGTTCATGATGGTTTCTATGAGTTGAATGCGTGACTGCGCCGCCTTATAATACCGGTGAGGCCTTTGGGTATCAAAGCTCCACCAAGCTTCCCTCGCCTCTATTCAACTTACTTTGACTCAGATTGATTCCGGAGGGGTTTACTCAGATTGTAACGAGTTCCTTTTCGAAAGAATAGAAGTTGGTCTAGAAACAATCTAAGTGGAGCCATCATGCTTTTTGTTTGCTAGAAATTAATAGGTTTGATTTGGTTGAGTCAGCCTTGTTTTGTGATTGCATAGAATTCCCTACCTTATTCTTTTGCATGCCTGAACATAAAAGAGACGCCCTAGGTAGATTTGTTAAAGAGAAACCTAGTAGTTCTAAGCATCTCGATTACCTCAATTTAGAAATCCCGATTCTTAAAGATTCTGTTTTTGAACGTCCGTTTGAGGAGAAAATCCCTGATATTCCAATAGTGCCAGAAATGGCAACTTTGAAAGCTTTGTTAAACCCTACTAGGACTACTCGTCCCTCGTGTATCAGGTTATCTGAAACTGAAGCAAATTATGAAATTAAGCCTGGAACCTTATAGTTGCTCCCAATATTTTTAGGGAAAGAAAATGAAAACCCATATTTCCATGTTAGGGACTTTGAGGAAATTTGTAGTACCCTAAAAATTAGAAACCTTGATGATGATGCTTTGAAACTCAGGTTATTCCCCTTTTCCTTGAAAGATAAAGCCAAATCGTGGCTATATAGTTTGGCTTCCGGATCAATTGAAACATATGAACAACTTACATCTGCCTTTTTGAACAAGTTTTTCCCTAGGCACAAAACATCGTTTATTAGGACGCAAATCTGCACATTTTCGCAACATGAGGGAGAATCCTTGTATAGGTATTTGGAAAGGTTCAATGATCTATTAGCCTAATGTCCTCATCATGGTTTAGAAAAGGTTAGGTTAGTTCAGATCCTTTATGAGGGTTTAGATTATCCCACTACAACCACAGTAGAATCTATGTATACAGGTGGGTTTGAAAACCAAACAATTGATGATGCGATGACATATTTGCATGAAATCGCCGAAAAGACCCAACAATGGGAAAGTAATAGGGGACCCCAGAAAATAATTCTTCTAGGCATAGGAAACATTAATAGGGTAGAAGGAAACTTTGAATCAGATGCCAAAATTGCTTCTATAGCGAAAAGGTTAGAAGCTTTAGAAGTGGGTTACACTAGTGGTAGATTAGAGCCTTTTTGGGAAGGCCAGAATAATGAAGAGCAAGCCAATGCTCTCTATAATAACACTAGATTCGATAACCGTCATAAGCTTTGTAGTTGCAGGAAATCCTACACTACACCCCTCATATGATTTCATTGTTGATCAGCTCATTTTTAGGTTTATGTTCTTAATTTTATTGATTAAACTTTGAATGTTCTTACAAGAAAGATAAAGAAGTCAAGAATGATCTCTACTCTGAACTTTCTCTCTCCTATTTACTTGTTTCTTACTCAAAAAGAGCTCCCCCTCTCTTTACAACTCGAATGACTATTTATAAGGAAATACATAGTGGATGACAGTTAATCTGTCCTTTATTTTCGGATATGGTTTGCGGCATTCTCGCAACCTTACAAATGTTAATTTCGCAAGCTCTCTAATTTTCGCAGGACTATCATATCTTTCTCGTGTTATTAGCTGACGTCATTTATTTTATCATTTCTGGAGTTGTTTTGCGACGCTTAAGTGTTGTGTCATTGATAATTTCGCTGAAACATTATTATTGCGAGATTCTGATCCTACATCTTGCCTCTTCTCATATCTTTTCTGCGAAATAGAGAATGATGTGAGAAATGCCGCAACTGCTTATCTTTTCATATTCTGCATTTATCACACGTATTCTTTCTTCCATTTATTTCTCGACACGTCTTTTGTAACCGTTACTTTTTAACCGCTTATATCTTCCTGTATTAACCGTGTTTATTTTTTCGAGGAAAAATTCCCTCTATATATATTCCTTTTCGTTCCCTTCTTCTTTCCTTTTATTCTCTCTGCAACTTCATCGTTCTTCTGCAAATTCCATTATTGCAACTTTTCTTCTTTCTTCTTCAACCTTTTTAAGTTCTTCTTCATCTTCATACTAGATCTTCATAGTTCATAATTTTCTTCGAGACAATCTCTCTGCTATTATTTTTCATGGATTCATCAAGGTTAGTCTTCTTTTTTCTTCTTTATGAGTTTTGCTGAAATTAACATATCTGAAATTGATCTTGCTTATTGCCTTATTTGATGTTGTTTATGTCGTTGATACGATTCCCATACTCTTGTTATTTCATCAAAAGCAGCTCCAACACTAGATTTACAGTTCAGAACCCTAACATTCCCAAATCACAGCATAAGGTTGTCGCACATAAAAGAAAGTCTGCGAATGAGAAGGTAGTAAGAAACACTATTTCTTTTTCTAATAACAATATTGTTGCCTCTGTTTCTTATCTGGATTGTAATTCGCAGGGTGATAAAGATCTTAATAAACCTCTCAAGAAATCTCGCCACCTTAAAGTTGTTCCAACTTCTGTTCCCTTCCACCTACTCATTTCTTCAAAATCTCCTGCGACATCTTCGCAAGATAAACCTTTATCTCCAAATCGCGAAAATGCTGCCTCTGACTTCATTTCTTCCAAATCTCCTACGACATCTTCGAAAAATAAATCTTTATCTCCAATTCGCGAAAATGCTGCCTCTGATTTCATTTCTTCAGTTGACCTTTCTATGATTGAAATTCCCCTTGTGGATCCTTCTGCGAATGAAACCTCTTCTCTTCCCATTGAGAATGTTTCTCAACCTTCTGTCTCTACCAGTTCTCTACCCAAATCTCTTCCTCTGTCGAAAGAGACCGTGGAAGGGATAGATATTGCTTTCAAAATTTTATCTGAAATTCTGGATGACGGCAAGAAGTCTTCTACTTATCCCATCAAGTCTAATGATTGCGAGATTCTGAGCAAGCATTTGGGTTCTGGCAGAGCTGCTTCGCAGATAGCTTTAGAAAAAGAATGTAATGCTCTTCGTCTTGAAAATCCGAAACTTCAGAATGTTTTGCTGGATCACGACAATCTTCGCAAGAAGAATGATGAATTAAGAGGTATGATTTCCTTATCTATGTCTTTAATTTGCCTTTTCGATGGTTTTATCCTTCCCATGTTTTAATTATCCTTTAAATCCCTTTTTCGCATGTTAAGCATTAAATCAGAAACGAATAATGGAGAGATATCAATTTGAATCTGAAGAAGCCCGTGTTGATAAAGAAATCTTGATGGATCAATATAACCAATTAGATAACCTCTATTCATATTCTCTTGATCAGAAAAATAATCTTACCAATGAAAATACCCAATTAGTTCAAAGACAAGATCTATTAAGTAATGAAGTATCTCGTCTTTCTTATTCTTTAACTAAAGCTAATTTAGGGATGGAAACATTATCAGATGAGAATAAAACCTTATCTCAAGAGAAGCGAACTTATTTACACAAGATGGCGATATCTTCGCAACAACTTAGTATTCTCCAAAAAGTATGTGTTGACCAAGAGCAATCTCTTCGCTCTTTGAGAAATGAACTTAAAGAAGTAACAGAATCATCTATCGCTGAAAGAGATACACTCATTCGAGGTAGAATAGCTTGAAGTGTGAAGGCAAACCAGCTTAAAGAACAATATTCCAAATTAGAAGAATCGTATTCTTCTCTTGCGAAGAAGAATGCCTTTCTTATTTCTAAAGAGAAAAATCTTCAGTCTCGACTTAAAGGTTTAGTTGGAGATAAATTTGATGACGCAATGGACCATTGGGAGTTCGCAAAAGGAAGTTAGTCATAATAGTTTGACTGCCTTAATTATCTTTTCTTTGTCATATCTCTCTGAATTCCTTATCTTAATAAAATTTTGTATTCTATTTTTCGCAGAATCTGAGAAGAATCTTCATTCTTCTATTTCTGATCTGGAGGCTAAATATGCTAAAATTCGCAAAGAGAATGCATTGCTCGTCTCTACCCTTACTGGTTCTCGCGACCGAGCAGAAAGAAGACTTGATTATCTTGCTTATTTTAAGGATATTCAAGATAGGAATCATCAAAGAGCACTTCTTCGCTAAGTTCATCTCCGGGCTGAAGTACTCGTAAATGACATTTTATTGTCCAACTCTCTTCCTTATACATCAATTGATCCTTTAGAAGTAGATGATGATGAAGTTCCTCGTCCTGCTGATAGTGATTATGATTACGAAAGCGGTGCAGAGGATAATTTCTTGGAAGATGAAGAAGAGATTCCTTCTAAAGAAGTATCTACTGGTGTTAATCAGAATGAGAAAGAAATTTCTCCTGAAGAAGTAATTGTTGGCGATAATCAAGATGTTAGTCATGGCGAAGATCAAAACCGAAATGAAGGAGAAGCTTGCGAGAATATTGGTGAAGAATTTTTGTCACCTGTTCTGACATTAATATTGAAGCTTGAGCTTCTTATCTAGTTTTGTCTTCTTGAATTGTCTTATTTCTATCACTTTTGCGAATTACACTTTTCTACCAACTTTGGAATCAACTTTTCTTTTAATATTTTGTTGATGAGAAAGATAATGCTTCTTGTGCATTGATTCTCATACTTGCCTCTCATTATCTTTCTTGCAAAAAATAATCTGTTGCGAATACTTATAATTAATTTGTTTTATCATATGGTCTTATTTTGCCTTCCTAATTAAAGGTCTTATTATGCCACCTTTTGTCATTGCGACAAAATCGCAGGACGTCCTTGCACTTTCATGCAAAAACCCATTGATCTTGCCTTAACTTTTTCTTTTGTATTATGGCCTCTTCAGGAATGTTGCGAAAATATGACAGGCCTAAATATTCTTGCGAAAATAAATCCCCATGACATTGTCGTCTTGCGACGAAATCGCAGGACGTCTTCGCACTTTCATGCGAAAACCCATTGATCTCGTCTTATCTTTTTCGTTTGTATTATTGCCTCTTCAGGATTGTTGCACAAATATGACAAGTCTTAATATCCTTGCGAATAAAAAGCCTCATGACATTTGCGTCTTAAGACACTTATCAGCTCCCTAATGGAGGGTGTCGCCCTTATCTCCCCCCTGGTTTCCCCTTCAAGGAGGCGTACTTCTACCATACAAGGTTAGCTCCTCCCATCCAGTATTAACAACAACCAGTTGTTTTCGCAGCCTCTTATCCCTTTTACCTATAGGGCTTATGGTTACGAGACTGCACCCTAAGTGGGGTTTTCTTCAGGTCGAGTGCAGTATGAGCCAAGACTTGTCAAGAATGGCAAGGACGCTTCAAACGCCCCCGACACTCTTGACTCAACCGTGTACCTCGGCGCCTTGATCAGATTCTGCACTCCTTGGGAGAGTCCTTATTACCTTAGTCTCCCAACCTAAGTCATATGCTTAAGCTGAGAATCCAAGGTGCCTCTCCCGAATGGGCTTTATTAACCCCAAATCTCCATGACTCAGGTTCCGGTGGCGGTATGGCCTTTCCCTGAGCCATGCAACAGGTACCCCCTAATATGACGTACTTTAGGTCTGACATTTCCCTCTTGCGAAATTGTATTCGCGAACTAGGGTGTACGCCATAAAGGTTCGCCCTTTTCTTTTATGTCATTGTTCTGTGATTATATCTGCGACAATTTCGCAATCATGATCTTCTTTTGATATGAGTAATTCTGCAATTATTCTTTCAGAATTCATAACTTCTCAAAGCTTCTTACTGATAATATCTTTTTAAATACAACCTATTCCATGGTCTGTCTAATCTATGACCAACATCTCTTCCTTCTGGATCCATTAATCTATAAGCTCCTGTTCCAACTATCTCCTTAATGATGTAAGGTCCATCCCATTTTTCGCTAATTTTCCACCATTTTCTCGCTGATATATTGGTGTTTCTCGCAGAACTAAATCTCCTGGTTGAAATTCGCGTACTTTGACACGTTTATTATATTCTCGAGCTAATCTTCGCTGATAATTCTCCATATGTTGTAAAGCTTTTTCTCTTCTTTCTTCTAATTCATCAAGTTTGTTTAGAATTAAGCCCGCACTAAGATTTTTCTCCCAAGCTTCTCTTTTTGTTGTCGGAATAACAACTTCTGTTGGTAACACCGCTTCAACTCCGTATGTTAAACAATAAGGTGACATTCCAGTAGCTTCTCTTCTAGTTGTATTATAAGCCCATACTGCATTATGTACTTGTTCGCACCATGATCTGTGATGTCCTTCCAATTTCTTCTTTAATATATCTGCAATTTTTTTATTTGTTGCTTCTACTTGCCCATTAGCTTGTGGATACAAAGGAGTGGACTTTCCACATTTTATCTTGAATGCATTAAGTAACATTTCTATATTCTTCCCTTCAAATTGTTTCCCATTATCAGATACCAACTGTGCAGGAATTCCAAATCTGCAAATGATATTTTCGAATATGAATGTAAAGATATCTTTGTCGCGAATATGTTGTACTGCCTTCACTTCTGTCCATTTTGTGAAATAATCTGTTGCGACTATTAAGTATCTTCTTTGTCCAGTTTCTGGTAAAAATGGCCCCACAATGTCTAAGCCCCATTTTCCAAAGAGCCACACACTGGTTGGAGATGACAATGGTGCTCCTGGTGCATGTATTTTCTTTCCATGTCGCTGACAATCTTTACAACGCCTTGATATTTGTTTTGCATCTTCATGCATGTATGGCCAATAATAACCTTGCATTTTTGCTCTATGTGCCAAAGATCTTCCTCCACTATGATTGCCAGCATCTCCACTATGTAACATTTTCAGCACCTTTTCTCCTTCCTCTCGTGTCAAACATCTGAGTGATGGTCCACTAAAGGATTTTCGGTATAGCAACCCATCTCTTAATTCATAATTCGTTGCTCGGCTTTTTAACTTGTGTGTTTCCAATCTATTTCTTGGTGTTTCTCCTTTCGCCAAATATGCATGAAGTTCCATTCTCCAGTCTGCGACATTGTTATTTGTTCTTCTTTTTCATTATCTATATCATCACATCCACATCTTCCTCTTCTTTATTTATTGATGGTGACAGAAGTGTTTGTATTTTTATGCATCTCGCAGTTGGATCTGTCATCATGCTTGAGATGAAAGCAAAAGCGTCTGCGAGTCTATTATCCTTTCTTGAAATGTGCCTCCATTTTATCTTTGGGATTTTCGCTGATAATTCTTCAACCAGCTTCTGTATTCTTCAAGGATGGTTCATTTGTAGTATACCTTTTATTTGGCGAATAACTAGCTGCGAATCACTAGTGATCCTGGCATTTTCTAGTTTCATTTCTATTGCGAATTTTAAGCATGTATCACAGCTTCATATTCTGTTTCATTATTAGTGGATGCAAATTCCAATCTGAATGAAAAAGCCATCTTTATTCCTTCTGGCGAAATTAAAACAATTCCAACTCCATTTCCTTCTCCATTTGATGATCCATCTACCAATATTTCCCATCTATTTGGTTCTGTTAATAAATCTTTTGGATCTCCATGTTCTTCTTCTACATCCATCATTTCTTCTACTGCTTCATCTTCTTCTAAAGGAAATTCTGCCAAGAAATCCGCAACAACTTGTGATTTTGGTGAAGACAAAATTTCATATTTAATATCAAAGTGGCCTACTTGTGCATTCCATCTCTCCACCCTTCCTGATCTTTTAGAATTCTTCATCACTGATTCAATTGGTACTTTTGTTAATACCTTTATCTTGTGTGCTTGAAAGTATATGCGGAGCTTAAATGATGCATAAACTAATGCTAAGATTAACTTTTCAATCTTTGAGTAATTCTTCTCAGCGGTATTAAAAGTTTTGCTAATGTAATAAATGGGTTTCTCCACTCCTGCGTCTACTCGCAATAACACAACACTTAATGCATGCGACGTTGTCGCAAGGTAAATCAATAATTCTTCTCCTGGTTCTGCCTTTTGTAAAATAGTTGTATTCATAAGATGTTCTTTGATTCCTTGAAAAGCCTTTTCACATTCATCACTCCATTTAAATTTTGCACCCTTCTTGAGTATATCGAAAAAATATTTGCATTTGTCTGATGATCGCGAAATGAATCTCCCCAGCGAAGCTAGAAGCCCATTCAACTTCTGTACATCTTTTATTGTTGCTGGTGTTGGCATGTCACGAACTGCTTGCACTTTTTCTGGATCAACCTGTATTCCTTCCTTTGATACAATGTAGCCTAAAAATTTTCCCGATGCAACTCCAATAGTACACTTCTCAGGATTCAATTTAATGTTATACTGCCGCATTTGTTCAAAAATCTCCCTCAAGTCTTGTACATGGTCTTTAGCTTCTTTACTCTTTACTAACATGTCGTCCACGTATACTTCTAATGTTTTATGTATCCATTTTGCGAACACCTTCTCTACCATTCTTTGATATGTCGCTCCCGTTTCGCAAACCAAATGGCATTTTCGTGTAACAATATAAACCTCTAGGGGCAAAGAAAGCAGTATGTTCTTGATCTTCTTCAGCGAGGGATTTGGTTATACCCTTTGTACCCATCTAAAGATGATACCCTATCATTTCCCGCTGCGGATTCCACCATTTGAGGAATATCTGGTAACGGAAAACTATCTTTGGGGCAAGCTTTGTTAAATCAGTGAAATCTATGCAAATCCTGATTCCCTTGTTTTTCTTTGGGACAATGACCATATTCGCTATCCATTCTGGGTATTTAGCTTCTCTTATAATTCCTGCCTCAAGCATTTTCTGTAATTCTTCTTCTATTTGGGAATGGTAAGTTGTTGCAATTTTCTTATTCTCTGTTTAAATGGTCTCACATTTTGTTAATCTCCAATTTGTGGCAGCAATTGATGGATCTATTCCTGGTATCTCATCCATGTTTCCTGCGAAAATATCTTTATATTCTCGCAACAAGTTGACAGTTCTTTCTTCTTCTTCTATCCATTTTGGTTCCAATTCTCAACATTAGAGGCTCCTCTACAGTCCCAACATTTATTTCTTTTGTTGGTTCTGCGGCAGTGTAACTGGGTTTAGGTTCTCCCATTGGTGTTGGTTCTTTTATTGCTTTTATGGGTTCTTCCCCTTCTTCCGAAATTTCGCTGGGTATTCCTTTGCCTTCTTTTGCCCTTATCATATACTCTAAATTCTTCTTCCTTCTTTGCTTCCTTGCCAATTTTCTGCGAAATTGTTTCTTTTTTGCTTGTTCTTCATAATGTTTTACTTCAATTTGATGACATAATTTCGCATTGTCAACATCTCCTCTAATTTCACCTATTCCATTTGGAGTGGGGAATTTATACATTGATGCAACGTTGATACCACATTTTATCGCATGTATCCATGATCTTCCTAATAACATATTATATGGCGATTCCATATCCACCACGCACAATGTTACATGTGTTTCGATTTCTCCAAGTGGAATTCGTACCACTATTTCTCCTTTAGGTTTTGTTGTGGATTTTCCAAAGCCGTGAACAAAATATGTTGAACTGGACATTTCTTCATCTTTAAATCTTCCATTCCCGGAATGCATGATAAAATATTATATCAACTGAACTTCCTGTATCGATTAAAGTTCTGTTCAACATCCATTCTCCTGTGGATTTTATTGTTGTCCTTCTCTTTTCGTGTAATAGGCACTGTGATGACCAACGGAGATGTATGGTTCAAATTTTCTTTTGGTATTTCTTCCGCCATGAATGCAATTTTTTGCTTTTCCCAATCTTTCAAGGGTGATGTTTTTTCTACTACCGCCATAACTTTCTTTCCTTCAAAATTTCGTTTATGTATTCTTCCTTTGATGTTTTCATGGAATTCATTATCAAGCTTTTTGTTATCATATTACACTCCAATCTTTTGCCATTTTCATTAATTCTATTCATCTTTCTAACTGATTCACTGATTTATTTAATCACTTTCTTGATTTGAATATTCTCAATCAACAATCTTCAACTTTCGATCTTCAATTCCCTGTTTCTAGCGCCATTATGTAGTTGCAGGAAATCCTACACTACACCCCTCATATGATTTCATTGTTGATCAGCTCATTTTTAGGTTTACACTCTTAATTTATTGATTAATTTTTGAATGTTCTTACAAGAAAGATAAAGAAGTCAAGAATGATCTCTACTCTGACATTTCTCTCTCCTATTTACTTGTTTCTTACTCAAAAAGATCTCCCCCTTTTTTTACAACTCGAATGACTATTTATAAGGAAATACATAGTGGATGACAGCTAATCTGTCCTTTATTTTTGGATATGGTTTGCGACATTCTCGCAACCTTACAAATGTTAATTTCGAGCTCTCTAATTTTCGCAGGACTATCATATCTTTCTCGTGTTCTTAGCTGACGTCATTTATTTTATCATTTCTGGAGTTGTTTTGCGACGCTTAAGTGATGTGTCATTGATAATTTCGCTGAAACATTATTATTGCGAGATTCTGATCCTACAAGTTTGACCCATATTCAGAAACCTATAATCCTGGTTGGAGAAACCATCCGAACCTTTCGTGGTCTAAAGGCCAGAGTCAAGGTCAGTTTAGTAATTCTAATGCTCCCCCAGGTTTTGGTTAAGATAAGAACTCTTCAGGTCAGTTTCAGAACTCTTCAGAGAATAGAATAACGAGCTTAGAGGAATCTCTTAGTATATTAAGAAAGAGCCAGGATATGTTAGCACAGAGCCATGACATGTTAGTAAAGAGCCAAGTTAGTTTTCAACAGGAAACCAAGCAGAACTTTCAAACTAATGCTCAGACTCTTGCTAAGTTAGAACTTCAAGTCGGTCAAACAGCTAAGACCTTAAGTGAGAGAGATAACGGAAGGTTCCCTAGTCAGACTAATCCCAATCCTAGAGGAGTTCATGAAGTAGGTGCAAAACCATCGAATCAATTGAATGTTGTTAGAACCCTTAGGAGTGGCAGAGTAGTAGACAATCAGGTAACCATGCCCGATAGTGAACGTACTGTAGTTCACCCTTCAGGACCAACCATAGTTGAGGAGACTGATAAAGTTTCTGATGATGTCAATTCGGCTCCTGAGAGGCCCTATTTTATGCCTAGATCCCCATTTCCACAGCTATTAGTACCAACAAAGAGTGAATCCAACTTTAATGACATAATGGAGGTTTTTAGGAAAGTTACCATAAACCTTCCATTACTAGAAGCAATTAGGCAACTTCCATCTTATGCCAAGTTTCTTAAGGATATGTGTACGCGAAAGCGAAAGCTTAGTGTCCCTAAAAAATCCTTTTTAGCTAGTCATGTAAGTTCGATCATTCAGAACCCCACAACTCCTAAATATAAAGACCCAGGTGCGCCTACCATTGCTTGTACGATAGGAAAACACAGGGTACACAAAGCTTTACTTGACTTAGGATCCAGTGTGAACTTACTCCCATACCATGTGTACATAAAGCTAGGGCTCGGTGAATTGAAACCTACCAAGATAACATTGCAGTTAGCTGATAGGTTTGTCAAGATTCCTCGTGGTGTGATAGAAGATGTTCTTATTGAGGTCGACAAGTTTATTTATCCTGTGGATTTCGTGGTCTTAGATACCCAACCTGTCCCTGACCCAGAGAATCAGATACCTGTGATTTTAGGTCGCCCATTTTTAGCTACGTCTAATGCGATCATAAATTGTCGAAATGGTATTATGAATCTATCTTTTGGTAATATGACTATTGAGTTGAATATTTTTAATGTCAATAAGCTACATTCTGAGCTAGATGACACGTGCATTGAAGAGGTGAACATGATAAGAACCTTAATTCAGGAGTCATTACCAAACCTCATATCGGAAGATCCATTAGAGAGTTGTCTAGCCCACTTTAGCATGGATTTCGACGAAGATAGCAACATTGAACAAGTAAATGCTATGTTGGATTCTATTCCTATGTTAGATACTGACAAATGGAAAGCTAGGATCGAACCATTACTATCTTTTGAGTCTACCTTAATACCTTGTTTAGAAGAGCCTCCTAAGTTGGACCCTAAATATGCATTCTTAGGCCCATCTAAGACTTTGCCTGTGATTATAGCATCCGATCGGGATAGTAGGCCAGAAATCGTGCTTCAAGACAATAAGGAAACTCTAGGGTTGACCATACAGGATATGAAACATATAAGTCCTACAGCTAGTATACCTCAAAAGAATTTAGAGGATGAACCACCTCATTATAATTCAGAGAAAGCAATTGACCTTTTTCAGGAACCTGATGGTATAGAAATTAGGAATATTGTGACTAGTCTATTTAGAGACACCCAAAATTTTAAGTTTGGGGGTAGTGATCGTCAATTATCCCTAGTAGAAGTCCCTAACTTGGGACTCGAGCCTACTGCATATGAGGTATCACTTGAGTCTATTCAGACTCCTCAACCCGATCCTCCTGATACTGTCCAGGAGGAAATCCAGCTATTAAAGTCCCGTTTTTCGGATGAATCTGTTTTTCAAGACACTCATATGAAGCCCAATTGGGTGCCCCAAATAAATCCAGTTGTCTTGCAAGAAACTTTCAATGAGGTTGTGCTCCTTTTGTTATTTTTTCTGATCTTGTGCAGTTGTTTCATATTAGTGGCAGTTTTATTTGGTTTTGATGACCCACAGTTATTTCGACTACTGATATATGATTTGAAAGGTAACTAGCCATTTTATGAACCTTGATGTCTGGCTGAAGACTTTAAACTTAGCACTTCTTGGGAGGTAACCCAATCTCATGCAACACGGTAATATATTTCCTTAACTCTTTTGCTTCAATGGTAACAGTTTCTCCTTGTTCATGCTTTAAATTTCATCTTTAGAACATTGAGGAAAATGTTAGATTTAAGTTTGAGGGTATGGGATAAACTTTTTAGTTGCATTAATAAACTCCAGAGCCTAAAAATTATGCCTCTTAAGGATGGCACTAACCAATCTAAGTGGATGGAAGCATTTTGATTGTAGGAGTTGAGGAACCAATCTGATTAGATGGCAACATCTAAAGAGTCTATTCATAAAAGCAGAGAGCTCAGTTGTTAGAAATAACATGATAGTTTCACCATATCTCGTTGAGTCCCTTTCACTTCTATTTGATGTTGTTTTGTTTTTAAACTATGTTTCTCTAAGTGATTAGGTGGGGCTCACGATTCAAGTTGTTACCAATGCTAGGGTGAATTAAAGTGATTGAGATACCAAAAAAAAAAGGTTGATAAAAAAAGGTTGAAAAAAAAAAGGAAAGAAATTGAGACCAGACCATTTGACCAAAAGGAATAAATTCAATAAAGTCGACCACTGGTACCCTTGTATATGCCAGTTGTGTTGACCTAGAGTTAGGTTATCGACCACTGGTTCCCTTGTATATGCCAGTGTGTTGATATTAGTCAGACTAGTATCTCAATCCATTAGGATAGGTTCATTTTGGCAGAGGCCTTCAGACAGATATGGGAAACGCCGTTCACTTAGTAAACATCAAAACCATCTATGTTTTTCTCTATTTCCATCTTCTTGATCTATCCATGTGATTAGTTTTGACTCCGGATATTCATGTCCATAGTGCGACTATCTGAGTAGAGCTCTTTCACTTTATATGAATTTTAGTATGCTTGAGTGCAAACTCGTGTACATCAATTGGAATTTCGCATCAGGGTACTTCCTTCTATAGTCAATAAGTATGCCAACCAAGGAGATTCTTTAGTGCTTTCCAAGGTTCTGCGTAGATAGCTAGGGTATGGAGTATAAAGGTTTTGTGGGTATACCTCTGGTGAGCCCTCCCGAGACTATAACTCGACCACTAGGGCCACCTAGGGGTTTAAAGGCTTATTGCATACGCTAAATGCAATCGACGATGCCTGCGTCAGTGAGTTAGGATTTTATTTTTCTATTTTATCTTTGCTCGAGGACTAGCAAATAATAGGTTTGGGGGTATTTGATAGACACAATTTTGTGTCTTATTTGTCTCGGTTTTATATATTGATAGTGCTCATTTTTGTACTTATTATGGTGTTTTATGTGTGTGTAGGTATTTTTGGCCAATAAACATTTTTTGAAAAATCGGCTCGAAAAGTTGCGCGGGGCATCCTGGAAGGACAGTTGCTAAACGGACCCCAGAATTGGCTAAGGAGCACCCAGGCTATGTATAGCCCAAATTTATCCTCAGCACCCACATTTGTTCACAACACCCAAGTCACCTACTATCGGCACCCCCTACTCTGGATAGGGGGCAACCAGCTTCTTCCCCAAAATTCAAATTCATTTTGGCGGGAATATTTGGCAGAAGTGAACAGATTTAGGGTTTGAGATTCAAACGAGGTTTAGAGAGATTCAAGCGCTGATTTTCTTGGGGCTGGACTTCCTAAAGCGTAACAGGCTTGGAATGTTCGTTTTGATAGATCGAATTTGGCTAGATAAGCCGGAAAAAGGAAACAGAGGTGTGGAGTTTCATGGGTATCCTGATTCGGTAGTTGGAAGAGATTTGGTCGGATTTTTCTCGCGTTATGAATTAGTATAACCCTGTTTCGTCTAAACAGGGAATGCATGGCGGCCAGATTCGAGAAAGAAGGAGTTTCCATCGTGTTAGACCAAAACAGAGCCATGGAGAAATATTATCGGGATTTTAGAGTCCATGAAGATTTAGGAAAGAATTTAACGCCCAGGATTGATTTAACAGGGTCCTGCTGGAATATTGTAGAGGTGGGATTGACCCAGTTGACGCGTACAGAAGAGAAAAAATAGAAAAATCCGTGACTTGCCGTGAAAGAAGAATGAAGATAAACTCGAGTTGTTTAGGGTTTACTTGGGGGATGTTGGCTATATATAGGTTGGTTGCAAGTCAGAGAGGGTGACGTACACTTTGGGGAAAGCTTGGGGTGAAGGAAGAAGCCACAGAATCGGAGTAGAGAAGTGCAGGCGAATTGCAGAAAGCACAGTCGAGGAAGAAGAAGACAGAACCGTCACCTTTTCTTTCAAAACTGTAACTATTTTCCAACAATTACTTTTGTTACGCTTTTCTCTGTAACATATTATATGTAACAGTGAGTTGTAACAATTATATCTGTGACAAACCCGCTGCTTTATTAGTTCTCCCTTGTTTTCCACCCTTTTGATCTATGAACACCTATTTTGAGCATGTGAATAATATGAGGAGCTAAATCCCTTAGCCGAGGCGACGGAGGAAGCCATTGTTCCATGAAAAGTGGTATATTTCTATTTTAATTAATTCTTGCAATTTCTTTTATGATTATTTGCATGGAACTAATATTGAAAAATTGATTTTTATTGAATGATTGTGATCCGTTTTGATGGAGCATGCTTAGTTTAAGACTTTTGATGTTTCATGCTTGATGTATACAATTGTTACTTCAAAAATATAATAGTGGCAATATATTAGAATCACTTTAAACGAAAAGAATTGCATGAATATTGATTAGATTAAATCACTTAATTGGTCAATGGTGGAATCCTGAGTCTCGGTGCTTTTTATAATCTTGATAACAACTTCGTCTTGAGTTTTTATTTTAATTTAAGTCTAAAACAAATCTTCACAAGTCTGAGTGAACGACAACTTTACCACCAATTTTTACAACAACATAAAAACCACATCATTCTGCAAAATTGATGAACTGCTGAATGGTGAGTTCGAATAAGTTCTGGTTGATTGATGGAATTTCTGAGAGTGATTGCTCGAAAAATTGTTGTCGTTCAATCGTCGATCCAGAGACTTATTTATATTGTCAGAATAGCGAACACATTGATCCCAGTAAGTGGACGGTTTCATGAGTGGAAGAGTGGGAAATTGGGAGATCGTGGTAAAACCAATTCCGTATCGTACGGGGACTTGGTTGATCGTCCACCCACTACTTTGCTAACTCTTTCAACCGTTTGCACGACTTATTCACATTTCTCATCGTGGATGAATCCACGTGTCGTAGGCCGCCAGAACAAAACCCTAATTGATATCCCCCATGTGACATGATTGATGTCTCACGAATCTTGGAGTCTTCATGACAGACGTGTGCTAATTAGTCAGTTGTTGACTGATTAGACAGTGAGTCTAAGTTTTGTTGAATTGAGCAGGATTCATGGATTGAACACACGTGTTCTTATGTTGATATTGCTCGTATTAGCAAAGGTTGTAAATTCGCCGATGAATTACTGAATATTGATAGTTGGATCAATATTCAAGCAACTGAGCAAGTATTGATCAATTCGACAAATCGCTGAATATTGATAGTTGGATCAATATTCGAGCGACTGATCAAGTATTGCTCAATTCGACGAATTACTGATAAATTACTGAATATTGATAGTTGGATCAATATTCGAGCAACTGAGCAAGTATTTCTTAATTCGACGAATTATTGATAAATTACTGAATATTGATAGTCGGATCAATATTCGAGCAACGGAGCAAGTATTGCTCAATTCGAAGAATTATTTATTGGTAACATGATCCAATAAAGTATTGGTAGACTACCGAATATTATATAATTAATCCAGGTGTTGATTGCTGGATCAACATAAATTTATTAGTGTTTGAACTTGCTCAGAATGATGAATTCGTGGAGCGTTTGTTCGAAACCCTAATTTTTGATCAATTGTTCGTCAATTGATGAATTGTTGAAAATAGGTCGTGAGTGAGGGAAGGACCAACCACATGGAATAATGGACGACCATGTGGTGCTTGAGTGCTCGAGTGAGCGTGCACCAGGGTCCTGAGCTGACCGATTGGTGAAAGAATAATGATTAAATGCTGGTTTCATCATTTATTGAAATAGTGCTCGATTGAGAATTATGTGATAAAACCTAATTATGGAAAAGTGAGGGACTGATGGCCGTTTGAGCAAATTCCAAGTTGGTTGGAAAGAGTTTGGACCCAATATGAGCAATTGAGCAAATTAGGTCAAAATTATAAGAATGTGTGGGACCGGTTCCTTGTAAGCCTTAGGGCCGGCCTTGGTCGGTCAAGGAAGCATGCCCGTGTCTCCACAATGTCCATGTCTCAGTCCTGAGAGTTTCTGTATTTTCTGATGTGCGTTTGAGCAATATTGTGGATTTTCAGAAGAGTTTAGTCTTGACTGAAATTCTTGATTTTTTTGCTCGAATGAGCGTGTGTACTCATTTGATCAACATTTTCCGGATATTAAAATGAGGATATTTTAATATTCGTAATATTGTGAATAGCCTACCCGGTCGTGTGACCATGTTGACTTTTGGCTTTTTCGTGGTTTCAGCAATATTTGAGAAAATATGAAGAAACCACGATTTTTGGTCAAACTGAGGAGTTTCATGAGATGAGAGAAATAATAATTATGAAAGATTAGGGATTGTAAGGTGTGGGACCGGCCACGGCTAGGGCATGGCCGGCCGGCTAGGTTGCCCGGTCCCGCAACACCTTTCCCTATTTTGTATCATTATATTTCATGAAACCGTGAAACTATGGAGATACCATGAGTTTTGTTGAAACGGAGAAGTTTCATGAAATTAGGGAAATAATAATCATAAAAGGACAAGGGATTGCAAGGTGTGGGACCGGCCATAACCAGGTCATGGCCGGCCGGCTAGGTTGCCCGGTCCCGCGACACTTTTCCCTATTTTATATTATTTTTCTCATGAAACCATGAAAATATGGAGAAACCGTGAGTTTTGCTCAAACAAGGAAAGTTGTTAGGATGAAGGAGTTTTTCATGAGTTCATGAAAATAACAAAATAAGGAAAAATAATGGAAGAGGCATGGGACCGGCCACGACTAGGGCATGGCCGGCCATCCGGTGGGCCCGGCCCATAAGCGCCTCTTTTTTATTATTTTAATATTATTATTTTGTCTCTCCTGTTTTGTGTAGGATTCTTCGCTTGCCCATATTTTGGAATGCTCGTTCGTGCATTCGGGTCCTCGATCGTGCATCATTGTCGAGTACACTTGCACCATTTTCTTGGGGCTTATTTAGTCATAGTCTAGATGCCCGGTTGTTGAGTATTTATTACTAATTTATGAAATTCAGTGGAGAATGATTCGTGAAACTGAGTAATAAAGTTGAGTAGTAATTTATTATCAATTCATAGGATCAGCCGTGGATTCGACCATGAATTCAGAATAATAAAATGAGCATTACCATTCCATGGGATCGTGGATTAGACCAGAGTAATAAAATTATCTATTACCATTCCATGAGATCGGCCGTGGATTTGATTTTGGAATCGGAGTAATGAGATAAGATAATTATCTATTACCATTCCATGAGATCAAGCAGTGGATTCGACCATGGAATCAGAGTAATGAGATAAAATAGATTATCTTCTAGGAATTCGGTGGTGAATGTCATGGTAAAATTAATCTATTGCAGAAGGGATATTAGCCAGTTAAAGCGCCATACCCATTCTGAAAGGTGCATAGTCAAGAAACAGCGAGTGTTGCCGAAGTCCTGAAGGCGTTAATGCTCTCAATCTTACGGAGAACCGTCTGGATCTATACACGGTCTCTCTACATAGTCAGGGAACGAGTATCACCGACGTCCTGAAGGCGTTAATGTTCTCAATCTTACAGAGAACCGCGCAATTATGTTATTCTACATAGAGGGCATGATGAAATGTGAGGCATCAAACTCTCGGCTAGTGGAGGCTTTTCGAGAAAACATATTCATCATGGCTCGTAAAATATGAATCGTCACATGCCTGAAAGTCGTGTCAGAAACATGCAATATCATGATTTTATGGTTTTGACCTTTGTTGAAAATCCACAATCAATAGGTGTCAACAATGGAAGTTGATCCCAAAATATAATGTCAACAACCAAAATTGATCCCGGAAACAAAAAACAGAAAGAAAATTCAAAAAATAAGAAAAAAGATACGGTGTCAACAACCGAAGTTGATCCCAAAATTTGGGGTCAACAACCGAAGTTGATCCGTAAAACAAAAATCAGAAGATAAAATAAATAAATAAATAAATAATATGATGTCAACAACTGAAGTTGATACCCAAAATTAAAATTTTAGAAAATATTTAGATTATTTATGGTATCAACAATCGAAGTTGACCCGAAAATATGGTATCAAGAACCGAAGTTGACCCCCAAATCTAGTGTCAACAACTAAAATTGATCCAAAAATTCGATGTACTGATATCAATGAGTATGATTAATAAAGTTAAATTTAGAGTTCAATTTCACAATATATTCAAGCAAATAGACTTCCCGAATTAAGAAAATGAATCAAGAGAGTAAAACTAAAAGAAGGGAAAAATAACCCAACTAACAAAGTATCAGCTTAAAGAAAAAGCACCATAAATATAACTATGACGAATATAATGCCAATGGATGACACAGTGACTAAAAAATAGAAACAATACTTACATACATTGAATTGAAGGACCATCTTCGAACAGATCCAATGCATTCTCAAACAGCTGCACAACTGCTTGTATTGTTCTTGTTGGAACAAAAGTCGAAGCAAATATCAATATGAATTTTAAATACATTCACTTTCAAATTCCAGGCCAGTGTAAGCCGCATGATAATACGAAATGGTGTCTACTGCTGCATAACATGCCAAACACGCAGCATTGAGCATCCAAATAAAAATGGAACAATTACACGACTTCCTCGTTTAGTTGATTTTCTCATTAACTTGCTTCGAATTACTAGATACATATCATGTGATATTACGAATACATATTCATGTCACATACATATTAAATGAGGTGTGTGAATACATGAATGCAAATGAATTAAGTCATGAAGATACTATAATACCCAATGAAACAACAAACCCACAGTTGGGCTTCAGGTAGATTGAGGCTACCATGCAAGTTACCATTCTTATAAGGAAAATTAACAGTCATGAAACCAATCTCTTGAAATCTTTCTTAACAAAATCTGATACATAAAAAACTCCAAAAAAAAGTAAAATTAATTCAAAGCGATTAATGATAACATTCATAGAGAAATAGTGCTCATATTCTCTAGGTAAAAAGAGTTTGTCATGCCATTGACAATTCAGGATGAAGAATTTTTATAATCATAACACCAAATCAAATTTTTTTATGATCAAATCTTAATCAATTAGACAAGGAAAAATATACCAAATAAGAAAGGCTCATACACACACAATATAAGTTCATTAAAAGATTTTTGGTCACTGAATATGGTAATTCAATAATCAACACCGATCGGGAAATGTTTAGTCATTCATCACTGCTCACTAATCTCTTAATTTCTTCTTGAAGATTAGCAACTCCATTTGTATCCATAGATCCATGAACAAAAACAAAGTAGCAACCAAACTTCAATCAAAAAATGCAAAGATTTATAATCGCAAGAGACAAAACTTATCTTTTTCTTCGATTTTGATGATTGAATCTTCCCAACCGACGGAGAAACTCTTTACGAACTAATATTGTTATCACCAATTTTAGGTTCTTCAAGCAAAGTCCAGTTGAAATCCAAATGAATATGTTTCTGATAATCGAGATCTCAGTTTTGGGAACTAGTTTCCCGATCATTCATCAATAGATTTAAGAGGTGGTGGTGGATTAATTTGGTGGAAGTATAGGAGGTGGTGGTCTAGGACGTGGTGGCAAATTAAAGGTGGTGGTGGCGTCGACGATGAAGATGGTGGTGCTGGTTCGGAGAGGAGGATAGAGAGAAAAGAAGTGAAGAAAAGAAAACGATTTGCAGTCGGCGAAGAATAACATTAGATCCAATACTGTATAGAGAGGGTCAGTTTGGAACTAATGATATAATGAATTTCCTTTTTATTAGGTTGGGGTATAGTTATAGTTGATAAGAGTAGTTGCAAAGGTCTACCAAATATAAGGCTATTTATATAATTTCCACACAATTTTTTTCAAAAAAGAAGAAGATATTACTTGAACCTGTGAATATAGTGACATACACTAACTTGAAAAATAGAAACTGAAAAGACTATCATGTTTTTCTTCTCTCTTTCTTATCTCTTTATTTTTTCTTCTAAAAAAACTCTAAAGTCTTTTCATCTTTCTTATTCAGATTTGGTACTTTTGGATCGGATCTGAGCAAGGATTTCTCTTTCTTTTCTAGTTTTAAGTAAAGGTTTATTGAATAAGATACTTCTACATCACTTTTTATGTCTTTTGACATGTTTCTTCACCGTTGTGGGGCGATTTTTCTTCGTCGTTGTGGGGCGAGTTCTTCAACCTTTGATGGCTGGTTCTTGGCTTGCTACTCTTGATTCAAAAACATCAACGATTCTGAAAAGACGAGGGTACTCAAATATACCTCAATCTAAAACTTTTCCACCTATAAGTCTTTTCTCCGAAAGTGATTGTTTATGGACTGAGTCGAGACAATACAACTAATCGGTTCACACTTCGTGTGATCGTCTATGGATACGAGGTCGAGACAATATGACAACAAGATAACTTGTGTGATTGACTATGGATACAAGATCGATACAATGCAACAACGAAATATGTTTACTTGATAATAGGTTCGGACTTAACCAAACACAATAGGATTGCTATCAAGTAAATAAGAATTAAAGTTTGTGTAATTTACTTTAAATTATAATAACAACAATTATAATTGCGGAAAATAAAAGTAAATTACTGAAAAACCGGGGGTCTAACAACACCACCCAATAATTCGATTAGCAATTTGTATGGACAAACTCCGAAATACTTTGCTAGAGAATCAACTAGACAGTCAGACACAATCTAGATTAAAGTATCTCAAGGATTCAATACCTCTCACTTGTTTTGATTTACACAAGATAAAACAATAGCGAGTCTTTAATCAAACACAAGGAATAACTTGGACGGTACCAAAGACCAATATCCAAGGATCAATCAATATCAATCAACAACCAAAGGTTGGATTTCCAATTGATGATCTTAACGCACAACCTGTATTATTTCAATTATATAAAATATAATGCGAAAAAGAAATATCACAGACACCAGAAGTTTTGTTAACGAGGAAACCGCAAATGCAGAAAAACCCCGGGATCTAGTCCAGATTGAATACACACTGTATTAAGCCGCTACAGACACTAGCCTACTACAAGCTCACTTCGGACTGGCCTATAGTTGAACCCCAATCAGTCTCCCACTAATTCAAGGTACAGTTGTACTCCTACGCCTATGATCCCAGCAGGATACTGCGCACTTGATTCCCTTAGCTGATCTCACCCACAACTAAGAGTTGTTGCAACCCAAAATCGCAGACTTGATAATAAACAAATCTGTCTCACACAGAAAAGTATATCAAAGGATAAATCTATCTCACACGGAAAAACCCTAGGTTTTTGTTCCGTCTTAAGATATAAAATCAAGGTGAACAGGAACCAATTGATAACCCGGTCTTATATTCCCGAAGAACAACCTAGATTAATCAATCACCTCTCAACAATCCTTCTTGACTACACAAGCGGTTTGTCGAGGAATCACAAAGAGTGAGACGAAGATGTTTGTGACTTCTTTATCTAGCCTATCGGAGAACTCTCACGATCTCAAGTCAATCAATAGATTATACTCGTACGATAGAAGATGCAAGATCAGATCACACAACTACGATGAAAGTAGTATCGGTTTGGCTTCACAATCCCAATGAAGTCTATAAGTCGTTAACCTGGTTTTAGAGAATAAAACCAAAGTTTAAATGAAAATCGACTCTAGCGAGCGCACTAGTATCACACAGACGTGTGGGGATTAGTTTTGCACAATGCTAGATGTCTCCTTTATATAGCCTTCAAATCAGGGTTTTGCCTTAGTTACAAAGCAATCCATATTCACCGTTAGATGAAAACCTGATTTAGATTCAAGCTAATATTTCTCAACCGTTAGATCGAAAACTTAACTTTTCACACACACTTTGGTAGACATTTACTGGGTTTGTGAAAACCATGCCCAAACGTGTACGTGTATGTTGGTTCAACATAGTGACCCAAAAGGTTAACCATATGAGCAATTCATATTAACCTAGTTCTTCTTCACCATAACTAGTTCAATTGACTCAAATGAACTAGTTCGAAAGTTTTTCAATTGCTATGAGATCTTATGTAACTACACAAGACACAATTGAAACAAAGATGATTCGATTCGATGAATCTGCTCATGAACTTTATAGCCACGGTTTGCATAAAGCATTCCTTAGGAATTTAAGTTTCATGTTCAGAGCACATCTTTAGATCATAACCACTTAAGCTCACAAACAAGTTCGCGGACTTAAGGCAACTGGCAGAGTGTTCCAAACTCAGCAGAAAATCTCGGCAAAGAGACTTCCGCCAGTTCGCGGACTAAACACGCAAACGAGTTTTTGGAAAATCCCAGCAGAAATTCTCGGCAAGAGAACTTCCCTCAGTTCGCGGACTTGGCAATGCAAATTCCTCCGGTTTCTCTAAATCAACAAAGTTCGAAAACATCGGATTAAGGAATACATGGTTATGTAACCTAAACTCTCATTCCAATCATTGAGACATCCTCAGAGGACGTTATATAGCCGTTATTCACAGACCGTTTCACGTCAGAGCAATTCTAAAAGTAATTGAAACTTTTCATGACTTTCGTCACTAGGTGAAGATAAACTTGATCAAAGCGAAACGCTTTACCAATACACAATTTCGAGAAAAAGATAAGTAGTGAATACTCAGCTCGAAATGTCAAATGTGTATGATCCAGTCTATATAGCATACGACTTTTTGTCTCATAAGAAGTAGGAGATAGAAGAGATAGACTTTTGAGTGATAGATAAGTTCAAGTCTCCACATACCTTTTTGTTGATGAAGTTCCACGGTTCCTTGAGTAGATCTTCGTCGTTGTATGATGAATCGCCATGAAGTCCTTGAGCTTAACTACACTTTTTTATCCTAGTCCGAGACTTAGCTATAATAGACTAGAAATCAAGACTCATATTTTTGATCACTAACATTGACAAACATGCTTGATATAGCAACACATGCGAGGTCGACCGAGCTATGCTCTAACAATCTCCCCCTTTGTCAATTTTAGTGACAAAACTATTAATACATATGGAATACAAAAAAAGATAAACTTTAGTGGCTCCTATTCCATAGTCTAATCTTCAACGTTCCTTGAAATCTTCGTCCTTCCAATTACTCCAATGATCCCAAAGGTGTAAGTTTAGCACCACCGCTGTTGAAGATCCGTATCTATAACAATGAGAGAAATCGAGATTCTCGATCATTATTATACAGTGACATAGTATCATTATGTAACATCAAAGTTCAATTGCATCACGACTTTAACAACAATACTATGGTGATATGTATCACTCCCCCTTAGTCAATACTCCACCTCGATCATGGAAACCACTCCCCCTTACACAATGATCCGAAAACCATATGTATTTGTAGTGTGAACTACATTATTTCTCCCCCTTTTTGTCAATAAAATTGGCAAAGGTAAAAGAACGGGATCATAATGAAATTTCCACAAGAGACATTTCATAGACTAAAAGAAAAATACATACCAACTTAATTTAGATGCAATCATAAAGCCGAAGCCAAATGCATTCATCAAGGAGTTTTAAGATACAAGATAACCCCTATAAAATTCCGCAGCCGCACACCCCGCAAGATATTACCATTAATCACAAGTTCAAAATAACTCTCCCCCATTTGATGTCATTCCCGAAGGAACAACAAGAGCGATCTTAATTTCGAAAGAAAAGAAGGATTTTTTAATTGGACACCAAAAACCATGGAAATGATTTTCTATATCCAAAACTCAACCAAATTAATCACAAGTAAACTCATGATTAATTTAATCGGAATACACAACTAAATCAAACCACAAAAGTGATCAATTTAATTGATTGTGCTCAACATAAGTAAACTTACGGAGCTACGACTAAGATAACCACACGGAGATGACTACCTTAATCGTTCAAATACTCAACATAAGAAAAACCTTACGGAATATACGACTACATCAACCAATAGAACATGATTAGTATAGCCGTTCATATACTCAACACAAGAACTTGTGGAATATATGAAAAACCCAATTAGATTAATTACAAGAGAACCTATAATTAATCTAATTGGAATACACAACCAAACTAATCACCGAAGCAATCAATTTAATTGTCAAGAGATTTTGCTCGATAAAAGAAGACTTTCGGAGAAAATAACTAAATAACCAATCAAGATGATTAATTTAGTTCAAGAATGCTCAACATATAGCATCTCATGGAACAACCAACAAGGCCAATATTAATCGACATAGTTTTAAGGTGCTCAACATAAGATACACAATGGAGACTTCACGGTAAAACATAACAAAATGGATCAATGAAGATCAATACCGTGGATAACATACAAGGATCTATTCTATTTTCCATCACTATTTGCATAACGACATAATAGACTTTATCCTTGTCAAACAAAAGATTTCATCCTATTTTCCATCAAATAAATGACTGCATAGGCATAACTTTTGTAATGGTAAAAAGTACATTCGTCCTTTCATCAATACGAATATCAATTTATGAACGACTTTACTTCTGACACAATATGTGACCTTCAAGTTCATGGATGCAAACAATACATATCCCATAAAAATATTGCAATACTTCAAAACAGATTAATACTGCAATAATATCATCTTCCAAATATTTTTAAAATTTAAAAACCAATAAACCTAAAAAATAAATATAAGAAGATGAAAACAAAAATAGCTATGTGTAGTCACAATCTTCGCTATTCAAAACGCTAGTTATTCTTCCAACTAAACCAAAAAGAAGACATACTAGGCAACATACTAGAACCAAGATCAGACGAAAAACTAAATCCTTTCTGCAACCAGGGATTGAACAAGAATGAGTTCCTCAGTTGCCTTTCTTAGTTCGCATTTTAGGTAGTCAAGGTTCCTTGTTGCAATACTGAGTTGTTCTCGAACGATCTTAAAGTCTCCAAGAAGATTTCCTACCAGTTGTGAAGAAATCTGAACTGGTAGTTTGTCTTCGTTTTCATGATCAAGAGCATGAAAGCACGAGATATCAATAGGACAAAGCTCAACATCATCAACCTTGTTGCTTCCCTCTATTGTGCACCAAAAAGACTTTTAGAAAATCTTTTTGACTTTTGGAACACATTATATATATAAGGAATTGCATCAAACCCTAGGAAACATGCCGTTCATGAGGGTTGGTGCGTGAACTGGAGAAGCGGTCCTAAGATAGACCAAAGAATCCCAAAACATAAAAAGAAATAGATGTTGATGAGCAAACGGAATAAAGTAACATCGAATGCAGTACAATCCTGACAGCTTTCTCAAGATGAAATCCTGAGAATCATGAGCATCCCTTTTTAACTAAACATAATTAAAAGAGATGCAATATGAACATGTCAGGGTGTAATAAGATTAGCATCTTGCTCATCATTGTTTGCTTCTTGTTTTTCCTTTTCATCGGGATTCATCAAGCTACCTGGTATAGTTGAAGAAGCATTATCAAGAGAAGATTTAGAAGTACATGTGTTAACAACATTCCATGTTTTCTTGATATTCCGTCTTAGTTTGTTTATACATATCTTCAGATCAGACACCCTATTGTTGACGTGTAGAAAATCTGAGTTGGAAGACTTGAATTCACAGTCCTTTTTGAGAATATTAGAGGAACTTAACTCGTTTTTCTTTCTAAACACGCAAACGAGTTTTTGGAAAATCCCCACAGAAATTCTCGGCATGAGAACTTCCGTCAGTTCGGGGACTTGGCAAAGCCAATTCCTCCGGTTTCTCTCAATCAACAAAGTTCGAAAACTTCGGATTAAGGAATACATGGTTATGTAATCTAAACTCTCATTCCAATCATTGAGACATTCTCAGAGGACGTTATATAGCTGTTATTCACAGACCGTTTCACGTCAGAGCAATTCTCAAAGTAATTGAAACTTTTCATGACTTTCGCCACTAGGTGAAGATAAACTTGATCAAAGCGAAACGCTTTACCAACACACGATTTCGAGAAAAAGATAAGTAGTGAATAATCAGCTCGAAATGTCAAATGTGTATGATCCAGTCTATATAACATACAACTTTTTGTCTCATAAGAAGTAGGAGATATAAGAGATAGACTTTTGAGTGATAGATAAGTTCAAGTCTCCACATACCTTTTTGTTGATGAAGTTCCACGGTTCCTTGAGTAGATCTTCGTCGTTGTATGATGAATCGCCATGAAGTCCTTGAGCTCAACTACACTTTTCTATCCTAGTCCGAGACTTACTCATAATAGAATAGAAATCAAGACTCATAGTTTTGATCACTAACATTGACAAACATGCTTGATATAGTAACGCATGCGAGGTCGACCGAGCTATGCTCTAACAATTACACATCAAGATTTTGTTAACGAAGAAACCGCAAATACAGAAAAAACCCCGGGACCTAGTTCAGAACTGAATACTCTCAGAATTAAGCCGCTATACAAAATAAAACCAACTTCATATAGTTGATACCAAAAAACTAAACCTATAGTTCACCTAGTTACCGCAGTATCCATGAGCCTCCAACTTGCAATAAGTCACGCACTTGGAACAATTCCTTTGGTTCGTATTCTAAACAAAAAGGCTCTTCTGTTTATCCCAATAAACTCCTTTGTCAGGTCCATAGATCTATCTTTTCAACAACTACCAAAGTAATTGTTAAGATTATGTAATCAATACTTTGAATCACAAAGAATTGTATTGATGCCGATCTACTCAACTAATCGATCCAATCTATCACAAATACAAACCCATTATAGTTGGATCCCTTTCCATCCGAAACAAGTTTTGTGTTAACCAAATATTATGAACCCAAATATCTTCTTTGTCTTCAAATCTTCTTTGATCTTCAATAAACACCTGCACACAATCAACTTGAATCTCTTGTGATCAATCACACATAGAACGGAGTCTGTTAACAATGGATCATCACAACACGTCTTTAGCTCTACAAACAGTTCAAGATCCCCGTCCACACATCGATATAGTTTGAGTGAATCTTATATCAGAAGAGAATATTCTCAAGCATAAACAAACTAGATGCAATCAAAGTTCAACAACAGTTAGTCAATCAAATCAATCGAAAACTAATAATAAACTGCAATTATCTAGTTTCCCACCAATGGTACTCATAGAGCTTCCAATCCCAAAAAAGTCTTTAAAACGAGCGGCCGTAAGAGATTTCACCTAATTATGGTACTTTCCTCTCCGAAGAGACGGCTCCACCAGTAACAACACAACTAGGTAATTTTGCTGGCTCTGAGGATTAGTTTGATTGAAATGCTAACTTTAGTATTTATAGACAAGGAAGTTTGGACACCAAGGAATTTCCAAAACCGAATATTCTCAAAGATATGCAATAAGGGCAAAAACGGTTTTCATAATTCCTGGAAATGCTTTGTCCAAATATTGACTGAAATCTCAGTAGAAAATCTCCAACTAGTAAATGCACATTACTAATTTTTATTTTCTAAAGATATGCATTTTAATTGCTGGAAATTAAAAGCATATAAAACTAAAAACCTTAATTAAAAGATTCTCAATTTATTTCGATCCGGGATTCTCCTTTAGCTATTAAGGAATATCTTTGAACAATAAAAGATTAGATTTACTGCACATGTTCAAAGTATGTCGAGATCTTTACTTCGTAAATCCTTTTTCATATTTACAATCTTGGAACCGGTTTGCTACACTTCCAAACAAGTTTAGAATTGGTTCATCTGACTTCCAAGAATTATGTGATTGATTATCCTATCAAATCACCATTAATGGGTTTCACGGTTCTACCTCCAAGTGGGTACTAGGATCGGTTACACTAGTTACCATAAAATGGCTAACTAAGTACTAGGATCGGTTACCACTTCTTATGGTAAAACTTGTGATCGATTGACCAAGTTATAGGATCGGTTACACCAACTTACTAAAACTTGTTAAACCTCTTACAAGGATCGATTACACTCCCTCTTGTGATCGATCACACCTCTTACTAGGATCGACCCACCAATACAAAAGATCGGTTTCACTAATAAAAGTCATACCAATACAAAAGTCAGGCCTTGTGAATAGTTTTATCAAGATACATAAACAAGTTATGATCGGTTATACTAAACACACATATCGATAATTCAAAAGATTTGCAATAAATAACAATACCAATAAGCCTAGCGGTTTCCCTTTCGATTCACAACACAAGTTTATGAATTTAATTCCTTTAAACGAATGTAAAACATTGTTTCCTAGGACGAAATCTTCACCCATACCCAGACATAATCACAATAGCATTCATACGATTATGTCGATGTCTTATATACGAAGTTCAAAAGATAGACGTTATACTTCATATTGTAATTCCTTAATACTATGTCTAAGTAGAGTATAATATTCACAGCTTCGCAGTTATGTTTTCAATATGCACAACTTGAAAGATATGTTAGTAATAAAACAGTTCAAGTCAAATATTACTAACCTCAAGAGGAAGGATGATGCCGTCGTTGTAGCTCTTTACTTCTTCACATTCTTCAAGTCTTCGCGTAATACTTGTAAGTCTCATATCCTAGTAACTTTTTAGCTAACCTATACGAAGTTGACTCTAGCATATAATCAAGCAACTCTTTAAATGAGTTCTGCTTCACTAAAATATGACAACCAAACTTTACATACCAACGCTTGGTGGGTTCAACCTAGCTATGCTCTAACAGATTCGATCTACAAGTTTGTCGGAAAAATACTCCTTCCTTCTAGGAGTATCTCTTTTCAAAGAAGAATACAATCAAATCAAATGGTCGGAATTAATTCTGGAATATACCATCATCTCTCCTTTATGCATAATCAAAAATTGGGTATCTCTGCGGTTTATTGCTCTTTCTCTTCGCGATCTACTTGTAGTTGATATCCTTATTTGTATTAGGGTTTTGATTATCTTGATTTTTTTATGTATTTTGATGTTTTTGTTAATCTTGTAAGCGAACATGTAATCACTTTTTTGATTTGAATGAATTGAAATTTGTTAATGGACCAAAAAGAAAAAAAAACTGAAAAGAATATAACAAAATAAGGTTGTATCTGGAGGAAACCTTTGTATCGTTACAAATATCAGAAGAAGTTAGAATCTTAAAAAGCTTCCCCCTATTGAAGAAGCAGCTCCGGTGGTGAGCACATAGCAAAACCCTACTATCAATACTGATATCTAGACCACTTAGTATCTGGATAACAAAACCCTTGTTCTGTCCAGTCGCACATCCTTGTCTGCGCATCACTAGAAAAAAATTATCGCTGCAATCAATTGTAAAACGAGCCATCTGAGTTTACGGGTTATTGGATACTCTTCAGCTATCTCACATTTCAGTGAGCAGTAATTTAGTAATTACGTTCCTAGTTTGACATGGAGCACAAACTTTTTTTTTTTTGATAAATAGGAATTTATTGATTAACCAGAAATATTGTTTTGATCTTGGGCTAAAAGATCACAAATATCTTGCCCAAAATTATCAAACTTATGCATATCAGCTACTAAAGCTCTAACATTTTTGGCGATAGATTTAACAACTTGATTATCCTCTCTCCCAACAAAGGTAAAGTTGCAGGAATTAAAAAAAGAACTCAGATGCTTTATTTCTGTGATTAAGTTTCTGTTTTCCCAATGCACTATCCATGGATCCTCAGTAATAGCTTTTATCACCACTTGAGCGTCAACTTCAATTTGAATATCGTCTAGCTTCTTTTCTTTAGCCCACGATAGCGCTTCACGAACTGCTAGACACTCTCCTTTCTCTGGATTTAGGACTCCATAATTGAAACTCCCTCTGATCCCGTCGCAGTTACCTGTTTAGCCACGAAGAACAACACCAGTACCATTCTGGTTAGTATTGTGATCAAAGGAAGTGTCAACATTAAATTTAGTTATGCCTTGTACAGGAGAGCACCAATTAGACTTATTATCATCAATGCAATACGGACTACTATTTAAATTTTCATGCAAATGAGAACTTAAATGGTATTGAATCTTGTGAGCTGAGAAATAAGGTTTAGATTAACTCCCTGAAAAATCTTTTCACATCTATCTTTCCATATGATCCAGGCGCCAATCATACATGTGAATAACAGTCGTTCATTCAGAGCTGAGTTACTTCCATTAAACCAGCTTAATACCCAATCGGAAACACTACCGCAATTAGTTTTGACTGCATCAATATCTATATTAACGTTCCTCCAGACAGCCCTGGCATGTCTACAATCAAAAAGTAAATGTTCTATTGTCTCCTCTTCTCTTCCACAGATTCCACATTGGGTTTCCATATCAGGGTTATGTGCTGCAAGTTTATATCTAGTTGGATGGAATTCATGAAGGCATTTCCACGAGAAAATATTAATTCTGTGAGCAACACTGTGACTCCACAAGGCTTTCTAAACTTCAGGATGGACAAGAGAACCATTAACTTGATTATCATTGGTACTTCTAGTGATGTGGTTGTAAGCACTCTTAACTGTGAATTTACCATCTTTTGCTGGAGTCCAAATCATTATATCTTCTTTTGAGTTGTCAATGAAGATGTCCTGAATTTTCTTGGAAGTAATGGTATCAAACAAGCTATCTAGGGTGATGAATGATAGTATAGAAAAAAGTAGTAATTTTTTAAACCCCAAAATTGGTCAAGGGCGAGTCAACTCAAATTCCTTCATCACCATTAATGAATCATTGATTAAAGAACTATTTAATCTTAGCTTTTAATTCATTTATCTCGATTTCCTGCGTTGTTTGATCTCTTTTTCATAGTCTTTTGTCTGAATCTTAATGTCTTAAATGCTTTAACTGCCTGTTCTTTCTTCTGTTCGATTTTGCATGTCTTTAATTTGATCTTCTCTTACCTCTGATCTCTCATTTACCCCTGTTTTTGGTTCTTATGGCTTGCAGGTTTTAATTTTCTACCCTTATCTTTGTTGCCTTGTATAGGTACAAAGTTGTAATTGCAAAGGTTATCCTCCCAAAGGTTGTAGTCCTCAAAAGTTCAGCTTCTGAGTAGTCAATGGCGGAGAAAACAATCTGCTTCTCACAGCCTCAATCCTCACATAAAGGTCTGTCTTCTGTTAATTTTTCTTGTTGGAAGAGAAGTGGCAATAAATTTATGACAATTTCAACACGTCTCAAAAAAATTTCATACAAACGGCCTTTAAATTGGAACTTCAACAAGCTCAGTTTCATCATCGCAATCATTCTCTCATTATTCATAACAAACTCAATTCAATTACCTGTCCTCAAACCAATGGATCCAATCATGGGAGACATGAAATATCTGGAGGAGAAATTGATGTCTACCAATCTAGAAAATACTAGTTCTGATGAAGTTAGGCAAACTTTTGTGTACTCAAGTGTCAACCTTGACAGAGGTATCTCAAATTGGGCTTCCAGTATTGTAGGAAAACTGTTATCCTCTGAACCTATGCACCCTGATACTCTACAATCTCACCTCAAAATCATTTGGGTCAAAAAAGTCAAAAAAGTTCAAATAAGAAATCCAGCTCCTAACCTTTTCATTGTCAGACTCACAAACTGGGATCAAGTTAACTGGGTTCTTGAGAATGCTCCATGGTCAGTTAATGGTTTCCTCTTCATGGTGAAGCGTTATAAATCGTTTGTCCAGATTCAAAAGATGGATTTCAGCATTCAAGAGTTCCGGGTTGATTTCAAGGACCTACCTCCTGAACTTTTTGATAGAGAAACAATGTTCAAGTTTGCAAAAATCCTTGGAGAAGTGGAAGAGATTGACCTTGAAGATGAAAACCCGATTGACACAAATGCAGTCAGTGCCTACATCAAGATCAATGTGAAGACTCCTTTGATCAGAGGTTTATTGACAGAGAATGGAGCTGGTTACACCCAATGGATTCCATGCTTCTATCAAAAACAGCCAGGTAACCTCTGTCCAGCATGTTTTGTATTGGACCACGATGAAGATGATTGTGTGAATAAAGCAAAGTTTGTAAGGGCTCTGGAAAATAAGGCACTCTTCAAGTTTGGACAGACAAACTACTCTCTTGAGGATGTCATTTCTATGAATCCAAAATATGGAGACGGCTCTCCAATCAAGATTAAAAAGAAGGTATCGAAGAAGAAGGTTGCAGCAGCAAACAAAGTGGTCTTCCAAAGACCTTCAGATGGTTACCATGTTTCGCCTTACTCTGAAGAAGCAAGAAGCAATTCAAATGATGGAGAAGGATCGAGTATGAGGAGGAACAAAAGAGAGAGAGAAAATGTTTCCAGAAACATCAACTTCGAAAATGCTGTCAACATGGAAGAAAGCAGTGTTGCTGACTACAGTGTTTACCAACCGGCTCAAGAAATACAAGACTATGACTACAACCATGGGGGTGACTGGAACCATCACTGCAATGCAACTATGTACATTGGCAATACAGGGCTCGAAGATCAGGTTTATTTCATACCATTCTCTAAAAAAAATTCGCAAGTCTATAAAGTTACCTTAAATTCTAATTTAGTTGTTAAAATATTTTCTTTACATAAGCACCTTGCATCTCATAAACATTTAAAAATTAAATTTTTTTCCTGGAATTATCAAGGCATTGGCCAAAAAGACACTTGACATCACCTTAGACACTACATCAAAAAAAAACCCTGATATAGTTTTTTTGTCTGAGACTAAAACCAATAACTCAAAAACTATCTCTTACATTAGACATTTGGGATTTCCTAATTTTTGGGCTCAATCTTCTGTGGGTCTATCTGGAGGCATTGCTCTTATATGGAAGGATGGCATGATTCTGAAATTGGTTGATGAACAAAGAAATCAGATAGAAGCTTTAGTTACTGCTGGTCCTCAGAATACGCAATGGCTACTAACTTGTCTGTATGGAAGCCCAAGGTATAAAGAAAAGAAAATTCTCTGGGAAAATATCTCAACCAAAAGCCAAAGCATGCAGATCCCGTGGATGATCATAGGAGACCTAAACATCACAATCTCAGACCAAGAAAAGATCTCAACAACAGCTACTCCTCAATCGTCTCTCAACAAGTGCATCAGAGTTCGGCTTCAACAAATTGATCTGCTTGATATCAAATTCTCAGGGTATCCATACACCTGGAATAACCACAGACAAAGCAGTCAATTGGTCTTAGCAAAACTGGACAAGGCACTGGAAAATACTAAATGACATGACACTTTCAACTCAGCAACCATCTACAGTCTCACTCCTTTCGGCTCAGATCACACTCCAATTCTCCTTCATACAAACCCTTCTGAGAGAGATAAAAAAAAACCCTTTAGACTATATGAAAACTGGCTTCAACAAGACTCATGTAAATATCTGATTACAAGGATTTGGAATCAGCCTCAGAATGGCTCAGCAGCATATCAAATGGTCACAAAGCTCAAAGTCACCAAATAAGAGATCAGAAAGTGGAATTTTGAAGTCTTTGGCAATGTAAACCAGCATATAAAAGAGGTCGAGCAAAAGATTCAAGAAGTTCAGTAGCAGGATCAACAAAATAATGTCAGAGAGATAGAAGAACTTCAAAAAGAGTTAAAATTCTGGTACAAAATGGACTCTGACATGAAGTACCAAAACTCAAGAGAAAACCTCATAAAAAAAGAAAGCAAAAACATAAAATACTTCCACTCAAAAGCAAACTACAGAAGGAGAAGAAACCACATTGATTCTCTCAAAGATGAATTGGGTATATGGCATTCTGACAGGAGAAATGTAGAACAATTACTAAACAAGCATTTTAGTACCATTACTTCTACTTCAAATCCACAAAGAAACGAAGAAATTCTGAGCCTCATCACCCCATGCATCACAGATGAAGACAATGTCAGATTAACTTCCATCCCAGATCAAGAAGAAATAAAAGATACAGTCTTTCAAATCAACTCTTGGGCTGCTCCAGGTCCAGATGGATTTCAAGCAGGTTTCTACCAACAATGCTGGAATTCTGTAAGTAAAGATGTCATTCTTGTAGTTCAAAACTTTTTCAGAACTGGATATCTTCTCAAAGAACTCAATTATACATTTCAAACCTTGATCCAAAAATTGAATGTCCTCAAACCCCATCTGATTTCAGGCCAATTAGTTTTTGCAACATAAATTACAAGATCATTTCAAAAATCCTAGCAAATAGACTAAAACCAATCCTCCAAAAAATTATTTCCCCATTCCAAGCAGCCTATGTCCCAAACAGAAACATCTCAGACAATACAATCATTTCTCATGAGTTAGTTGACCATATGAAAAAAAATAAAAATAGATATGGTGAAATAGGTATAAAGCTTGACATGTCGAAAGCTTTCGACAGAATTGAATGGAGTTTTTTACAGGATATCATGAAGCAGCTAGGATTTAATAAGAAATGGTGCCAGATGATTAATCAGTGTGTCTCTACAACATCAGTTTCTTTGCTTCTTAATGGTTCTTCATGTCAACCATTCATCCCTACAAGAGGACTACGACAGGGAGACCCAATCTCTCCATATTTCTTCATCCTATGTATGGAAGGTTTCTCAAGAATATTGTGCAAAGCTGAAAGTATGAAGAAAATCCAAGGTATTAAACCAAGCCAACAAAGTCCAAGCATTAATCATCTACTGTTTGCAGATGATTGCCTCCTTTTTTGCAAAGCTAAAGAGCAAGATATAAAGAACCTTCTAGATATCATCAACAAATTCAGCATAGCTTCAGGTCAAGTCATAAATTTAAAGAAATCAAGTATATTCTTCAACACGCATATGCCTCCTCAAAGATGTTCTCAACTGACATGTCTACTCCAAATGAAACGTATGGGTTTAAATGAGAAATATCTCGGTCTCCCTCTCTTCATAGGAAGAAATAAAAAAGAAAGTTTTAAACCCATAGAAGATAAAATCCAAGGCAGACTAAGCACCTGGCAAGGAAAAATCATTGATCAAGCTGGGAGGTCAACTCAAGTTCAATCTGTCTTGAGTACTATGTCAAACTACCAAATGGGTTGCTTCAAAATGCCAAAGAATGTCATTGAGAATATTGATAAAACTCAGAGAAGATACTGGTGGAATAAAGATAATAAAAGAGGAGCAAACCCAATTGCTTGGAATGTTGTTTGTAAACCAAAAAGACTAGGAGGTATGGGATTCAAAAATACAAGAAAATTCAATGATGCTCTTCTAGCAAAGCTGGCTTGGAGGATGATCACTGAGCACAACAATCTGTGTTGGAGAATTATTAGAGCAAAATATTTCCACAACAAAGACCCTTTAAGTGAAAACATCACCTCTAAAGGAACTTGGACTTGGCAGAGCATCTACAAAGGCCTACAAATAGTAAAGAAATACTATATCAGAAGTGTTGGAGATGGGTCAAGCATAAAAGTTTGGAAACACAGCTGGATTGGAAACAAAAAGCCTTCTCAGCTCTCTTAATACAATCAGCACCTAAACAGCAATGAAACAGTTCAGTATCCGATTCATCAAGATAGTAAACAATGGAATATGCAGAAAATCAGTCAATTCTTTAACCAATAAGAAAGAAATGCCATTCAAGAAATAAGATTTACTGGAGGCACAAAAGATGGAATTCATTGGAGCTTAAATAGAAATGGTATGTTCTCAGTTCAATCCACATACAAGGCTTTAATTCAAGAAATTAATGGCAACAATGTTAGCAAGGAGGATCAGAAGTTTTGGCTGAAGATATGGCATCTAAAACTCCCATATAAACTAAACCTATTCTTATTGAGATGCCTAAAAGAAAATTTTTTCAAACAAGAGGTAGAATTGGAAGATACTCTCGGCTGGATGATTACAACTGCCCCTTCTGTGCTCAAACCATGGAAACATATGCTCATCTTCTTATGAAATGTAACCTAGCTAAATCTGTTTGGTTTGCCATCCTACCAGAAGCCATGCACTCTCAACAAAATTTCAATTCCTTACAAGACTGGATCAAATATTGGTCCCAAGAGCAGAGTATCATCTCCTTCAATAATGAACAGAGTTTATTGCTAGCCACAGTCATAATGTGGCAAATCTGGAAACATAGATGCATAAAAGTCTTTGAAAACAAAGACACTCATCCAAACAAAATCATTATGTGCATCAAGAATTTTTGCTTGAAGTATAATATCTTATCTCATGGCACTAACAATAACTGCAGGGTTGGAGTGTTGAAACCAAAGAAGAAATGGGAAAAACCCCTTGTTCAATGGAAAAAACTGAACTTTGATGCTGCTTTTGATAAAGAAACTAAAACTTGTGGAATTGGTATAATTTTAAGAACTTGTGCAGGAAGATGCTTGGAGGCCATGGTGAAAGTGACAAGTGCAAGAGACTCAGAACAAGCTGAAGGTCTAGCTTTGTTAGAAGCAGTAGAATGGATCAAGACTAAAGCTTGGAGCAACATTATCATTGAAGGTGACTGCAAAACGATCATTGAGGCTGTGACTTCAAATTTTGGAAATGTTTTATGGCAGGATCATAACCTTCTTTCGGATATTAGTAGAATAATTGAATCTCTTAGTAATGTTGAATGTACTTTTATTCCTAGACTAGTAATGAAGCGCCAGATGGGCTAGCCAAGAAATATGCTTGTAATCAAGTGTGGTCAGAGCAACCACCTAGATGCATCCACTTTATTTTAGAGATGGATAACTCTGTGTGACTGTTTTTCCTTCAATAATGAATTTATCTTTATGATCAAAAAAAAAAAAAAAAAAAAAGCTATCTAGGAGAGGTATATTCCATGTTGCTGAATCTGAGATGATTAGTTCATCCACAGTCTCATAGAACCTGTGCACATCATTCATTGGGATGGGTGGATGATTCAAGCTTGGAACCCACCTGTCCTTCCAGATTCTGGTTTTCCTGCCATTATTAATTTCCATGAAATAATTATCTTGGATGATCTTCAGACCTTTGGTGATGCCATTCCACATATATGAGGAGTTCTTAGCTTCAATATTTTGATGAAGAATATTCCCATATTTGAAGTATTTACTCCCAAGTATCTGTACTCAAAGTTGACCCTCTTCAGTACATACCCTCCAAGCAAGCTTTGTGAGTAAAGCAAGATTTAATTTTTCCATGTCTCTCAAAGCCAGACCTACATGGAGCACAAACTTGTTTCTGCAATTTAATAACAAGATAATTGAAAAAATTCAAAAGGGAAACAAATAAAGTATTACAACCTCAAACGCTTAAAAGAAGAAGGGGAAAAAAAAAAAACTTGCTTTGAGTTTACCTAGATATCTCACTTGCCCAATTTGACAGGATGTAAAGAGGAGTTATTCCTATTTCCTAAGTAAGGTCCATGCATTCCCTTCCCTTTCAAATGAGCAAGAAATCAAATGGTTTGAATTGTCTTGCCAAGACCCATTTGATCTGCCAGAATACCGTTAGGTCCATTCTGCCACAGTGAAATCATCCATTACACACCTTTGAACTCCAGTCATGGATTAATGAGATCATCAGGTACTGAGTATTGCAATGCCTCTAGTTCTGCCATGGTTAATTGAATGAAAAAGAAATCGACAACAGAAAGCATAGAGCTCAAAGATCAAAATTTGATTAAACAAAAACATAAATAGAGAACAATATTAGTATGGTCACTAACCGCATACAATTCTCTCCAGCAAAAACAGTAGAAACTCAATATATTGTGAACTAAAACAATTAAACCTCAGGTAACTATAAATTAAGAGAAGTGAATGCCTGCTTTGTTGAACAAAGAAAGAAGGTACAAAAAATCCACTTGTGTGAGCTTTGAAGACCTCTTCTCCTCAAAATCTCCTTGCTTAAGTATCCCAATAATTTTAGCCTTAAAATCAGATCCATCTCCCCCTGCCTCGTCATCCTCTTCAACCTCCATTTCATCATCTTTTCCATCGTCAATTTCCATGCTCATATCTTCACTAGTATCACCTAATGCTGAAACATCCATTTCCCCTGCCATGTCTTCAGATGATCCTTTCAGTGCTTGGAGTGTTTTGTAGTTCTTCTCCAGCAACGAGAGTACTGATTTCTGCCTGAAAACTGAGCCCAGAGTCTTATTCTTGCGGTTAAAACAAAGGCGGATTAACCCATCCCACTCCTTGAAATTTACAGGAGGAAGTGGTTTTCTAGGTTCAATTCTGACCACAGAAGAGTCGACTTTAGGGGGAGGCCGAAAATTGTTTTTCCCTACTTTGAGGAGATGGGAGATACGGGATAAGAGTTGAGTGTTAACTGAAAGGCGACAATAGAGATTGTCACCTGGCTGGGCTACCAATCTCATGGCAAATTCTCTCTGAAACATTATAACTGCACACCTAAAAACAGGTCTATGTGCGAGTAACTTAAAGGTGAGAGGAGAAGAGATTTGATAAGGAATGTTGGCAACACAAATATCGAAGTACGGCAAATCAACCTTAAGCACATCTCCTTGTATAACCTGTAAACATTAGAATCGCAAATAGAAATAAGTTCAGTTTCATTGATCCTTCCACCAACTCATCCCACGACCTTTCAAATAATTTACCCACCAAAAGTAAGAGGTTCAAATATCATTTGTATATATGCTAACAACGCTATAATACAGATAAGACAGAAAGCAAGCAAGAAGATACAAATAATGTCAGATTAAATTAAAAAACTGAGATAACCAAGCATAGTCTCTGCATATAAGCTTTTTTGTTTGACATTATATAAGCTTGTAAAATGTGAGAAGTGAGGAATCTTGAGCACTAGTTGAATTGATCAGAACAAAAGTGGACTAAATAAATAAACAGGATACCCCAACAAAAATCATTGTCCACAAAATAGAACTGCAGATTCAACAAAGATGGATGGATATGGAAATTCAAAGAAGGGTTAATCACCCACTAACTACTAGTTAAGCTTTCACCATGCCCCGTCGGTATAATCAAACAGGAACACATGTTTAAACCATGTATAATCAAACAGAAACACATGTTTAAACCATTCAGCCAAGAACATGAGACCCTCGACTAAAGAGATTACTCTCAGTCAAAAAAGTTAGCGTCCCTAAGCAAGAAGAAACTACAATTTCTTCGAATTTACTTCACTGTCACATAGAATTGGGTAGAAACTTTGACAGTGGCAGCAGCAGCAGGGGTTATACCTACTCTTCTAGAATTTAACTAAAGTAACAAAATTTCGGCTACTAAATACTCAAAAATAACCAAATTAAAATATAGGTTTACCTTCAATTGATTGGAAAAGGGAGTTCCTTGAAACCGACGTGTTAATTCAAGAACCATCCGAGGATCTAATTCAACAGCAATAACAGATTTACCCGCTTCAAGTAATTTCTTTGTAAGATTTCCAGTACCAGGACCAATTTCAAGAATAATATCAGTACTTTTGATTCCTGATTTCTGAACTATAGTATCAACTAACAATGGATTCTTCAATATATGTTGTCCTTTTGATTTGTGAAATGATATTCCACCTTGGTATTGTTTATTTGATCCTGCAGCTCTTGACGGTTTTTCTTTCCTCATTTTGCCTCCCGCCATTGTTGATGGGTGATATACCCAAACTTGATGTAATTACAAAATACTAATAACTCTGAGATTATAAACCTAAAGGAACAAACTCAGAATTTTTTTTCTTGCGAAACCCTAATTCGGCGCGTGAAGAGTGAGACAGATGACGATCTTCTATGGTCGTGTTTTCATAGTGAGCTTTCGAGTCGTAAAACCGGCCCGAAAGATGTTACGGTCATTATTCAAACAGGCTTGCCCATAATAAAATGTTGTCTTTAAATAGTGAATGGCCCTTTTGTTTTACTTTGACTAAAAAAAGTTGGGAATGACTGATCTCAAATTTTGGTCGATAGATTTCCCATCTGACTTCCATCTGCTGCATGATTGGCCATGCCATCTGCTACCTGATTTCCTTTTCTATAATTATATTGGATTGCAGATTGCAGAATCTATTTCATTCTATTCTTTATTTGATCGACCATCCCCGAGATTTACCAAGGAGGAGCAGAGTGTGAGGTGATGAATCCGAGGAGGTTTTCTGAATCTGTATCGAATAGAACTTTCGGCCATTGCCTTTCCGTTGCGGTTCTGGAAACCAAATGATGAGCCCATGTTTCTGTTGTTAAGGTAGTTGTAATTCCTAGAGGTTGTGCCACAGCCATCACAGATCGTTCCTCTGAATCCTTGCAAATGAAACCCGCACCTGCAAAACCAGGGTAGCCCCTGGCAACCACATATGTGTTGATCTTTATCCAGCTTATGTTCGGGTAGACCATCCCACGGAGATTTTCGATATTCTTTTGGTGCTTCGGAGATGATTAGTTACCGGGGAGTCGCCTGGTAGCATAGGAGGTATTGAGTTTAGAGCTCTGGAATTATCTTGTTGTTGTTTTAGAGATCAAGCTAAGATTTCATCTAATGTTGTTTGTTTTTGGCGGTATACTAGCTCATTCATAGAGAACCATAAGGTCCATAGAGAAAAACAGAATGATGAGATGAAAGATATTGGTGCTGATTGTTGTAAGATCCGGGAAATGCTTGTCTAAGGAGTTATAATAATTGTGTGGTTATATTTGGAATTCGATGTGGATGTGAATCGAGTGAATAATATGTTCCAAGATGTAGCCTCCATTTGGCAGTGAAGTAGCAGATGATTCGCGGGTTCCGGATCATTGTTGCATTTGGGGCAGATGTTGGAGTTGGTCAGGTGTATGCGATTTAGTATAGAGAAGGTTTTTAATCCTTCGTTGATTGCTTTGCACAAGAAAAGATGAATTTATGGTGGACACGGTAACGTCCAAAGATTCGGTAGATGGGAAGGGGTTTTGAAGAGGTTGACCAACTTGTTGGGTTATACATTTGTATCCCGAAGATGTAGTGTACTTTACAGATTTTGAATGTGGCCAGATAATTTTATCTTGGGAGTTATTTTAAGGTATGTGTTTATGATTTTTTGGGCTGCAAAGATATGGGAAAGTGAATATTTTTTCTTGTATCCAATTATGAGAGATCGGGTCGATGATATCCGCTACCTTCTGGATGGTGTAGCACTGCGCCGCGTCCAGGTTTAGAAAGTGTGGAAACCAACTAGCTTCGATGGGTATTGTTAAACCATTTCCAATACGATGAAATATCAGTTGTTGCGTCGTGGAGACTAGGGATGCCAGTTGCCTCCATTGGGAGCTAGAGGAAGACAATGATATCAATGCCCTGCAGAATTGGTTAATGTTTGAGATATTTCTCCTTGCAGAAACTTCCATAGATGGAGTCAGGTTTATCGTGCAAACTCCAAATTCTTTTCATGCGAAGAGCTTTGTTACGTTCACTACTTTTCCTTATGCATAACCCTCCTTCGTATATTGGTTTTGTTACTTTATCCCAACCAATAGGATGGATCTTTTTAACTGATGATTAGTCGTGTTCCCAGAAGAAGTTTCTAGTGATACAGTCCATTTGTTTGTAAACTTTGGTGGGAAGAATTTGTGTTTGCGTAAGGTGGTTTGAGGTTGGTGAGAGGGAGGTTTTTATGAGAACCATTCTTCCATCTTGAGTTAGGCATTTTGTCATCCATCATTTTCCTTGTTTGAATTGAACTCTCAGATAAGTAGGAGGGTTTGATGTGGTCGGCATGTTGAAAAATTATCGCAGATCAGTTACGTTGACATGATCCAATCTCTGATAATGGATAATTACAGATTTAAATGCATTAATTACCTGACCCGCCGAGGTTCCAGAATAATGAAGAAGGTTCTTGAGGTAATCTCACGTTTTAGATGCTAAGTAACCAAGTTTTTTTTTTTTTTTTTTTTGAAACTGAAGATTCAATTTATTTAGAGTCAACTGTTTACAATGACTATCACCCTCTTGTAATTGGACACTGATGTTACTAGGAGGATGTGTTTGTTAGAGCACTGCTCAGTCGAACTCACAAGTGTTGGTATCTCAAGATTTTTGTCAAATTTAGTTGTCAAAACTACATCTTGATTTATAGTCTACAATTAGTTAAGTCTCAGACTAAGATAGAAGACGTAATTGAGAAACGAATATCACGACAGTCATCAATGCGTTCAACTGTTTGAAGGCGAAGATCAACCGAAGCTTTTGGAGAACGTCTTCAACAAAAAGGTAAGTGAAGACTAAACCACCTATATCTCAAGTTATATTCATCTTTCTATCTATGAGACGATGTCACATAACTAATTAGACTATTGCAAGCATATCAAGAATTTCGAGTCAAATTTATCTTGGTAATTAGTTCTCGAAATATATGACTAAGCTTAATTAACATTTCATACTTGATGAATTTCAGTTACAATTTATTGTTCGTAATCTAAATCGTGATTCAAGATTATCATTCAAAAACAACATGGAACAGTGATGTGTCATTGATGTTATTTGGGAATGTTTCGAATATATTTAGAGAAAAATATAGAACTACTGTAAATTCGGATACGAGAAAGTATACATATTAGTCTTACAAATTGGAAAACTGTTAAGGTTTGAAGCCGTAATACATGTACTAAGTACACGTATTGGAGTAGCTATATGCCGTCAACAACTTTTTGGTACGCATACCAGTATGCACACCTTAAAAAGTCTGTGAACTCGTGAACCCAGACTAGTACGCATACCCATATGCACACTAGAAAAGAACTGTTGGTCCCGGAACCGGTTTGGTATCCTTATCGGTACCCATACCATAAAAGTTATGTGGGCTTCGGAACTCGTTTATGTTTTAATGGTATCCATACCAGTACGCATACCGAAAAAGTTCTGTTAACTCCAGAACAAGGTTATGTCTTAAGTAAGGTAAACAGTATGCGTACCATGACATAACTGTTCACGAACATGTTAATTATTATGTACCTAGACGCCTACTTACCAAGTCAATTAAATTCATATTCACATAAAATTATTTCTCCGAGATAATTAGCACTTGAATAATCTCTAAAAACACCATAGACATATTTGGTCACATAATTGTGACTCGAGTTAAGTCTCAAGTATTATATGAAAATTCTCAAGATGATAGTTCAGTTGGCTGGTTTCGACTATCCATTCATGAGAGTGGTCTTTGTACACGGTTCGGTGGTTCATCCTAACCAGAGTGTATATCTTGTTATGTTAATCATATTCAAAGATATATCCAGTGGATATTGTTGCTTGGTTCCAAAACTATCTTAGCTTAAACCTAAAGCAACCTATGCTTTGAATGTCTATAAAAGGGGAACCTCAAGAAACTGGGATCTTTGAATCCCGACACTACTTTCTTGGTGTGTCATATTTGTAAACTAGAGTCATCCTTTTCTTAAAACTCTTATAAGGGTTAACGACTAAAAAGACTTCAAAATGATTCGTGAAGCCAGGTCCAGCTATTGTTTATCTGATAGTTCGAGTATCCTGATCTTGATCGATTGTTGAGCTTGGTCCATCAATCAATATAGATATAAATCATCAAAGTTCTTTTCGTCTCAGACTTTGTTGATTCCATAAGTTTAATACTTGTAAGGTGAATAATAATATAGGTTGCACTTCGGGTAGCATAAGTCCGGGTTTTGAGGTTAGCTAGACTTTGTCTATTGCTATTGATTTCGAGTCTCACCTTGATATACGATCAAAAAGGAAATCACACATATAGGCTTATCTGTGGGAGGAAGATTGGTTTAAAGTCTTCAGTTGAGTTGAAGATTGTAAAGGGCGTCAGCTAAGGGAATCATTTGCGCGAAGTCCTCCTGGGATTCAAGAGGCGTAAGGAGCGCGACTGTAACTGAATTTCATTGAGGGTTTAATTAGGTCTCAACTACATTAAATACCCAAGTTAATTGGTAGTAGGCTAGTGTCTGTAGCGGCGTAATACCGTTTGGTGTTCAATCTGGACTAGGTCGTTAACAAAACTTCCGGTGTCTGTGTTATTTCTTTTTCCGCATTATATTGTTTATATTTCTAATAGAAATATCACAAGTTGTACGTTAATTAATCAAAGTAGATACATCCATCATTGTTTGTTGGATATGTCTTGATTGATACTTGGAAATTGATTTTTGAAATCACCAAGTAATCTCACCCACAAATCAGGTTCACAGACTTGTCTCTGTAAACTTTCTGATTGTGAGAGAGTGAGATATAACTCGGAATATAATTTCTTGATTGAGATTCATTAAGTTGAACTCTCAGAATTATATTTAAATTTGTCCATACAGGTTTCCCAAGAAAAAGTTGGTGGTGTGTTTTGGTTTTTAATTAGTATCAGAACAGGCAAACACGTTAAGACCTAATAAGTCTGTGTTCGAAGCTCTTTGAATATATGGACATAGACAATATCTCTAATGAAGTACACTAGAATTCCTTAAAGATTCTTCAGAGTTTAATTTCTTCAAGACTTACTGTCTCACATGATGCTCTCGATTCATTCAAGATTTTCGATACCTTGATTGATCGTAAAGAATCAACCTGAAAAAATACAGAATCCTGTGCAAAGGTTAAAAACAAGAAACGTCATGTTAAAAGTAATAAGCTACGCCGTCTTAAAAGATTGTTAAATAGTCTTTCTAAGGAATGCAACAGAAGAGGGTCTGTGGACGAAGATATCCTTCTATCTTTTGATTTTTTTTAAGTTCTTGGAACACATTGCAGTAATCTTGAGAAACGAGATGCCCACCAAGTTTCTAGTCACTAATAAAACTTGTTATCAGTGTGGAAAACTTGGGCATGTCAGAAAAACTTACACGTATGCAACATTTTTGACTACTCTAGATGGTTACGAAATATCATCTCTTGATCACCATAGGGATGAAGAAACATAACCGGAAGACTGTTATGCCAGAATAGTTTGTGAGCATTTTGCTCATCCAACCTCTTGTTAACAAAACCTTGGAATCACCCCATCATGTATTTATATTGGGATGGGGAAAAGAAGTAGTAAAGGTTTGTTTCTGTTTGTATTCTAAGTTCCGTGATATATCTATCAAGTTTCTGAGATCCTGATTGGTAATTGACTTTGGACAAAGGAAGGTTCTTAGTAATTTGTCTTGATCAGGGTAAAACATCATATATTGTTGAGCTGGCTCCGATTTTGGTGTTATAAGATCATTTTTTTTACATACTTCTAATCCTGTAAATATCAATATCCCTTGTGCTCTGAAACTCCTTCATTTAGCTAAGAATAAGATTAATTATCTTATTATATTGATATTTTTTTGACAATTATTAAATTTTGTCTGGAGATCTTAATTTGTATGATTTTGTACATCTAACATAATATGAAAAATTATTTTAAATTCATGGGTTTCCGCACCCGAACCGGTAAAAACCCATTAGGGTTTACTTTAAAAGGGTACGCGTACTCCTCTTCCTCTCCTTCTTCCCCACGGTCATGAACCAGAATTGAGTATGAGTTAGGGTTTCCGCATCGGTGCGATGTCATCTTGAATTCAAGGTAGGTTATTCATAATTTTTTGTCTTCTTTTCTTAATAGCAAGAAGGTTTGTCAAAGAAAGAGTTTTGATTAAGCAATCATCTACAAAAAAGTTCTCCAGGTAAGATCCATCTTTTTTCTTCTGCTTTGAAATTTTCTTAATTAACAAGTATGAGAAAAAATAAAGGTGTTAGTAAAGGGCCTAAATCTAAGGAGGTCTATGAACTTGATTTAAAAGAATAACCTAGGATCATCTTTGTGAATAAGGATTGCTATGAGACCTTTAAAACATTTCCACTGAAGATTTTATCCTATAAAGGAAATTGGAAGAAGGGTATGTTCCTTGTGATGATTCATCTTGTTTTGATAAGTACAATCTTGGTAACATCTTTAGTGGTTTTGGTGAAGGATTTGACACACTTACAAGAGTATTTTATGCCAGCATTTTTGATGTTAATCTTGAGAAGTTGTGTTTTAAGACCATGATTGGAAGAGACAAGATTGATGTAGATCGAGAATTAATTTAAAAAATCACTAATCTTCCTATGGGTGATTTTGTTTTCCTAGACCAAGAGGTGAACATCCTTCTTGTGAAACCATTTCTCTCAAACTTTGTGGAAAGAGTTTTGGTTGGAAAGATGAAATTTTCCTACCGAAGAGCTTAGCATGGCTTTTAAGGTTTTTGGAAAGTTTGGAATTCCAAACATTTGTCCCTCCACGGTAGAAGATGCTCATTGGAGTCGTGACTTTGGGAAGTTGGTTTATTTTCTTAAAATGGGTACTCAAGGTCTTGACATATGTGGATGGATGGATCATTCATCAAATGGTAACAATGACCTTATCCAACAAGAAATTGGGATTTCCTTGTCTTATCGAACGCATATGTGGAGAATTCTCCATTCGTCCGATTGGAAACTCTATTGGAACTCCTACATTGGTTCGTGGAAGTACATTCAAACATATGAGAATGAACGAGAACAAAAGAAAAAGGGCATCTATTTGACATCTTGACGGTTGATAGACGCATTTATATGTCTATTTTGTTCTCAATATTCTGTATTGTTAGACTCGATTAAGTACTTATTGTGTTATTTTGTGTTTTTGTAGATGTTTTTAGAGAAATAAGCCCTTGCGGCGAAATGGGCTCAAAAAGTGGTGTTTTACACCCCGGAGAAAATTACTAAAGGCACCCCAGAAATGCACCGGAAACGCCCCAGAAATGTGCTTGAGGAACCCAGAAAAATTACTATTTCCACCCCAATTGATATTCGCACCCCAGCTCTGGTTAAGGGACACCCTTCTTCTCAAATTCAAAAATAAATTTTGGCGGGAAATTTTCTTTATACACTGGTAGATTTTCCAATCGATTTTTGAAGGTGTTATAAGGAGATTAAATCGCTGAAACTTAATGGGTATATGTGATATGGATATAAGAAGATATTGTGGTGGTTGGGATCGATCAAATTTTGCCAGATAATCGATTCTCGATTAAAGCAGGAAAGAAGAGATATCGGTTAAACTTGGAAAGAAAATTACGTAAAGATGCTGCATGGGTTGTGGAAGTTAAGTGCAGATATTCTCCTAGGTTGCATATCAACAGATTTTGGAAATTATCAAGACAATTAACGCATGCAGAGAAAGAAAATAAGAAATTATTCCCAAGAATAATTTTCCTTTACTGTGAAAATTTTGAGGAATTAATGGCGAGATTTGATGCGCCTGGAATGTATAAATTGGAGATACATGAGTCCTAGAAGGGTTGTCGAGAGTTTGGGTCGAGAGGAGGTCCAGAGAAGCAGAAATCAAGAGTTGATGAAACTCTGTTGCTGCTGCTGATGAAGAACACCAAGAACACGAAGAACGGACTCGCAAGGACAGCCGTTTATGAACAGTGTCTAAGACGCACAGCCGTGGGTCGCAGCGCAGTCTAAACAGCAGCAGCACTTGTCTTTTATCGTTCATTTTGTGACGCTTTTTGTGCGTCGCAGATTACAGTTTTACACCATTTTCTCTTCTTCTCATCATTTGTAAACCCTATTTGAGAGCATTTTTACTATGATGAGTTAAACCCCAACACTGGGACGACGAAGGAGGCCGATCTTCATACATGGGTAATTTTATTAATTCTTTTTAAGACTTTTGCATTAAAAATTAATTGAAATATGATTTGATTAAATTGGGTGTTACTTGATTAGATGGGTCATGCTTAGCTTAGGTGATTTGATGTTCCATGCTTAACATTTACAATCAATGTTTTGAGAATCTACTTTGGCAAAATAAGAGTCCATATATGTTTTGAACGATTATTGTTGAGAATAAATCATTGAGCCCTATGTTATGAAGATTGGCCGAATCATTAGTCCCAGTACCTCTCTACGAATTTGTCAATATTTTTGTATATAATTTTTATAAATCTAAAAATCCTTCACCTTCACAAGTCTTAGAGTTTGAACCTTCATTACTATAACCACGAAAAAATCTTTAATCAACGGTTCTTGTGATCCAACAACCTTGAGTATTCTTCAACAAATGCACAAGGATGTTTGAAAGATAAACTCCAAGGTAAAAGGTATGCAAAAACAATTATGTGTGATTGTTACAAACTTTGCCGACATCAAGGACGAAATAGATAAGATTCAAGCTTCTATGGGTGATTCGGATGATGAAGAGAATGAACAAAGCTTTCGTATTATACTTATTTTGTTTCTTTACTATGAAACTTCTTGTGAGAATTTATTCTTGCTTTTGAGAAGGATAACTAGGGTTTGGTATAGCAAAATTTGTAATTACATGGGCTATTTCCAACGATTTTCACTTGTATATTTTTAGATTTATTTATTTAAATTCTTGAGTTTTTGGAAGAGGAAATTGCAGTATGTAACCATTATTGGTTTAATTATTGCAAAAGTCTTATGAAATATATGTGCCCTTACGTTTTCGTGAATCGAGATGATATTTAATATATATGCTCAGAAGTTAAATCTATTATGTTTTCTATAAACTGAAAATAGAACAATTTTTTTGAGAAATTTTCTCGCAGTATCGATCTACTTGTGATCACACTTTTGTGTTATTATTGCATGACACACTCCGTAAGATTTTCTTATGTTGAGTCATATCGATTAAAATTATCTCGTTGTTCTTAACTGGTGTTTATATTAATTGAAGTCGATGTTCAGGATACAAATCCATGTGATTTGTTGATGTCAGACAAAATCCTTTCTTTTTCACAAAAGTAAGGTCACTCATGTTGTTCTCTTAGGAATGACATCTAATGGGGGAGAGTTCTTAAATGAACTTGTGCTTAATTACTATAACTTTGTGGTGTGTGTGGCTGTGGAATTTACTGGGGATGCTTGTATTTAAATCTCTTATATGAGCGCTAAGTATTTTCTTACTATGTGATATTGAAAAAGAGGGGGTCTAACAACCTCACCCAATATTTCGCTTAGCAATCTGTATGGACTAACTCCAATATACTTTTAAGAGAATCAACTAGACAGTCTGACTCAATCTTAATAAAAAGTATATCAAAGAGTTATATCTCAATTTCTCGATTCAATCCGCAATCAAGCAAATAGGAATTTGCGAGCCTGATTGAATACAAGAGAAATAACTTGAACGGTACCAAAGACCAATGTCCAAGGATCAATCAATTTCAATCAACAACCACAGGTTGGATTTACCAATTGATCGATTCGACGCACAACCTGTGATATTTCAATTATATAACAGGAACCAATTGATAACCCAGACTTATATTCCCGAAGAACAACCTAGAATTATCAATCACCTCATGATAATCTTAATCGATTAACGAAACAAGATATTGTGGAATCACAAACGATGAGACGAAGGTGTTTGTGACTACTTTTCTATCTTGCCTATTGGAGATATAAATCTGAAGCCAATCTAACGGTTGTACTCAATCACGATAGAAACATCAAGATCAGATCACGCAACTACATAAAAAATAGTTGGGTCTGGCTTCACAATCCCAACGAGGTCTTCAAGTCGTTAACCTACAGGGTTTCGTGAAAAACCTAAGGTTAAATGAGAAACAACTCTATTTTATGCAACTATCACACAGGAGGTGTGGGGATTAGGTTTCCCAGTTGCTAGAGTTATCCTTTATATAGTCTCCAAATCAGGGTTTGCAATCTAAGTTACCTTGGTAACAAAGCATTCAATATTCACCGTTAGATGAAAACCTGATTAGATTCAAGCTAATATCTTTCAACCGTTAGATCGAACTTAGCTTGTTATACACAAATGAAATGTAACTTCATTTAGTTTTGAGTAACCGTACCTAAACGTATACACTTAGTTGGTTCAACAATAGTTAACCAATGGTTAGCCATATGAGCACTTTCATATCAACCTTATTCATCTTCACCATAACTAGTTCAAATGACTCAAATGAACTAGTTAGAGAGTTGTTCAATTGCTTAGATATTATAGAAGTATACAAGACACAATTGAATCAAAATTTGTTTTGATTCACTCGAATCGATTCATGAACATTATATCCACGGTTTGCAAAGATTGCATTCCTTATTATATAAATGTTTTAGTTCATCAAGAAACCGATTTTAGGAAGTAACCTACCTAAGTATGCAAACGGGTACGCATACTTAAGTAACCGGATTAAGTTTGATTTTCACTTTCAAACTCCAGCAGAATTCACGGACGTGAACTTTCCGCCAACTCACCCGGATTTCCAACAACCGCCAGTACGCGTAGGGGTATGCATACTCTGGGTTCCCGGTTTTGGAATTTTACACAAATGTGAGAACACACTATGTTTATATCCAAAGATGGTTACATGTTCTGAACTCTCATTTCAATCATTGAAACTTTCTTAGAGGATGTTATATAATTGTTATTCACAAACTATTTTCATCAAAGCGTAATCAACATGACTTTCGTCACGAGTAAAGATGAATTTGGCCAAAGCGAAAGCTTACCAACACATATTTCGATAAATAGATAAGAGAGATAAACTCGACTCGAAATAACAAATGTGTATAATTGAAATCTATATATCTATACGACTTTTGTCTCAAAATAGGAGATAGAATAGATAGACTTTTGAGTGATAGATAAGTTCAAGTCTCCACATACCTTTTTGTTGATGAAGTTCCACAAGTTCCCTTGAGTAGTTCTTCATCTTCAATCGATGAACGTCGTGGAGTCTAGAGTTCAACTACACTTACTATCCTAATCCGATACTTAGCTATAAGTAGACTAGAAATAAAGACTTATAGTTTTGGCAACTAAACTTGACAAACAAGCTTGAGATAACAACGCTTGCGAGTTCGACCGAGCAGTGCTCTAACAATCTTCCCCTTTGTCAATTTTAGTGACAAAACTATCAATACATAGGGAATACAAAATAAATAAACTTTGTAGCTTCTCTTCCAAATGCTTGATCTCCTTGGTTCTTCAACATTACTCGAAATCTTCGTCACTTCCAAGTACTTCAATGATTCCAAAGGTATTCAACTCAGCATCATCGTTGTTGAAGATCCGTAGCCATAACAATGAGAAAACAATAGCTCTCAATCATTGTTATACAGTGTCATAGTATTATTACACAACATCAAAGTTCAATTGTATCACAACTTCGACAACAATACTATGGTGATATGTATCACTCCCCCTTTGTCAATACTTCATCTCACATGAAAACCACTCCCCCTTACATAATGATCCGAAAACCATATGTATTTGTAGTGTGAACTACACATTAATTCTGCCCCTTTTTGTCAATAAAATTGGCAAAGGTACGAAAATTAGTGGGATCCTAATGGAATTTCCATAGAGATACTTCATGACCAAAAGAAAAGCACATATCAACTTTATTAGATGCAATCATATAGCCGAAACTAAATGCATTCATCAAGGAGTTTATAAAGATACAAGATAACCCCTATAATATTCCACACCCGCACTCCCCATAAAGATTTGGAAATTAAGCACAAGTTCAACTAAAAGCTCTCCCCCATATAATGTCATTCCCGAAAGAACAACAAGAGCGACCTTACTTTCACAAGAAAAGAAGGATTTCTTTGGACATTAACAAATCACATAAGAATATGAATTTGTATCCAAAAATCTCAATTAAATTAACCACAAGAGAACCCATGATTAAATTAATCGGAAATGCTCACATAAGAAAACTTACGGAGCCGCACAGCATTTACATAAAGATATGGATCAGGGAAGATCAATACTGCGGAATAAACAAAGATTCATTATATTCTTCATCATTATTTGCACAATGACATATAATTGACTTTAATCTTTGTAAACAAAAGTTCATCCCATTTTCCATCAATATTTGCATAATGACATAATAGGCTTAACTTTTGTTTTGTTAAAAGTTCATTCAATCTTTTATCAATACTTGCATATCGACATATGAAAGATTTAACTTTTGACCACGTATGAGACAATCAAAGTTCACGGATGCAAACACACATATCCCATAACAAGTTGCAATATATGAAATCATAAAGATTAATACTGCAAAATCATCTTCCAAATAAACTTTAGAATTTAAATAAATAAATCTATAAACATTGTCAAATGAAAATCGTTGGAAATAGCTATGTGTACTCACAATAATGGATATTCCAAACCCTAGTTTTCCTTCTTAAAACACAAGAATAAATTCCCATAAGAAGTTTCATAGATAAAATCAAAAACCAAAAAAAATGATAAAGCACGAAAGACTAATTGTCATCTTCATCATCGGGGACCATAAGAGTGGCTTGAATCTTATCCATGTCATTCTTGATTTTTGGAAACTTAGTAGCAATTACAAGTAATTGTTCTTGCACACACCTTACCTTGGAACTAATCTTACCAACGACTTTGAGGATTTGATGAAGAAGATTCATGGAGGAGGTATCACATGAGCCATCAAGGGTCTCACATCTTTGTCTCTTGCAAGCATTCTCCTTCATACGTTTGAAAGTATATGGAAGAACAAGCTTGGGAGTTCCAATGGAGTTTCCAACTAGAGCAATAGAGAAGGAGCGACAAATTTGCTCAATCAAACATGGATAGCTTAACTTCTTGTTGGGAGACGTCATTGACAACATTTGATAAATGATAAACCCACAAATGTCGAGACTTTGAGTTCCCAACTCAAGGAAATATACCAACTTTGCAAACTCACGACTCCAACGAGAATTCTCAATTGTGGAGGGACAAAGATTAGATATACCAAGTTTACCAAAGGACATCAAATGAAGACTAAGTTGGTAGGAAATTTTCCTTCGTTACAATTAACACTCTTGCCACAAAGACCATGTGAGATGGTTTCATATGATGGTCTTTCATCACTTGGTCTAGGAAGGCAAAAATTACCCAAAGGGATTATGGTAATCCTTGAAATCAACTATCGATTAACAAGAATCCTTTTTCTATTTATCATGGTCTTGAATTCCATGTCATCAAGATTAACATCAAGGATGTTAGCATAGAAGATTCTTGTGAGAGTATCAAAACCTTCACCAAGACCATTAAAGATATTTCCAAGATTGAATTTTTCAAAACACATCAAATCCTCTTTATGCCCACTAGTAAAATCCAACTTCTTTTCTAAAATAAAACCATTAGATGAAATCCTTATAAAAACCTTCCCACAAGAATTATTGACAAATATAATTCTAATGGACTTTGATCTATTAGTAAGTTCATGCTAGAAAAGGATGAAGAACCCAAGTTTTTTGAACCCTCTTCTGAAACCTTAAAATTCTTCATAAGATCTATAAATCAAGAGACTAGAGGAAGGGATGACTTACTTGAAATGTTTTTGAAAACTCCTTTTCCCTTTCTTGATCTCCTAGGATGATTAATGGAGAAACACAAGAACGCGGACAAGATGAGAGGAAGAACAAGGTATGCGTACGTTCCTTTTATACACTCAAGAATGGGCTTGGACCTGTTTCCGAACCGCGACCTACAAGAGAAATGAAGGAATACTTAGGTGTTCAACACCATGGTTATGCAACACGTGAAAGCACACAAACGTGTGAAAAGATGGTGCAGTAGAAAGCTTATTCACCTATCCCAAGGAGGACATAATAAAACATTAACTCAAGTATACTCAAATCAAACTATTTCTTGCCCCATCTCAAGATATATACAAACGGGGTAGTGCCAAGCAAGTTACCAAGTGGCAAGATGTGCAGAGAGACCATCATGCACCATTTCCGGATGATATTTGTGAGCAGTACCAGTGATATAATCATAGTAATGATGCTAATCGGGGTTAACAAAAATTTCTATCTTTTTTTTCATATGACCAGAAAGGAGATTATTCAAATATCTTAAACCTGTATCAAAAACACCAGAACCCGTTTTATTGGACCTGCTTGTGTTGACAACATGTTTAGTTCGTACGTCATGTTTGCATGATTTGACATGTACCGAACTTTTATCAGATCGATTCTTAATCTTAATCGAATTAAGCTTTTCTAAGAATCTAAAAACGTTCTCAAATGCTCTAAATAGATCTTTGTCAATTGACCCATTCTGATAGTGTTCCACAAAAAGATAAAGATTTAATCTAGTGAGATTCCATATCTTTGAGAGTAAAGAGCGTTTTCTTATCCTTCCTTTCTTTTTAATTTTTCCTCTAGATTGTTTCTCATCATCTAAGTTTTCCAAAGTCTTAGATGAAGCTGGATTATCACAAGAGACCAGGGGTCTAAATAATGTTTGAACAATCTTCACGGAATTTGGCGTGCATTACAGATGCCAGGAACAAGTTTCCTAATGGAGTTTCCTATAGGGACAAACTTTAGGATACAATCAAACACAAACTTATTAGGTTTATAGTGTTTGCCTCTCTGATACCAATTGAAAAAGCGTGGGTCTAACAACCTCACCCAATATTTCGCTTAGCAATCTGAATGGACTAACTCCAATATACTTTTAAGAGAATCAACTAGACAGTCTGACTCAATCTTAATAAAAAGTATATCAAAGAGTTATATCTCAATTTTTCGATTCAATCCACAATCAAGAAAATAGGAATTTGCGAGCCTGATTGAATACAAGAGAAATAACTTGAACGGTACCAAAGACCAATGTTCAAGGATTTATCAATTTCAATCAACAACCAAAGGTTGGATTTACCAATTCATCGATTCAACACACAACCTATGATATTTAAATTATATAACAAAAAAATATAATGCGGAAAAGAAATAACACAAACACCAGAAGTTTTTTTAACGAGGAAACCGCAAATGCAGAAAAACCCCGGGATCTAGTCCAGATTTAAACACCACACTGTATTAAGCCGCTACAGACACTAGCCTACTACAAACTAACTTCGGTCTGGACTGTAGTTGAAACCTAATTAATCTCATAATGATTCAAGGTACAGTTGCGTTCCTTACGTCTCTGATCCCAGCAGGATACTGCGCACATGATTCCCTTAGTTGATCTCACCCATAACGAAGAGTTGCTACGACCCAAAGTCGAAGGCTTGATAAACAAATCTGTCTCACATAGAAAAGTCTATATGAATAGATAAATCTGTCTCCCACAGAAATACCTACGAGTTCTGTTCTGTGTTTTGATAAATCAAGGTGAACAGGAACCAATTGATAACCCGGACTTATATTCCCGAAAAACAGCCTAGAATTATCAATCACCTCACAATAATCTTAATCGATTAACGAAACAAGATATTGTGGAATCACAAACGATGAGACTAAGGTGTTTGTGACTACTTTTCTATCTTGCCTATCAGAGATATAAATCTCAAGACAATCTTACGATTGTACTTAATCACGATAGAAACAGCAAGATCAGATCACACAACTACAGAGAAAATAGTTGGGTCTGGCTTCACAATCCCAATGAAGTCTTCAAGTCATTAACCTACAGGGTTTCCTGAAAAACCTAAGGTTAAAGGAGAATCACTCTAGTTTATACAACTAGTATCACACATGAGGTGTGGGGATTAGGTTTCCCGGTTGCTAGAGTTCTCCTTTATATAGTCTCCAAATCAGGGTTTGCGATCTTAGTTACCTTGGTAACAAAGCATTCAATATTCACCGTTAGATGAAAACCTGATTAGATTCAAGCTAATATATTTCAACCGTTAGATCGAACTTAGCTTGTTATATACAAATGAAATGTAACTTCATTTAGGTTTGAGTAACCGTACCTAAACGTGTACACTTAGTTGGTTCAACAATAGTTAACCAATGGTTAGCCATATGAGCACTTTCATATCAACCTTATTCATCTTCATCATAACTAGTTTAAATGACTCAAATGAACTAGTTAGAGAGTTGTTCAATTGCTTAGATCTTATAGATGTATATAAGACACAATTGAAGCAAAATCGGTTTTGATTCACTCGAATCGATTCATGAACATTATAGCCACAGTTTTCAAAGATTGCATTCCTTATTATATAGATGTTTTAGTTCATGAAGAAACCGATTTTAGAAAGTAACCTACCTAAGTATGCAAACGGGTAAGCATAAGTAACTGGATTGAGGTTGTTTTTCACTTTCAAACTCCAGCAGAAATTCACGGACGTGAACTTTCCGCCAGTATGCGTACGGGTATGCATACTCACCCGGATTTCCAAGAACCGCTAGTACGCGTACGTGTACGCATACCTTGGGTTCCCGATTTTGGACTTTTACACAAATGTGAGATCACACTATGTTTATATCCAAAGATGGTTACATGTTCTAAACTCTCATTTCAATCATTGAAATTTTGTTAAAGGATGTTATATAGTTGTTATTCACAAACTATTTTTCATCAAAGCGGTTTTCAAGTTATTGAAATAATCAATATGATTTTCGTCACGAGTAAAGATGAAATTGGCCAAAGCGAAAGCTTACTAACACATATTTCGAGAAATTGATAAGCGAGATAAACTCGACTCGAAATAAAAAATGTGTATAATTGAAGTTTATATAGTTATACGACTTTTGTCTCAAAATGAGAGATATAATAGATAAATTTTTGAGTGATAGATAAGTTCAAGTCTCCACATACCTCTTTGTTGATGAAGTTCCACAAGTTCCCTTGAGTAGTTCTTCGTCTTCAATCGATGAACGTCGTGGAGTCTAGATTTGAACTACACTTACTATCCTAATCTGTGACTTAGCTATAAGTAGACTAGAAATCAAGACTTATAGTTTTGGAAACTAAACTTGACAAACAAGATTGAGATAGCAACGCTTGCGAGTTCGACCGAGCAGTGCTCTAACAGATATCATCTAAATAAAGTTGATATGTAACATCTTTAAATCCTGAAATATCTTTTGGTTGAATACATTACGATCTCATGATTTTTGTACCCTTGACAATTTTTATTGACAAAAAGGGGGAGAATTAATTAGTAGTTTCATACTACATACATATGGTTTACGGATTATTATGTAAGGGGGAGTGAATTAATAATCTATAGGTTTCACCTATTATGCAAAAGATGTAAGTATCGATTAAGGGGGACAAACATGAAAAAGCGGGGGTCTAACAACCACACCCAATATTTCGCTTAACAATCTGTATGGACTAACTCCAATATACTTTCAAGAGAATCAACTAGACAGTCAGACTCAATCATAAGAAAAGTATATCAAAGAGTTATATCTCAATTTATCAATTTAATCTGCAATCAAACAGAACGTCTTTGCACGTTGATGGATTTTTCTGACCCTTCAAACTGCAGCTTGGACGTAAGAGTTGCTAGACAGTCAGCATGTCTGTTGTTGGTGCGGCCAGTATGCACAATTGTTGCATTAGAGAAATGAGCTAATAGTCTTTGTGCTTCAGTCCTGAATTGAGTGAGTGTTACTTCTTTGAGAGAGTATACACCATTCATTTGATTGACACTCACCGTTCCCTGATTATGTGGAGAGAGTGCATAGATTCAGGCGGTTCTCCGTAGATTGAGAACACTAATGCCTTCAGGTCGTAAACAACATCGTGACTCCCTGACTGTGCACCATTCAGAATGGATGTGACGCTTTAACTGGCTAATATCTTTTCTGAAATAGATTACTTCTGCCGTAACATTCACTACTGAATTCCCAGAATAATCTATCATTGCTCCTATTCCATGGTCGAATCCACGGCCTGATCCCATGGAATGCCAATAACAATTGCTCTGATTCTATGATCGAATCCACGGCTTGATCTCATAGAATGGCAATAAAACACAACTGTGTAATCTCATTACTCTGATTTCATGATCGTATCCACTGATCTCATGAAATGGTAATGGATAATTTTAATTACTCTGATTCTATGGTCGAATCCACGATCCCATAGGGTGGTAATGCTCATTTTATTATTCTGAATTCGTAGTCGAATCCATAGCTGATTCTATGAATTAATAATGAACAATTATTCATTTTTTATTACTCAGTTTCATGAACTATTCTCCACTGAATTTCATAAATTAGTAATAAATACGCAGCAATCGGGCATCTGGACCATCACTGACTAAGCCCCACAAAAATGGTGCGAGTGTACTCGACAATGATGCACGACTGAGCACCCGGATGCACGAACGAGCGTCCAAAAACATGAAATAATGAGGAATCCTACACAAAAATAAGAGAGAGAAAATAATTATAAAATAATGGAGAAGCGCCCATGGGCCGGGCCCACCGGCCGGTCGGCCGTGCCCTAGCCGTTGTCGGTCCCATGCTTCCTTCATTATTTTTTCTTATTTTATTTTCATAAACTCATGAAGGTTTCTCCATCTTAGCAAAATTCCTTATTTTGTGCAAAACTTGTGAATTCTCCATGACATGGTGGATTCACCAAATAATATTATAAAATAAGGAAAGGTGTGCGGGACCGGGCAACGTAGCCGGTCGGCCATGCCCATGGCCGGTCCCAAACCTCACAATCCTTAGTTTTTTATAATTATTGTTCCCAATCTCACGAAACTCCTCTGTTTCAACAAAAACTCATGGATTCTCCGTATCTTCAAGGATTCTCCATAACTTCAAAGATTCACGAAAAAGCAATATTATAAAATAGGGAAAGGTGTGCGGGACCGGGCAACATGGCCAGCCGGCCATGCCATAGCTATAGTCGGTCCCACACCTTGGAATCCCTAATCCTTCATAATTATTATTTTTCTCAACTCGTGAAACTCCCGGATTTGAGCAAATTTCATGATTTCTTCATATTTACTCAAATATTGCTCAAATCACGAAAAACCAAAAGCCAACATGGTCACACGACTGGCTAGCCTCCCACGATAATTTTAAATATTAAAACACTTTTATTTTAATATTGATGAATTGAGCATACATGCTCATTACCACCTAATTTGCTCAAATGCTCATACTGGCCCGAACTCTCTCCAACCAACTGGGGATTCTCCAAATGACCAACAACTGGTCCCGTGACCACCTAGAGCCGGTCCCATGACCCTTGGTCGGTCCCACCTCTGATACTTAGGTTTTATCACCTAATGATGAATCCATGAATATTTTCAGTAAATGGTAAAACCACAATTTAATCATCATTCTTCCACCAACTCTCAAACTGAGAACCCTGGTGCGTGCTCACTCGAGCACTGGGCATCACATGGGCGTTCATCATCCCATGTGGTCGGTCCCTCTTCATTCATGACTAATTTTCAACAATTCGCCAATTGATGGAGGATTGATCGAAAATTAGGGTTTCGAATAAACTCTCTGTGAAACCATCATTCTGAGAAATTTCAAACACTAATAAATTTATGTTAATCCACCAATCAGCATAAAAATTAATTATACAATATTCGATAATCTACCAATATTTTAATTAATATTTTATTGGGTCACGTCACCAGTAAATAATTCGCCGAATCGAGCAATACTTTCTCAATTGCTCGAATATTGATCAATATTCAGCAACTCATCAGTAATTTATCGAATTGAGCAATACTTGCTCAGTTGCACGACAGACTATCAAAAATCACTAATTTGGTGAATTGAGCAATGCTTGCTCAGTTGCTCATCAAATCCTCAATATTCAGTAATTCGCAGAATTGAGCAATACTTGCTCAGTCGCTCGTCAGTAATTCATCACTGAATCAACAATACTGAGATCCCTTCAGAGAACTACATGTTCAACCCGTGAATCGCTGAGCATTCATTATTCATGCTCGATTCAACGAAACTCAGACTCATTGTCAACAATTGACTAATCAAAACACGTCTGCCCTGCAGACTCCACGACTTGTGAGACATCAATCACGTCACAAATGGGGGGATATCACGTAGGATTTTGGTCTGGCGGTCTACGGCACGTGGATTCATCCACAACGAGAAATGTGCGTAAGTCGTGTAAACGGTTGAAGGAGTTAGCAAAGTAGTGGGTGCACGATCAGAAGTCTCCACACGACATGGAACTGACTTTACCACGATCTCCCACTTTCCCACTCTTTCACTCAAGAAACCGTCACACTTACAGGGATCAAGGTGTTCACGACTCTGACAATATAAATAAGTCTCTGAAACCATGATTGAACAGACAGACTCTCGTCTACGTAGAATTTCTCGAGCTATCACTCTCAGGAATTCATCAATCCATCAGAATTTATTAGAACTTATCAGTTCACCATTATTGCAGAAACCTTCAACACACCCACAATCCTCGATCATCACTGATCCCACACAATTCTCAGCTTCCCTCCTATAGATCAACTCATCTCCCTCTTTGCTACCGAATTGACTCTGGAACGGCCAATGTCTTGGTTTAGGCCGGAGTCATACAAATTAATTTTCCGAATCTAAGCACCCCATTTGCAGCGGTGCATCTGTGTGAGGATTAACATTTTGCCCGGATGAGGAGTCTCGACATCACGCTCGACTCTCCACTTTCCCGAAAACCGGCGACCTGTTTTTCCCCATCCACAGACATACCCGTATGTGTGACTGCGGCTTCCTTCAAAACCCATCATCAATATGGGATGATGAACGATCTTTCTTTGCGGAACTTTGGCCTCCTTGAGAGTCTTCATAGTGATGAGATTTGTAGAAGCACCTGTATCGATGAGAACTCTCCTGAATACGGAATCCTGAATAGAAGCAGTTACGAACAGGGCTCGGTTATGTCTTTCCTCAGACATTCGGTCTTCCTCAGTGAATGTGATATTGTTGATCGAAGGTTCAGATACTATGGACACTTGTTCAACCACCAGAGATGATGGAACTATTCACGCGTCAGATGATATTTTGTTGAGTGCAGCAAACGTGTTCGTACGCTGACCTCTGGAGAAATGCAGGAGTTCACATAGATTCTCAATTAAATGTGTGACCTCCTGTTCCACCGGATTTTCATAAGTGGTGAAGTTGTTGGCTCGAGGATGATCATCGGTTGAGGGATTAGCCATCAACATCGGAATTTCTTGAGCAGGGGCGCCGCTCAAATATTGATGTCAGTCTGACGAGGAAATTCAATATGTTGTTCAGGGTCTCTTTCATCAGGTCCATGTTCCTTGTATGAATCTCCTGCAACCGTTCCAACTCGATCAAGGTCGGGATTTCCGCATCGACTATTCCATTAGATGGAGTATTGGAAGGAGGAACATTTTCATTCGAAAGATTCTGACTGGAATTCGAAATAGCTGAGTTAGACCTAAGACCAATCATCTTGTGAAAATTTGAGATTGCGACCGAGAGATTAATCTCCCACTGTGGTCGCCAATCTGTAGATGGGGAAAACCGATTTGCTGGTTTTTAGGGAAATGAAGAGACGAGCGTGCGGACGGGACTCCTCAACCGAGAAAACTTCTTAGCCTCACATAGATGCACTGAAAAGGGAGTGCTTAGATTCGAGATATCAATTTGTAGGACTCCGACCTAAACCAAGTCAATGGCCGTTCCAGAGTCAATTCGGTCACAAAGAGGGAGATAGGTTGATCTGTAGGGGGAAGATGAGAATTGTGTGGGATCAATGATGATCAAGGTGAGTGTGTTGAAGGTTTCTGCAAAATTGATGAACTGCTGAATGTTGAGTTCGAATAAGTTCTGGTTGATTGATGGAATTTCTGAGAGTGATTGCTCGAAAAATTGTTGTTGTTCAATCGTGGATCCAGAGACTTATTTATATTGTCAGAATAGCGAACACATTGATCCCAGTAAGTGGACGGTTTCATGAATGGAAGAGTGGGAAATTGGGAGATGGTAGTAAAACCAATTCCGTATCGTGCGGGGACTTGATTGATTGTCCACCCACTACTTTGTTAACTCTTTCAACCGTTTGCGCGACTTACTCACATTTCTCATCGTGGATGAATCCACGTGTCGTAGGCCGCCAGACCAAAATCCTAATTGATATCCCCCATGTGACATGATTGATGTCTCACGAATCGTGGAGTCTTCATGACAGATGTGTGCTAATTAGTCAGTTGTTGACTGATTAAATAGTGAGTCTAAGTTTTGTTGAATTGAGCAGTGATTCATGGATTGAACACACATGTTCTTATGTTAATATTGCTCGTATTAGCAAAGGTTGTAAATTCGCCGATGAATTACTGAATATTGATAGTTGGATCAATATTCAAGCAACTGAGCAAGTATTGCTCAATTCGACAAATCGCTGAATATTGATAGTTGGATCAATATTCGAGCAACTGATCAAGTATTGCTCAATTCGACGAATTACTGATAAATTACTGAATATTGATAGTTGGATCAATATTCGAGCAACTAAGCAAGTATTTCTCAATTCGACGAATTACTGATAAATTACTGAATATTGATAGTCGGATCAATATTCGAGCAACTGAGCAAGTATTGCTCAATTCGACGAATTATTTATTGGTAACATGATCCAATAAAATATTGGTAGACTACCGAATATTATATAATTAATCCAGGTGTTGATTTCTGGATCAACATAAATTTATTAGTGTTTGAACTTGCTCAGAATGATGAATTCGTGGAGCGTTTGTTCGAAACCCTAATTTATGATCAATTGTTCGTCAATTGATGAATTGCTGAAAATAGGCCGTGAGTGAGGGACCAACCACATGGAATAATGGACGACCATGTGGTGCCCGAGTGCTCAAGTGAGCGTGCACCAGGGTCTTGAGCTGACCGATTGGTGAAAGAATGATGATTAAATGTCGGTTTCATCATTTATTGAAATAGTGCTCGATTGAGCATTATGTGATAAAACCTAATTATGGAAAAGCGAGGGACCGACCAAGAGGGCATGAAGCCGGCCCCTGGTGGTCATGGGACCGGCGGATGGCCGTTTGAGCTAATTCCAAGTTGGTTGGAAAGAGTTTGGACCCAATATGAGCAATTGAGCAAATTAGGTCAAAATTATAAGAATATGTTGGACCGGTTCCTTGTAAGCCTTAGGGCCGGCCTTGGTCGGTCAAGGAAGCATGCCTGTGTCTCCACAATGTCCGCGTCTCAGTCCTGAGAATTTCTGTATTTTCTGATGTGTGATTGAGCAATATTGTGGATTTTCAGAAGAGTTTAGTCTTGATTGAAATTCTTGATTTTTTTGCTCGAATGAGCGTGTGTGCTCATTTGATCAATATTTTGTGAATATTAAAATGAGGATATTTTAATATTCGTATTATTTTGAATAGCCTAGCCGGTCGTGTGACCATGTTGACTTTTGGCTTTTTCGTGGTTTTAGCAATATTTGAGAAAATATGAAGAAACCATGATTTTTACTCAAACTGAGGAGTTTCATGAGATGAAAGAAATAATAATTATGAAAGATTAGGGATTGTAAGGTGTGGGACCGGCCACGGCTAGGGCATGGCCGGCCAGCTAGGTTGCCCGGTCCCGCAACACCTTTCCCTATTTTATATTATTATATTTCATGAAACCGTGAAACTATGGAGAAGCCATGAGTTTTGTTGAAACGGAGAAGTTTCATGAGATCAGAGAAATAATAATCATAAAAGGACAAGGGATTCCAAGGTGTGGGACCGGCCACAACCAGGTCATGGCCGGCCGGATAGGTTGCCGGTCCCGCGACACCTTTCCCTATTTTATATTATTTTTCTCATGAAACCATGAAAACATGGAGAAACCGTGAGTTTTTCTCAAACAAGGAAAGTTGCTAGAATGAAAGAGTTTTTCATGAGTTCATGAAAATAACAAAATAAGGAAAAATAATAGAAGAGGCATGGGACCGGCCGCGACCGGTGGGCCCGGCCCATGAGCGCCTCTTTTTTATTATTTTAATATTATTATTTTGTCTCTCCTATTTTGTGTAGGATTCCTCGTTTGTCCATATTTTTGAATGCTCGTTCGTGCATTCGGGTACTCGGTCGTGCATCATTGTTGAGTACACTTGCACCATTTTCTTGGGGCTTACTCAGTGATAGTTTAGATGCCCGGTTGTTGAGTATTTATTACTAATTTATGAAATTCAGTGGAGAATGATTCATGACACTGAGTAATAAAGGTGAGTATTTATTTATTATCAATTCATAGGATCAGCCGTGGATTCGACCATGAATTCAGAATAATAAAATGGGCATTACCATTCCATGGGATCGTGGATTCGACCATAGAATCAGAGTAATAAAATTATCTATTACCATTCCATGAGATCGGCCGTGGATTCGATTTTGAAATCAGAGTAATGAGATAGGATAATTATCTACTACCATTCCATGAGATCAAGTCGTGGATTCGATCATGGTATCGGAGTAATGAGATAAAATAGATTATTTTCTAGGAATTCGGTGGTGAATGTCATGGTAGAATTAATCTATTGCAGAAGGGATATTAGCCAGTTAAAGCGTCATACCCGCTCTGAAAGGTGCATAGTCAGGAAACAGCGAGTGTTGCCGAAGTCCTGAAGGCGTCAATGCTCTCAATCTTACGGAGAACCGCCTGGATCTATACACGGTCTCTCTACATAGTCAGGGAACAATGAGTGTCACCGACGTCCTGAAGGCGTTATTGCTCTCAATCTTACGGAGAACCGCCCAATCGTTCTTCTATGTAGAGGGGGGTCTCTCTCATGTAGTCAGGGAACAACGAGTATCACCGACGTCCTGAAGGCGTTAATGCTCTCCATCTTACAGAGGACCGCCAATTATGTTATTCTACATAGAGGGCATGATGAAATGCGAGGCATCGAACTCTCAGCTAGTGGAGGCTTTTCGAGAAACATATTCATCATGGATCGTAAAATATGAATCGTCACATGCCTGAAAGCCGTGTCAGAAACATGCAGTATCATGATTTTATGGTTTTGACCTTTATTGAAAATCCACAATCAACAGGTATCAACAATGGAAGTTGATCCCAAAATATAATGTCTACCACTGAAGTTGATCCCCGAAACAAAAAACATAAAGAAAATTCAAAAAATAAGAAAACAAGATATGGTGTCAACAACAGAAGTTGATCCCAAAATTTGGGATCAACAACCGAAGTTGACCCGTAAAACAAAAATTAGAATATAAAATAAATAAATAATATGATGTCAAACAACTGAAGTTGATACCCAAAATTAAAAATTCAGAAAATGTTTAGATTATTTATGGTATCAACAATCGAAGTTGACCCGAAAATATGGTATCAACAACCGAAATTGACCCCCAAATCTAGTGTCAACAACTAAAATTGATCCAAAAATTCGATGTACTGAAATCAATGAGTATGATTAATAAAGTTCAATTTAGAGTTCAATTTCACAATATATTCAAGCAAATAGACTTACCGAATTAAGAAAATGAATCAAGAGAGTAAAACTAAAAGAAGTGAAAAATAACCCAACTAACAAAGTAGCAGCTTAAAGAAAAAGCACCATAAATACAACTATGACGAATATAATGCCAATGGATGACATAGTGACTGAAAAATGGAAACAATACTTACATACATTGAATTGAAGGACCATCTTCGAACAGATCCAATGCATTCTCAAACAGCTGCACCACTGCCTGTATTGTTCTTGCTGGAACAAAAGTCAAAGCAAATATCAATATGAATTTTAAATACATTCACTTTCAAATTCCAGGCCAGTGTAAGCCGCATGATAATACGAAATGGTGTCTACTGCTGCATAACATGCCAAACACGTAGCACTGAGCATCCAAATAAAAATGGAACAATTACACGACTTCCCCGTTTAGTTGATTTTCTCATTAACTTGCTTCGAATTACTAGATACATATCATGTGATATTACGAATACATATTCATGTCACATACATATTAAATGAGGTGTGTGAATACATGAATGCAAATGAATTAAGTCGTGAAGATACTATAATACCCAATGAAACAACAAACCCACAGTTGGGCTTCGGGTAGATTGAGGCTACTATGCAAGTTACCATTCTTACAAGGAAAATTAACAGTCATGAAACCAATCTCTTGAAATCTTTCTTAACAAAATCTGATACATAAAAAACCCGAAAAAAAGTAAAATTAATTCAAAGCGATTAATGATAACATTCTTAGAGAAATAGTGCTCATATTCTCTAGGTAAAAAGAGTTTGTCATGCCATTGAAAATTCAGGACGAAGAATTTTTATAATCATAACACCAAATCAAATTTTTTTATGATCAAATCTTAATCAATTAGACAGGGAAAAATATACCAAATAAGAAAGGCTCATACACACACAATATAAGGTCATTAAAAGATTTTTGGTCACTGAATATGGTAATTCAATAATCAACACCGATCGGGAAATGTTTAGTCATTCATCACTGCTCGCTAATCTCTTAATTTCTTCTTGAAGATTAGCAACTCCATTTGTATCCATAGATCCATGAACAAAAACAAAGTAGCAACCAAACTTCAGTCAAAAAAATGCAAAGATTTATAATCGCAAGAGATAAAACTTATCTTTTTCTTCGATTTTGATGATTGAATCTTCCCAACCGACGGAGAAACTCTTTACGAACTAATATTGTTATCACCAATTTTAGGTTCTTCAAGCAAAGTCCAGTTGAAATCCAAATGAATATGTTTCTGATAATTGAGATCTCAGTTTTGGGAACTAGTTTCTCGATCATTCATCAATAGATTTAAGATGAGGTGGTGGATTAATTTTATGGAAGTATAGGAGGTGGTGGTCTAGGACGTGGTGGCGAATTAAAGGAGGTGGTGGCGTCGACGATGAAGATGGCGGTGCTGGTTCGGAGAGGAGGATAGAGAGAAAGAAAAAGTGAAGAAAAGAAAACGATTTGCAGTCGGCGAAGAATAACATTAGATCCAATACTGTATAGAGAGGGTAAGTTTGGAACTAATGATATAATGAATTTCCTTTTTATTAGGTTGGGGTATAATTATAGTTGATAAGGGTAGTTGTGAAGGTCTACCGAATATAAGGATGTTTATATAATTTCCACAAAAAAGAAGAAGATATTACTTGAACCTGTGAATATAGTGACATACACTAACTTGAAAAGTAGAAACTGAAAAGAGTATCATGTTTTCCTTCTTTCTTTCTTCTCTTCTTTCTCTTTTCTTCTAAAAAAATTCTAAGGTCTTTTCATCTTTTTTACTCAGATTTGGTACTTTTGGATCGGATCTGAGCAAGGATTTCTCTTCCTTTTCTAGTTTTAGGTAAAAGTTTATTGAATAAGATGCTTCTACATCACTTTTTGTGTCTTTTGACATGTTTCTTTACCGTTTTGGGGCTATTTTTCTTCGTCGTTGTGGGGCGAGTTCTTCAATCTTTGATGGCTGGTTCGTGGCTTGCTACTCTTGATTCTAAAACATCAACGATTCTGAAAAGACGAGGGTACTCAAATATACCTCAATCTAAAACTTTTCCACCTATAAGTCCTTTCTCCGAAAGTGATTGTCTATGGACTGAGTCGAGACAATACAACTAATCGTTTAACACTTCGTGTGATCGTATATGGATACGAGATCGAGACAATACGACAACAAGATAACTTGTGTGATTGACTATGGATACAAGATCGAGACAATGCAACAACGAAGTATGTTTACTTGATAATAGGTTCGGACTTAACCAAACACAATAGGATTGCTATCAAGTAAATAGGAATTAAAGTTTGTGTAATTTACTTTAAATTATAATAACAACAATTATAATTGCGGAAAATAAAAGTAAATTACTGAAAAAGCGGGGGTCTAACAACACCACCCAATAATTCGATTAGCAATCTGTATGGACAAACTCCTAAATACTTTGCTAGAGAATCAACTAGACAGTCAGACTCAATCTAGATTAAAGTATCTCAAGGAGTCAATATCTCTCACTTGTTTTGATTTACTCAAGATAAAACAACAGCGAGTATTTAATCAAACACAAGGAATAACTTGGACGGTACCAAAGACCAATATCCAAGGATCAATCAATATCAATCAACAACCAAAGGTTGGATTCCAATTGATGATCTTAACGCACAACCTGTATTATTTCAATTATATAAAATATAATGCGGAAAAGAAATAACACAGACACCAGAAGTTTTGTTAACGAGGAAACCGCAAATGCAGAAAAACCCCGGGATCTAGTCCAGATTGAATACACAATGTATTAAGCCGCTACAGACACTTGCCTACTACAAGCTAACTTCGGACTGGACTATAGTTGAACCCCAATCAGTCTCCCACTAATTCAAGGTACAGTTGTACTCCTACGCCTCTGATCCCAGCAAGATACTGCGCACTTGATTCCCTTAGCTGATCTCACTCACAACTAAGAGTTGCTGCAACCCGAAATCGCAGACTTGATAATAAACAAATCTGTCTCACACAGAAAATCCTATCAAAGGATAAATCTGTCTCCCACGGAAAAACCCTAGGTTTTTGTTCCGTCTTAACATATAAAATCAAGGTGAACAGGAACCAATTGATAATCCGGTCTTATATTCCCGAAGAACAGCCTAGATTAATCAATCACCTCTCAACAATCCTTCTTGACTACACAAGCGGTTTGTCGAGGAATCACAAACAGTGAGACGAAGATGTTTGTGACTTCTTTATCTTGCCTATCGGAGAACTCTCACGATCTCAAGTCAATCAATAGATTGTACTCGTACGATAGAAGATGCAAGATCAGATCACACAACTACGATAAAAGTAGTATCGGTCTGGCTTCACAATCCCAATGAAGTCTTTAAGTCGTTAACCTGGTTTTAGAGAAGAAAACCAAAGGTTATAGGAGAATCGACTCTAGCTAGCGCACTAGTATCACACAAACGTGCGGGGATTAGTTTTGCACAATGCTAGATGTCTCCTTTATATAGCCTTCAAATCAGGGTTTTTCCTTAGTTACAAAGCAATCCATATTCACCGTTAGATGAAAACCTGATTTAGATTCAAGATAATATTTCTCAATCGTTAGATCGAAAACTTAGCTTGTCACACACACTTGGGTAGACGTTTACTGTGTTTGTGAAAACCATGCCCAAACATGTACGTGTATGTTGGTTCAACATAGTAACAAAAGGTTAACCATATGAGCAATTCATATTAACCTAGTTCTTCTTCACCATAACTAGTTCAATTGACTCAAATGAACTAGTTAGAGAGTTGTTCAATTGCTATGAGATCTTATGTAACTACACAAGACACAATTGAAACAAAGATGATTCGATTCGATGAATCGTCTCATGAAATTTATAGCCACGGTTTGCATAAATCATTCCTTAGTAATTTAAGTTTCATGTTCAGAGCACATATTTAGATCATAACCACTTAAGCTCACAAACAAGTTCGCGGACTTAAGGCAACCGGCAGAGTTTTCCAAACTCAACAGAAAATCTTGGCAAAGAGACTTCCGCCAGTTCGCGGACTAAACACGCAAACGAGTTTTTAGAAAATCCCCACATAAATTCTCGGCAAGAGAACTTCCGTCAGTTCGCGGACTTGGCAAAACCAATTCCTCCGATTTCTCTCAATCAACAAAGTTCGAAAACTTCAGATTAAGGAATACATGGTTATGTAATCTAAACTCTCATTCCAATCATTGAGACATTCTCAGAGGACGTTATATAGCCGTTATTCACAGAGCGTTTCACGTCAGAGCAATTCTCAAAGTAATTGAAACTTTTCATGACTTTCGTCACTAGGTGAATATAAACTTGATCAAAGCAAAACGCTTTACCAACACACGATTTCGAGAAAAAGATAAGTAGTGAATACTCAACTCGAAATGTCAAATGTGTATGATCCAGTCTATATAACATACGACTTTTTGTCTCATAAGAAGTAGGAGATAGAAGAGATAGAATTTTGAGTGATAGATAAGTTCAAGTCTCCACATACCATTTTGTTGATGAAGTTCCACGGTTCCTTGAGTAGATCTTCGTCGTTGTATGATGAATTACCATGAAGTCCTTGAGCTCAACTACACTTTTTTATCCTAGTCCGAGACTTAGCTATAATAGACTAGAAATCGAGACTCATAGTTTTGATCACTAACATTGAAAAACATGCTTGATATAACAACACATGCGAGGTCGACCGAGCTATGCTCTAACAATCTCCCCCTTTGTCAATTTTAGTGACAAAACTATTAATACATATGGAATACAAAAACGATAAACTTTAGTGGCTCCTATTCCATAGTCTAATCCTCAACGTTCCTTGAAATCTTCGTCCATCCAAGTACTCCAATGATCCCAAAGGTTGTAAGTTTAGCACCACCGTTGTTGAAGATCCATAGCTATAACAATGAGAGAAATCGAGATTCTCGATCATTATTATACAGTGACATAGTATCATTATGTAACATCAAAGTCCAATTGCATCACGATTTTAACAACAATACTATGGTGATATGTATCACTCCCCCTTAGTCAATACTCCATCTCGATCATGGAAACCACTCCCCCTTACACAATGATCCGAAAACCATATGTATTTGTAGTGTGAACTACATTATTTCTCCCCCTTTTTGTCAATAAAATTGGCAAAGGTAAAAGAACGGGATCATAATGAAATTTCCACAAGAGACATTTCATAGACTAAAAGAAAAATACATACCAACTTAATTTAGATGCAACCATAAAGCCGAAGCCAAATGCATTCATCAAGAAGTTTTAAGATACAAGATAACCCCTGTAAAATTCCACAGCCGCACACCCCGCAAGATATTACCATTAAGCACAAGTTCAAAAGAACTCTCCCCCATTTGATGTCATTCCCGAAGGAACAACAAGAGCGACCTTAATTTCGAAAGAAAAGAAGGATTTTTTAATTGGACACGAAAAACCATGGAAATGATTTCCTATATCCAAAACTCAACCAAATTAATCACAAGTAAACCCATGATTAATTTAATCGGAATACGCAACTAAATCAAACCACAAAAGTGATCAATTTAATTGATTGTGCTCAACATAAGTAAACTTACGGAGCTACGATTAAGATAACCACTCGGAGATGACTACCTTAATCGTTCAAATACTCAACATAAGGAAAACCTTATGGAATATACGACTACATCAACCAATAGAACATGATTAGCATAGCCGTTCATATACTCAACACAAGAACTTGTGGAATATATGAAAAACTCAACTAGATTAATTACAAGAGAACCTATAATTAATCTAATTGGAATACACAACCAAACTAATCACCGAAGCAATCAATTTAATTGTCAAGAGATTTTGCTCGATAAAAGAAGACTTTCGGAGCAAATAACTAAATAACCAATCAAGATGATTAATTTAGTTCAAGAATGCTCAACATATAGCATCTCATGGAACAACCAACAAAGCCAATATTAATCGACATAGTTGTAAGGTGCTCAACACACTACAAGAAAATTGCCAATTAGCGACAAAGCAATTGTCGCAGAATGTTCTTCGTTCGTCGCTAATTCATTTTACCGACGAAATACTTTGGTCTCCCAAATTGTCGAGAATTGCTAGTCGCTGAATGGTACTGGCGACGTAAAACTTTATTTTGTCGGTAAATATGAAGTAGCGACCAAAGTAAACTTTGGTCGGTAATCAAAAACATTCACCGACCAAAATATATATTGCAGCAAATAAGAACTATTAGCGACAATGTGTTTTTGTCGAGTGAATAATTTAGCGGCCAAATATACTTGTCCATGAAAATATAATTAGAGTCGGCGACACCATTTTTCGCAGCCTAAACCTCCATTTTGCAAACACAAAAGATTGTATACACCTTTGTTTCATGAGTAATTTTTGACCCAAAGTTAATTTTATTTTATTTGTATTGGATAGCTATAAAAATTAAAAATGTGAACATTAAGAAGATGAAGTGGAATGAAGCGCACGAGTTTATTAGATGAATCTTGTTTTCCATATATGATGACATTATCGGCGAATTGTAACAAAATTTTAGCATGAGCAAAAGATTAACACAGTCAATTCTTTAATTTGTATACATTTTTAATGGAAAAAAAATAGAAAAATGCTAATGGTGCTCCAATAGACTCAAAATACAAAAGTAAATAAATGGATGTTCAATTCCAATCTTCAACCTTCAATTCTGTTTAATTCCAATCTGCAATCTCCGATCCCCCAACCTTCAAAATATCAGAGCAATCTGATGAGATTAGTCACCCACTAATGTTCCAATCGCATGGTAAATTTTTAAGATTCGTCTTGTTCCGATAGCATCTTAGAGGTTTTTTTTCTTGTTCTGCAATTATTACAAAACCAAACACAAATGAATTATGCTATACTAACTTATTATATCGTTAAGAAAAAAAAGAGATCATTGAAAGCAAAAATATTATTCTGTAAGACAAACATGCATATATAATCACACACCATTGATAAAACATGTAAAACAATATCTTTGAACCCATATCTTCATCGGATCCTCTTTCGTCCCTCGTATATCTCTTAATTTATTCTATGATAAAATTATGAATTAAAAAATGAGAAGGAAACTAATTTACTAGATCAGCCGAGGCAATTAATTAAAAAAGAAACTGAAGTTTGCTTAAAAATTGAGAGAGGAGATATGATAAAAAAACACAGAGCAGTCACTTAAGAACGAAAACAAAAAAACTAGGGCTTTCTATATAGAAAGAAACAGTCATAGACCGTAGGATTAGGCAGCAGTTAGAAAGATTTATGGATGAAATTCCCCTCAATAACCAACTCATGCACGTCTATCAGTGGTCCACCACGTAATAACATAGATTAGTTTGTAGTTACATTAAAAGAATGTTTGGTGATAATTAAAATTGTCGCAAAATTAAAATTTTGCCGTCGACATCAATTTTGGTCCTTTTTTTAAAAAATTTAGCTACAACATCATTTGTGGTCGCCAATTTAAAAATTTAGCGACCATTTTAAAACCGTTTAGCTACATTATTTCCGTTAGGTCGCAAAAGTATTTTTCCTGCGACCAAAATTTAAGTTGTCGATGTTAATTATTTTTGGCGACCAAACTGTATATGTCGCTCGGAATTTCGTCGTTGATGAGGTATTTTCTTGTAGTGACATAAGATACACAATGGAGTCTTCACGGTAAAACATAACAAAATGGATCAATGAAGATCAATACCGTGGATAACATACAAGGATCTATTCTATTTTCCATCACTATTTGCATAACGATATAATAGACTTTATCCTTGTCAAACAAAAGATTTCATCCTATTTTCCATCAAATAAATGACTGGATAGGCATAACTTTTGTAATTGTCAAAAGTTCATTCGTCATTTCATCAGTAAGAATATCAATTTATGAACGACTTTACTTCTGACACAATATGGGACCTTCAAGTTCATGGATGCAAACAATACATATCCCATAAAAATATTGAATTACTTCAAAACAGATTAATACTGCAATAATATCATCCTCCAAATATTTTTAGAATTTAAAAACCAATAAACCTAAACAATAAACATAAGAAGATGAAAACAAAAATAGTTACGTGTAGTCACAATCTTCGCTATTCAAAACGCTAGTTATTCTTCCAACTAAACCAAAAAGAAGACATACTAGGCAACAGACTAGAACCAAGATCAGACGAAAAACTCAATCCTTTCTGAAACCAGGGATTAAACAAGAATGAGTTCCTCAGTTGCCTTTCTTAGTTCGCATTTTAGGTAATCAAGGTTCCTTGTTGCAATACTAAGTTGTTCTCGAACGACCTTAAAGTCTCCAAGAATATTTCCTACCAGTTGTGAAGAAATCTGAACTGGTAGTTTGTCTTTGTTTTCATGATCAAGATCATGAAAGCACGAGATATCAATAGGGCAAAGCTCAACATCATCAACCTTGTTGCTTCCCTCCATTGTGCACCAAAAAGACTTTTAGAAAATCTTTTTGACTTCTGGAACACATTATATATATAAGGAATTCCGTCAAACCCTAGGAAACATGTCGTTCGTGAGGGTTGGTGCGTGAACTGGAGAAACGGGCCTAAGATAGACCAAAGAAGCCCAAAACGTAAAAAGAAATAGATGTTGAGGAGCAAACGGAATAAAGTAACATCGAATGCAGTACAATCCTTACAGCTTTCTCACGATGAAAATCCTGAGAATCATGAGCATCCCTTTTTAACTAAACATAATTAAAAGAGATGCAATATGAACATGTGAGGGTGTAATAAGATGAGCATCTTGCTCATCATTATTTACTTCTTGTTTTTCCTTTTCATCGGTATTTATCAAGCTACCTGGTATAGTTGAAGAAGCATTATCAAGAGAAGATTTAGAAGTACCTATGTTAACAACATTCCATGTTTTCTTGATATTCCGTCTTAGTTTGGTTATACAGATCTTCAGATCAGACACCCTATTGTTGACGTGTAGAAAATCTGAGTTGGAAGACTTGAATTCACAGTCCTTTTTGAGAAGATTAGAGGAACTTAACTCGTTTTTCTTTCTCCTGTTCCTTTTTCTCTTTCCAGACTGATTTACAGCACCTGTCACACTTTTGTTGTTTTCCTTCCACCGTTGTAGGCATCCTTCGGTTTGAAAACATAATTAGGAAAAGCCTTATCACAATATACCCCTTGAGGCCAAGCAAGGTTGATTCCAATCTGTGATATAGGTTTAACAACTTCTTTATACATCCAAGTAAGAATGTTGTGAAGTTTTTCATTCCTTATCCGAAGACGACACCTTCGCTTAGAGTTTCCTTTGTTTCCGCAGTAATAATAGTTGAAGGACTTACGTTAAGTAGTTCTCTTTTGAGCAGGTGAAGAAGTAGAATCCTTGTTTTTGCAAGCTGACACAGGTTCTTCACATGGAGAATTATTAACAGCTTTAACAAACTTAATCTTACCACTGTTATGAGCGTCTATTCCTTTATATCCGAGACTACGTTTATCATGATGTTCTTTATAGGCTCCCAGCATAGAAGACAGTTTTGTGGAGCTAGAACCGAACCTATTTAGATTCTCTTCCAGTGATTTTACCTTATTAAGAGCAGGAGTGAGTTTGGTTTCCAAGGATTTCTCTTTGGTAAGAAGACTGCGTTCTTTGTCATTGAAACATTTCTGTTGAGATTCACATCTTGCTTCAGTTTCGGCAAGTCTCTCTTTTAACATACAAAGGTTACGAAGAAGATTATCACATTCAGATTTTTTTGAGCGAACCTCTTCTTCATGATCTTTAACGGTAAATTGTAACAGTTTGTATCCACCATCACAACCTTTGAAGAGTTTTCTCAACTTTCTGTTTTCTTGACAGAGAGGACCCATGTACTTTCTCAAGCAAGCAGTTGTCCTTGTTTCTTTCAATGCACGATTAAACAACTTGATGTATTGAGAAACTTCCTCATCAAGATTCTGTCCTTCTTCTGAATCACTATCATCCGAGAGATCATCCAACTGTTCATCAAGAGATTTTCTCCAGTTGAATGTAGATTCATCTAGAGGAGACGTGAAGGAGTTTTCCTCAGTGGTTTCATATCTTTGAAACTTATTTGAGCAACCCTGTACTGATTTTGCGTTGTCAGAGATAGTACTCTTGTCCATAGAGTCAAATCGCTACAAAGACAGACTGATGATGTCTTTAACGTGTTTGCCTGCTCTGATACCAATTGAAAAAGCGGGGGTCTAACAATACCACCCAATAATTTGATTAGCAATCTGTATAGACAAACTCCGAAATACTTTGCTAGAGAATCAACTAGACAGTCAGACTCAATCTAGATTAAAGTATCTCAAGGAGTCAATATCTCTCACTTGTTTTGATTTACTCAAGCTAAAACAATAGTGAGTCTTTAATCAAACACAAGGAATAACTTGGACAGTACCAAAGACCAATATCCAAGGATCAATCAATATCAATCAACAACCAAAGGTTGGATTTCCAATTGATGATCTTAACGCACAACCTGTATTATTTCAATTATATAAAATATAATGCGGAAAAGAAATAACACAGACACCAGAAGTTTTGTTAACGAGGAAACCGCAAATGCAGAAAAACCCCGGGACCTAGTCCAGATTGAATACACACTGTATTAAGCCGCTACAGACACTAGCCTACTACAAGCTAACTTCGGACTGGACTATAGTTGAACCCCAATCAGTCTCCCACTAATTCAAGGTACAGTTGTACTCCTACGCCTCTGATCCCAGCAGGATACTGCGCACTTGATTCCCTTAGCTGATCTCACCCACAACTAAGAGTTGCTGCAACCCGAAATCGCAGACTTGATAATAAACAAATCTGTCTCACACAGAAAAGTCTATCAAAGGATAAATCTGTCTCCCACAGAAAAACCCTAGGTTTTTGTTCCGTCTTAAGATATAAAATCAAGGTAACATGAACCAATTGATAATCCGGTCTTATATTCCCGAAGAACAGCCTAGATTAATCAATCACCTCTCAACAATCCTTCTTGACTACACAAGCGGTTTGTCGAGGAATCACAAACAGTGAGACGAAGATGTTTGTGACTTCTTTATCTTGCCTTTCGGAGAACTCTCATGATCTCAAGTCAATAAATAGATTGTACTCGTACGATAGAAGATGCAAGATCAGATCACACAACTACGATAAAAGTAGTATCGGTCTGGCTTCACAATCCCAATGAAGTCTTTAAGTCGTTAACCTGGTTTTAGAGAAGAAAACCAAAGGTTAAAGAAGAATCGACTCTAGCGAGCGCACTAGTATCACACAAACGTGTGGGGATTAGTTTTGCACAATGCTAGATGTCTCCTTTATATAGCCTTCAAATCAGGATTTTTCCTTAGTTACAAAACAATCCATATTCACCGTTAGATGAAAACCTGATTTAGATTCAAGTTAATATTTCTCAACCGTTAGATCGAAAACTTAGCTTGTCACACACACTTGGGTAGACGTTTACTGTGTTTGTGAAAACCATGCCCAAACGTGTACGTATATGTTGGTTCAACATAGTAACTCAAAAGGTTAACCATATAAGCAATTCATATTAACCTAGTTCTTCTTCACCATAACTAGTTCAATTGACTCAAATGAACTAGTTAGAGAGTTGTTCAATTGCTATGAGATCTTATGTAACTGCACAAGACACAATTGAAACAAAGATGATTCAATTCGATGAATTGGCTCATGAACTTTATAGCCACGGTTTGCATAAATCATTCCTTAGTAATTTAAGTTTCATGTTCAGAGCACATCTTTAGATCATAACCACTTAAGCTCACAAACAAGTTCGCGGACTTAAGGCAACCGACAGAATTTTCCAAACTCAGCAGAAAATCTCGGCAAAGAGACTTCCGCCAGTTCGCGGACTAAACACGCAAACGAGTTTTTAGAAAATCCCCACAAAAATTCTCGGCAAGAGAACTTCCGTCAGTTCGCGGACTTGGCAAAGCCAATTCCTCCGGTTTCTCTCAATCAACAAAGTTCGAAAACTTAGGATTAAGAAATACATGGTTATGTAATCTAAACTCTCATTCCAATCATTGAGACATTCTCATAGGACGTTATATAGCCGTTATTCACAGACCATTTCACGTCAGAGCAATTCTCAAAGTAATTGAAACTTTTCATGACTTTCGTCACTAGGTGAAGATAAATTTGATCAAAGCGAAACGCTTTACCAACACTCGATTTCGAGAAAAAGATAAGTAGTGAATACTCAGCTCGAAATGTCAACTGTGTATGATCCAGTCTATATAACATACGACTTTTTGTCTCATAAGAAGTAGGAGATAAAAGAGATATAATTTTGAGTGATAGATAAGTTCAAGTCTCCACATACCTTTTTGTTGATGAAGTTCCACGGTTCCTTGAGTAGATCTTCGTCGTTGTATGATGAATCGCCATGAAGTCCTTGAGCTCAACTACACTTTTCTATCCTAGTCCGAGACTTAGATATAATAGAATAGAAATCAAGACTCATAGTTTTGATCACTAACATTGACAAACATGCTTGATATAGCAACGCATGCGAGGTCGACCGAGATATGCTCTAACAATTACACATCAAGATTTTGTTAACGAAGAAACCACAAATGCAGAAAAACCCCGGGACCTAGTTCATAACTGAATACTCTCAGAATTAAGCCGCTATACAAAATAAAACCAACTTCATATAGTTGAGACCAAAAAACTAAACCTATAGTTCACCTAGTTCCCGCAGTATCCCTGAGCCTCCAACTTGCAATAAGTTTGGTTCGTATTCCAAACAAAAAGGCTCTTCCGTTTATCCCAATAAACTCCTTTGTCAGGTCCATATATCTATCTTTTCAACAACTAACAAAGTAATTGTTAAGACTATGCAACCAATACTTTGAATCACAAAGAATTGTATTGATGCCGATCTACTCAATTAATCGATCCAATCTATCACAAAGATAAACCCATTATAGTTGGATCCCTTTCCATCCGAAACAAGTTTTGTGTTCACCAAATATTATGAACCCAAATATCTTCTTTGTCTTCAAATCTTCTTTGATCTTCAATAAACACCTGCACACAATCAACTTGAATCTCTTGTGATCAATCACACACAGAACGAAGTCTGTTAACAATGGATTATCACAAGACGTCTTTAGCTCTACAAACAGTTCTAAAGATCCCCGTCGACACATCGATCTAGTTTGAGTGAATCTTATATAAGAAGAGAAGATTCTCAAGCATAAACAAACTAGATGCAATCAAAGTTCAACAACAGTTAGTCAATCAAATCAATCGAAAACTAATAATAAACTGCAATTATCTAGTTTCCCACCAACGGTACTCGTAGAGCTTCCCAATCCCAAAGAAGTCTTTAAAACGAGCGGCCGTAAGAGATTTCACCTAATTATGGTACTTTCCTCTCCGAATAGACGGCTCCACCAGTAACAACACAACTAGGTAATTTTGCTGGCTCTGAGGATTAGTTTGCTTGAAATGCTAACTTTAGTATTTATAGACAAGGAAGTTTGGACACCAAGGAATTTCCAAACCCGAATATTCTCAAAGATATCCAATAAGGGAAAAAATGGTTTTCATAATTCCTGGAAATGCTTTGTCCAAATATTGACTGAAATCTCAGTAGAAAATCTCCAACTAGTAAATACACATTACTAATTTTTATTTTCTAAAGATATGCCTTTTAATTGCTGGAAATTAAAAGCATATAAAACTAAAAACCTTAATTAAAAGATTCTCAATTTATTTCGATCTGGGATTCTCCTTTAGCTATTAAGGAATATATTTGAACAATAAAAGATAAGAGTTACTGCACATGTTCAAAGTATGTCGACATCTTTACTTCGTAAATCCTTTTTCATATTTACAATCTTGGAACCGATTTGCCACACTTCCAAACAAGTTTAGAATTGGTTCATCTGACTTCCAAGAATTATGTGATTGATTATCCTATCAAATAACCATTAATGGGTTTCACGGTTCTACCTCCAAGTGGGTACTAGGATCGGTTACACTAGTTACCATAAAATGGCTAACTAAGTACTAGGATCGGTTACCACTTCTTATGGTAAAACTTGTGATCGATTGACCAAGTTATAGGATCAGTTACACCAACTTACTAAAACTTGTTAAACCACTTACAAGGATCGATTACACTCCCTCTTGTGATCGGTCACACCTCTTACTAGGATCGATCCACCAATATAAAAGATCGGTTTCACTAATAAAAGTCATAACAATACAAAAGTCAGGCCTTGTGAATAGTTTTACCAAGATACATAAACAAGTTATGAGCGGTTATACTAAACATACATATCGGTAATTCAAAAGATTTGCAATGAATGACAATACCAATAAGCCTAGCGGTTTCCCTTTCGATTCACAACACAAGTTTATGAATTTAATTCCTTTAAACGAATGTAAAACATTGTTTCCTAGGACGAAATCTTCACCCATACCCAGACATAATCATAATAGCATTCATACGATTATGTCGATGTCTTATATACGAAGTTCAAAAGATAGACGTTATACTTCATATTGTAATTCCTTAATACTATGTCTAACTAGAGTATAATATTCACAGCTTCGCAGTTATGTTTTCAATATGCACGACTTGAAAGATACGTTAGTAATAAAACAGTTCAAGTCAAATATTACTAACCTCAAGAGGAAGGATGATGCCGTCGTTGTAGCTCTTTACTTCTTCACATTCTTCAAGTCTTCGCGTAATACTTGTAAGTCTCATATCCTAGTAACTTTCTATCTAACCTATACGAAGTTGACTCTAGCATATAATCAAGCATCTCTTTAAATGAGTTTTGCTTCACTAAAATATGACAACCAAACTTGACATACCAACGCTTGGTGGGTTCAACCTAGCTATGCTCTAACAGATTCGATCTACAAGTTTATCGGAAAAATACTCCTTCCTTCTAGGAGCATCTCTTTTCAAAGAAGAATACAATCAAATAAAATGGTCGGAATTAATTCTGGAATATACCATCATCTCTCCTTTATGCATAATCAAAAATTGGGTATCTCTGCGGTTTATTTCTCTTTCTCTTCGCGATCTACTTGTAGTTGATATCCTTATTTGTATTAGGGTTTTGATTATCTTGATATTTTTTTATGTATTTTGATGTTTTTGTTAATCTTGTAAGCGAACATGTAATCACTTTTTTGATTTGAATGAATTGAAATTTGTTGATGGACCAAAAAGAAAAAAAAACTGAAAAGAATATAACAAAATAAGATTTTATCTGGAGGAAACCTTTGTATCGTTACAAATATCTGAAGAAGCTAGAATCTTAAAAAGCTTCCCCCTATTGAAGAAGCAGCTCCGGTGGTGAGCAAAGAGCAAAACCCTACTATTAATACTGATATCTAGACCACTTAGTATCTGGATAACAAAACCCTTGTTCTGTCCAGTCGCACATCCTTGTCTGCGCATCACTAGTAAAAAATTATCACTGCAATCTATTGTAAAACGAGCCATCTGAATTTACGGGTTATTGGATACTCTTCAACTATCTCACATTTCATTGAACAGTAATTTAGTATTAAGTTCCTAGTTTGACATGGAGCATAAACTTTTTTTTTTTGATAAATAGGAATTTATTGATTAACCAGAAATATTGTTTTGATCTTGGGCTAAAAGATCACAAATGTCTTTCCCAAAATTATCAAACTTATGCGTATCAACTACTAAAGCTCTAACATTTTTGGCGATAGATTTATCAACTTGATTATCCTCTCTCCCAACAAAGGTAAAGTTGCAGGAATTAAAAAAAGAACTCGGATGCTTTATTTCTGTGATTAAGTTTTTGTTTTCCCAATGCACTAGCCATGGATCCTCAGTAATAGCTTTTATCACCACTTGAGCGTCAGCTTCAATTTGAATATCGTCTAGCTTCATTTCTTTAGCCCACGATAGCGCTTCACGAGCCGCTAGACACTCTCCTTGCTCTGGATTTAGGACTCCATAATTGAAACTCCCTCTGATCCCGTCGCAGTTACCTGTATAGTCACGAAGAACAACACCAGTACCATTCTGGTTAGTATTGTGATCAAAGGAAGTGTCAACATTAAATTTAGCTATGCCTTGTACAGGAGAGCACCAATTAGACTTATTATCATCAACGCAGTACGGACTACTATTTAAATTTTCATGCAAATGAGAACTTAAATGGTATTGAATCCTGTGAGCTGAGGAAATAGGGTTTAGATTAACTCCCTGAAAAATCTTTTCACATCTATCTTTCCATATGATGCAGGCGCCAATCATACATGTGAATAACAATTGTTCATTCAGAGCTGAGTTACATCCATTAAACCAGCTTAATACCCAATCGGAAAGACTGCCACAATTAGTTTTGACTGCATCAATATCTATATTAACGTTCCTCCAGACAGCCCTGGCATGTCTACAATCAAAAAGTAAATGTTCTATTGTCTCCTCTTCTCTTCCACAGATTCCACATTGGGTTTCCATATCAGGGTTATGTACTGCAAGTTTATATCTAGTTGGATGGCATTCATGAAGGCATTTCCACGAGAAAAGCTTAATTCTGTGAGCAACACTGCAACTCCACAAGGCTTTCCAAACTTCAGGCTGGACAAGAGAACCATTAACTTGAGTATCATTGGTACTTCTGGCGAGGTGGTTGTAAGCACTCTTAACTGTGAATTTACCATCTTTTGCTGGAGTCCAAATCATTATATCTTCTTTTGAGTTGTCAATGAAGATGTCCTGAATTTTCTTGGAAGTAATGGTATCAAACAAGCTATCTAGGAGAGGTATATTCCATGTTGCTGAATCTGAGATGATTAGTTCATCCACAGTCTCATAGAACCTGTGCATATCATACATTGGGATGGGTGGATGATTCAAACTTGGAACCCACCTGTCCTTCCAGATTCTGGTTTTCCTGCCATTATTAATTTCCATGAAATAATTATCTTGGATGATCTTCAGACCTTTGGTGATGCCATTCCACATATATGAGCAGTTCTTAGCTTCAATATTTTGATGAAGAATATTCTCGTATTTGAAGTATTTACTCCCAAATATCTGTACCCAAAGTTGACCCTCTTTAGTACATACCCTCCAAGCAAGCTTTGTGAGTAAAGCAAGATTTAATTTTTCCATGTCTCTGAAAGCCAGACCTACATGGAGCACAAACTTGTTTCTGCAATTTAATAACAAGATAACTGAAAAAATCCAAAAGGGAAACAAATAAAGTATTACAACCTCAAACGCTTAAAAGAAGAAGGGGGAAAAAAACTTGCTTTGAGTTTACCTAGATATCTCACTTGCCCAATTTGACAGGATGTAAAGAGGAGTTATTCCTATTTCCTAAGTAAGGTCCATGCATTCCCTTCCCTTTCAAATGAGCAAGAAATCAAATGGTTTGAATTGTCTTGCCAAGACCCATTTGATCTGCCAGAATACCATTAGGTCCATTCTGCCACAGTGAAATCATCCATTACACACCTTTGAACTCCAGTCATGGATTAATGAGATCATCAGGTACTGAGTATTGCAATGCCTCTAGTTCTGCCATGGTTAATTGAATGAAAAAGAAATCGACAACAGAAAGCATAGAGCTCAAAGATCAAAATTTGATTAAACAAAAACATAAATAGAGAACAATATTAGTATGGTCACTAACCGAATACAATTCTCTCCGGCAAAAACAGTTGAAACTCAATATATTGTGAACTAAAACAATTAAACCTCAGGTAACTATAAATTAAGAGAAGTGAATGCCTGCTTTGTTGAACAAAGAAAGAAGGTACAAAAAATCCACTTGTGTGAGCTTTGAAGACCTCTTCTCCTCAAAATCTCCTTGCTTAAGTATCCCAATAATTTTAGCCTTAAAATCAGATCCATCTCCCCCTGCCTCGTCATCCTCTTCAACCTCCATTTCATCATCTTTTCCATCGTCAATTTCCATGCTCATATCTTCACTAGTATCACCTAATGCTGAAACATCCATTTCCCCTGCCATGTCTTCAGATGATCCTTTCAGTGCTTGGAGTGTTTTGTAGTTCTTCTCCAGCAACGAGAGTACTGATTTCTGCCTGAAAACTGAGCCCAGAGTCTTATTCTTGCGGTTAAAACAAAGGCGGATTAACCCATCCCACTCCTTGAAATTTACAGGAGGAAGTGGTTTTCTAGGTTCAATTCTGACCACAGAAGAGTCGACTTTAGGGGGAGGCCGAAAATTGTTTTTCCCTACTTTGAGGAGATGGGAGATACGGGATAAGAGTTGAGTGTTAACTGAAAGGCGACAATAGAGATTGTCACCTGGCTGGGCTACCAATCTCATGGCAAATTCTCTCTGAAACATTATAACAGCACACCTAAAAACAGGTCTATGTGCGAGTAACTTAAAGGTGAGAGGAGAAGAGATTTGATAAGGAATGTTGGCAACACAAATATCCAAGTACGGCAAATCAACCTTAAGCACATCTCCTTGTATAACCCGTAAACATTAGAATCGCAAATAGAAATAAGTTCAGTTTCATTGATCCTTCCACCAACTCATCCCACGACCTTTCAAATAATTTACCCACCAAAAGTAAGAGGTTCAAATATCATTTGTATATATGCTAACAACGCTATAATACAGATAAGACAGAAAGCAAGCAAGAAGATACAAATAATGTCAGATTAAATTAAAAAACCGAGATAACCAAGCATAGTCTCTGCATATAAGCTTTTTTGTTTGACATTATATAAGCTTGTAAAATGTGAGAAGTGAGGAATCTTGAGCACTAGTTGAATTGATCAGAACAAAAGTGGACTAAATAAATAAACAGGATACCCCAACAAAAATCATTGTCCACAAAATAGAACTGCAGAGTCAACAAAGATGGATGGATATGGAAATTCAAAGAAGGGTTAATCACCCACTAACTACTAGTTAAGCTTTCACCATGCCCCGTCGGTATAATCAAACAGGAACACATGTTTAAACCATGTATAATCAAACAGAAACACATGTTTAAACCATTCAGCCAAGAACATGAGACCCTCGACTAAAGAGATTACTCTCAGTCAAAAAAGTTAGCGTCCCTAAGCAAGAAGAAACTACAATTTCTTCGAATTTACTTCACTGTCACATAGAATTGGGTAGAAACTTTGACAGTGGCAGCAGCAGCAGGGGTTATACCTACTCTTCTAGAATTTAACTAAAGTAACAAAATTTCGGCTACTAAATACTCAAAAATAACCAAATTAAAATATAGGTTTATCTTCAATTGATTGGAAAAGGGAGTTCCTTGAAACCGACGTGTTAATTCAAGAACCATCCGAGGATCTAATTCAACAGCAATAACAGATTTACCCGCTTCAAGTAATTTCTTTGTAAGATTTCCAGTACCAGGACCAATTTCAAGAATAATATCAGTACTTTTGATTCCTGATTTCTGAACTATAGTATCAACTAACAATGGATTCTTCAATATATGTTGTCCTTTTGATTTGTGAAATGATATTCCACCTTGGTATTGTTTATTTGATCCTGCAGCTCTTGACGGTTTTTCTTTCCTCATTTTGCCTCCCGCCATTGTTGATGGATGATATACCCAAACTTGATGTAATAACAAAATACTAATAACTCTGAGATTATAAACCTAAAGGAAACAAACTCAGAAATTTTTTTCTTGCGAAACCCTAATTCGGCGCGTGAAGAGTGAGACAGATGACGATCTTCTATGGTCGTGTTTTCATAGTGAGCTTTCAAGTCGTAAAACCGGCCCGAAAGATGTTACGGTCATTATTCAAACAGGCTTACCCATAATAAAATGTTGTCTTTAAATAGTGAATGGCCCTTTTGTTTTACTTTGACTAAAAAAAGTTGGGAATGACTGATCTCAAATTTTGGTCAATAGATTTCCCATCTAACTTCCATCTGCTGCATGATTGGCCATGCCATCTGCTACCTGATTTCCTTCTCTATAATTATATTGGATTGCAGATTGTAGAATCTGTTTCATTCTATTTTTTATTTGATCGACCATCCCCGAGATTTACCAAGGAGGAGCAGAGTGTGAGGTGATGAATCCGAGGAGGTTTTCTGAATCTGTATCGAATAGAACTTTCGGACATTGCCTTTCCGTTGCGGTTCTGGAAGCCAAAAGATGAGCCCATGTTTCTGCTGTTAAGGTAGTTGTAATTCCTAGAGGTTGTGCCACAGCCATCACAGATCGTGCCTCTGAATCCTTGCAAATGAAACCTGCACCTGCAAAACCAGGGTATCCCCTGGCAACCACATATGTGTTGATCTTTATCCAGCTTATGTTCGGGTAGACCATCCCACGGAGATTTTCGATATTCTTTTGGTGCTTCGGAGATGATTAGTTACCGGGGAGTCGCCTGGTAGCATAGGAGGTATTGAGTTTAGAGCTATGGAATAATCTTGTTGTTGTTATAGAGCTCAAGCTAAGATTTCATCTGATGTTGTTTGTTTTTGGCGGTATACTAGCTCATTCATAGAGAAAGTATACATATTAGTCTTACAAATTGGAAAACTGTTAAGGTTTGAAGCCGTAATACATGTACTAAGTACACGTATTGGAGTAGCTATATGCCGTCAACAACTTTTTGGTACGCATACCAGTATGCACACCTTAAAAAGTCTGTGAACTCGTGAACCCAGACTAGTAAGCATACCCATATGCACACTAGAAAAGAACTGTTGGTCCCGGAACCGATTTGGTATCCTTATCGGTACGCATACCATAAAAGTTATGTGGGCTTCGGAACTCGGTTATGTTTTAATGGTATCCATACCAGTACGCATACCGAAAAAGTTCTGTTAACTCCAGAACAAGGTTATGTCTTAAGTAAGGTAAACAATATGCGTACCATGACATAACTGTTCACGAACATGTTAATTATTATGTACCTAGACGCCTACTTACCAAGTCAATTAAATTCATATTCACATAAAATTATTTCTCCGAGATAATTAGCACTTGAATAATCTCTAAAAACACCATAGACATATTTGGTCACATAATTGTGACTCGAGTTAAGTCTCAAGTATTATATGAAAATTCTCAAGATGATAGTTCAGTTGGCTGGTTTCGACTATCCATTCATGAGAGTGGTCTTTGTACACGGTTCGGTGGTTCATCCTAACCAGAGTGTATATCTTGTTATGTTAATCATATTCAAAGATATATCCAGTGGATATTGTTGCTTGGTTCCAAAACTATCTTAGCTTAAACCTAAAGCAACCTATGCTTTGAATGTCTATAAAAGGGGAACCTCAAGAAACTGGGATCTTTGAATCCCGACACTACTTTCTTGGTGTGTCATATTTGTAAACTAGAGTCATCCTTTTCCTAAAACTCTTATAAGGGTTAACGACTAAAAAGACTTCAAAATGATTCGTGAAGCCAGGTCCAGCTATTGTTTATCTGATAGTTCGGGTATCCTGATCTTGATCGATTGTTGAGCTTGGTCCATCAATCAATATAGATAGAAACCATCAAAGTTCTTTTCGTCTCAGACTTTGTTGATTCCATAAGTTTAATACTTGTAAGGTGAATAATAATATAGGTTGCACTTCGGGTAGCATAAGTACGGATTTTGAGGTTAGCTAGACTTTGTCTATTGCTATCGATTTCCAGTCTTACCTTGATATACGATCAAAAAGGAAATCACATATATAGGCTTATCTGTGGGAGGAAGATTGGTTTAAAGTCTTCAGTTGAATTGAAGCAACTCTTAGTCTGTAAAAGACGTCAGCTAAGGGAATCATTTGCGCGAAGTCCTCCTGGGATTCAAGAGGCGTAAGGAGCGCGACTGTAACTGAATTTCTTTGAGGGTTTAATTTGGTCTCAACTACATTCCAGACCCAAGTTAATTGGTAGTAGGCTAGTGTCTGTAGCGGCTTAATACCGTTTGATGTTCAATCTGGACTAGGTCCCAGGGTTTTTCTGCATTTTTGATTTCCTCGTTAACAAAACTCTCGGTGTCTGTGTTATTTCTTTTTCCGCATTATATTGTTTATATTTATAATAGAAATATCACAGGTTGTACGTTAATTAATCAAAGTAGATACATCCATCATTGTTTGTTGGATACGTCTTGATTGATACTTGGAAATTGATTTTTGAAATCACCAAGTAATCTCACCCGCAAATCAGGTTCACGGACTTGTCTCTGTAAACTTTCTGATTGTGAGAGAGTGAGATATAACTCGGAATATAATTTCTTGATTGAGATTCATTAAGTTGAACTCTCAGAATTATATTTAAGTTTTTCCATACATGTTGCCCAAGAAAAAGTTGGTGGTGTGTTTTGGTTTTTAATTAGTATCAGAACAGGCAAACACGTTAAGACCTGATAAGTCTGTGTTCGAAGCTCTCTGACTATATGGACAGAGACAATATCTCTAATGAAGTACATTAGAATTCCTTAAATATTCTTTAGAGTTTAATTTCTTCAAGACTTACTGTCTCACATGATGCTCTCGATTCATTCAAGATTTTCGATACCTTGATTGATTGTAAAGAGTCAACCTGAAAAAATACAGAATCCTCTGAAAAGGTTAAAAACAAGAAACGTCATGTTAAAAGTAATAAGCTACGCCGTCTTAAAATATTGTTAAACAGTCTTTCTAAGGAATGCAACAGAAGAGGGTCTGTGGACAAAGATCTCCTTCTAGCTTTTGATTTTTTTTTAAGTTCTTGGAACACATTGCAGTAATCTTGAGAAACGAGATGCCCACCAAGTTTCCAGTCTCTAATAAAACTTGTTATCAGTGTGGAAAACTTGGGCATGTCAGGAAAACTTACACGTCTGCAACATTTTTGACTACTCCAGATGGTTACGGAATATCATCTCTTGATCACCATAGGGATGAAGAAACATAACCGGAAGACTGTTATGCCATAATAGTTTGTGAGCATTTTGCTCATCCAACCTCTTGTTAACAAAACCTTGGAATCACCCCATCATGTATTTATATTGAGATGGGGAAAGAAGTAATAAAGGTTTGTTTGTGTTTTTATTCTAAGTTACGTGATATATCTATCAAGTTTCTGAGATCCTGATTGGTAATTGACTTTGGACATAGGAAGGTTCTTAGTAATTTGTCTTGATCAGGGTAAAACATCATATATTGTTGAGCTGGCTCCGATTTTGGTGTTATAAGATCATTTTTTTTACATACTTCTAATCCTGTAAATATCAATATCCCTTGTGCTCTGAAACTCCTTCGTTTAGCTAAGAATAAGATTAATTATCTTATTATATTGATATTTTTTTGACAATTATTAAATTTTGTCTGGAGATCTTAATTTGGTATGATTTTGTACATCTAACAGAATATGAAAAATTCTTTTAAATTCATGGGTTTTCGCACCCGAATAGGTAAAAACCCATTAGGGTTTACTTTAAAAGGGTACGCACACTCCTCTTCCTCTCCTTCTTCCCCACGGTCACGAACCAGAATTGAGTATGGGTTAGGGTTTCCGCACCGGTGCGATGTCATCTTGAATTCAAGGTAGGTTATTCATAATTTGTTGTCTTATTTTCTTAATAGCAAGAAGGTTTGTCAAAGAAAGAGTTTTGATTAAGCAATCATCTACACAAAAGTTCTCCAGGTAAGATCCATTTTCTCTTCTTCTCATCATTTGTAAACCCTATTTGAGAGCATTTTTACTATGATGAGTTAAACCCCAACACTGGGACGACGAAGGAGGCCGATCTTCATACATGGGTAATTTTATTAATTCTTTTTAAGACTTTTGCATTAAAAATTAATTGAAATATGATTTGATTAAATTGGGTGTTACTTGATTAGATGGGTCATGCTTAGCTTAGGTGATTTGATGTTCCATGCTTAACATTTACAATCAATGTTTTGAGAATCTACTTTGGCAAAATAAGAGTCCATATATGTTTTGAACGATTATTGTTGAGAATAAATCATTGAGCCCTATGTTATGAAGATTGGCCGAATCATTAGTCCCAGTACCTCTCTACGAATTTGTCAATATTTTTGTATATAATTTTTATAAATCTAAAAATCCTTCACCTTCACAAGTCTTAGAGTTTGAACCTTCATTACTATAACCACGAAAAAATCTTTAACCAACGGTTCTTGTGATCCAACAACCTTGAGTATTCTTCAACAAATGCACAAAGATGTTTGAAAGATAAACTCCAAGGTAAAAGGTATGCAAAAACAATTATGTGTGATTGTTACAAACTTTGCCGACATCAAGGACGAAATAGATAAGATTCAAGCTTCTATGGGTGATTCGGATGATGAAGAGAATGAACAAAGCTTTCGTATTATACTTATTTTGTTTCTTTACTATGAAACTTCTTGTGAGAATTTATTCTTGCTTTTGAGAAGGATAACTAGGATTTGGTATAGCAAAATTTGTAATTACATGGCCTATTTCCAACGATTTTCACTTGCATATTTTTAGATTTATTTATTTAAATTCTTGAGTTTTTGGAAGATGAACTTGCAGTATGTAACCATTATTGGTTTAATTATTGCAAAAGTCTTATAAAATATATGTGCCCTTACGTTTTCGTGAATCGAGATGATATTTAATATATATGCTCAGAAGTTAAATCTATTATGTTTTCTATAAACTGAAAATAGAACAATTTTTTTGAGAAATTTTCTCGCAGTATCGATCTACTGGTGATCACACTTTTGTATTATTATTGCATGACACACTCTGTAAGATTTTCTTATGTTGAGTCATATCAATTAAAATTATCTCGTTGTTCTTAACTGGTGTTGATATTAATTGAAGTCGATGTTCGAGATACAAATCCATGTGATTTGTTGATGTCAGACAAAATCCTTTCTTTTTCACAAAAGTAAGGTCACTCATGTTGTTCTCTTAGGAATGGCATCTAATGGGGGAGAGTTCTTAAATGAACTTTTGCTTAATTACTATAACTTTGTGGTGTGTGTGGCTGTGGAATTTACTGGGGATGCCTGTATTTAAATCTCCTATATGAGCGCTAAGTATTTTCTTACTATGTGATATTGAAAAATAGGGGGTCTAACAACTCACCAATATTTCTCTTAGCAATTTGTATGGACTAACTCCAATATACTTTTAAGAGAATCAACTAGACAGTCTGACTCAATCTTAATAAAAAGTATATCAAAGAGTTATATCTCAATTTCTCTATTCAATCCGCAATCAAGAAAATAGGAATTTGCGAGCCTGATTGAATACAAGAGAAATAACTTGAACGGTACCAAAGACCAATGTTCAAGGATCAATCAATTTCAATCAACAACCAGAGGTTATATTTACCAATTGATCGATTCGACGGACAACCTGTGATATTTCAATTATATAACAAAATATAATGCGGAAAAGAAATAACACATACACCAGAAGTTTTGTTAACGAGGAAACCGCAAATGCAGAAAAACCCCGGGACCTAGTCCAGATTTGAATACCACACTGTATTAAGCCGTTACAGACACTGGCGTACTACAAACTAAATTCGGTCTGGACTATAGTTGAACCCTAATCAATCTCACACTGATTCAAGGTACAGTTGCGTTCCTTACGTCTCTGATCCCAACAGGATACTACGCACTTGATTCCCTTAGCTGATCTCACCCACAACTAAGAGTTGCTACGACCGAAAGTTGAAGACTTAATAAACAAATCTGTCTCACACAGAAAAGTCTACAGGAATAGATAAATCTGTCTCCCACAGAAATACCTACGAGTTTTGTTCCGTCTTTTGATAAATTAAGGTGAACAGGAACCAATTGATAACCCACACTTATATTCCCGAAGAACAGCCTAGAATTATCAATCACCTCATAATAATCTTAATCGATTAACGAAACAAGATATTGTAGAATCACAAACGATGAGACGAAGGTGTTTGTGACTACTTTTCTATCTTTCCTGTTGGAGATATAAATCTGAAGCCAATCTAAAGGTTGTACTCAATCACGATAAAAACATCAAGATCAGATCACGCAACTATATAAAAAATAGTTGGGTCTGGCTTCACAATCCCAATGAAGTCTTCAAGTCGTTAACCTACAGGGTTTCGTGAAAAACCTAAGGTTAAAGGAGAATCGACTCTAGTTTATGCAACTATCACACATGAGGTGTGGGGATTAGGTTTCCCAGTTGCTAGAGTTCTCCTTTATATAGTCTCCAAATCAGGGTTTGTAATCTAAGTTACCTTGGTAACAAAGCATTCAATATTCACCGTTAGATGAAAAGCTGATTAGATTCAAGCTAATATATTTCAACCATTAGATCGAACTTAGCTTGTTATACACAAATGAAATGTAACTTCATTTAGGTTTGATTAACCCTGCCTAAACGTATACACTTAGTTGGCTCAACAATAGTTAACCAATGGTTAGCCATATGAGCACTTTCATATCAACCTTATTCATCTTCACCATAACTAGTTTAAATGACTCAAATGAACTAGTAAGAGAGTTTTTCAATTGATTAGATCTTATAGAAGTATACAAGACACAATTGAAGCAAAATCTGTTTTGATTCACTCGAATCGATTCATGAACATTATATCCACGGTTTGCAAAGATTGCATTCCTTATTATGTAAATGTTTTAGTTCATCAAGAAACCGATTTTAGGAAGTAACCTACCTAAGTATGCAAACGGGTACGCATACTTAAGTAACCGGATTAAGTTTCTTTTTCACTTTCAAACTCCAGCAGAAATTCACGGACGTGAACTTTCCGCCAGTATGCATACGAGTACGCATACTTCCCCGGATTTCCAACAACCACTCTGGGTTCCCGGTTTTGGAATTTTACACAAATGTGAGAGCACACTATGTTTATATCCAAAGATGGTTACATGTTCTAAACTCTCATTTAAATCATTGAAACTTTCTTAGAGGATGTTATATAGTTGTTCTTCACAAACTATTTTCATCAAAGCGTAATCAACATGACTTTCGTCACGAGTAAAGATGAACTTGGCCAAAGCGAAAGCTTACCAACACATATTTCGAGAAATAGATAAGAGAGATAAACTTGGCTCGAAATAACAAATGTGTATAATTGAAGTCTATATAGTTATACGAGTTTTGTCTCAAAATAGGAGATAGAATAGATAGACTTTTGAGTGATAGATAAGTTCAAGTCTCCACATACCTTTTTGTTGATGAAGTTCCACAAGTTCCCTTGAGTAGTTCTTCGTCTTCAATCGATGAACGCCGTGGAGTCTAGAGTTCAACTACACTTACTATCTTAATCCGAGACTTAGCTATAAGTAGACTAGAAATCCAGACTTATAGTTTTGGAAACTAAACTTGACAAACAAGCTTGAGATAACAACGCTTGCGAGTTCGACCGAGCAGTGCTCTAACAATCTCCCCCTTTGTCAATTTTAGAGACAAAACTATCAATACATAGGGAATACAAAATAAATAAACTTTGTAGCTTCTCTTCCAAATGCTTGATCTCCTTGGTTCTTCAACATTACTCGAAATCTTCGTCATTTCCAAGTACTCCAATGATTCCAAAGGTATTCAATTCAGCATCATCGTTGTTGAAGATCCGTAGCCATAACAATGAGAAAACAATAGCTCTCAATCATTGTTATACAGTGTCATAGTATTATTACACAACATCAAAGTTCAATTGTATCACAACTTCGACAACAATACTATGGTGATATGTATCACTCCCCCTTTGTCAATACTTAATCTCACATGAAAACCACTCCCCCTTACATAATGATCCGAAAACCATATGTATTTGTAGTGTGAACTACACATTAATTCTCCCCCTTTTTGTCAATAAAATTGGCAAAGGTGCGAAAATTAGTGGGATCCTAATGGAATTTCCATAGAGATACTTCATGACCAAAAGAAAAGCACATATCAACTTTATTAGATGCAATCATATAGCCGAAACTAAATGCATTCATCAAGGAGTTTATAAAGATACAAGATAACCCCTATAATATTCCACACCCGCACTCCCCATAAAGATTTGGAAATTAAGCATAAGTTCAACTAAAAACTCTCCCCCATATAATGTCATTCCCGAAAGAACAACAAGAGAGACCTTACTTTCACAAGAAAAGAAGGATTTCTGTGGACATTAACAAATCACATAAGAATATGAATTTGTATCCAAAAATCTCAATTAAATTAACCACAAGAGAACCCATGATTAATTTAATCAGAAATGCTCACATAAGAAAACTTACGGAGCCGCACATTATTTACATAAAGATATGGATCAGGGAAGATCAATACTGCGGAATAAACAAAGATTCATTATATTCTTCATCACTATTTGCACAATGACATATAATTGACTTTAATCTTTGTAAACAAAAGTTCATCCCATTTTCCATCAATATTTGCATAATGACATAATAGGCTTAACTTTTGTTTTGTTAAAAGTTCATTCAATCTTTTATACTTGCATATCGACATATGAAAGATTTAACTTTTGACCACGTATGAGACAATCAAAGTTCACGGACGCAAACACACATATCCCATAACAAGTTGCAATATATGAAATCATAAAGATTAATACTACAAAATCATCTTCCAAATAAACTTTAGAATTTAAATAAATAAATCTAAAAACATTGCCAGATGAAAATCGTTGGAAATAGCTATGTGTACTCACAATAATGGATATTCCAAACCCTAGTTTTCCTTCTTAAAACACAAGAATAAATTCTCATAAGAAGTTTCCTAGATAAAATCAAAAACCAAAAAAACTGATAAAGCACGAAAAACTAATTGTCATCTTCATCATCGGGGGCCATAAGAGTGGCTTAAATCTTATCCATGTCATTCTTGATTTTTGGAAACTTAGTAGCAATTACAAGTAATTGTTCTTGCACACACCTTACCTTGGAACTAATCTTACCAACACCTTTGAGGATTTGATGAAGAAGATTCATGGAGGAGGTATCACATGAGCCATAAAGGGTGTCACATCTTTGTCTCTTGCAAGCATTCTCCTTCATACTTTTGAAAGTATATGGACGAACAAGCTTGGGAGTTCCAATGGAGTTGCCAACCGGAGCAATAGAGAAGGAGCGACAAATTTGCTCAATCAAACATGGATAGCTTAACTTCTTGTTGGGATACGTCATTGACAACATTTGATAAATGATAAACCCAAAAATGTCGAGACTTTGAGTTCCCAACTCAAGGAAATAGACCAACTTCGCAAACTCACGACTCCAACGAGAATTCTCAATTGTGGAGGGACAAAGATTAGATATACCAAGTTTACCAAAGGACATCAAATGAAGACTAAGTTGGTAGGAAATTTTCCTTCGTTACAATTAACACTCTTGACACAAAGACCATGTGAGATGGTTTCATATGATGGTCTTTCATCACTTGGTCTAGGAAGGCAAAAATTACCCAAAGGGATTATGGTAATCCTTGAAATCAACTATCGATTAACAAGAATCCTTTTTCTATTTATCATGGTATTGAATTCCATGTCATCAAGATTAACATCAAGGATGTTAGCATAGAAGATTCTTGTGAGAGTATCAAAACCTTCACCAAGACCATTAAAGATGTTTCCAAGATTGAATTTTTCAAAACACATCAAATCTTCTTTATGCCCACTAGTAAAATCCAACTTCTTTTCTAGAATAAAACCATTAGATGAAATCCTTATAAAAACCTTCCCACAAGAATTATTGACAAATCTAATTCTAATGGACTTTGATCTATTGGTAAGTTCATGCTAGAAAAGGATGAAGAACCCAAGTTTTTTAAACCCTCTTCTGAAACCTTGAAATTCTTCATAAGATCTAGAAATCAATAGACTAGAGGAAGAGATGACTTACTTGAAATGTTTTTGAAAACCCCTTTTCCCTTTCTTGATCTCCTAGGATGATTAATGGAGAAACACAAAAAACTCTAAAATGTTCACGAACGCGGACAAGATGAGAGGAAGAAGAAGGTACGCGTACGTTCCTTTTATACACTCAAGAATGGGCTTGGACCCGTTTCCGAACTGCGACCCATAAGAGAAATGTAAGAATACTTAGGTGTTCAACACCATGGTTATGCAACACGTGAAAGCACACAAACGTGTGAAAAGATGGTGCAGTAGAAAGATTATTCACATATCCCAAGGAGGACATAATAAAAGATTAACTCAAGTATACTCAAATCAAACTATTTCTTGCCCCATCTCAAGATATATACAAACGGGGTAGTGCCAAGAAAGTTACCAAGTGGCAAGATGTGCAGAGAGACCATCATGCACCATTTCCAGTAGATATTTGTGAGAAGTACCAATGATATAATCATAGTAATGATGATAATCGGGGTTAACAAAAATTTCTATCTTTTTTTTTTCATATGACCAGAAAGGAGATTATTCCGATATCTTAAACCTGTATCAAAAACACAAGAACCCGTTTTATTAGACCTGCTTGTGTTGACAACATGTTTAGTTCATACGTCATGTTTGCATGATTTGACATGTACCGAAATTTTATCAGATCGATTCTTAATCTTAATCTAATTAAGCTTTTATAAGAATCTAAAAACGTTCTCAAATACTCTAAATAGATCTTTGTCAATTGACCCATTACGATAGTGTTCCTCAAAAAGATAAAGATTTAATCTAGTGAGATTCCATATCTTTGATCGTAAAGAGCGTTTTCTTATCCTTCCTTTCTTTTTAATTTTTCCTCTAGATTGTTTCTCATCATCTAAGTTTTCCAAAGTCTTAGATGAAGCTGGATTATCACAAGAGACCAGGGGTCTAAATAATGTTTGAACAATCTTCACGGAATTTTGGCGTGCATTACAGATGCCAAGAGCAAGTTTCCTAATGGAGTTTCCTATAGTGACAAACTTTAAGAAACAATCAAACACAAACTTATTAGGTTTATAGTGTTTGCATGCTCTGATACCAATTGAAAAAGCGGGGGGTCTAACAACCTCACCCAATATTTCGCTTAGCAATCTGAATGGACTAAATCCAATATACTTTTAAGAGAATCAACTAGACAGTCTGACTCAATCTTAATAAGAAGTATATCAAAGAGTTATATCTCAATTTCTCGATTCAATCCGCAGTCAAGAAAATAGGAATTTGCGATCCTGATTGAATACAAGAGAAATAACTTGAACGGTACCAAAGACCAATGTTCAAGGATTTATCAATTTCAATCAACAGCCAAAGGTTGGATTTACCAATTGATCAGTTCAACACACAACCTGTGATATTTAAATTATATAACAAAATATAATGCGGAAAATAAATAACACAGACACCAGAAGTTTTGTTAACGAGGAAACCGCAAATGCACAAAACCCCCGGGATCTAGTCCAGATTTGAACACCACACTGTATTAAGCCGCTACAGACACTAGCCTACTACAAACTAACTTCGGTCTGGACTGTAGTTGAACCCTAATTAATCTCATAATGATTCAAGGTACAGTTGCGTTCCTTACGTATCTGATCCCAGCAGGATACTGCGCACATGATTCCCTTAGCTGATCTCACCCACAACGAAGAGTTGCTACGACCCAAAGTCGAAGGCTTGACAAACAAATTTGTCTCACACAGAAAAGTCTGTAGGAATAGATAAATCTGTCTCCCACATAAATACCTACGAGTTCTTTTCTGTGTTTTGATAAATCAAGGTGAACAGGAACCAATTGATAACCAGGACATATATTCCCGAAGAACATCCTAGAATTATCAATCACCTCACAATAATCTTACTCGATTAACGAAACAAAATATTGTGGAATCACAAACGATGAGACGAAGGTGTTTGTGACTACTTTTCTATCTTGCCTATCAGAGATATAAATCTCAAGACAATCTTATGATTGTACTTAATCACGACAGAAACAGCAAGATCAGATCACACAACTACAGAGAAAATTGTTGGGTCTGCTTCACAATCCCAATGAAGTCTTCAAGTCATTAACCTACAGGGTTTCCTGAAAAACCTATGGTTAAAAGGAAAATCACTCTATCTTATACAACTAGTATCACACATGAGGTGTGGGGATTAGGTTTCCCTGTTGCTAGAGTTCTCCTTTATATAGTCTCCAAATCAGGGTTTGCGATCTTAGTTACCTTGGTAACAAAGCATTCAATATTCACCGTTAGATGAAAAACTGATTAGATTTAAGCTAATATATTTAAACCGTTAGATCGAACTTAGCTTGTTATACACAAATGAAATGTAACTTCATTTAGGTTTGAGTAACCGTACCTAAACGTGTACACTTAGTTGGTTCAACAATAGTTAACCAATGGTTAGCCATATGAGCACTTTCATATCAACCTTATTCATCTTCACCATAACTAGTTTAAATGACTCAAATGAACTAGTTACAGAGTTTTTCAATTGCTTAGATCTTATAGATGTATATAAGACACAATTGAAACAAAATCGGTTTTGATTCACTCGAATGGATTCATGAACATTATAGCCACAATTTTCAAAGATTGCATTCCTTGTTCTATAAATGTTTTAGTTCATGAAGAAACCGATTTTAGAAAGTAACCTACCGAAGAATGCAAACGGATACGCATACTTAAGTAACTGGATTGAGGTTGTTTTTCACTTTCAAACTCCAGCAGAAATTCACGGACGTGAACTTTCCGCCAGTATGCGTACGGGTACGCATACTCATCCGGATTTCCAAGAACCGCTAGTACGCGTACGGGTACGCATACTTTGGGTTCCCGGTTTTGGACTTTTACACAAATGTGAGAACACACTATGTTCATATCCAAAGATGGTTACATGTTCTAAACTCTCATTTAAATCATTGAAATTTTGTTAGAGGATGTTATATGGTTGTTATTCACAAACTATTTTTCATCAAAGCGGTTTTCAAGTTATTGAAATAATCAACATGACTTTCGTCACGAGTAAAGATGAAATTGGCCAAAGCAAAAGCTTACTAACACATATTTCGAGAAATAGATAAGCGAGATAAACTCAACTTGAAATAAAAAATGTGTATAATTGAAGTCTATATTGCTATACGACTTTGTATCAAAATGAGAGATATAATAGATAGATTTTTGAGTGATAGATAAGTTCAAGTCTCCACATACCTCTTTGTTGATGAAGTTACACAAGTTCCCTTGAATATTTCTTCGTCTTCAATCGATGAACTCCGTGGAGTCTAGATTTCAACTATACTTACTATCCTAATCCAAGACTTAGCTATAAGTAGACTAGGAATCAAGACTTATAGTTTTGGCAACTAAACTTGACAAACAGGATTGAGATAGCAACGCTTGCGAGTTCGACCGAGCAGTGCTCTAACAGATATCATCTGAATAAAGTTGATATGTAACATCTTTAAATCCTGAAATATCTTTTGGTTGAATAGATTACGATCCCATGATTTTTGTACCCTTGAAAAATTTTATTGACAAAAAGGGGGAGAATTAATTAGTAGTTTCACACTACGTACATATGGTGTACGGATTATTATGTAAGGGGGAGTGAATTAATAATCTATAGGTTTCACCTATTATGCAAAAGATTTAAGTATTGATTAAGGGGGACAAACATGAAAAAGCGGGGGTCTAACAAACACACCCAATATTTCGCTTAACAATCTGTATGGACTAACTCCATTATACTTTCAAGAGAATCAACTAGACAGTCAGCTCAATCTTAAGAAAAGTATATCACAGAGTTATATCTCAACTTATCAATTCAATCTGCAACCAAACAGATAGGAATTTGCGAGCCCGATTGAATATAAGAAATAACTTGGACGGTATCAAAAACCAATATTCAAGTGTCAATCAATTTAATCAACAACCAAAGGTTGGATTCCCAATTGATTGAACTTACACACAACTGTGATATTTCAATTATATAAACAAATATAATGCAGAAAAGAAATAACACAAACACCAGAAATTTTGTTAACCAGGAAACCGAAAATGCAGAAAAACCTCGGGACCTAGTCCAGATTTGAACACCACACTGTCTTAAGCCTCTACAGACACTAGCCTACTCCAAGTTAACTTCAGACGGGAATCTAGTTGAGCCCTAACCAATCTCACACTGTTCAAGGTACATCTGCGCTCCTTACGTCTCTGAATCACAGCAGGACTCTACACACTTGATTCCCTTAACTGATCTCACCCATAACTAAGAGTTGCTACGACCCAAAGTCGAAGAATTGATAAACCGATCTGTCTCACACAGAAAGGTCTATTGAATAGATAAATATGTCTCCCACAGATATACCTATGAGTTTTGTTCCGTCTTTTGATAAATCAAAGTGAACAAGAACCAATTGATATACCAGACTTATATTCCCGAAGAATAACCAAGAAATATAAATCACCTCATAGTAATCTTAACCGTATGGTAGCGAAACAAGATATTATGGAATCACAAACTGTTAGAGCATTGCTCAGTCGAACTCGCATGCGTTGTTATCTCAAGCATGTTTGTCAATGTTAGTGATAAAAACTATAAGTCTTGATTTGTAGTCTACTATATCTAAGGTCTCGCACTAGGATAGAAAGTGTAGTTGAGCTCAAGAACTAAATGAAAATCATCATACAAGAGGAAGGACTACTCAAGGAACCGGTGGATCTTCATCGACTAAAAGGTATGTGGAGACTTGAACTTATCTGTTACTCAAAATTCTATTTATCTCTTATCTTGGGACAAAAGTCGTTTTGCTATATAGACTTAGATAATACACATTTGATATTTCGAGCCGAGTTTATCTCGCCTATCTATTTCTCGAAATATGTGTTGGCAAGCTTTCGCTTTAACCAAGTTCATCTTTACCTAGTGACGAAAGTCATGACAAGTTTCAATCACTTTGGAAATTGCTTACTTTTACGAAAATTAGTTTGTGAATAACAACTATAGAATATCAACGTCCTCTAAGAATATTCCAATGATTGAAATGAGAGTTTAGATTATATAACCATTGGAGGATATAAGCATTGTTGTGGAAACACTTATATGTATAAGTCCTTATTCCTTGAACCGAAGTTTGCGAACTTTGTTGATCAAGAGAACCGGCGTGGTGGCGTGAGCCAAGTCCGCGAACTGGCGCAAGTTCTCGTCCCGAGAATTTCTGCTGGAGTTTATGAACCCCATCCGAGAACTTAAGTCCGCGAACCCAGTCCGCAAACTTGAGTAGGTTATATCTAAAAACGATGTTTGTGAACTTATTCTTATATAAACTAAGGAATGCAAATGCAAACCGTGGCTATATAGTTCATGAACTGATTCGAGTGAATCAAATCGTTTTTGCTTCGATTGTGTCTAGTGTAGTTACATAAGATTTCCTTGCAATTGAACAACTCTCTAACTAGTTCATTTGAGTCATTTGAACTAGTTATGGTGAAGAAGAATATGGTTGATATGAAAGTGATCATATGGCTAACCATTTGGTTGACTATTGTTGAACCAACAAACGTACAAGTTTGGGTACGGTTACACAAGCCTAGAAACGTTCATTTCATTTGTGTGTAACAAGATATTTTTCGATCTAACGATTGAAAGATATTATCTTGAATCTAAATCAGGTTTTCATCTGACGGTGAATATTGAATACTTTGTTACCAATTTAACATTGATTGCAAACTCTGATTTGAAAGACTATATAAGGGAGAACTCTAGCAACTGGGAAACCTAATCCCCACACCTTATGTGTGATACTAGTTGTGCTAAGCTAGAGTCGATTCTCCTTTAACCTTTGGTTTCTTCTTCTAAACCAGGTTAACGACTTAAAGACTTCATTGGGAATCTGAAGCCAGACCGATACTACTTTCTCGTAGTTGTGTGATATGATCTTGCCGTTTCTATCGTACGAGTACAATTGTAATAATTGGCTTGAGATTGATATCTCTGATAGGAAAGATATAAAAGAAATCACAAACACTTTGTCTCATCGTTTGTGATTCCACAATATCTTTTTTCGCCGCGTCGATTAGGATTATTATGAGGTGATTGATAATTCTAGGTTGTTCTTCGGGAATATAAGTATGGGTTATCAATTGGTTCCTGCTCACCTTAATTTATCAAAAGACGGAACAAAACTCGTAGGTATTTTCTCTGGGAGACAGATTTATCTATTCCTATAGACTTTTCTGTGTGAGACAGATTAGTTTATCAATTCTTCGACTTTGGGTCATAGCAACTCTTAGTTGTGGGTGAGATCAGCTAAGGGAATCAAGTACGTAGTATTCTGCTGGGATCAGAGACGTAGGAGCACAACTGTACCTTGGATCAATGTGAGATTGATTGTGGTTCAATTACAGTCCAGACCGAAATTAATTTGGAATAGGCTAGTGTTTGTAGAGGCTTAATACAATGTGTGTTCAATCTGGACTAGGTCCCTGTGTTTTTTTGCATTTGCGGTTTCCTCGTTAACAAAATTCTGGTGTCTGTGTTATTTCTTTTCCGCGTTATATTTTGTTATATAATTGAAATATCACAGGTTCTGCGTTGTTCAATCAATTAGAATATCCGACCTTTTGGTTGTTAATTTAAATTGATTGACACTTGGATATTGGTATTTGGTACCATCCAAGTTATCTCTCTAGTATTCGATAAAGACTCGCAGATTTCTATTTGCTTGAGGATATATCAAATCGAGAGACTGAGATATAAACTCTTTGATATACTTTTTATCTAGATTGATTCTGACTGTCTAGTTGATTCTCTAGAAAGTATATTGGAGTTTTTCCATACATATTGCTAAGCGAAATATTGGGTGTGGTTGTTGTACCCCCACTTTTCAATTGGTATCAGAGCAGGCAAACACGTTCAAGACATCACAAGTCTGTGTTTGTAGAAATCTGAATTTATGGACAGAGGTGCTATCTCAATTAACGTACCACTAGTCTTCAATGGCTCTAATTACTTATGGTGGAAAATTGTTATGCGAGCTTTTCTTCAAGCACGTGATTTTCAATCATGGGTATATATTGTTAATGGCTATAATACTCCCGTCGTGGCAGTTGGAGATGTAAACGTTCCCAAGCCTATTGGTGAATACACCCCTGCCGAGATAAATGCTGCAAAGCAAAATTCCGACGGTTTGAATGCCATTATACATGCCATTACCCCAAATATTAAGCACCATGTGCCAAGTTGCACGAGGTCTAAAGATGTGTGGGATATCTTAGAAACCGTATTCGAAGGTAACTCCAGTGAAAAGGAAGATAGGCTTCAAAACCTTAATTCCGATTGGTAAAACCTTCATATGGAAGATGAAGAAACATTTGATGAGTTTAATCACAAAGTGTCTGAAATTGTTAATGCATCTTTTGCATTGGGTAAGACTATTCCTGAAAAGGACATTGTGATGAAAATTCTCAGATCGCTGCCATCTAGATCCGACTCTAAGAAGCATGCCATCTTTTAGGGAAATAACCTTGATAATCTCTCCAGAAATACGCTGGTTGGGAAGCTTAAGATCTTTGATCACGAACACTCATCCAAAACTAAGGATGTTGCGTTCAAAGCACAAAAAGACACTAAATTACTTGATAAGAGTAAAAAAGTGTATATCTCTGAAGATGATCACTCTGAGACAGATTCATCAGATGAAGATCTTGACAAGTCGGTCTCGATGATCACAAGACAGTTTAGGGATCTTCTGTTGAAGAGAAGTAAACGGTTCTCCAGAGATAAGCCTAAAGCATCAGTTAAACCTTATAATCGTATTCCTCCTAAAAACAGGGAAACAGATGAAAGTGATGATGAGGATATGCCTCAGTGCTTTAAGTGTAAGGGATTTGGTCATTTTGCAAACGAGTGCCCAAATCGCAGAAAATACACCGGGAACAAAGGTCTTGCTGCAACTCTTGATGAAATGTCTGACAACTATGATTCCAATGAAGACGAGAAATCAAGTGTTGCACTTCTTGGTGAAAATATTGATTTTGAGAAATGTAGCAATACATACATCAATCTCAATATTCTTTCAGAATAAAAATCAACTAATCTGGAAGAAAAAATTGACCCATTTCTTGGAAACTCTGTTTGTAATGTTTCAGGTTCCACCATGTGTCTAGCTGCGTGCACATCTCAGAAGCCTGACTTTTATCCTAGTTTGACTTGCTCGTATTGTTCTCTAAAGGGTCATGAACTTTCAAGGTGTTACAAGTACAAACACCAATTGAGGCACGCCAACAAACTTCAACGAAGAGCAAATCAACTAGCAAATAAGCTTAAACTTGATCAGAAGACCGCTGAGGTATGTAGGATCTTATCTTCATCTAAGAAGTTAGTTTCCAAGGATGAACCAAGACCATTAGAGAAGAGAGTATGGTCGAATCATTTTGATAGACAGAGGTCCGTTGATTCCTCTCAAGAGGAAAATGGTGTACAAATTGTTGTTCACTGCAACGCAACTTGATTGTGTTGTTTTGAAAATCTTGTCTCATGTGCCTGATCAAAAGAGACAATGATTTTGTACCGCTCAGGCTTTAGGAAAAGTTTTCTTGCTTCTTTTTTTAGTTTTTGTTCTTCCCTGTCTATCAACAAAGGAGGGTTATTATTGACAATTCTACTCTTTATAGGGTTGCGAGTTGGACGTGTACGAACCTGTTTAAAGGTTTCAAAACCCTACATTCTTTTTCCTTCCTCAAAACCTCTTTTTATCTCAAGACTACTTGTTGAGTTCAATTTGTGATTCCCTCTCACAAACTCATTTGTATGGATACTCCAAGCATGATGTCTTCTGATGGAAAAGATGTTAATATGATTGTTAAGCCATCAATCATGAAGGAAAAATAGAAATCTCCGTTATCTCCTACCTTGAAAAGAAAAAGAAGGAATGTGAGGAAGCCAAGAGTCGTTCCTTCAAACTCTCAGAAGTTTTCTGGTGTTCTTGAAGAGTTGAAGAAGATGCCAAAGGAGATTCAACAAATAAAGGCTTTTGTGTATAAGACTCATGAGATTCAGAAGGCCCTGGTTCGACAACATCAGCCGAGAAGGTTTATTGATATAAACTCCTACCTTAATGAACCTTATGTCCCAATGGTTGTTGACGACAAGGAGTTCGGGGACGATAAAGAATTCTTCAAAGGTCTTATTGCCTAGTAAATCTTCTATTTTCTTTTTGTTAGAAGAATAACTAGAGTTTGGAATAGTCATTATTGTGTTTACGCATAGCTATGTCCAACATTTTCATCTTCATGTTTTTAGATTTATTGGTTTAAACTCTAAATTTGTTTGGAAGATGATTTTTGCAGTATTAATCTTTATGGTTTTATATATTGCAAATTTGTTATAGGATATGTGTGTTTACGTCCGTGAATTTAGACCGTCCCATATCTTGTCAAAAGTAAAATCTTTCGTATGTCGATATACATGTATTGATAAAAGAATGAATAGACTTTTGACAAATACAAAAGTTAAGCCTATTATGTCAATTATTAATGGAAGACAGGTTAAAATCTTTTGTTTGCAAGGATTATGTTTATTGAATGTCGTTATGCGAATAGTGATGGAAAATAGAATGAATCCTTGTGTATTCCGCTGTATTGATCTTCCCTGATCCATATTTTATGTATTACTGTGAGGCTCCGTAAGTTTTCTTATGTTGAGCATGACCAATTAAATTGATTACTTTTGTGATTATTTTGGTTGTGTATTTCGATTAGATTAATTATGGGTTCTCTTGTGATTAATCTAATTGTATGTTTTTAAGTCTCCATAAGTTCACTTATGTTGAGTATTTGTCGATTAAATTAATCATGGGTTCTCTTGTGGTTAGTTTAATTGAATATTTTTGGATTCAAATTCATACTTGTATGTGATTTGTTATGTTCAAAGAAATCCTTCTTTTCTTTCGAAACTAAGGTCGCTCTTGTTGTTTTTTCGGGAATGACATTTAATGGGGGATAGTTCTTAATTGAACTTGTGCTTAATTGCCAAATCTTTGTGGGGAGTGCATCTGTGGAATATTATAGGGGTTATCTTACAAACTCCTTGACGAATGCATTTAGCTTCGGCTTTATGACTGCATCTAAATAAGATGATATATTTTTGCTTTCTTTTGGTCAAGAAATGTCTCTTTCAGAAATTTCATTAGGATCCCATTCTTGTACCTTTGCCAATTTTATTGACAAAAAAGGGGAGAATTAATATGTAGTTCACACTACAAATACATATGGTTTTCAGATCATTATGTAAGGGGGAGTGGTTTCCATGTGATATGGAGTATTGACTAAGGGGGAGTGATACATATCACCATAGTATTGTTGTTGAAGTTGTGATACAATTGAACTTTGACGCTGTGTAATGATACTATGACACTGTATAACAATGATTGAGAACTCTTGTTTTCTCGTTGTTATAGTTATGGATTTTCAACAACGATGACGCTGAACTTACAACCTTTAGGATCATTGGAGTACTTGGAAGTGACGAAGATTTCAAGTAATGTTGAAGATTAGGAGTATAGAATAGGAGCTACAAAAGTTAATTTATTTATTTTTTGTATTCCATATGTATTGATAGTTTTGTCACTAAAATTGACAAAGGGGGAGATTGTTAGAGCGTTGCTCGGTCGAACTCGCATGCGTTGCTATCTCAAGCTTGTTTGTCAATGTTAGTGATCAAAACTATAAGTCTTGATTTCTAGTCTACTATAGCTAAGGTCTCGGACTAGGATAGAAAGTGTAGTTGAGCTCAAGAACTCCATGGCAATCATCATACAAGACAAAGGACTACTCAAGGAACCGGTGGATCATCATACACTAAAAGGTATGTGGAGACTTGAACTTATCTATCACTCAAAAGTCTATTTATCTCCTATCTTGAGACAAAAGTCGTTTTGCTATATAGACTTAGATTATACATATTTGCTATTTCGAGCCGAGTTTATCTCGCCTATCTATTTCTCGAAATATGTGTTGGTAAGCTTTCGCTTTAAACAAATTCATCTTTACCTAGTGAAGAAAGTCATGACAAGTTTCAATCACTTTGGAAATTGCTTACTTTGACGAAAAATAGTTTGTGAATAACAACTATAGAATATCAATGTCCTCTAAGAATATTCCAATGATTGAAATGAGAGTTTAGATTATATAACCATTGGAGGATATAAGCATTGTTGTGGAAACACTTATATGTATAAGTCCCTATTCCTTGAACCGAAGTTTGCGAACTTTGTTGATCAAGAGAACCGGCGTGGTGGCGTGAGCCAAGTCCGCGAACTGGCGCAAGTTCTCGTCCCGAGAATTTCTGCTGGAGTTTATGAACCCCATCCGAGAACTTAAGTCCGCGAACCCAGTCCGCAAACTTGAGTAGGTTATATCTAAAAACGATGTTTGTGAACTTATTCTTATATAAACTAAGGAATGCAAATGCAAACCGTGGCTATATAGTTCATGAACTGATTCGAGTGAATCAAATCGTTTTTGCTTCGGTTGTGTCTAGTGTAGTTACATAAGATTTCCTTGCAATTGAACAACTCTCTAACTAGTTCATTTGAGTCATTTGAACTAGTTATGGTGAAGAAGAATATGGTTGATATGAAAGTGATCATATGGCTAACCATTTGGTTGACTATTGTTGAACCAACAAATGTACAAGTTTGGGTACGGTTACACAAGCCTAGAAACGTTCATTTCATTTGTGTGTAACAAGATAGTTTTCGATCTAACGGTTGAAAGATATTATCTTGAATCTAAATCAGGTTTTCATCTGACGGTGAATATTGAATGCTTTGTTACCAAGTTAACATTGATTGCAAACTCTGATTTGAAAGACTATATAAGGGAGAACTCTAGCAACTGGGAAACCTAATCCCCACACCTTCTGTGTGATACTAGTTGTGCTAATCTAGAGTCGATTCTCCTTTAACCTTTGGTTTCTTCTTCTAAACCAGGTTAACGACTTAAAGACTTCATTGGGATTGTGAAGCCAGCCCGATACTACTTTCTCGTAGTTGTGTGATCTGATCTTGTTGTTTCTATCGTACGAGTACAATTGTAATAATTGGCTTGAGATTGATATCTCTGATAGACAAGATATAAAAGAAATCACAAACACTTCGTGTCATCGTTTGTGATTCCACAATATCTTTTTTCGTTGCGTCGATTAGGATTATTGTGAGGTGATTGACAATACTAGGCTGTTCTTCGGGAATATAAGTCCGGTTTATCAATTGGTTCCTGTTCACTTTGATTTATCAAAAGAAGGAACAAAACTCGTAGGTATATTCGTGGGAGACGGATTTATCTATTACCATAGACTTTTCTGTGTGATACAGATTTGTCTATTAAAGTCTTCGACTTCGGGTCATAGCAAATCTTAGTTGTGGGTGAGATCAGCTAAGGGAATCAAGTACATAGTATCCTGCTGGGATCAGAGACGTAGGAGCATAACTGTACCTTGGATGAGTGTGAGATTGATTGAGGTTCACTTACAGTTCAGACCGAAATTAACTTGGAGTAGGCTAGTGTCTGTAGCGGCTTAATACAGTGTGTGTTCAATATGGACTAGGTCCTTGTGTTTTTCTGCATTTGCGGTTTCCTCGTTAACAAAATTCTGGTGTCCGTGTTATTTCTTTTCCGCGTTATATTTTTTTATATAATTGAAATATCACAGGTTGTGCGTTGTTCAATCAATTAGAATATCCGACCTTTTGGTTGTTAATTTAAATTGATTGACACTTGGATATTGGTATTTGGTACCATCCAAGTTATCTCTCTAGTATTTGATAAAGACTCGCAGATTTCTATTTGCTTGAGTATATATCAAATCGAGAGATTGGGATATAAACTCTTTGATATACTTTTTTATCTAGATTGAGTCTGATTGTCTAGTTGATTCTCTAGAAAGTATATTGGAGTTTGTCCATACAGATTTCTAAGCGAAATATTGCGTGTGGTTGTTGTACCCCCACTTTTTCACAAACGATGAGATGAAGCTGTTTATGACTAATTTTTATCTTGCATATCGGAGATTAAATCTCGAGCAAATCTTAAAGAAGATAGTACTCAATCACGATAGAAACAGCAAGATCAGAACACGCAACTAAAGAGAAAATAGTTGGGTCTGGCTTCACAATCCCAATGAATTCTTCAAGTCGTTAACCTACAGGGTTTTGGAAAAAAACATAGCGTTAAAGGAGAATCGACTCTAGTCGCAACTAGTATCACACAGTTTATGTGGGGATTAGGTTTCCTAGTTGCTATAGTTCTCCCTTATATAGTCTTCAAATCAGGGTTTGCAATCAATGCTACCTTGGTAACAAAGCATTCAATATTCACCATTAGATGAAAACCTGATTAGACTCAAGCTAATATATTTAACCGTTAGATCGAACTTAGCTTGTTACACACAAATGAAAAGTGACTTCATTTAGATATGCATAACCGTACCTAAATGTGCACACCTTTGTTGGCTCAACAATATTTAACCGAAGTTAGCCATATGAACACTTTCATATCAACCATATTCATAACCATAGCTAGTTCAAATGACTCAAATGAAACTAGTTCTAGAGTTGTTAAATTTTTTATATTCTCATAGAGTATACAAGACACAATTGAAGCAAAATCGATTTTGATTCACTCGAATCAATTCATGAACATTATAGACACGGTTTGCAAAAGATTGAATTCCTTAATATATAAATGTATTAGTTCATGAAAAAACCGATTTTAGAACATAACCTACTCAAGTATGCAAACATGTATGCATACCTAGGTAGCCGGACTTGGACTGTGTTTGCAAGTGTGCAAACGGGTACGCATACTGTCGTTCACATCCAAACTCAGTTGAATATAGTGCACGTACGGGTACGCATACTAAAGTTGTCGGACTTGAACTGACTTCGCCAGTACGCATACGGGTATGCATACTAGATTTCCGGTCTTGGACTACACATATGCAAGTACGCATACTGTGTTTATATCCAATCATGGTTAATCATTCTAAACTCCCGTTTCAACCATTGAAACATTCCTGGAAGACGACAATAGCTGTCTCACACAAAATATTAGCTTCAAAGCAATTTTCAAGTGATCGAATGATCAATACGAAACATTTTGAGTCTACATCAAATGATTGTCTCACACAAATCATGTAAGATGTTACAAGGCGATTTTCACATGATCATCTTTTGACTTTCGTCAAGAATATAAGATGAAATTGGTTAAAGCGAAAGCTTACAAACACATATCTCGAGAAATATGTAAGCGAGTTAAATTCAGCTTGAAATATCAAATGTGTATAATCGAAGTCTATATAGCTATACGACTTTTGTCTCAAATAGGAGATAGAGTATATAGACTTTTGAGTGATAGATGAGTTCAAGTCTCCATATACCTTTTGTTGATGAAGCTCCACAAGCTCCCCTTAGTACTTTCTATCCTAATCCGAGACTTAGCTATAAGTAGACTAGAAATCAAGACTTATAATTTTGACAACTAAACTTGACAAACAAGCTTGAGATAGCAACGCTTGCGAGTTCGATCGAGCAATGCTCTAACAAAACATATTACCGTAGTATTATTTCAAATTTGTGATACATTTGAGCTTTGGAGAAGATAATAATGCTATGTTTCTGTAAAACAACGATTGAGAATACTTGTTTTCAAAGTTGTTATCACTAAGGATACGGACCTTCAACAACAATGATGCTGATTTGAACATGTTCAGAATCATTGCAACTTGAAGTAAGGAAGAGTTCAAGGAGTTGAAGAAACCAAGGAAATCAAGGCATGATGGATTCAAGGACAGATTTATTTTTTATCCATAAGTATTGATAGTTTTGTCACCAAAATTGACAAAGGGGGAGATTGTTAGAGCATTGCTCGTTCGAACTCACAAGTGTTGCTATCTCAAGCTTTTTGTCAAATTTAGTTGTCAAAAATATATCTTGATTTCTAGTTTAGAGTTAGTTAAGTCTCAGATTAGGATAAAATACGTAGTTGAGAAACGGACGTCACGACAGTCATCATTGCGTTCTACCGTTTGAAGGCGATGATCAACCGAAGCTTGTGGAGAACTTCTTCAACAAATGGTAAGTGAAGACTAAACCACTTATATCTCAAGTTATATTCACTTTCTTATCTATGAGACGATGTCACATAATTCATTAGACTATTGCAAGCATATCAAGAATTTCAAGTCAAATTTATCTTGGTAATTAGTTCTCAAAATATATGACTAAGATTAATGAACATTTCATACTTGATGAATTTCGGTTAAGAACAATTTATTGTTCGTAATCTAGATCGTGATTCAATATTATCATTCGAAAATAGCCTAGAACAGTGATATGTGTCATTGATGTTATTTGGGAATGCTTTGAATCGATTTAGAGAGAAATATAGAACTACTGTAAATTCGGATATAAGACAATATACATATCAGTCTTAAAAACTGCAAAATTTTTAAGGTTTGAAGCCGTAACACACATACTCAGTACACGTGTCAGAGTAGCTATATGTCGACAATAACATTTTGGTTCGCATATCAGTATGCACACTTTAAAAAGTATGTGAACTCGTGAACCCCGATCAGTACGCATACCCATATGCATACTAGAAAAGAGCTGATGGTCCCGGAACTGGTTTGATATCCATACTGGTACGCATACCATAAAAGTTTTGTGGACTCCGGAACTCGGTTATGTTTTAATAGTATCCATATCAGTACGCATACCGAAAAAGTTCTATGAACTCCGGAACTCGGTTACGTCTTAAGGTATATATTTCGGTGAACGTACCAAGAAATAACTGTTCACGAACAGGTTAGGTATTATGTACCTAGTACGCCTTCTTACCATGTCGATTAAATTCATATGCGCATAAAATTATTTCTCCGAGATAATTAGCATTTGAATAATCTCTAAAAATACCATAGACATATTTGATCACATAATTGTAACTCGAGTTAAACCTCAAGTGTTATATGAAAATTCTCAAGCTTATAGTTCAGTTGGCTAGTTTCGTCTAACCATTCATGAGCGTGGTCTTTGTATACGGTTCAGATACGGTTCATCCTAACCAGAGTGTATATCTTGTTATGTTAATCAGATTCAAAGATTTATTTAACGGTGGATATTGTTTGCTTGGTTCCAAAGTTATCTTAGATTAAACCTAAAGAAACCTATGCTTTGAATGTCTATAAAAGGGGAACTTCAAGAAACTAGGATCTTTGAATCCAATGTTTTAAAAATCGACCGGACCGACCGGTTCAACCGTCAAACCAGTAAACCAGTAGAAGAAATGGGCTGGTTTATCCTTGACCCAATAACATGTTAAAAAACCCAGAGAACCAGTCGAACCGGACGGTTCAACCAGAAAACCGGCCAACCCAGCTGGTTTCCACCCGGTTCACCCGTTACTTCTGTTTTCAGTTTAAGTTTTTTTTTTCTTTTCCGTGTTTTCTTCCCTGTGAAAAGCTCTTCTGGATCTGAATTTTAAAATCGCTTTTCTTCTCTCTATATAATTCAAGAGATTATAACAAACTAAAGTAGAAGACAAAAAGAAGAAATAAGAACATTTTTTTGAAAGATCACCCTTATTGATCAGAAATACATAACATTAAGATTAAGAGGGTGTTAATCAACAAAAGATAATCAATAAGATCCCTCTAGATCCATTTTCATTTTTACCCGTGACGAAAGTCATGATGACGTTTCAATCTTGAAAATAACTTTGATGACGATAGTCGATTCTTCATGTCTAACGACTATTATAACATTATAGAAGAATGTTTCAATGATTGAAATGTAGAGTTGAGATTACGTAACCAACTATGGATACAAGCATATATAGTGTGTTCGCGCATTAGTGTATAAATCCATGTACCGGAAACCAAGTGTGTGCATATGTGTGCATACGGTATTGGTGAAGGAGACAGGTTGGGTACGCGTACTGGCGGAACTTTTCCTCCCAGAAAATTCTGCTGAGTTTGGAGTTTACGAACTCATAAACCAGTCACCTTAGGTACGCATACCCGTACGCGTACTGGCGGAACTTTTCTACCCGAAAAATTCTGCTGAGTTTGGAAACCAAAAGCCAACTCAAATCCGGTAACTAAGGTACGCATACCCGTACGCGTACCCAAGATGGTTATTTCTCATATCGGTAGTTTCATGTACTTAAACAATAAATCAATAAGGAATGCAATCATTGCAAATCGTGGCTATATTGTTCATGAATTGATTCAAATGAATCAAACCGATTTTGTTTCAATTGTGTCTATGTATAAAGATATAAGCAATTGAACAACTCTTGAACTAGTTCTTATGAGTCATTTGAACTAGTTATGAGAAAGATGAATACGGTTAATATAAAAGTGCTCATATGGCTAACCATTGGTTAACTATTTGTGAACCAACTAAGTATACACGTTTAGGTATGGTCACTCAAACCTAAATGAATACATTTCATTTGTGTGTGACAAGCTAAGTTTCTATCTAACGGTTGGAAGATATTAGCTTGGATAAATCAGGTTTTTCATCTAACGGTGAATATTGAATGCTTTGTTACTAAGTATTTGTGGGTGAAAACTGTTTCTGCTGGTTTTGGTAAATTTGGGTGTGCGGATGAGAAAAGAATCTAAACCCTAAACAATGCACTGCACGAGAGTACTTTTGATTCGAGAGATCAATCTGTACAATCCTGGCCTAAACCAAGAAATGGCCATTCCAGGATTGCTTCATTCACAAAGTGAAGGAGAAGGGTTGGTCTTAGGGAGGGAAGCAAAGAGAGTGTTGAGACCAGAATAGTTGATTCTGAAGGTGTGGTGTTTATGACTTGTATCTGAAATTAGAACTGACTAGCAGAATGGAAAGCTACCAGGTGATTTCTAGATACTGTGTTGTTGCCGACTAAAAACTTATTTTTTGGTGAAAATAGGTGAAGCCTATTTATACAAGTCATATTAAAATGTACCTTGGTCTCGTAGGAAGTGGAAACGATTGAGTGTTGGAAGAATAGAGTAACATGTAACCGTCGGTCATTATGCTTCCATGATGAAGAAAGTGAATTCGTTTACACCATTACTTTTTACCACCACTAATTGTCCTGCTTCATGACACTTTCTTGTAATAGGCGCATTGCACGACGCACGTTGTAAACCGCCAGACCAATACCCTGATGAGCATCCCCCATTTTGTGACATGTTTGATGTCTCGAGTGTTTTCGTGGAAAACATGTAGCACTTTGGTACGTGTGGCAAGTCAAAGTCAAGGGACGTATCACAGGAAAATAGCATGTAATGCTATTAGGCTCGTTTTGGCTAGTCGCCTAAACTTGCCACAGGTTTGTCAGTTCGGTGGCGAACTTCGATGGCTGAGATCGCATCTCATGAAGGAGGGTAGCCGTTGATTATGGCTACCTTGTGTTTGCGCCTGATAATGGCGAGGTGGCGTTTTGGTGTGCGCCAGTGGCAATGTGGCATGGCTCGTGCATGCCAGTGGCACGGTGGTGCAAGTGGCGCCTGGTGTAGCAATGAACACTAGATTTAGGCAGCTGGTCGCCTGAAACTTTCCACAAGTCTGTCAGTTCGGTGGCGAACTTGGATGGATGAGATTGTAATTCAGGAGAGAGGGTGGTCGTTGATTATGGCCACATTCTGTTGGCACCTGTTAATGGAATAATGGCATATTCGCGCCCGTGACATTGTGGCATGGCCACGCATGTGGCGTTGTGGCATGGCCAAAGCTAGGATTTGGCCCCGTGGCCAAAATTAGGGCTTGGCGGCATGACCAAGGCTAGGATTTGGCGTAGTGGCCAAAGTTAGGGCTTGGCGGCGTGGCCAAGGCTAGGATTTGGCGTCGTGGCCAAAATTAGGGCTTGGCGACGTGTCCAAGGCTAGGATTTGGCGTCGTGGCCAAAGTTAGGGCTTGGCGGCGTGGACAAAGTTAGGGCTTGGCGGCGTGACCAAGGCTAGGATTTGGCGCCGCGGCCAAAGTGGCGGTGGGGCAAGGCTAGGATTTGGCGTCGCGGCCAAAATTAGGGCTTGGCGGCGTGTCCACGGCTAGGATTTGGCGCCGTGGACAAAATTAGGGCTTGGCGGCGTGGCCAAGGCTAGGATTTGGCGTCGTGGCCAAAATTAGGGCTTGGAGGCGTGGTCAAGGCTAGGATTTTTCCAAAATTAGAGCTTGGTGGCATGGCCAAGGTTAGGATTTGGCGCCATGGCCAAAGTTAGGGCTTGGCAGCATGGCCAAGACTAAATTGGCTCGTGGCATGTTACTGCGGCAGAGTGGCATGTTGGCATGACGATTAATATGTTGTTGTGGAAGGGCGCGTTTGGCTAGCCAGTTAATATGGTGGCGCGACAGGGTGCATTTATCCTTTAATGTATGGTGGCGAGTTTAGAGCAACTTGATTGGTCAAGAAAAGGGACCGACCAAACATAAGGTGCGACCACATATCTAGTGCTTATTGCGCATTTTAAAGTGACCTAATTGGTCGGTAGGAAGGAGAGGGGCCGGCCAAGCATGGGCGTGGCTACACTTCTGGTGTGAGTGTGGCGGTTTTAGAGCGACCTGATTGGTCGATGGGAAATGGGGCCGGCAAGTATGGGCCCAGCCACAACTTATGTGTGTGTGACGAGTTTAAAGTGACCTGATTGGCCGAGGGAAATAGGGCCGGTTTAGGATGGGGCGTGGCCAATGGCAAGTGGCGCCAGCTGGTCTAAGGCATGACCACGCCTCCCTTTGTTGCTGCGTCTCCCTGTTTTCTGATTTTGGGAGAGGTTTTGCACCTACTAATCCATGGCGGATTAATTTCCTAGTTTGCCTAGGCTTACTTTCGACGGGCAAGGTATGGTATACTGTGTAAGGCGCAAAAGTAATTGATTGAATTCTATGTGTTGATACAGAGTTCTTTAAGTTCATTGGCAGAGAGCAGCATGCTTTCTGATTTAATACCTTATGCAAAGACCTTATCCTTGATATTTGGAAATTCGTGCTACTCTGCTGCGAGTGAACACAAATTGTCATGCCATATCAATGTTAAGGGTTCAGCCGGCGAACATAGCATAGAAAGCATTCGAAGAAACTTATATTAAGCGAATATAGACAAGGCGCCGAAATTTACAGAACATCTGGGATGGTTGCCACATGCGCCAGTCTGGATAAATTTCATGTAAATATATTGAATGACTCAATAAATATGCCAGTGGAGAGGTTAACACTCATGGCTCCGTTTCCTTACAGAGTGACGTCACATCAGATGCAAGGTTTTACAATTTTAACCCTAAGCTAAAAACCACCATCAACACCAAGGTAACTTGGATTGCAAACCCTGATTTGAAAACTATATAAGGGATATGTCTAGAAACTGGAAAAACTAATCCCCACACCTCCTGTGTGATATTAGTTGGTTTTCTAGAGTCGATTCTCCTTTAACCGTAGGTTTCTTCTCGAGACCCTGTCGGTTAACGACTTGAAGACTTCATTGGGATTGTGAAACCAGACGAAACTACTTCTCTTGTAGTTGAGCGATCTGATCTTGCCATTTTCTATAGTACGAGTTCAATTGTAAGATTGGATTGAGATTATATCTCTGATAGGGCAAGATAAAAAGAAATCACAAACATCTTCGTCTCATCGTTTGTGATTCCGCAATATCTAGTTTCGCTACTATTATAGTATTTTTCGTGCGGTAAATAAGAGTTCGTTGCTCGGACTTGTAAAGATTTAAAAATAAAGATATATACAGAAAATATGTCACAAGATCAAGAGGAACCAGGACTCAGGATTCCAACGTGTTTCATATTCAAGTGGCTCAGAAAATAATCCTAGGCGATTATAGCTCAAAATAAAACAAATATTAACTCTATCTTTGCGAAATTAGATTCCATAAAATATTACTTGTATATTATAAGCATGACACATAAAGCATCCCTAGGACTAAGCATGTTCCATCAAACAAAATCACAAGTAATTAATTGAAATCATAAATCAATTAAAATCGGTGCAAAAAGTGAATTAAGAATTATTTAAATAACCACATGGCTGAAAAACAGCTTCCTCCATCATCCCAGTATTGGGGTTTAGCTACTCATAATAATCATGTTCTCAAAATACATACTTGATGCTCAAAATATGATTAAAAGAGTGAAAAATATAAAATAGTAAAACTACGACCCTCTATAAGCGTCCAGAAAAGAACGATACCAGGGAACTACAGTAAAGTAACGACACTCCGCTGCTGTTGTTGATGCTGCGGAAAATAAGACTGCTCTGTGCAGTCTGTTCTTCGTGTTCTTCAAGGTCCTCTAATGGCAGCAGCAGCAGCAGGTGGGAATTGTTGCTAATCCTTCTTCTTCGCTCCTCTGCGTCCCAAACCTTCCCCAAACTCTTGATAAAACTTTCTCTGACTCAAAGGAAGCTTATTTATACGTAACAACCCCACCAAATCTCACGGAATATCTCCCAATATCTTCTATTATTCTTCACGGCCTCGTCCGTTATTTCTTTCCTTGTGGACTCTGATTTCTCGTTAATAGCAGATATTTGGTTTTTAGTAACTTTCCAAACTTTGTTAAGATAGGATAGAAGCAAATCTTATGATATCTTCTGCTGATTAATCACCATATCTTCGAAATATGTTCACGCTCCTGCTGTTGACGCTGTCTTCCTCCAACAGATTATTCAGCCCATTTTGATTAGTTAAACTGCCCAAACTAACTTTGTTTGATCAATACAAGTCCAGCCCAATCATTTACAGCGATTGAATCTCGTTAAAACAGCCCGAGAATTCAACTCCAAAATCTGCAGCGTCTGCATGCAATATTCCGGCCGAAATCGTTTCAAATGGGGAAGAAACTGGTATCCCCCTATCCAGAGTAGGGGTGCGAATAGCAGCTTCCTTGGGGGTGACCTGGGGGTGCCCCTCAGTAATTAGGTTACCCCTTATCCAAAAGCGAGAGTCCGAATAACACTTTTCCTCCGGGTGCCAAAATCAACTTTTCGAGCCGAATTTTCCAAAAATGTTTATTTCCTAAAAATACATAAAAACACAATATTAGTACAAAAATAGAGTTCCAATGATACGGACATTGAGGACAAATTAGACACAAAAATGTGTCTATCAAATACCCCCAAACTTATTATTTGCTAGTCCTCGAGCAAAACTAATAAAAAATAAATAAAACCGAGTTAATCTCGGGAGGGCTTACCAGAGGTGTGCCCACAAAACCATTACTCCAGACCCTAGCTTATCTATGCAGAACCTTGGAAGGCACTAAAGAATCTCCTTGGTTGGCTTACAATCACTGACTACAGGAGGAAGTACCCTGATGCGAAATTCCAATTGCTGTACACGAGTTTGCACTCAAGCATACTAAAATTCATATAAAGTGACATAGCTCTACTAAGATAGTTGCACTATGGACATCATATTCGAAGTCAAACTAATCACATGGATAGAAAAAGGAGATGGAAATAGAAAAATGTAGATGGTTTTGATTTTAACCAAATGATCGATGTTTCACATATCTGTCTGAAGGCCACTGCCAGAATGAACCTATCCTAATGGACTGAGATACCGGTCTGACTAATATCAACACAACTGGCATATACAAGGGAACCAGTGGTTAATAACTTAAATCTAGATCAACAAACTGGCAAATACAAGGGAACCAGCAGTTGACTACACAGAACAATAACCATTTTTTTTTAACTTAACGGCATGAATAGATCTTTTTGATCCAAGCGCATGCTTCTTGTCAGCAGATTACACGATAGTTCCCACGGGTCCTGCATTCCGCGCTTGCTTAGGCGACGAAAACAGGGAGAACACACGCATATTGCTATCCAAGTGTTAATACTTATTCCGATTGGTCTAACTGGTCCGGTCTTTTTTTTTTTTTAGTAACTCAGTCACTCTAATTCACCCTGGCAGTGGTAGCAACTTGAATCGTGTGCCCCACCTAATCACTTAGAGAAACATAGTTTAAAATGAAAAAAAGAAATGAAAAGGACTCAAAGAGATATGGTGCAACTATCATGTTATTTCTAACACCTGAGCTCTGTGCTTTTATGAATAGACTCTATAGATGTTTCCATCTAATCAGATTGGTTCCTCAACTCCTACAACCAAGATGTTACCATCCACTTAGATTGGTTAGTGCAAACCTTAATAGGAATAAATTTCTAGGCTCTGGAGTTTACTAATTGCAACTAAAAAGTTTCTCCCATACCCCCAAACTTAAATCTAACATTGTCCTCAATGTTCTAAAGATGAAACTAAAAGCATGAATAAGGAGAAACTGTTACCATTTGAAGCGAAAGAGTTAAGGAAAGATATTACCGTGTTGCATGAGCATGAGATACCTCCCAAGAAGTGCTAAGGTTAAAGTCTTCAGCCAGACTTAGGAAAGGATTAGTCAACTCGAACCATAAATTAACAGTCGAAATAACTGTGGGTCTTCAAAACTAAATAAAATTGACCAAAGGAAACTGCAATGAATCAAGAAAATGGACAAGAATAACATGCCCTTACCTAGTTTCCTGAAAACTATCGCTAATTGCGGTTCAGGTTCAGGTTCTATGAAAGGGTCTAAATAGAATATTTTCATTGGCTGTGTTTCTTCATAGATGGGATCCAAATCACTAGGTCTTAGAGTCTGTAAAAACTCAAATACGAACTTAGAATCACGAAGTAATAATCTAAATAATTGCGGATCCTCTAAGTCAATCAGATATGACTTACATAGTTGACCACAGTGAGAGTAGTGGTCATTCTTAGGAAAATGTGTCGATTCTATTAACCTAAAGTACTTAGGCTTAGTCTCAGAACTTAATATTCGACTCATTTGAAACGTTCCCACAGTTGGAAGAAAACTATTTGGTGGGAAAACAAAGTCAATCTGGGTATCATAGCCTGGGAAAACCACATCAACCAGAGGATGGGTTTCTAATAACTGAACTCCTTCATGGACATCATTAGGCTCGGGAAAACGAGTATGAAGGTAATCTTGTAAAATGGTCGAGGCACATATATCAAGTCCTAAGTGTGGGGACTTTCTGAGAGTTAAAGGTAAGGCACTAGGGAAGTGATAATCACCCCCAAACTTAGAGTTTTCAGTGTCTCTAGATAGACCTCTAATTATTTCTTGAATTTCCGTATATTCAGAGTCCTTAAAATATTCAAGAGATTCTTCTAAGTTATTATCAGGTAGTGCATCTTTACTCATCTCTACGGGTCTATCTTCTTCTTCCAAGACTATTGTTTCTAAGTCGCTAGACTCTAAAACATATTTTCGAAATGAACCCGTTCCTCTAAACCACTATCGGCTTCGTAATCAAAAGGAAAATCTACATCGTCTAAAACGGTGGTATCCCTAATCAAATCCTCGTCCTTTTGAATAGGTGAATAATCATAAAAATTATTTGGATTTGAACTAGAAATAATATAATCACTATAAGCTCAATTGGATTACTAGACTCCTGATCACTATGCCTACATATTTCAGATTCTTCATTACTGCTATCCTCATCATCATAGTACGAAGATGATTGAACCTTATCTAAATAAGTAGTGTTTTATTCTAACCTCGTCCTCTAAATTAGGCAAATATTCACTATTTACATCAAGGGTAAAATTGGAAACACTATTTTGGAATGTAAGATTATTTCGAGCAAGTTTTCGTTCGTCTCAGCCATCAGCTTGAGGGATTCCTCTATAGAAAGTTCACTCATTATTGTAGTTCTTTCGTCTAGAATTACACTATTCATCTCAGCTAACTTACGCGTCGACTCAGCTAACTCCCTGAGGGACTCTTCTAAAGGAGGAATAGGAACAGAGGGATCATAAAAAGGACTACTTTTCAATAGTTTGATTGTATCCTCTAGAGACGAAGAACTAGTACTATAATCTTCTTGCTCGTAAGACTGATGCATGTGTGGATAGTAATTGGGCTCACCAGGGTATGACCCATATCCTTCCAAATGATGGCGTTCCCAACCACTATTCCCAACATGGTCATAGAAAGGATGATGTCCATATTCAAATTCAGGTCGATATTCATTGTATTGGCTTCTATCATACCAGCTCGACATTCTTAAATGCAAGGGAATTCTACACAACCACAAACAAGGCCGACTCGACTCCACCAAAGCAAACCTAAATTTCTAGCAAACAAAAAGCATGATGGCTCCACTTAGATTGTTTTCTAGACCAGCTTCTATTCCTTCGAAAAGGAATTCGTTACAATTTGAGCACACCCCTCTGGAATCAATCCGAGCTAATGTAAGTTGAATCGAGGCGAGGGAAGCTTAGTAGAGCTTTGATACCCAAGGCCTCACCGCATTAGAAGGCGGCGCAGTCACGCATTCAACTCACAGAAACCATCATGAACTTTGAAGTGTGCTTAAAGAGGAACCAATATTTTTCGAACGAGTTTCCTATTAAGCTCGTTACCCTATCGGTCTCGTTCTATTCCAAATTTTAAATCTTGGGTTCGCGTTAGGTTTCGTTTTCCTAAGGCGGGCAAGAAGGGAGCGGTGATGAAATCCGAACCCTTATCTTGTATTGGCCAGGCCTTGCCCTTTACTAGGAATTTAAAAAACAGTCCAAATTCGTCCTCAATCAATGAATCAACTTAAGGAATACAATAACTCGCTTACAGGAGATTCGCGAGTGTTTCGATGGACTTACCTCCCGTACCAGACGAGGGATGATCGTTGAAGTCGACTCGGGCCACGACTCCTATGTCATGTACGAACCCGAGGGGCCGAGACGATATCGTAATCGTCGTCCTTCCCTGCAAATAATTTAATAATATTTTTTTTATTAATAATAAGACCCTTCCGTAGGGTTAAAAAATAAAAATAAAAAAAATGTCCAAAAGTCCAAATAAAAAGTCCAAAAATTACAAAAATTATGAAAAATAAAGCCTATTTACAAATTCTAAAAATAAATAAATAAAAGCTATATACAAAAAAATAATAATAATAAAAATTAAATCCTAAAAAAAAAATTCTGTTTTTTTTTCCTTCTCTTTTAGCTTTTAGCTTTAAGCTTTTTGTTCCCAAGTCCTTAGTATTCCACTTCGAACCTGTAAATCAAAGACACAAAAAGAAACGTAAAAAGGAACAAATAATAATAAATAAAAAAAAATTAAACCTAAAAACAAATCTATATACAAGTCCGCGTCGGCGGCGCCATTTTGTTATAGTATTTTTCGTGCGGTAAATAAGAGTTCGTTGCTCGGACTTGTAAAGATTTAAAAATAAAGATATATACAGAAAATATGTCACAAGATCAAGAGGAACCAGGACTCAGGATTCCAATGTGTTTCATATTCAAGTGGCTCAGAAAATAATCCTAGGCGATTATAGCTCAAAATAAAACAAATATTAACTCTATCTTTGCCAAATTAGATTCCATAAAATATTACTTGTATATTATAAGCATGGCACATCAAGCATCCCTAGGACTAAGCATGTTCCATCAAACAAAATCACAAGTAATTAATTGAAATCATAAATCAATTAAAATCGGTGCAAAAAGTGAATTAAGAATTATTTAAATAACCACATGGCTGAAAAACAACTTCCTCCATCATCCCAGTATTGGGGTTTAGCTACTCATAATAATCATGTTCTCAAAATACATACTTGATGCTCAAAATATGATTAAAAGAGTGAAAAATATAAAACAGTAAAACTACGACCCTCTATAAGCGTCCAGAGAAGAACGATACCAGGGAACTGCAGTAAAGTAACGACACTCCGCTGCTGCTGTTGATGCTGCGGAAAATAAGACTGCTCTGTGCAGTCTGTTCTTCGTGTTCTTCAAGGTCCTCTAATGGCAGCAGCAGCAGCAGGTGGGAATTGCTGCTAATCCTTCTTCTTCGCTCCTCTGCGTCCCAAACCTTCCCCAAACTCTTGATAAAACTTTCTCTGACTCAAAGGAAGCTTATTTATACTTAACAACCCCACCAAATCTCACGGAATATCTCCCAATATCTTCTATTATTCTTCACGGCCTCGTCCGTTATTTCTTTCCCTGTGGACTCTGATTTCTCGTTAATAGCAGATATTTGGTTTTTAATAACTTTCCAAACTTTGTTAAGATAGGATAGAAGCAAATCTTATGATATCTTCTGCTGATTAATCACCATATCTTCGAAATATGTTCACGCTCCTGTTGTTGACGCTGTCTTCCTCCAACAGATTATCCAACCCATTTTGATTAGTTAAACTGCCCAAACTAACTTTGTTTGATCAATACAAGTCCAGCCCAATCATTTACAGCGATTGAATCTCGTTAAAACAGCCCGAGAATTCAACTCCAAAATCTGCAGCGTCTGCATGCAATATTCCGGCCGAAATCGTTTCAAATGGGGAAGAAACTGGTAGCCCCCTATCCAGAGTAGGGGTGCGAATAGCAGCTGCCTTGGGGGTGACCTGGGGGTGCCCCTCAGTAATTAGGTTACCCCTTATCCAAAAGCGAGAGTCCGAATAACACTTGTCCTCCGGGTGCCAAAATCAACTTTTCGAGCAGAATTTTCCAAAAATGTTTATTTCCTAAAAATACATAAAAACACAATATTAGTACAAAAATAGAGTTCCAGCAATACGGACATTGAGGACAAATTAGACACAAAAATGTGTCTATCAGCTACCATGCGATTTAGATTATTGTGAGGTGATTGATAATTCTAGGCTTTTCTTCGGGAATATAAGTCCGGGTTATCGATTGGTTCCTGTTCACCTTGATTTTATCAAAAGACGGAACAAAACTCATAGGTTTATCTGTGGGAGACAGATTCATCTATCACCGTAAACTTTTCTGTGTGATACAGATTTGTTTATTAAAGTCTTCGAATTTGGGTCGTAGCAACATTTGGTTGTGGGTGAGATCAGCTAAGGGAATCAAGTGCGTAGTATCCTGCTGGGATCAGAGACGTAAGGAGCGCAACTGTACCTTGAATCAGTGTGATCTTGATTAGGGTTCAACTACAGTCCAGAACGAAGTTAGTTTATAGTAGTCTAGTGTCTGTACCGGCTTAATACAGTGCGATGTTCAATCTGGACTAGGTCCCGGGGGTTTTCTGCATTTGCGGTTTCCTCGTTAACAAAATTTCTGGTGTCTGTGTTATTTCTATTCCGCATTATATTTTGTTATATAATTGAAATATCACAGGTTGTGCGTTTGTATCGATCAATTATGAAATCTAACCTTTGGTTGTTGATTGGAAATTGATTGATCCTTGGATATTGGTCTTTGGTACCATCCAAGTTTATTATCCTTGTATTTGATAAAGACTCGCAGATTTCTATTTGCTTGAGTATATATCAAATCAAGAGATTGGGATATAAACTCTTTGATATACTTTTTATCTAGATTGAGTCTGACTGTCTAGTTGATTCTCTAGAAAGTATATTGGAGTTAGTCCATACAGATTGCTAATGGAAATATGTGTGGTTGTTTGACCCACGCTTTTTCATAATCAACCATGAATCTTCGATTCACGATTCAACATACGATTCGATTCTCAAATTTTAGAAAGCGATTCACGATTCAATTTACGATTTAAAAACCTTCGAGGCAACAAATGCGTGTCCTACTTTTTTCCAAATTTTTCCTTATGTATTTCTGTTAGAAAGTGAGTTCAATCAAGACTCTTAAGTGTTTGAACTATAACAGGAAAGTGAAGTATTTATTCTAGAAGAAACTAGAATGTTCCATAGGATTTGCTTGTGTAGGAAGTCTTTAGTTTGCTTGCTTAGTACGTAGTCTTTTGTTAGGAAGTTTGATATTTTTGGAAGTCTTTTACACCGTTTGTTTTAGTATAAGTATAGGCTTTGAGTGCTTGAGTTTTGTAAGCTTCAGTACGTATTCTTAATAGAATTACTTTGCTTCAGTTTGTTCTTGTTTTAAGTATTTTATATGTTTTGCTTAGCTGCATTATTCTTGATTAACAAATAGGAAGATTTGGGTCCAACAATTGGCATCGAGAGCCAGTAGATCTTGGGTTGTTAGGGTTGTTAAGAAGATGACATCCAACATGAGTTCGATCAAGGTACCAGTCTTTGATGGAAAGAATTTTGAGCATTGGAGAATACAGATGGAAAATATATTTATGTTTCAAGAAGTATGAGATATTGTCGACACATGATATGATGAAAAAGTTGCAGGAATTGCTCTTACTCCAGAACAAACAACTGCTCTAGCTGAGAACAGGAAAAAAAACTCTAAAGCTACATACATCCTTCATCAAGGAATCCATGAATCTATCATGGATAGAGTAGTTTATATCAAGGAAGTTAAGAGATCTTGGGACTCTTTAACAAGTTATTATAAAGGGTATGACAAGGTGAAGAAGGTACGTTTGCAAACCCTAAGAAGAAAATATGAGCTTTTGCAGATGGACTCAACTGAGTTGATAGCAGATTTCTTCTCTAAAACATTAAGTCTTGTTAATGAGATGAAATCTAATGGAGCTACAATTAAGGATACTACAATTATAGAGAAGATATTGCGTAGTTTACCTGAAAAATAGAGTCAAAGGTAACTGTCATTGAAGAATGTAATACAGTTTCTGATATGAAGATCGATGAAGTATTAAGATCATTACAAGCCTATGAACAGAGAATTCTAGAGAAATCTCTCATTCGACCAGTTGAAGAGGCACTTCAAAGTCATACAAATTGGAATAGCAGACAACAGTCTAACTCGACTAAAACTCAAGGTAAATTTAATCCATCTCAAAATCAAGGAAAAGGAAAATACAAGAAACCTCTTGACAAAACAAAGATTCAGTGTTAGGAGTGTGGTGAATTAGGTCACTTCTCTATTGAATGTAAAAGGTTTTCTAAGCAAGATTTTGCTGATAATAAAGTTAACTATGTAGAAGAAAAATCTGAAGTTTTGTTGATGGCATGTCATCCAAGTGAAGAACAAGCACATCAAAAATGGTTTCTATATACTGGATGTAGTAATCATATGAGTGGATTAAAGGATTTGTTTGTTGATATGGATGAATCAATAAGAACATATGTGAAGTTTGGAAATAATTCCTTAGTACCAATAATGGGAAAAGGAAGGTAACTATTATTCTGAAGAATGGTTCTCAAGCTTATATCACAGATGTGTTTTACGTGCCTGGATTGCATCAAAATTTGCTGAGCATGGGACAACTTTCTGAGAGAGGATATTCAATGCATATTGAAGGAGGTATCGGCACAATTCATGACAAGAGAAAGCGACTCATTGCAAAGGTACAAATGACCAAAAATCGATTGTTTCCATAGAATATTAATTATAATGAAGAACAATGCTATAATTTTTCCATGAATGATGATACTTTGTTATGGAATATGAGAATGGGGCATGTGAACTTTGAAATTTTACAACATCTTGAGAAGAAGGATATGGTTTTAGGATTACCAAACATAACTCTCCCTAAAGACAACTGTGAAGATTGTATATTTGGAAAGCAGCATAGAGATCCTTTTCCAGCTGGAAAATCTGTAAGATCTGAAGAGCACTTGGAATTAGTTCACTCTGATTTATGTGGACCAATAGAAGAGATTTCTAGAGGTGGTAACATGTATTTTATCACTTTTATTGATGATTTTAGTAAAAAAGGATGGGTTTTCTTGATGAGACAAAAGAGTGATGCTTTTGAGTACTTTAAGAAGTTTAAATCTTATGTTGAAAATCAAGTTGGCAAGAAAATTAAGGTGCTAAGAACTGACAGAGACACTGAGTATATTGCAGTCAATAATTTCTTGGAAAACAATGGAATTGAACATCAAGTCACAGCAAGATACACACCACAACAAAATGAAGTGGCAGAAAGAAAAAATAGGACTATCATGGAAATGGTTAGAACTATGAGAAGAGCTAAAGGGTTACCAAAAGAATTTTGGGGAGAAGCAGTTTCTTGTGCAGTGTATATACTGAATAGATTCCCAACTAAGAGTGTTTTGAAGAAAACTCCAGAAGAGAAATGGACATGAAGGAAACCAAGCATTAGACATATGAAAGTGTTTGGTTGTACAACATACTCACATGTTCCAGATCAGATAAGGAAGAAACTTGATGATAAGAGTGAAAAGTGCATATTTGTTGGCTATGGTAGTCAAACAAAAGGGTATAAACTGTTTAATCCTACTAGAAACAAGAATATTGTAAGTAGAGATGTAATTTTTGATGAACAAAGTCAATGGGATTGGAATGAGAAAGCTGCATCACCAACAGAAAAAACAATCTTAATTGATGTTCAAGAAGAAAATACACAAGTTGACACACAAGAAGACACTAAAGTTGTGTTTCCAACACCAACACAATCTACCACATCCGCTGCTGAAACTCAAGAAAGATTAACAAGACCAACAAGAAATCGTGTATTACCAGCACGTTTACAAGATTGTGTTCTTAACAGAGACAATGACAATATTGATGAAGAATTAATCAATTTTGCACTATTTTGAGACTGTGATCCTGTGACTTATGATGAAGCTTCACAAGATCAAGGGTGGATACATGCGATGAATGATGAGATTCATGCAATAGAAAAGAACAACACTTAGGAACTTACAATACTTCCCGAGGGAAAGAAGGCAATATGAGTTAAATGGGTTTTTAAGACTAAGTTCAGGTCTAATGGAGAAATTGAAAGATTGAAGGCAAGATTGGTGGTTAAGGGTTATAAACAACAACTAGGTATTGATTATTTTAAAGTATTTGCTCTTGTAGCAAGACATGATATTGGCAGCACAGTATAAGTGGAATTTTTTTTCAAATGGATGTGCAATCTGCTTTCTTAAATGGAATTCTTGAGGAAGAAGTTTATGTAGATCAACCTGCTGGATATGTTGTAGAAGGAAAAGAATATCAAGTGTACAAGATTAAGAAAGCTCTTTATGGTTTGAAGCAAGCACCAAGAGCATGGTACACAAGAATTGATGAATACTTTATGGATACTGGATTTGAGAAATGTCCATATGAGCATACTCTATATGTGAAATTTGGATATGAAGATGATTTTCTTATTGTTTGTCTATATGTGGATGATCTCATATTCACAGGCAACAATATACAAATGATTGATGAATTCAGGGAGGCTATGATCAAGCAATTTGAAATGACAGATTCAGAGAGATGTCTTATTTCCTTGGACTAAAAGTCTTACAAACTGATGATGGAATTTTTGTTGCTCAACAAAAATATGCAAAGGATATTTTGAAATGTTTTAGCATGAGCAATTGCAAGCCAATTCTAAACCCAGTGGAAGGAAGATTGGAATTAATAAAGGAATGAGGAGGAGAGCTTGTTGATCAACTTTGTATAAAAAGTTAGTTGGAAGTCTCAGGTATCTAACTGCTAGAAGGCCAAATATTGTGCATGGAGTTGGAATAATTAGTCGTTCATGGAAGCTCCTAGACAGTCTCATTTGCAAGCAGCAAAACGCATACTGTGTTATCTCAGTGGCACCATGGATTTAGGGATGTTTTACACATCATCTGAAGAATCTGAATTGGTTGGTTATACAGATAGTGACTGGGCTGGAGATATTGAAGATAGAAGGAGTACTTCAGGCTATGGTTTTCATATTGGATCAAGCTTCTTTAGTTGGTCTTCTAAGAAACAACAGGTAGTTGCTCTTTCCACAGCTGAAGCTGAGTATATATCTTCCGCTTCTTGTGCTACTAATACAATATGGTTAAGAAGAATGCTAGACTTCTTGAGACATAAATAAGAAGATCCTACAAGAATTATATGTGACAATAACTCAACTATTGCATTGACAAAAAACCCAATTTTTCATGGTAGAAGTAAACATATTGATATTAAGTATCATTATATTCGTGATCTGGTAACAAATAAGGAAATTATTATGAGCTTCTGTCGAAGTGAAGAACAAATTACTGATATTTTCACAAAGGCTTTGAAGGCTGAAACTTTCATCAACTTAAGATCAATGCTTGGAATGAAAAGTTTACAGAGTCTTGTATTGAGGGAGGCTGTTAGAAAGTGAGTTCAATCAGGACTCTTAAGTGTTTGAACTATAACAGGAAAGTGAAGTATTTATTCTAGAAGAAACTAGAATGTTCCGTAGGATTTGCTTGTGTAGGAAGTCTTTAGTTTGCTTGCTTAGTACGTAGTCTTTTGTTAAGAAGTTTGATATTTTTGAAAGTCTTTTACACGGTTTGTTTTAGTATAAGTATAGGCTTTGAGTCCTTGAGTTTTGTAAGCTTCAGTATGTATTCTTAATAGAATTACTTTGCTTCAGTTTGTTCTTGTTTCAAGTATTTTATCTGTTTTGCTTAGCTGTATTGTTCTTGATCAGTAGAGAGGAAGATTTGGGTCCAACAATTTCTTATAAAGCTGGTGATTTGGGTTTACTTCGGAGGCATACACCTGTCTAGAGTAACCTTTAAGGAGCTAGTCCGAACCTTTTTTTTATTATAAATCGATTTATTCTCAAAAAGAAAAACCAATGCAAGAAAATAACCTAAAAGAAAAACCAACCCTAGTTGCAAACTGATCAACATATATATATTTTTCTCTGTTTGAATTGAAATTATGAATTGGGATCCGACCATTTTGAGTGATAATCTTCTTGGCAGTGACTAAATACAACCCAAGATAAAGTTAAATACAACATACGCCTAAAAGTTTGAAGATTTGTTGACCTAAGTTGGGTGAGTAACCATAACCTAACGTTATCATCTTCCTCTCTTTTGTTTATTCTTAAACCTGATCTACAACTGTGATTTGTTTAACCGAGCATAATCAAAATCCAAACCATTTTTTTTTCCGATCGGCTGAAAAAACCGGTAATCAAAATTCAAACCATAATACGCAGCGATATTGTATTCAAAGCCATTAAAATTTAATTAAAAATAAAATCAGAAAATTAGGATTTGCTTAAATAAAGCATGCATCAAACAAGGATCAAAAGAAGGGTTATTTTGTTTTTGGTACTCAGGTTTTGTCCAACTTTTGAGTTTGGTCTAACATTTGTCCAGCTTGGTGTTTGGTACTTGGAAAAAACGTTGACTCGCGTTGACTCAGTTAGATTTTGAATTATATTAATAAATTAAATAAAATAAAAAAATAAAAAGAAATAATTTTCCAAATTACTGTAATAACCTTCACTTTTCTAAAATTTACATAGCCCCCTTCACTTTCAAATGACCAAACCAGTGCATGGACCAACTATCTCACCACCACCACCACCACCACCACATCAGGCGCAGCCGGTGAAGGCACCAAATACATGGATTCAACCAATTTTAAGTTCCTAAAATCAATGAAAAATCAACAATAGATTTACAACACCCTTTACTACTAAGCACTTCTACAAACACTTAATATGCGTGAATCTATTAATAGAGATGCAGCTCTACTGTTGATCTCTAATCTCTTATACATCCTTCCCTGCATTTCATTTCACATTTGGGACAAATCCATTCTCCTAAACCTATTGAAACTCTCAGCAATTTATTTTTAAATCAACGACAATGAACGTCTTCTTCGTACGACAATATGTTCAGTTCTTCACCTGGTTTGTCTCTTCAAAACTCTTACCTAGACAGTTACAAATTCGAATCAAGCCATAACCCAACATATCCAATTCAAAGTCCGTTTCTAACCCATCTTTCCTCCATCAAATAGATTCTCAATCACCCTCGAATCTACTTCGTTTATTCGTGTTAATCGATTTCACCAGTTCATGCACGTCTGTATTCATTATCTTCTTCTTCTACTTCCGATCTCAAGCAGCTGCAGTCTGAAATGGGATTATGTATATGCGATTTTAAAATTGAATCTAATTAGGAGGCATAATTGGTGGAGCTGCTCGGGTAAGTGGTGATGTTGTATTGTGATTTTTTCATTTCTTTGATTAATAAGTGGAAGCAAAACAAAATTGGCTAGCTAGAGCTTACTTGTGATTTAATATTTATTAGAGTTTGGATAGGGATGGGAAGAGAGGTGCAGTAGTAGGGATTGAAAGAGAAAGTGAGAAGATAGTCTGGTCACCGGTGCATCGACTGTAAATAAAGAAACGGGGAAAAAGAAAGTGATGATGGTGGTGGCGGCCATATAGAGAGATGAAGAAGATGGGTTCATCCCAAACCTGTGTAAAGTAGAAGGGTATAAATGTAAGCTCATCTAATAATTAGATTTTATATAATTCTTTTATATTTAATAAACAGAAGTCAAAATCTAACCGAGTCAACGCGGGTCAACGTTTTTTCCAAGTACTAAACACCAAGCTGGACAAATGTTGGACCAAACTCAAAAGTTGGACAAAACATGAGTACCAAAAATAAAATAACCCTTAGAAATATTTGGATTTTAAGGTTGGGGTTGCATTTAACTATATGTTGGGTTGTATTTAGTCATTGTCATCTTCTTTATTACTGGAAACTTAAAATTTAAGTGTTCATATTTTGTTTATGACTATGCTGCTGGCAGATTTTCAGAATGCCTTCAACTTGGTTAGTAGGACTTCTATGCTTCAAGAGGTAAGAAATCACTGTCCTTTTATATCCAGATGGGTGGAATTTTGTTATTCTAACCCTCCAAGACTATACTATAATGAATCTGTCATGTCGTCTGTTCAAGGGGTTCAACAAGGAGACCCTCTTGGTCCTCTGCTGTTTGCATTAATCCTGCACCCCTTGGTGAAGTTGATTGTGGAACAATGCCAATTAAACATGCTGGCATGGTATTTGGACGATGGTACCATCATTGGCGACACATTAATGGTCTCTAAAGCTCTCAATCCAATCTGAGGGTGGTAAGTTAGGTCTTCACCTCAACATCACCAAGACTGAGATTTACTAGCCCACTATTGACGTAAGGTGTAGTGATGTTTTTTGTCCCCAGATTGGTCGCCCGTTGAAAGGGGTCAAATTGTTAGGGGGGCCTGTAAGTATTGACTATGGTTTTTGCAGTAACCTAGTTAAGTCCAGGGTTCTTAAAACCGTTGATCTTATGGACGCGGTTAGAAAGATGGATGATCCACAATGTGAGTTGCTCTTGCTGAGAAGTTGTGCGGGGGTATCGAAGCTATACTTCTCAATGAGAACTACTATGCCAGAGTACCTTACCGAGGGGAAATCTGTTTTCGACTCACATTTAGCACGACATCTACGCCATTCAATTAGTAATGATGGCCCAGGTATGGGTTTGCTACAACTCCTTTTAGCTTCCTTACCCCTTCAACATGGTGGTTTGGGTTTATATCTTATGGAGGATGTGGTTCATTATTGCTACCATGCATCCTGTATTCTAACTTCAGCCCCTTCAGGCCATTATTTTGCGCAATACTCCCATGCTTGGTCTAGATTTGGGTTTGCAGCGTGCCATGGATTTATTTTCCAGTGTTTGCCCTAATGCCAACGTTGATTTATCTGCCCCCCATCCCATGGATTTATTTGGCAGTTAAATACTTTGACGTTGTCATGAAGGAGATGCCGGAAAAATTTTCTATGTCCGCAGGGGACTGTGCTCTTTGTAAGTGTAACAAGTCCGAACATGCTCAGGATTTCCTCAAAGCTTTACCAACTGAGATCCTCAATCAGTGAGTGCGTGCACGGCAATTTAGTATTGTCTTGTGTTATCGTTTGGGAATCCCATTATTTTCTGAAGACATCCAATGTGCTTTCTGTGATCGACAATTGGATTGATATGGGGATCATGCCTTACATTGTTTACATGAGGTGGGGATCAAATTTCGACACAATTATGTAGTTGCAGGAAATCCTACACTACACCCCTCATATGATCTCACTATTAATCAACTCATTTTTAGGTTTACACTCTTAATTTTATTTATCAATATCTGAATGTTCTTACAAGAAAAGATAAAGAAATCAAGAATGATCTCTGTTCTAGACTTTCTAGAGCAGATTTACTTGTTTCTTACTCAAAAAAATTCTCCCTCACTTTACAACTCGAATGACTATTTATAAGGAAATACATAGTGGATGACAGCTAATATGTCCTTTATTTTCGGATATGGTCTGCGACATTATCGCAACCTTACAGATGTTAATTTCGCAAACTCTTAAATGTTCGCAGGACTATCATATTTTTCTCGTGATCTTAGCTGACGTCATTTATTTTATCATTTATGGAATTGTTCTGCGACGCTTAAGTGCTGTGTCATTGATAATTTCGCTGAAACATTATCATTGCGAGATACTGATCCTACATCTTGCCTCTTCTCATATCTTCTCTGCAAAGTAGAGAATGATATGAGAAATGCCGCAGATGTTCATCTTTTCATATCCTGCATTTATTACACGTATTCTTTCTTCCATTTATTTCTCGATACGTCTTTTTTAACCGTTGCTTTTTAACCGCTTATATCTTTCCGTATTAATCGTGTTTATTTTCTCGAGGAGAAATTCCCCCTATATATATTCCTTCTCACTCTCTTTTTCTTTCTTTTTGTTTTCTCTGCAACTTCATCATTCTTCTGCAAATTCCATTACTGCAACTTCTCTTCTTTCTTCTTCAATCTTTGTAAGTTCTTCTTCATCTTCATACTATTTCTTCTATAGATCTTCATATTTCGTAATTTTCTTCGAAACAATCTCCTTGCTATTGTCTTCCATGGATTCATCAAGGTTAGTTTTCTTTTTCTTATTTATGAGTTTTGCTGAAATTGATCTTGTTTATTCCTTATTTGATGTTGTTTATGTGATTCCCATACTCTTGTTATTTCAGCAAAGGCGCTTCCAACACTAGATTTACAGTTCAGAACCATATCATTCCCAAATCGCAGCATAAGGTTGTTGCGCATAAAAGAAAGTATGCGAATGAGAAGGTAGTAAGAAACACTATCCTTTTCTAATAACAATATTGTTGCCTCTGTTTCTTATCTAAATTGTAATTCGCAGGGTGATAAAGATATTAATAAACCTCTCAAGAAATCTCGCCACCTTAAAACTGTTCCAACCTCTGTTCCCTTCCACTTACTCATCTCTTCTAAATCTCCTGCGACATCTTCGCAGGATAAACCTTTATCTCCAATTCGTGAAAAAACTACCTCAGACTTCATTTCTTCAGCTGAACTTTCAATGATTGAAACTCCCCTTGTTGATCCTGCTGTGAATGAAACCTCTTCTCTTCCCATTGAGAATATTTCTCAGCCTTCTATCTCTACCAGTTCTCTGCCTCAGTCTCTTCCTCTTTCGAAAGAAACCGTGGAAGGGATAAATATTGCCTTCAAAGTTTTATCTGAGGTTCTGGATGATGTCAAGAAGTCTTCTATTGATCCTATCAAGTCTAATGTTTGCGAAATTCTGAGCAAGCATTTGGGTTCTGATAGAGCTGCTTCGCAGACATCTTTGGAAAAAGAATGTAATGCTCTTCGTCTCGAAAATCAGAAGCTTCAGAATGTTTTACTGGATAGTGACAATTTTCTAAGAAGAATGATGAATTGAGAGGTATGATTTTCTCATCCGTGTCTTTAATTTGCCTTTTTAATGGTTTTATCCTTCCCATATTTAATTATCCTTGAAATCCATCTTTCGCATGTTAAGCTTTAAACCAGAAACGAATAATGGAGAGATATCAATTTGAATCTGCTGTTGAAGAAGCCCGTGTTGATAAAGAAATCTTGATGGATCAATATAACCAATTAGATAACCTCTATTCATACTCTCTTGATCATATAAATAATCTTACCAATGAAAATACGCAATTAGTTCAAAGACAAGATTTATTAAGTAATGAAGTATCTCGTCTTTCTTATTCTTTAACTAAAGCTAATTTAGGGATGGAAGCTTTATCAGATGAGAATAAAACCTTGTCCCAAGAGAAGAGAACTTATTTAAACAAGATGGCGATATCTTCGCAACGACTTAGTATTCTTCAAAAATTATGTGATGACCAAGAGCAATCTCTTCGCTCTTTGAGAAATAAACTTAAAGAAGTAACAGAGTCATCTATCTCTGAAAGAGATACACTCATTCAAGGTAGAATAGCTTTAAGTGTAAAGGCGAATCAGCTTGAAGAACAATATTCCAAATTAGAAGAATCTTATTCTTCTCTTGCGAAGAAAAATGCCTTTCTTATTTCTAAAGAGAAAAATCTTCAGTCTCGATTTAAAGGTTTAGTTGGATATAAATTTGATGACGCAATGGACCGTTGGGAGAATAGTTTTCTGTCCTTGATTCAACACCTTATTTCGCAAAAGGAAGGTAGTCATAATAGTTTGACTGCCTTAATTATCTTTTCTTTGTCATATCTCTCTGAATTCCTTATCTTAATAAAATTTTGTATTCTATCTTTCGCAGAGTCTGAGAAGAATCTTCATTCTTCCATTTCTGTTTTGGAGGCTAAATATGCCAAAATTCGCAAAGAAAATTCCTTGCTCGTCTCTACCCTTACTGGTTCTCGCGACCGAGCAGAAAGAAGACTTGATTATCTTGCTTATTTTAAGGATATTCAAGATAGGAATCATCAGAGAGCACTTCTTCGCCAAGTTCATCTCCGGGCTGAAGTCCTTGTAAATGACATTTTATTGTCCAACTCTCTTCCTCCTACATCAATTGATCCTTTAGAAGTAGATGATGATGAAGTTCCTCGTCCTGCTGATAGTGATTATGATTACGAAAGCGGTGCAGAGGAAAATTTCTTAGAAGATGAAGAAGAGGTTCCTTCTAAAGAAGCATCTGCTGGTGTTAATCGGAATGAGAAAAAAATTTCTCCTTAAGAAGTAATTGCTGGCGATAATCAAGATGCTAGTCAAGGAGAAGATCAAAACCGAAATAAAGGAGAGGCTTGAGAGAATATTGGCGAAGAATTTCTGTTATCTCCTGCTACTGAAATTAATACTGAAGCTTGAGCTTCTTATTTAGCTTTGTCTTCTTGAACTGTCTTATTTTTATCACTTTTGCGAGTTACATTTTTCAACCAACTTTGGAGTCAACTTTTCCTTTTAATATTTTGTTGATGAGAAAGATAATGCTTCTTATGTATTGATTCCCATACTTGCCTCTCATTATCTTTCTTGTAAAAAAATAATCTGTTACGAATAATTATAAATATTTTGTTTGATCATATGGTCTTATTTTGCTTTCCTAATTAAAGGTCTTATTATGCCACCTCTTGTCATTGCGACAAAATCGCAGGACGTCCTTGCACTTTCATGCAAAAACCCATTGATCTTGCCTTAACTTTTTCTTTTGTATTATGGCCTCTTCAGGAATGCTGCGACAATATGACAGGCCTAAATATTCTTGCGAAAATAAAGTCCCATGACATTGCCGTCTTGCGACGAAATCGCAGGACGTCCTCACACTTTCATGCGAAAACCCATTGATCTCGTCTTATCCCTTTCTTTTGTATTATTGCCTCTTCAGGATTTTTGCACAAATATGACAAGTCTTAATATCCTTGCGAATAAAAATCCTCATGAAATTTGCGTCTTAAGACACTTATCATCTCCCTAATGGACGGTGACGCCCTTATCTTCCCCATGGTTGCCCCTTCAAGGAGGCGTACTTCTACCATACAAGGTTAGCTCCTCCCATCCAGTCTTAACAACAACCAGTTGTTTTCGCAGCCTCTTATCCCTTTTACCTATAGGGCTTATGGTTACGAGACTGCACCCTAAGTGGGGTTTTCTTCAGGCCGAGTGCAGTATAAGCCAAGACTTGTCAAGAATGGCAAGGTACGCTTCAAACGTCCCTGGCACTCTTGACTCAACCGTGTACCTCGGCGCCTTGATCATCTGCACTCCTTGGGAGAGTCCTTATTACCTTAGTCGCCCAACCCAAGTCATATGCTTAAGCTGAGAATCCAAGGTGCCTCTCCCGGATGGGCTTTATTGACCCCAAATCTCCATGACTCAGGTTCCGGTGGCGGTGTAGCCTTTCCCTGAGCCATGCAACAGGTACCCCCTAATATGACGTACTTTAGGTCTTACATTTGCCTCTTGCGAAATTTTATTCGCGAACTAGGGTGTACGCCATAAAGGTTCGCCCCTTTCTTTTATGTCATTGTTCTGTGATTATCTCTGCGAAAATTTCGCACATCATGATCTTGTTTTGATATGAGTAATCTTGCAATTATTCTTTCAGAATCCATAACTTCAAAAAGCTTCTTACGGATAATATCTTTTTAAGTACAACCTGTTCCATGGTCTGTCTAATCTATGACCAACATCTCTTCCTTCTGGATCCATTAATCTATAAGCTCCTGTTCCAACTATCTCCTTAATGATGTAAGGTCCATCCCATTTTTTCGCTAATTTTCCCCATTTTCTCGCTGATATATTGGTGTTTCTCGCAGAACTAAATCTCCTGGTTGAAATTCGCGTATTTTGACACGTTTATTATATTCTCGGGCTAATCTTCGCTGATAATTCTCCATATGTTGTAAAGCTTTTCTCTTCTTTCTTCTAATTCATCAAGTTTATTTAAAATCAAGCCCGCACTAAGATTTTTCTCCCAAGCTTCTCTTTTTGTTGTCGGAATAACAACTTCTGTTGGTAACACCGCTTCAACTCCGTATGTTAAACAAAAAGGTGACATTCCAGTAGCTTCTCTTAGTTGTATTATAAGCCCATACTGCATTATGTACTTGTTCGCACCATGCTCTGTGATGTCCTTCCAATTTTTCTTTAATATATCTGCAATTGTTTTGTTTGTTGCTTCTACTTGCCCATTAGCTTGTGGATACAAAGGAGTAGACTTTCCACATTTTATCTTGAATGCATTAAGTAGCATTTCTATATTCTGTCCTTCAAATTGTTTCCCATTATCAGATACCAACTGTGCAGGAATTCCGAATCTGCAAATGATATTTTCGAATATGAATGTAAAGATATCTTTGTCGCGAATATGTGTACTGCCTTCACTTCTGTCCATTTTGTGAAATAATCTGTTGCGACTATTAAGTATCTTCTTTGTCCAGATCCTGGTAAAAATGGCCCCACAATATCTAAGCCCCACTTTCCAAAAGGCCACACACTGTTGAAGATGACAATGGTGCTCCAGGTGCATGTATTTTCTTTCCATGCCGCTGACAATCTTCGCAACGTCTTGATATTTTTTTGCATCTTCATGTATGGCCAGTAATAACCTTGCATTTTTGCTCTATGTGCCAAAGATCTTCCTCCACTATGATTGCCAGCATCCCCACTATGTAACATTTTTAGCACCTTTTCTCCTTCCTCTCGTGTCAAACATCTGAGTGATGGTCCATTAAAGGATTTTCGGTATAGCAACCCATCTCTTAATTCATAATTCGTTGCACGGCTTTTTAACTTGTGTGTTTCCAATCTATTTCTTGGTGTTTCTCCTTTCGCCAAATATGCATGAAGTTCCATTCTCCAGTCTGCGATAGTTCATTTGTTCTTCTTCTTCATTGTCTATTATCATCACATCCACGTTTCTTCTTCTTTATTGATTGATGGTGACAGAAGTGTTTGTATTTTTATGTCTCGCAGTTGGATCTGTCATCATGCTTGAGATGAAAGCAAAAGCGTCTGCGAGTCTGTTATCCTTTCTTGAAATGTGCCTCCATTTTATTTTTGGGATTTTCGCTGACAATTCTTCAACCAGCTTCTTGTATTTCTTCAAGGATGGTTCATTTGTAGTATACTCTCCCTTTATTTGGCGAATAACTAGCTGCGAATCACTAGTGATCCTGGCATTTTCTAGTTTCATTTCTATTGCGAATTTTAAGGCATGTATCACAGCTTCATATTCTGTTTCATTATTAGTGGATGCAAATTCCAATCTGAATGAAAAAGCCATTTTTATTATTCCTTCTGGCGAAATTAAAACAATTCCAACTCCATTTCCTTCTCCATTTGATGATCCATCTACCAATATCTCCCATCTATTTGGTTCTGTTAATAAATCTTTTGGATCTCCATGTTCTTCTTCTACATCCATCATTTCTTCTACTCTTCTGCTTCATCTTCTTCTAAAGGAAATTCTGCCAAGAAATCTGCAACAACTTGTGATTTTGGTGAAGACAAAATTTCATATTTAATATCAAAGTGGCCTACTTGTGCATTCCATCTCTCCACTCTTCCTGATCTTTTAGAATTCTTCATCACTGATTCAATTGGTACTTTTGTTAATACCTTTATCTTGTGTGCTTGAAAGTATATGCGGAGCTTAAATGATGCATAAACTAATGCTAAGATTAACTTTTCAATCTTTGAGTAATTCTTCTCCAATTAAAAGTTTTGCTAATGTAATAAATGGGTTTCTCCACTCCTGCGTCTACTCGCAATAACACAACACTTAATGCATGCGACGTCGTCGCAAGATAGATCAATAATTCTTCTCCTGATTCTGCTTTTTGTAAAATAGTTGTATTCATAAGATGTTCTTTGATTCCTTGAAAAGCTTTTTCACATTCATCAGTCCATTTAAATTTCGCACCCTTCTTGAGTATATCGAAAAAATATTTGCATTTGTCTGATGATCGCGAAATGAATCTCCCCAGCGAAGCTAGAAGCCCATTCAACTTCTGTACATCTTTTATTGTTGCTGGTGTTGGCATGTCACGAACTGCTTGCACTTTTTCTGGATCAACCTGTATTCCTTCTTTTGATACAATGTAGCTTAAAATTTTTCCCGATGCAACTCCAATAGTAAACTTCTCAGGATTCAATTTAATGTTATACTGCCGCATTTGTTCAAAAATCTCCCTCAGGTCTTGTACATGGTCTTTAGCTTCTTTACTCTTTACTAACATGTCATCCACGTATACTTCTAATGTTTTGTGTATCCATTTTGCGAACACCTTCTCTACCATTCTTTGATATGTCACTCCCGCGTTTCGCAAACCAAATGGCATTTTCGTGTAACAATATAAACCTCTTGGGGCAAAGAAAGCAATATGTTCTTGATCTTCTTCAGCGAGATGGATTTGGTTGTATCCTTTGTACCTATCTAAAGATGATACCCTATCATTTCCCGCTGCGGATTCCACCATTTGAGGAATATCTGGTAACGGAAAACTATCTTTGGGGCAAGCTTTGTTTAAATCAGTGAAATCTATGCAATTCCTGATTCCTTTGTTTTTCTTTGGAACAATGACCATATTCGCTATCCATTCTGGGTATTTAGCTTCTCTTATGATTCCCGCCTCAAGCATTTTCTGTAGTTCTTCTTCTATTTGGGAATGGTAAGTTGTTGCAATTTTTCTTATTCTCTGTTTAAATGGTCTCACATTTTTGTTAATCTCCAACTTGTGGCATGCAATTGATGGATCTATTCCCGGTATCTCATCCATGCTTCCTGCGAAAACATCTTTATATTCTCGCAACAAGTTAACAGTTCTTTCTTCTTCTTCCATATCCATTTTGGTTCCGATTCTCAATATTAGAGGTTCCTCTATAGTCCCAACGTTTATTTCTTTTGTTGGTGCTGCGGCAATGTAACTGGGTTTAGGTTCTCCCATTGGTGTTGGTTCTTTTATTGTTTTCATAGGTCCTTATCCTTCTTCCGAAATTTCGCTGGGTATTCCTTTGCCTTCTTTTGCCCTTATCATATATACTCTAAATTCTTTTTCTTTCTTTGCTTCCTTTGCCAACTTTCTGCGAAATTGTTTGTTTTTTGCTTATCCTTCATAATGCTTTACTTCAATTTGATGACATAATTTCGCATTGTCAACATCTCCTCTGATTTCACCTATTCCATTTGGTGTGGGGAATTTAATACATTGATGCAACGTTGATACCACAGCTTTTATCGCATGTATCCATGGTCTTCCTAATAACATATTATATGGTGATTCCATATCCACCACGCACAACGTTACATGTGTTTCGATTTCTCCAAGTGGAATTCGTACCACTATCTCTCCTTTAGGTTTTGTTGTGGATTTTCCAAAGCCGTGAACAAAATATGTTGAATTGGACATTTCTTCATCTTTAAATCCCATTCCCCGGAATGCGTGATAAAATATTATATCCACTGAACTTCCTGTATCGATTAAAGTTCTGTTCAATATCCATTCTCCTGTGGATTTTGTCGTTGTCTCCTTCTTTTTTCGCGTAATAGGCATTGTGATAACCAACAGAGATGTGTGGTTCAAATTTTCTTTTGTAATTTCTGCCGCCATGAATGTTATTTTTTGCTTTTCCCAATCTTTCAAGGGTGATGTCTTTTCTACCGCCATAACTTTCCTTCCTTCAAAATTTCGTTTATGTATTCTTCCTTTGATGTTTTCATGGAATTCATTAATCATCGTTTTTGTTATCATATTACACTCCAATCTTTTGTCATCTTCATTAATTCTATTCATCTTTCTTCTAACTGATTCACTTATTTATTTAATCACTTTCTTAATTTGAATATTCTCAACAACAATCTTCAACTTTCGATCTTCGATGTCCCTGTTTCTAGCGCCATTATGTAGTTGCAGGAAATGCTACACTACACTCCTCATATGATCTCACTATTAATCAACTCATTTTTAGGTTTACACTCTTAAGGGTGCACAGGAACCGAGCCGGACCGACGGACCGAACCGGAACCGATGGAACCGTACTTGATTTTGGACCGAACCGAGGTACAAGGTACAAGTACCGGTCCCAAAAATAGGAACCGAGCTCTGGGGGTACAGGTACACGGTCCAACACATGAACCGTCCCGTACCGGACCGAAATCCCGAAAAATTGTGACCGTTAGATTTAGGGGATAAGGGATCTGTCTCAGCCGTTGGATTAATAGGGGGTATATAAGCTCTGAAGAAATTCTTAGGGTTTCAGTTCCCTTAATTTTTTCTCGCCTCTTGACTCTTCTCAGTACTTCTCTCTGAGAAGGAGAAGAAATTCTCCCCTTCTTCTGATCTTCATCTTCTTCTAGTCATCAAACTACCATTTATGGGATTTTGACCTGGAATTAGATTGCGACTCACCAACTTCTTCTTCTTCACTTTCAGAGAGCACCGGATAAACCCCAAATTTTTCCCGCCTCCCCCAATTCAGTGAAAGTAAGTTGAATAATCAGCACCACAGAGCGTCGGAGGAAGAAAGAAACCCTTGAAATCAAGCAGAGAGCCATCCACAACGCGGCGGAGCAACCGAAGGCAACTCACTTTCACCATCAGACAGACACACAGATGATGAATAAACCCTAGATTCAAATTGTAAGTTTCATACCCTTTACTCAATTATTTTCAAATTACAGTATGCTGATGAAATTGAAAAGACCCAATTCGTCGAAAATTGAATTTGAATAGTGTAAACTTTTTTTTGATTGAAGAATCACATAGCAGAAGCTTATAAGGCTTTGCTCGAAAATTTTCTTATCTTGGAACCTGTCACACCAAGTAGGCATTTTTTTTCTTATCTTGGCATGGTAAGCATACCTTATAAGCTTCTGCTATGTGGTAAGCCTTATAAGCGTTCGATATATAGCTTATGCACCATCAAAGCTGGTGATTTGATAAATTGTTTTGGATCCTCTTTTGCTGTCCACAAACTCCAGGTAATATCTGACAGTATGTTCACTTATTTTGAACTATATGTAGAGCTTATACATAGAATTAGCTCTTATGAATTAAAAATGCATACCCCATTGAAATGATCGACTAATAATTCAAACATAGGAGAAGGGAATACAGGGATTGGAGTAACTGAGTCACTAGTTGGTGGTTTGGTTTATTAGCACAAACCTGGCGAGATTATGAGCATCACGATCAGCTATAGACATATGGTAAGGTCTGCTTGATAGGAGATTCGTCCGTCCATATTCGCTATGTCAAACTAAAGTGGTCATTTCCAACAAAAGCATGACAGTGCCAACGCCAATGCCTATCTCAATGACACGCCCAAAGTCACCTGCTTGTTAAGCTGTGGTGATTGAGCTAGGCAACAAGGGCGGCTGACAACAAATGCAACAGTAATACCACATAGCAGAAGATTATTAATTAAGATTGAGCAACTCCACTTTCTTTGATTTCTGTTTCTGTATGATTCACATAGCAGAAGCTTATAAGGCTTTGCTCGAAAATTTGTATTTGAGATTGATTTTGTTTTTATTTTCGAACTCTTGTAGTGTGTTAAATTTAAACCCTAAAGTTTGAGACTAATATGAATGTTTTGGATGGTGCAGGGGGTATGTTGGATACACAGTTCTGGATTCAGAGATTAGATCAGTATTATTAGTGTAAGTCTTTATTAAAAATCAAATTGAAGAGTTATTAAGAATGATTTTATTGAAGCTGATGATGACTGTTTTGAGCATCTGAAGTGGGTTTATTTCTGTGCAAATCTTAATTAATAATCAAATGGAAATGTAAGTGATGAAGATCAATCAGTTTTATAGAGTGGGTTTGTTTCAATTACCCATGTTTAGTTTTGAGAAGTTACAAGGATTTCTGTTTCTGTATGATTCACATAGCAGAAGCTTATAAGGCTTTGCTGTTGAGTTTTTGAGATGCTACTACAGCACTACTAGACTGCTAGTTGTTCTTTTATCAGATTTTTTTCTCATTTTCAAGACTTAGTGTGTGTCTGTGACTACTGCTACTTCTTTTTTAAGATTTTCAAGACATTGTTTGTTTGGTTTGCTATTAATATTGCTACTTATTAGTTGTTGCTTTGAGATATTGAAAAATAGGTAAAAAAGTAAAAAACAGGGCAGTAGGTTTCTGTTTTTTTTTTTTTTTTCCCCCCTGAAATGGAACCGGAACCGGTACCGGTACCGACCGGAACCGGCCGGTCCAAAATGGAACCGGAACCGAGGTACTCGGTACCGGGACCGGTCCATTTTTTTGGTACCGAAGGGTGTAAGGTACAGGTACTCGGTCTCGGCAAGAACCGAGCCGAACCGTACCGTGTGCACCCTTATACACTCTTAATTTTATTTATCAATATCTGAATGTTCTTACAAGAAAACATAAAGAAATCAAGAATGATCTCTGCTCTAGACTTTCTAGCGCAGATTTACTTGTTTCTTAGTCAAAAAAGTTCTCCCTCACTTTACAACTCGAATGACTATTTATAAGAAAATACATAGTGGATGACAACTAATTTGTCCTTTATTTTCGGATATGGTCTGCGACATTCTCTCAACCTTACAGATGTTAATTTCGCAAACTCTTAAATGTTCGCATTTATTTTTCTCGTGATCTTAGCTGACGTCATTTATTTTATCATTTCTGGAATTGTTCTGCGACGCTTAAGTATTGTGTCATCGATAATTTCGCTGAAACATTATCATTGCGAGATTCTGATCCTACAGATTTTGTGCGTGATATCGTAGTGGACATGTTTTTTCGAGCCGGTGTTCCATCTAGAAAGGAATTTTCCTTTGGGATTACAACTAATGATGGTAGCGCCTTACGTCCTGCGGATATTTTTGTCTACAACTGGGAAAGTGGTCGGGACATGTGTTTGGATGTGACTGGGATCTCGCCTTTTGCTGGTTTTGGTTGGGGGGGGGGGGGTTCGGACCTTTCAGCCTGGCTTAGCTTTGAGCAATACTATCACTTGCAAAAAGAAAAAAAAAATACTTGGATAGTTGTTTGGCTCTATGTTATGGTTTTGGTACCCTGGCTTTCACGACGTTTGGCGAGCTTGGTGAGGAAACCGTTGGCTTAATTAAGAGGTTGCATAATCATTTGTCTAGGTTTGATGTTGGTGCAAAGAAATGTAATTTCTTCTTTCACAGATTAGAGATTGTGATTCAGAAAGGTGTTGGAACCCAGCTTGTCACTAGGATTCCAACTAGTTTCTTGTCGTCTGATGATGTATTTGACGATTGAATAATTTTTTAGAATTTAAATAAATAAATCTATAAAAAAAATGAAAAAAAAAACTTTTTGGTCCAAGATCTTTAGAGGAAAATGTCTTCATTTTTTATTTTTTTTTTCTTTCTTGCGCAACACAGGAGCGTTGAATGACGAACATGCAATATGATAAATGCATGGTGGACGTTAACCTTGCCAATATGATTGGCCATTCCAAAATCTTGCCCATCAACTAGCTAGTAGCACGCATCCGTAAAGTTTTAATGATCTGAAGAGTATGGGTTTTTATGTCAACATTATTCCTGTTCAAAGTCGATGTCCTCCAATGTTTTCTAGAAGATAAATATCTTTTGAAAAAAAAGTTATCCTTTAGTCCCTCTTAGATAAAACCAAAATCATTTTATGCAGAACAGTAACTAGTGAATACATTTTTGTGCACACTTTTGTAGTGTTAATTTGCCGGAGTATAAATCTTGTCCTTCATAATTATATAACTCTCAAAATCAATCGAATGATAAAATTGCTATGTAACATGAACACTCATTAGAGAGTACACAAAATCACAACTCTCCGGTTTAACACTTGTACACAGCAATTAGTATTGCACACATGGTGTGCATGCACAACGGATAACCAGCTAAAGTTGTAGATGGTTGAGGTTCTTCATATCTGAAGGACGTCCTGAAGGAAAAAAACTCCTAGTTCCACCACAGCTTCCATCTATGGCCAAATAAGTAGTTCAACAGACATATTTTGTTGGAATCTTCTTTAAGAAAAGTTCGATTCTATATTGTATTTTTACCAGTTTTTCAACAACGCTATCCATCTCATTTTTTCTCAGCCTATTCATTTAAATTTTTATGTGGAAGTGAGGAAGTCTGTAAATTAGAGATAAGGCATTGGGGATTTTCTGGAGTGAATAGATAATCCAACGTCAACAGAATAGAAATTAAAAAATATCATTTATTTATTTTATCTCACCCATATATCTTTTTTCTTTTTTTGATAGGTCAGTCTTAATCTCGAACATGCGTTTTCAATCACGTTGAAATGGCAGAGATTCCCCATTGATTGAAAAGAGAAAAAGAAAAGGAAAGGCAATAGGCTAAGAATAGTATCATTTTTTGGGGCTAGACCTAAGCTTAGGCCAACTCTAGGAATTCAAAGCTAATAGGTAATATTGTGCCAAGGTTGTTACGAACAGTTATCAAATTCCATGGAAGTTACCGATATCAAGCGAACACAAACCTTCAATCATATGGAATTTGGTGTTGTCTTCAATAGCTTTGGTATTGTGCTGCCAATATGCATGTGCATGTAGGGTTTATTTTGCCTCCTAACCATAGCCAATTTGCCAACCAGTAAATATATTAAAAAAGATCAACCTGCTCTATACAAAGGAGAATTCTCACATATTAATTATGATTAATTAATTGTTGTTTAGATCAGTTGAAGCGTGCTTGAATAGCTCCTCTTCAGAACACCATAGATTAAAAGAAGAATGACTAACAAGTACCTGAATTTCTCAGTTGAAATGACTTTCACAGTTAAGTTAAAAGTCACATCCCCAGAGAGTTCAAAGGTGAGAAATCTCTGAGTTTTCTCTTAATGTCTGTAGAATTACTCATATACAAACAGCACAATGGCAGTGAAACTACTCATAGTCATAATAGATGAGTGTATGGGGTGATACAGTAGAGGATGTGTGTATGGGGTGTCGACACGTAAAAATGGAATATCTTCCAAACTGGGGATCACTAGCTGGTCTTCTTCCTTTAATGGGGGCATCATTTTATCATGTTCTCCATCATAAAAATAAAGGTGACAAAACAGAAAGGCCATATAATTTGAAAACAGCTTGTCGTATTAGTGTAGGATGATAAGAGACGTGTGTTGTTGGGGTTGATTCTCAATTCATTTTCATCATCTTCTTCTTCTTCTCCCCTGTTCTATTCCTTTTCCCACTTGCACTATGGCCAAATTCCTGATTCCTGACGCAAATTTATTACCGTCTATCTCTATCTCTATCTCTAGATACACGTTCTGCCTTTGTGGGCTATAATTAGACAGCTAACCTACCTTGTGGGATATATTTAGACAAGCTATTGCTAATAGCCGTTAAATCTATCGGTCACTGTGCAGGCCGCGAAAGCGGTACCAATACTAGATATGACCCCAAAATAAGGGGTCAAGTACTCGAACGTGGTTGCGCCATGGTATAATTCATGAAAATCCGAGACACCAAAATTAAGTTGCTAACATATTCGGTTTATTTCTCTTGTGAGCAGTTAATTAATTAAGTGCTCGGTGGCTGTCGAAGTACATGGCATTAATGTTAGAATAACAGATGCAATATGTGCAGATTGCGTGCCTGACTGGTAGTTCTTCCCAGTGTTAGGAATCCTCGTGCCTAACTAACCTCGAAAACCGGCTTGCAAGGTTAAGATTGTCCAAGGCTTATTAAGCGCGGGATCTAGGTTGTCCTAGGCGATGTGGTACTATTTAACACCCCCTCAACGACTAGGGCTACACAGACGGAGTGGTACGGAAGCCACGAACGCACACTGGCGAGGATACAGAGTGGTACGGAAACCACGGGTGCACACTGGCGGGGATACAGATACAGAGTGGTACGGAAACCACGGACACACAGATAACGTTGAGAGGGACCTGACTCTGATACCATGTTAGGAATCCTCGGGCCTAACTAATCTCGAAAACCGGCTTGTAAGGTTAGGATTGTCCAAAACTTATTAAGCGCGGGACCTAGATTGCCCTAAACGATGTGGTACTATTTCTTATACAATATACCTAGCGAAGGAGTACTTGGAACTATTTTTTGCCAAGTTTGACTTAATACTAGTTTTGATCGAGACTTAGTCCTAGTTAAAACAGCAAGTTTAGTACTCACCCGTACTCTAAACTTCATTGACCTAAAATGACTACCAAAATGAACAAAAGCTAGAAGTGATTTATAGCCCACTGTAGTAATGGAGGCTATATATGTAGGGAATGATTTAAAGTCGTCTGGGGGGGGGGGGGGGGGGGATGAGACCTGGTTCTTACCCATACAAAAGCAAAAGTGCCCGTATATTGTCCATTTATTGTGGAGCCAAATTAGTTCTACTTTAAGTGGTGTTGTAAGGTTCACAACTACGGTATCATTATGACCAATCATTCTTCTCCAGCGAAGTTTTTTTTTGCTTTTGCCAAGTTTGTGTTTTAGGGTTATATCGACTGATTCGACTCCACTCTCTACCTCGTTTCTTCTCCAAGACATGTCATCGTTGGATTCACTCACCACTCCTTCCATTCAATAGATGATCAAAAACAAAACCAAACTCAGCTTTCTATGTTTGGAAATAACTCTCGCTAGCACGTAGGTCTCATTATATGGAAAAGTATTCCCGAAACGAAAAAGTATTGACAGTGTGTTTAATATTAATGGAGGGATGCACAAAATTTACTTAAGGCATGCTTATGTTTTTACTGTAGATGTTATTTAGTGGTGAGAGCCGTTGCCAGATATTAAGTATTAGATTCTCAGTATTCGCCTAGTTAAATTAATTTAATGACCATCTAGGCTAGCTACTTAGTTTCCGCCGAGGATCTTTATCGGTAAATAGGTTGATCACATGTAGTTTCTCACCCATAGTGGTTATCATTCCCCTGTATTGTGAGGCTATGGGGAGGGAACCACCTTCATGGTGCTTGCTCTTAGATAGTTGCGTGAAAACAAATTGTTTTCTATGATATATACTTTGCTCATGCATTTGGGTAAAAGTAGTAAATCACATGAGTTTGTAAGCCAAACACTCAAATTTAGGAAGTTGCTTAGATTAAACCCTACATGCATGATTTAGTAGATATGTATCCACCTATATCTTGAGGGTTGATTGTGATCATACATACATGCAAAACGTACTGTAAGTTAAAACTTGCTAAAGTTAAAAAGATTGGTTGCAGATGTCATTGATATTTCCTAAATGAACGTTTGCGATACTCTAGCAGCGCTACATCTAAATTTCCCCCCCAAAGTTGATCAGGATATAATCGAATTTGTTCTCTCTTTTCTTCAAGTCGGTCCACATAGAAGCTGATCCACATAGAAATAAGGAATGTGAGGAGTTTCAAATTCAGCTCGTTTGACATGAATGGATATCTAAAGACTTTACTAGCTACTTAAGAAATATATGCAAACTGAATCTTATAACCTTGTCTTTTAAATACATTCTAGTGGTTTTGTTAACATGCCAATAATTCTACACTCCGAATACAGGAATTCCGGGCAGCCTACAAATTCTTAATACGCACATTAAGATATTTGTCAATGGTGAATGCTGTGGTTGACATTTGCTATGGTTATTTCTACTGACTTATCCCCGGAAACTTATGTTGCAGTTTAACTGTTAGTTTTCACGCATCTTTTTTCTCTTCTTTTTTCCCAAGTGTTCATGTATCTATTGGCACTATTCCCCATGATTTCATGCACCAATGATAAACCTGGAATTTGTTTTCAAAGATAATACTAAAATATATATCACATGTGAGAACGGTTCAAATTTCTTGGTAGGTCATGAAGCTAAGATGTTCGATTGGTTGGGAACAACTGGGAATCCTACCCACTGCTCACATCATATCCATCTCTCTGCACTCCCAACATGATATGCATAAATCTTTCTACCTATAAATAGAGGGTACTGGGGAGCTTGTTTTAATCATCATCCAAACAACTCTTCTACTTGCTTCTTCTACATTACTAAACTCTTCTACTTATTCCTTCTACATTACTAAATCTTTTTTTCTTTCATCATATAGTACTTCTCAACAATCCCATAGAGAAGTACTATATTTGCAGTCTCTCTCTCTCTCTCTCTCACACACACACACACATATTGATAGAGGGTACTAGATGATGGCATGTATTAGTGTTGACAGAAGATAGAGAGCACAGATGATGAAATGCTTGCATTTATGGAGCCTCTCTCCCCCTGCATCTCACTCATGCGTGCTCTCTATGCTTCTGTCATCACATTATGATACGCTTGAATCTCATACCCATATATATACACACGCTACTCAGCTTCTACTACTACTATCATATTGGTTTTCCACTAAGATATTTATTATCATGTTAGTTTGAACTCTTTATCTTACTTTTGAGCAAAAAACTTAAGATTTTATGCATAAAATTGCTGATATAGAGTAGGTTTTCTTCAAATATTGTTGATAGACTTATTTGATCATGATCGCCAATGTCATTTCTGCCTTATCTTGCAATAATCTTCACTATATCTAACTTTCGTAGGTTGCACTAGCTAGAAACAATGGACGGTAAAGGATAAATCACGCTCCCCACTAACTATAGGACTGATCTTTCACATGGGAATTAGAAGAAGCTGACATGATGTGTATGAATTAGTTAGCCCTACATAAACAGGTGATATGTCAGTGTGATATAACTGTATGCATTAAACTGATTCAGGTCTAGAAATCGTTGCGCTTTACTTCAATTCTTGCTAAATATATAAGTATCTAACTTCATCTTAACTGCAGTTTTGCAGTTTTATTTACAATCTGTTGATATCATTAGATGGATGACTCAACCACTAATCACTCAGGGATCCGAGTTCCGAAAGTCACCTGTTTTTGTTTTTTCCCTGATCAGAAAAACACCTGTGGTATATTGTGTTTAAACATGAATTTCATGCAATTTTATTTCATGTTGGGGGTAGAGCTGCCAGAGGAACTAGTATTTTATGCACTACTGAGTACTGATCCTCTTCTTTAACATCTTTACTTCAATACTACTGGCATGACGCCCTATATATATATATAGATGAGGATTCACAAGGATGAACAACACTTCCCTCTTCATTATAACAAGATCACTCTGAACCTATGAGAAGTTGGAAGAACGTGGCCGTTTTTATTCATTGGCAGCTGAATGCACAAAAGATGTGTCACATGTTTATGCATCTTCTCTAGTGTAACAGGTTCCATATCAATATATGACAATATAGAACCTCATTTTATAAATTTTATTCAGAATTCGGAAAAGAATACATATGATTTAATTTGTTACAATAATCAATAGTTGGATGAATGCTTACACAAGAGTTAGCTGTGATAACTCAACACTGTCTTTCATCTTAAGATCATCATCATGTTTCATGTGGTGGCTATGTAGTTCTCTAGTGATACTACTAGTTGTATCTAAAAAATACAACACACTTAACAAGATACAGCAACAAGCAAACATGGGTATTGGTCCAAATATCCAAAGGAATAGAGGAAATGATATGTAAAATGCTCTCAATCCAATTGACCAAAAGTAACTTGCCCTGTTTAAACTTCTTGTAATATAATCAATCGATTCGTCCCTTGTTGCTGGTAACGAAACCATAAAACTAACATGAACATAATACCTGATTGACTGCACATTGCAGAGAAAAGCAAAAAGGAAGCAGACCAAGATTGCGAAGTATTTGATGGAGAAAGCTAGACGGCTTGTGTTGCCGTAAATCAAGGCTGATGTTTTAGTATCTGTTGTGCTGCTCACAAACACCCCAATGATTGAGCTCATTGTGATTGCTGTTGTTGCTAGTAACGTCGATGCCATTATGCTGTTTCTTATTGTTTGAACAGCTAATACGCCGTTCTTGTTTGGATCCTACAAGTCATAAGCAAATTAACTACAATAAATTCAAATAGTGAACTATTCTAGTGGCCTACTAGGAGACCGGAGATATGACACTGATGCAAAACTCAACGACCGCCTATACTATAGTACACATAAGCAAGTGGATGAACAAAATAGTACTTCTGCACATTTGCAATGTTGGTACATTATGTTCTTTATGCAAACCAAACTCATCGGTAGACCTAGGTCCGCCTGAGTCCCCGACCAGCAGGCCGGGCAGTAATACCGGTGGTGTAATCCAATATAAAACAATTTATTTCTTTTGTGCCCAAGGGCTAAACGGTGAGTACTTTGGTACCTTTTACGGCTTTACCTAAGTATCAAGCAAGCATCCACAAAATTCTGCTTTCTAACATACGTGTTGAACTTACTTTGTTATCCTCAGGGGGTCAGGGCCTACGTGGTGGGTCAGTGATACTTTCTACACGTAATAACCATGCTTATGAAACTCTTTTATTAAATTAATTCATTCCTTAAACTCGCTTAACTTTCATGATTACATTTTTCTGCATCATCATCAGTTCAATAGAATAACAATTTACAAAAATGACCGCCACCACCTTGTGGTGGTGGTGGAGATTTGAGATTTGAATGGTAGGTGGCAATATATGTTACTCAAGCCTCAAGGTCAAGATGATCATATCGGGAAATCAACACCAATAACTAGTTTCAATTGATTCATGATCATGAAAACTAATTGATTAACATAAAGATATAGCTAGCATAACGAAATTGAAACCTTAATCTTGAGAGAAAGTGAGAGATATAGAGACGTACAGACATCATGGAGGAAACCCATCTTTTCCTGCTAAGAGCGTTAAGGCCCACAACGGTACGTTTAGGCTGGTGAAGGATAGTGAAGAAAAGCCAAGTATGATATATAACCATCAGTAGCACACCCAGTGGAACCAAGACAATATCAAGTGATTTTTCTTCCATAATCTTCTCTTCTTTTCTACAGTGATCTCGTTATGGTGGAGAGCTGACTTTACTCTCTGTTTTGGTCATAATTGAAAGTTTGACGAAATTGCCCAATTTAAAGAAGACATTGCACTGCAGTCTAGGAATAAGATAAGGGAGATAATGATTAATTAAGTAGTACACGCATTATGCATTTACCGTATATACCCACTCCTCCTCATCAACTCAGACTTATTCCCATTCACACGAACTCTAGTACCCGTTTGGTTGAATCGGGTGTTTGTGGCACGTGTATCATCGTAGTTTCGTTGAATGTGTATCCACGTTAACTGTGACGTGGTTTTACAGTGACTAAAGCTGGCCTGACGCCGTTGTATTTTTTGTTTGGATGGCTGAATTTATAATTGATTATATATAAGTTCGTGAAGGTGACAAAATTTAGTCGAATGTTTTGCCAAATATCTTACCAAATGCGCGGGTCTTAGGTTAACAAGATCAACATATTATATCTATTAGTTATGTTTTATTTCGAGTTAGGAAAATGACTACGTATTACAGTATGTTTTATGCCGAAGAAAGGTCATATAAAAAGAAGAAGAAAAATAAGATTGAAAAACCAAAACAGAGTTACTGTTGTACAAAACTTACTTTCAACACTTGGACAAACTTAGTTTCCAAATAGCAAAAGCTTAAAAAACGAGAAGGGTTTGATTCGAGTGTGACTCTACGCATATAATTCTCGTTCTATCAAATAGATAGATCGTATGATAGGTAGAGGCAGAGACAGTCTTGGAGAGCTGAAACATTTTACTTCTCTGTCTAGGGCCAAACCTGTTTTTTTGGAACGATTTTTTGGGACTACTCAAAAAGAATGAGGGACTACTTTGTGATACAAATGTCTACCCCTACATTATAAGGGGTGTCTTAAAAGATTTGGGAAGACTAATCTGCCCTTATTCTAATTAAGGTTATAACTAACCCTAATAACCCACTAATCTAACCCACTACCCACTAATTAAATCCTAATTAAAATCTAATTTAAAACCTAAAATCAGTTTCAAAACTGATTTTTTTTTTCTTTATCTTCTTCCTCCTCTTCCTCTTCATCTTCTTCTCGTCAACATCGCAACATCGACGTTAATCGTCGATTCGAAAAAATTTCATCGTCGATTAATCAATCTTTATAAGCAATGCGTGCCAAGAACACACCCAGACAACCAGGATTGAGTCTGGGACTCCCACATATAGTGAATCTCCCAAAAGAATTGCTAAAGTTCAAAGAACTTGAAGAACCGTTTACAGGAAAAATCAATCATCCAACCGCAAAACAGAAGTCCGATTCAAGTGAAATGCAAATCTGCGGGTAATTTCCTTCATACCCATTCTTTTCAATTCGTTATTTGTTGAAGAAATCGATTAGAAATCATCAAAACCCATTCAAAATGGTAGTTACATTTGATAGTTCGGTTAGGAGAATGTTTTTTGTAACCCTATAATTGATAACCGAACTTTCAAAATAAGAACAGTTCGGTGTGCTCGCAACTATAAGACTAATATCTGTTTACCGAATTATATAGTTCGGTATGCTCGCAAAATTTTTTCTCGTAACCGAACTCAATATTTCCTTTGAAAGAATGAGTTCGGTTTTGTCGATAATTTGTCTCAGTAACCAAACTTTTGGAATAGTTAGTTCGGTGTGCTCGCAAAAAAAACTCTCGTAACCGAACTCAATTTTTCAAAGGTAAAGACTGAGTTCGGTTTTGGCGTTAGTTTTTTTGGCTAACCGAACTTTTGAAATATTTAGTTCGGTTTCCTCGCATTCTTTTTCAGGTAACCGAACTATTGTCTATTAAGTGTTGTGTTTACTTTATTCTTTAGTTCTATTTCCTATTTCATTTGATAACACAATATTCTCTTATGTTTAGCTAATACTTTGGTTTTTGTTCATTAGGAACAAAGGACAAAGATTGAGAGAACAAGTAGATGAGGATTTGAAAAATCCCACCCCTCGCGGAGCAAAGCATTTAGATTTCCGAAAGCGTGGTACCACAAATGCTAAACATGGAGGGGTCTTGTTACCCGAAGTCAACCAAGATAATGTTCGTGATGTAATTCAATATGTCAATGAAGAGGTGATGGAGAATGATGATGAAGAAGAGACTGATGATGATGAAGAGATTGACGATGAAAAAGAGACTGATGATGAAGAAGAGCAAGGAAATGAAGAGGTTTAACAACAAAGAGAAGATGTTGAGAATGTAGACGAAGAAGAACTAGGATCTAACAAAGAAGTAGAAGGACAAGAGGAGGAAGACGATGAAGAGGCGGGAGAGGAGGAAGAGGAGCAAGAGCCTGATGATGAAGAAGAGCAAGAAATTGTTCCTGTTGTGGAGAAAAGGAAGCCGAAGCCGCCTAGCAAAATATACTCACACATTACCCCTGATAATTTGTGTTTGGATCCAGTGGACCCAACTTATGGTACTCCAAATGATGGAGGGGCAACATTGTTTGGGTACAAACACTCATGGATTGCGAAGATCTATGCGACAAAGGTATCCTTTAAGTTCATTATTTAACAAAATGTATTTTTTTCTGGTTTAACTCAGAAAACGTAATTTTTTTGGTTTGGGACATGTTTCGTCAAGTATTAATAGTGTTATGTTCTTTTCGTAGGATCATAAGGATGCAATTCATGTTATTAAACGTCAAAAGGCGTCCAAATGAGATCTTTCTAAGGAGTGTGCCGAGTTTCAAGCGAAGGTTAAAGGATGTGTGTTATACAAAGTTATTGAGTTAGCACATGCTGACTTTGACGCTGTTGCCGTATCCGCATTTCTCGAGAGGCATTATCCTGAGACATATACAATGCATCTTCCATTCGACGAGATGGCAATTAATCCCGATGATTGCCATAATATCACCAGCCTACCATTGGAAGGTAAATGTCTTCGAGAAGGCTACAACCTCTCGATGATTTATGAAGCTCTTGAAGCATTGGCTCAAAAATGTCTAGGATGGGATGCAAGAAAGTCTCAATGTGAGTTTAGACGTTCAGTGAGGTCCCCTAAAAAAGGCGATGAGTATAATGCATATGAGGCAAATGGAGCAAAAAAGAAGACGGTGAAGAAATTCAAGTTGGTTAAGTTGAAGGAAGCATTTTCTGAGACCAAAAAGAATGTGGCGAAAGGAAAGTTGGTGATGGACGCGGAGACCCTTAGGCATTATGTCACCGCTTATTGGTTATATATGCTAGGAACTGTCATTTTCCCGACACTTCTGGAAATAGGGTGGATGCACATTATCTACAGATTTTGGAGGATCTCGATGAGATGAACAATTACTCTTGGGCCATTGGTGTGCTTGCTTTTTTTTAGAAGAGATGAGCAAAGGGTCGAGGATTAGGTGTAATCAAATTGGAGGTTACTTAACTCTTGTTCAGGTGAGTTTTTCTTCATTGTTAATTAGCAAATTATTGGCAAAATTTTCTACTTCCAGTTAAATTTTCACGTACGTGGATATTTTTGTAGGTTTGGATTTACGACCACTTCCCTAAATTGGGATTGGGTTCATAAAAGAAACCTTATCCCTATGACCAACTACAGCAGGAAAGTGGTTGTTTTTGGACGCACAAAAGAAGTCCAAAGAAGAGCAGTTGATTTCGTTGAGGGAGAGATTGGATGAACTTACGGTAAACGATGTGGTATTTCACCCATACGGCCCTCCCGATGATGTCTCTGTAGATGAAGAAGAAGTGAATGCTTTCTCTCAAGTCGCGCCTTACTATGGACCAATTTGGCATCCTAACGGCTACGCAATATATAATCCAAGGAGAATACTAAGACAACTTTGTTGTGTCCAAATGGATCCCGACGTGGAGCAAGAAAATTTTACTTTGCAGGTTCAAGGAACAAAGAACTCCGAGAAGTATTTTGAGCCAAAACATGAACCAACTCCTGCGGTAGCACATTGGAATGCACTTACTACCTACCACGTAGCACAAGCTGATTTTGTACCTTGTGAGGGAGATGTAACTGCATGTGATGAAGATTATATGGAGTTTTATGAAGAAATTAGTCATCGTTTTGTGATAAATAAAGAACAACAAGCTATATCTGATGCAGCAAAGGCAAAGGCAAAGGAGAGGGAGGCTAAGAAATCTCAGAAGGAGGTGCCTATTTGTGGCGAAGAAGCTAAAAGGTTATGGGATAATGTGGTAAGAAAAATTTCTTTCTCTTATACATTTCGGTTGTTTCAAACTATTGGAAAAATATTTACTAGTGCTTAATATTGGAATTAGGTGTTGAAAGGTTCGAAATTGTTGAAGAAATGGATGGTTAAAATCAAAACTGGAGAGCCAATGGATTCAAAAGAACAAACCGCCTACTACAAGCAGTGGGGGGGTCTCATAACTAAAAGAATGGTGGAGCCAAGTAGATATAAGCAATTAAAGAGGGGTCGACAACAAGGTGAAGGTTCAAGTCGCGCTGTGGACGAAACCGGTGGAGCAGATGAAACCCCAAGCGATGAGGAAGTTCGTCCCAAAACTCGTGGTAAACAAGGAGGTGGCAAGAGGGGTCGTAAAAGTGGTCGTTAGTGACTTCGTATGATTTTAGTTTCAAAAAACATCTTAGTTATGGATTTCGTATGGTTTAATTTGGTGTGTTTGTGTTTTTTAAACAATTACTTGAGGATTTCATAGTTTGGTATGTATAACACTTTTATATTTGTTTTAGAAACTTGTTTGTGTTTTCAATTTTTATTGGGTTTGTGTTTTCAATATTATAAGAATGAAATGTTGAAATACAGATACAAGTTCGGTAACCTGCAATAAAATACTGATTACCGAACTATGAGTTCGGTGACCTGGTAAAATAACACCAGCTTACCGAAGTCCCAGTTCGGTTACCTCGCTATATTTTTACTGGTTACCGAACTTATATGTAGGATGAAGCAGTTAGCTTTGATCCAATAGATATTAATTCGGTTAGAAGATCATTATAGCTTAGGTCACCGAACTCTTATCTGGAGACTCAATTTTTTGTTATTGGACATGTTGGAAAAGGCATTCTCTTGAATCATAAATCACATTGACCAGCTCTTAGGTTTGTTTTGGAGTGTTTTTGGAATCATATATGTGTTCAGTTTGGCCGTGAGCCTTCATTATAAAGTTCGGTTGTATCTACTTTTTATGCTAAAACCGAACAGAAAGTTCGGTTGGAAGATCAAATTCCTATAGGTCACCGAACACTACTCTGGACACTCAAATTTTCGGTGTTTTCCATGTATGAAAAGGGATTCCAGTGAAGCAGAAATCATATATACCAGCTCTTAGGTTTGTTTTGGAGTGTTTTTGGAATCATATATATGATCACTTTGGCTGTGAGCCTCCACAAATAAGTTCGGTGACGACATGTGTTTATCTGTCAACCGAACTTATTGTTCGGTTAGATCGCAAGTTTTTCACTCCTCACCGAACTAGTTATTTTGAAATTTAAATGTCCTTTATTTGACACAAATCTAGTACATAATTTTAAAATTATGTACTATATATCAAGTAACGGCTAATTTTATAGCCGTTATACACCCAAGTGGTATATATATGTGTTTCATGGTTAACATTTTGTTTCAAAATATCCTAAAAATGGCAGCTACTACTCCTAAATTTACTCTAGTAGAAGATCTTTCTCTTTGCAGGAACTTCATATTATACTATCCAAAGAGGGGTGAAGAACGAAGAATGAACGGAAGAATGAGTCAAAGTTATTGTGGAAAAATTCATGAGGAATTCACCATAGACACAACAAACCCCTATAACCGTGATCAATTAGATTTGATCATTCGATTTGAAAACATAGAGAACGAGTTATGGAATTTATGGCTTTATTTCGTATTGTAAGGCGGTATCGACTTAGGGGTGAAGGATTCAGCGAAATCATTTTAACATCAAAAAACGAATGGCGAAGATGGAAGAGAAAGGATTTCAAATATGAATATCATTTCCGCCTCCTTAAAGACTTTTTCGTAACGCGTTTCGGATATTAGATGGTACGTGATTTGATTTTGGAAAGTCCTGTAAGAGTTCGGCATTGTCCTGTAATTTCACTTCCAAACCGAACTTTTGTCTATTAAAGTTCGGCAATGTCTTGTAATTTCATTTCCTAACCGAACGTCAATGTCAAATTCTTAGTTAAAATGTTAAGCTACTGAACTGCAGTTTGGTAGCCTGTTAATATTTATCTTCGTAACCGAACCTATTGTTCGATTACCTGGTGAATTTTGTGACATCACCGAACTTTGATTCGGCAGACTCGATATTTGAATCCGCCAACCGAACTATCTTATGGCAACAAATAAATTACAAACATTTACTCAAAAATTAATAAAACTTTTCAAAAAACATATCCATTGATAAGCATACTTAGTTCCATTACATGTGTTATTTAATCATTCTCAAGTGAAATTTGACCTTCATGCACAATTTCTTCCGACTTCTTCAAAGCATTCCACATCTCCATGTTAGGCTCGAACATGATACACCAACCCAACATTCTATCCGCACTAAATGAAGGCCAATAAGAGGTTGCACATATTGGAGGCAATGGACAATCGGGTTTTAATCGGAGGCCTATAAAGTGGTTGTTGTTAACCAATGGCATTACACATCTTCTTAGTTTGAGTTTCTCGACACATAAGGTTGTTTTCGGCGTGAAGGTGAAACTTGCATGTTTTGAGAAATAATGAACCACACAATTGAATGCATCAGCGATTAAGTGTCCACATATAGGCATGCTCATCCAATAATCCGATGTAATCGGATGGCTCCCATGAAGATGACGTTGATACCTAACAAATTCCTCATTGGTACTACCTTCACGATCCCACAACATTGTCTTGTAAAAGGCCGTATTCTCCTTTAGTTTGGACAACAACGTTTGCCTTATATGAGTGATTGCACACCCATTATATCGCTTCGCACCTTCGATGAAAGGCCCAAGTTGTTGATTCACAACATGAAAACCACAATTACCATCCATAGGAACATCTTCGGTGGAAATAACATAGTCTATAATGTATAGAGGTAGATCATTCAAATAGTCTTTATTTGGAGCCTCAACCTTCACGTATAGGGAAGATGGTTGGATGGGGCACATTGGAGACTTAAGCTTCACGTCGACGGAAGACGTTTGGCTTGGTTGTGATGGACACATCAGACCTTTTTTCTTCAAATCTCGCTCACTTGTTTCGCCTTTCTCCTCAATACTCCTACCCGTTTCTTGGTTTTCTCCAAGTACATTTCCGCGGTATATTCATGGCCACAAGGATCTCTAGTATTTTTGTTTTGCTCACTTTTCTTCTTACGTAACACCTTTGCATATTCTCGTAGTTGCTTTTTAGTTTCTTTTTTGCTTGGTCTACCTTTCAATTTGCCTTTTGACGGTTCATAGACATTCTCTTGCGTCTGTGGATATATGATTTTCCTCATGTCATCCCAAAAGATTTGTTTTTGGAGCTTGTTCATGCCACGATACATCTCTAGTACGGTTCTACCCATTTCATTATCACCAAACTCTTCTTCGGCTTCTTCTTCCTTTGGAGGAGGGATGAAACTTAGATGCTTCCAAAATGGATCAATGTCGCTTAAAGGGATTACGCCATACTCATAGTTGATTATCATATGGCGACAAGGTAGTCCCATAGACTTCTTCATGTTACATACACACACCTCATCCGCCTTGGTTTCCCACTTATAAATCAACTCGACTTCAATAATCAACAACTTCATACATTTCCGAGATACGTTGTAATGGATCCCCTTGAACAATGGGTTGTCGGTATATTTTCCTTTCATTTTAAATATACGGCTTTTTAGAACTTCTCTTTGATTCTATCAATGTCGCGCTTGAAGTAATTTTCCATAGCAATTCACACGGTTACGAAGTTATGAACACATCCAAAGAGATTCTTCTTCAACCGGTGGTGAGCCAACTCAACTAAACTTGTCGCTTGATTCCCCAAGTGTTTATATTGGTTGGTATAGGCATAAACGAACCTCTCTTTGTATGGTTCCAACCATTGGCGAAGAACATACGATATAACACCGGGGTAATCGGGAATATCCCAATGGGCAATAAAACACTCAAGATTTATATAATACTCTTCCTCAGTAAGCGACCAACACAATGCTTCCCATTCACCGTTGAATGCAACCCATTTAGTGTAATTTTCATCCTATTGTTTTTCAAGTTTCTCTTTTGCATCCGCTCTTTCTTTTTCCGGTAGCATCTTAATTTCTTCATATCCTATTTTCTTGGGTGGACAAATTATTGGCTTGCACCTATTCATCAAATTACACCATATATGGAACGTACAAAGCATATTATGTGCTAGTGGGAACACTTCCTCTATTGCATTCATCAACGCGACATCACTATCCGTCACTATAACCCCGGGGATATCATCACCTCGGAAGATTGCCTTAACTTGTTGTAGTGCCCAAATGTAACTAGGTTCTTGCTCATCTCTTAAGAAACAAAACGCCACGGTAAACGGTGACTTTTTCGAAGCACGCCCAACAATATTCAACAATGGCATCTCGTACTTGTTCGTCTTATAAGTGCAATCCATTATTAGAACTTGGTGAAAGCTTTGAGCCAATTAGACACTCGTCGGATGCGCAATAAAGAGTTGTGTTATCTCTCCTTCCGAATCCACATCCTTTTGAACCGCGTAGTTTTTCTCCTGGGCCAAAAGAAACAATTGTTGCATTACTTTTCTATCTCTCCATTCCTTCCTTTTAATTGTCTCAATTGCATTGTTAATGGTGGACAAAGATAATTGGTTATCCTTGTTATCCTCCTTTAGAATTTGAAGCATTTGAAGCGGTGAAATATTCATTTTTCTCATTTTAGCTACCTTGTCCATCTCTTTAGGAGTTAGTTTTGCCGCCATGAAATGTCCTTCAAGATGCTCCGTACGAGGATGATTATGACAACCATTCATAACCTTGTAGAGTATCCATCCACCCTTTTCTTCGTTTAAATTAAATGATAGCTTGAATGGGTAATTAATCTTCTTTGAGAAAGTTTTGTTCTTCCTATTTGTCTTTCCCTTATAAACATAACCCTTCCTCTTATGGCTTTTATCGGGATCACCGCTTCTCTCACAAACCATTTCAAAGCGAGTTTTGCTTTCTCTCCCATTCAATACTAATATGCACATGTCTTTTTGTGCATGTTGTCTAGCCCAAACCTTTGCATCTCCCGGAGTTGTGAATACTAAGTCATTCATGTAGTGATGGGATGTGTCATCATACAAAATACCAACCAGGGAAGGTTGGTTTTCCATTGGTTCAATTGTATCACATAGAACCTACATGTAATAGCACAACGTCAATACCATAAAAATTTAACACTTAAAGTTCGGTAATCCAGTTTTTTTGCGACCCTACCGAACTCAAAGTTCGGTTAATTAGTTTCCAGAAATAAATTTTGGCCTTACCGAACTATGTATTTAGATTTTGTATGTGAAAGTTCGGTTAGGAATGAATATACATATATTCTGCGACATTACCGAACAGAAAGTTCGGTAACAAAGGTATTGATATTCACTTAACCGAACTATGCTCTGTAAACTCTATAAAAAGAGTTCGGTATAATGTTCTGGGGATTACATAACCGAACTCTAAAAAGCCACCATTAACATGCAGTTCGGTTACCTGCGTGTGCTCAAGTTAGTAACCGAACTACACATTAAGAACAGTTCGGTTTCCTCGCAAAAAAAATTTGGTAACCGAATTTGGTAACCGAACTAGGTTTACGTAAATGGATTTTTTCCATAGATTTTGAGTTTAGCCAAATTTTTGTACAATTCAAGCTACATTAACTAAATATGAGGCATACCTGAGTACCCATAGCTTCATCTTCAGGTTGTGGCTGATGAAATCCATCATTTGTTTGGTTAGCTTGAGATTGGGGGAAAAAGTTTTCATCATATAACAAATAACTCATATTTGGATCATTAGAAGTATTGACAAATACACAATGAGGTGAAGGGGGTTCTGATTCTGATTCTGAAGTATCATCACATGAATCACTCAAATCATAATTACTAAACTCAAAAAAAGATTTTTTGGGTTCACCCATCTTCTTCTTCTTCCTATTTCCTTCTTCTTCTTCTTATCTCAATAATAATTTTATAACAAAACAATCCAATTAATATAACTCACTAATCATTAATGAATCAGTTACTAATCATAACACTAACACTAATTAATCATCACACTAACTAAGTTAATCACTAAGGGTAAAGTAGGTATTTAAAAAAAACAAATAAGGGGTGATTGGAAATTACTACCAATAACCACCCCAAAAACTTGAGAGTAGTCCCCCCCCATTTTTTGAGTAGTCCTCAAAAAATCATTCTTTTTTTGTCTCTTTTCCTATTTATAGCGGGCTTGGGCTTCTCAGATCTTGGGCTTCTCAGATTCAGGTGTTGCAGCTAAGTCTGAGAAAGATGGTACTATATTCAGCGTGATCTTTTCAATTGAACTACTCTTTTTCATGAAATAAAATAAAAAATCAGTTAGCTTAATGTTCATTCTTACAAATCATAGTACGCAAGATTTTTCAACGTATCATGTATTTACAGAGCATTCCAAACCTAAGTTTAAGAATATAAAAACTAATGACGTATTTTGGAGATTTTTCTAAAAGAATTATTCCGGTAGTAGTTTTTTTTTTTTTTTTTTGAGAGAAAAGGGGCATTGTTTTATTAAAAAGAAAAAGCTGAAAAACCAGCCCATTACAGAAATTTAGAACAAATAGTTCTCAATGTCTAATATCTAGAACTGCCTTCCAGTTCATGAGAAAATCGCTAAAAGTTATACACTGGAACCATGAGTATAATGAACCCCATTGGAAGAGAAGTATTTTGATCTCAGTTATGATCATGTCTTTATTCATGCCTCTCTTTTTCACCATAACTCTTCGATTTCTTTTTCCCCACAATGCCCAACAGATTGCAAAAGGAAGTATGTACCACACTTTTTTGCTAAACTTCTAAAATGGATAGAATGCCATTCTTTAAACTGATTTTGAATGTTATCCTTGTGCGACCAGTATTTCTCCATAGGGATGATGAAATAAGCCCATATTCCTTTTGTAAACTGACAATGCAGCAAAATGTGTTTGATGTCCTCTTGGTTTGAGTCGCAGAATGAACAAAGAGTATCTGTGTTGATGGTGGATTTTCAACAAAGGGCAAAACCGTAAAATCATGAGGCATGTTTTTGACACGGCTTTCAGGCATCAACGATTCATATTTTACGAAGCCATGATAAATATGTTTTCGAAAAACCCCACCAGCTGAGCAATTCGATCCCTGCATTTCATCATGATCTCTATGCAGAATAACATAATTGGGCTGCTCTCCATAGATTGAGAGATTAACGCCTTCAGGACGTCGGTGACACTCACTGTTCCCTGACTGCATGAGAGAGACCCACCTCCACATAGAAGAATAGTTGGGCGGCGGACGCCTTCAGGACGTCGGTGACACTCACCGTTCCCTGACTATGTGGAGAGACCGTGTATAGATTCAGGCGGTTCTCCGTAGATTGAGAGCAATAACGCCTTCAGGTCATAAACAACACCGTGACTCCTTGACTATGCACCAATCAGAATGGATGTGACGCTTTAACTGGCTAATATCTTTTCTGTAATAGATTAGTTCTGTCATGACATTCACCACTGAATTCCCAGAATGATCTATTATTTCTCCTATTTCATGGTCAAATCCACGTCCTAATCCCATGGAATGGCAATAAAAATTGCTCTTATTCCATGGTCGAATCCACGGCCTGATCCCATGGAATGGAAATAACAATTGCTCATATTCCATGGTCGAATCCACGACCTGATCCCATGGAATGGCAATAAACAATTGCCCCTATTCCATGGTCGAATCCACGGCTTGATCCCATGGAACAGCAATAACAATTGCTTCGATTCTATGATCGAATCCACGACTTGATCTCATAGAATAGGAATAAAACAACTGTACTATCTCATTACTTCGATTTCATGATCGAATCCACTGATCTCATGAAATGGTAATAGCTAATTTTTATTACTCCGATTCTATGGTCAAATCCACGATCCCATAGGATGGTAATGCTTGTTCTATTATTCTGAATTTGTAGTCGAATCCACAGCTATCCTATGAATTAATAAGGAACAACTATTCATTTTTTATTACTAAGTTTCATGAACTATTCTCCACTGAATTTCATAAATTAGTAATAAATACTCAACAACCGGGCATCTGAACCATCACTGAGTAAGCCCCACAAAAATTGTGCAAGTGTACTCGACAATGATGCACGACTGAGCACCTGGATGCATGAACGAACATCCAAAAATACGAAACAATGAGGAATCCTTCACAGAACAGGAGAAAACAATAAACAATAATAAAATAATAAGAGTCACTCAGGGTGGGCCCACCAGCCGGCCGGCCGGTCATGCCCTAGCCATGGTCGGTCCATGCCTCTCCAATTATTTTCTTTATTTTTTGTTATTACATGAACTCATGGAAACTCCTTGGTTTTAGCAACTTTCCTTGTTTTTGCAAAACTCGTGAATTCTCCATAACTTCGTGGATTCACGAAAAATATCATAAAATAAGGAAAGGTGTGCTGGACCAGGCAACCCAACCATCCGGCCATGCCCGAGCCATGGTCGGTCCCACACCTCACAATCCTTATTTTTATAATTATTATTCCCTAGTCTCATGAAACTCCTCCGTTTCAACAAAAACTCGTGGATTCTCTATAGCTTCAAGGATTCTCCATAACTTCAAGGATTCATGAAAAAAATAATATCATAAAATAGGAAAAGGCATGTGGGACCGACAACCTAGTCGGTCGGCCATGCCCTAGCCATGGTCGGTCCCACACCTTGCAATCCCTAATCTTTCATAATTATTATTTTCCTCAATTCATGAAACTCCTGGGTTTGAGCAAAATTCATGATTTCTTCATATTTTCTCAAATATTGCTCAAATCACGAAAAATCAAAAGCCAACATAGTCACACGACTAGCTAGCCTCTCACGACAATTCTAAATATTAAAACATTTTATTTTAATATTTTAAAAATATTGATGAATTGAGCATACATGCTGATTCCAACAAAAATCGAGAATTCTCAGTCAAGATGAAACTCTTCTGAAAATTCACGATGTTGCTCGAACGCGCATCAGAAAATACTGAAACTCTCAGTATGGAAACACAGACACCACGGAAACACGTGCATGCCTTCATGACCGACCAGAGTCATTCCTAGGGCTTGCACAAAGCCGTCCCACATGTTTTCATAATTCTGACCTAATTTGCTCAGTTGCTCATACTGGGCCCGAACTCTCTCCAACTAACTGGGGAATCCTTCAAATGACCAACAAATGGTCCCGTGATCACTAATAACCGGTCCCATGCTCTCTTGGTCGGTCCCTATCTCTCATCTCTAGTTTTTATCATCTAATGCTGAATCCAGCAATATTTCAGTAAATGATGAAACCAACATTTAATCATCGTTCTTCCACCAACCCTCAAACTGACTGAGAACCCTGGTGCGTTCTCACTCGAGCACTGGGCACCACATGGACAATCATCATCCCATGTAGTCGGTCCCTCTTCACTCATGACCAATTTCAGCAATTCACCAATTGTTGAAGGATTGATCAAAAATTAGGGTTTCGAACAAACGCTCCACGAATCACCATTCTGAGCAAGTTCAAACACAAAATTATGTGGATTCAGTAATCAACATCCAAATTAATAATATTTGGTAGTTCACCAATATTTTTGATTAATATTTTATTGGGTCACAACACTAGTAAATAATTCGTCGAATTGAGCTATACTTGCTCAGTTGCTCGAATATTGATCCAACCATCAATATTCAGTAATTCATCAGTAGTTTGTCGAATTGAGAAACACTTGCTCAATTGCATGTCAAATTACCAATATCCAGTATTTTGTTGAATTGAGCAACACTTGCTCAGTTGCACGCCAAAATTATTAAATTCGTCGAATTGAGCAATACTTGCTCAGTTGCTCATCAAACTCTTAATATTCAGCAATTCGTCGAGTTGAGAAATACTTTCTCAGTCGCTCTGGTCAGTAATTCATTGACATCTCAGAGAACTACATGTTCAATCCATGAATCGCTGAGCATTCACCACTTATGCTCGATTCAACAAACCTAGACCCATTGTCTAATTAGTCAACAACTGACTAACTAATACACGCCTGCCTTGCAGAATCCACGATTCGTGAGAAATCAATCACGTCACAAATGGGGGATATCACTTAGGGTTTTGGTCTGGCGGTCTACGGCACGTGGATTCATCCACAACGAGAAATGTGTGTAAGTCGTGTAAACGGTTAAAGGAGTTAGCAAAGTAGTGGGTGCACTATCAGTAAAGTCTTCACACAACGTGGAACTGACTTTACCACGATCTCCCACTTTCCCACTCTTTCATTCAAGAAACCTTCACACTTACAGGGATCAGTGGTACATCATTCTTATAAATAAGTCTAAATCGAGGACATCAATATAGGATCGATTATCATCATTATCTGTCAACAACTCGATACAAACTTATTCACAAAACTCAACTTCAGCAGTTCAGCAATATTGCAGAAACCTTCAACACACCCACAATCCTTGATCTCTGCAACTCCAAATTGAGTGATTCTTTTCTCATATGATAACTTAGTCTCTTAGCTTCAAAAATTGGGGTTAATCACCAAATTCCGACGGCGTATGAGGTTCCTACAGCTTCCAGAGCATACAACATGCAAGCAGCAATTGTCAAACGGGATTCATAACTTCCATAGTCGATCGGTGTTCACCAGGTCTTTCCGCTAAGTCCTTCATCAAGGTACCTCCAACTTCGACCACCTAGGTCTTTAGATCATTTTTTATACCTGAGTCCTCTATCTAGGTCTCGTCAGAAGAAGGGAAAACGAAAAGGAGAGATTTGACAAAATACTAGGGATTGACGGTTCACTGATCATGTCGATTAGTTTCACAGTCCAAAACCCGTGGAAGCAGACTCTCATGTGTTGATCGTTCATCATAAAAGTAATTATACCACCGGTACATGCAACCATGGTCATTACATCACCCTCTCTTGGGAGCAACCTCAGTTATGGTTCTGTGACCAGGGTTTCAGAAGCGATGTTTCTACGACTGACAGAAACAAGATGGCACTGCAAGCACCATGTATCAATCAAGGTTTCCTGATCTCAAATGAACCAATGACATTATAATCCTTCACCAACCATTAAAGACACAAGCGAATGGTCTAAAGACACAATATGAGTGTTTTGCGACAAATCCGTCTGAAGTAATTTTACACTTCCTTGTACAAAGCGACGAGCTGGGAGAAATTGGTGAAGAATATAGGGATGGGTCATATACTTTTCTCTTCGTAGGGATGTCCTCTACAACATATCTAAAATTCACATCAATTGGAGAAACGAGCAAAGAGATGTGGCCAAAATATTGGACTACATGCCAGCTGAAAATTTTCTGGAAGTCTCCTGGAAGTTTACTGCTTCGCCTTTTTCATGCCCTAAACATGCTCAAAATTCAAAAAGCTTCATTTGTCAAAGCTTGGAAATTTTCTGGGCTTGAATATACATGAAGATCGCGAAAATCCGACTTCGAACGAATATTCTACGGTGTTTTGGTTAAAAGTATGAAGTCTGAAATTTTCTGGTGACGTATTTCAGCAAAATTACTCGTATGCTCACATGGATTCTCATTCATTCATTCACAAATCAGCAATTTCATACTTCTATGAAGAGATTACTGGAGATATGTTTACTAGGGGAGTTTCTAAATCATTTGAAGGCTCGGCAATGCCGGAATCTCCATTGGCAACGCCGCTATCTCCATTCGGTTCGGGATTTCGGGAATTCTCCATATTCCCATATCCCAAAGAAGAGCACGCTTCATCAACGTGCTGCTTATCTACAATGCTTTCTTCCTGGATTCATCAACAACAATTATTATTATTTCATTCAAGGAGATGCCACAATCACCTACACGAAAGAGATACTTACATCGATTTCTTCATCAGATTCCTGAATTGTTTGGCCGGGAACAAGTTGAAGACCGTCAATCGATGGAGAAAAAGTATGAAAATAAATAACAAACCTTGGTCTCGTGATCCTAATTGCACGGTAAAAGTCATGACAGAGCGCTAACAACTCACCAAAGAAACGGCTGGGGACTGCACGTCATTTGCTAACCTCTTGTAGTCCTTACTTCTGGGTTCTCCGCTCCCGTAGACTTTCTTCTTCCGTGGAGTCTACATTGATCCAGGATTTCACTATACGATCATCCTGGGGTAAAGCTAATGAAATAACCAGAAGTATAACTCAGTATGAATGATCTTTCACCATCACTCAGAGGTCCCAGGGGTACCATTTCTTAAAGTTTCATCTATAGAGATGTCATCTCTGGAAACACCATCTTTGGAAGTATCATCCTGGGAATCAGTCATTCTTGCAAAGTGGCTATTTCAGCACATCGTTCATACAAACGCATGATTCAACAAAACAATGAATCATGGAATAAAGGTGCTCACAAACACGCAACAAAAATGGTAATCCTCAACTCTTACCTATTTACGGTTTCACGAACTTAGTGATAATAACGTAAAAACCTCAAAAAACTTGCTCGCTTCTTCAAACTTTCAAAGACGAGCAAAGTTCATTATTTAAAGTCAACACCTGACTTTTCATGAAACTATGAATAATTCACATAACCTTTCATGTGAACATTCGCTGATTTTCTACAAGTGTGCATACACTATAAAACCGCCAAACTCATACATACATTATGTCATCATGTATACGATTGTTTGCTTTCATCAATTGCTCAAAAATCATAAATTGATTTTCATAAAACCGTGAAGAACCCACGTAAATTTTTACTGAGTGAACATCCACTGGTTTTTCAAAAATTGGACAGACGTCCATTCTACAATTGTGAAAACTCACATACAAATATTATTTCACCGTGAATAATTGTCTACTTTCAATAGTTGTTCAAAATCAAAACATTGATTTTACAAAAAATATATAACGTGAAACTCACGTAACTTTGAAAATATGTATTTTCTTGGTCCCTCTCGTGAGCATTTGTCTTTGAAACGAGAGTATATTTTCAAAAATAAAAATTTTCATGAAAGCTCATAGACAAAATTTTATTACTAACAGATGCACGTCTATTAAAAAAAAAAAACTTTTCTCTCGTACGAACATCCACCTTTGAAATGAGGGTTTATACACTTTGTGAAATCTCACATATTTAAAAAATAAAATTTTGGTTTTCATGAAAGCTCATAGACAAAATTTTATATCATTAGACTCAGGTCTATTTAGTTTGTTTCTTAAACTAACGAACGAACGCCTGTTCTTAAAACAAGGATTTCCTTTTTGGGGTCGATCCCGTAAACGCTAAACTGACCAAAACTGGACGTCCGACCGACCAAATCAAATCAGCAGTACCCCATCTCTTCGTGCTCATGGGATGACACTCTATCACACTATCAGAGTCCTCACCCGAACATTTGCTCGTCCATGACACCATTTGAACAAATTGAGGATTTTGAAAACACCTTTGTAGACTGAGTTCAACCACCGATCTCATCGACTGAAAATCACCATTTAATGCTTACTGAGGAACATGATTGTCCCACACTAAGCAGGGGACTTAATGTTGATGGTGGATTTTCAACAAAGGGAAAAATCGTAAAATCATGAGGCATATTTTTGACACGGCTTTCAGGCATGCAACGATTCATATTTTACGAAGCCATGATGAATATGTTTTAGAAAAATCCCACCAGCTGAGCAATTCGATCCCTGGCATTTCATCATGACCTTTATGCAGAATAACATAATTAGGAGGTTCTTCGTAGATTTTGAGCTTAACGCCTTCAGGACGTCGGTGACACTCTCTATTCCCTGACTGTATGAGAGAGACCCACCTCCACATAGAAGAATAGTTGGGCGGCGGACGCCTTCAGGACGTCGGTGACACTCACCGTTCCCTGACTATGTGGAGACACCGTGTATAGATTCAGGAAGTTCTCCGTAGATTGAGAGTAATAACGCCTTCAGGTCGTAAACAACACTGTGACTCCCTGACTATGCACCATTCAGAATGGATGTGACGCTTTAACTGGCTAATATCTTTTCTGCAATAGATTAATTTTGCCGTGACATTGACCACTAAATTCCCAGAATGATCTATTATTGCTCCTATTCCATGGTCGAATCCACGGCCTAATCCCATGGAATGGCAATAACAATTGCTCTTATTCCATGGTCGAATCCACGGCCTGATCCCATGGAATGGCAATAAAAATTGCTCATATTCCATGGTCGAATCCACGACATGATCCCATGGAATGGCAATAAACAATTGCCCCTATTCCATGGTCGAATCCACGGCCTAATCCCATGGAACGACAATAACAATTGCTTCGATTCTATGATCGAATCCACGGCTTGATCTCATAGAATAGCAATAAAACAACTGTACCATCTCATTACTCCAATTTCATGATCGAATCCACTGATCTCATGAAATGGTAATAGCTAATTTTTATTACTCCGATTCTATGGTTGAATCCACGATTCTATGGGATGGTAATGCTTGTTCTATTATTCTGAATTCGTAGTCGAATCCACAACTATCCTATGAATTAATAGTGAACAACTATTCACTTTTTATTACTAAGTTTCATGAACTATTCTCCACTGAATTTCATAAATTAGTAATAAATACTCAACAACCGGGCATCTGGACCATCACTGAGTAAGCCCCACAAAAATGGTGCAAGTGTACTCGACAATGATGTACGACTGAGCACCCGGATGCATGAACGAGCATCCAAAAATACGAAACAATGAGGAATCCTTCGCAGAACAGGAGAAAACAATAAATAATAATAAAATAATAAGAGGCGCTCAGAGTGGGCCCACCAGCCGGCCGTACCCTAGCCATGGTCGGTCCATGCCTCTCCCATTATTTTCTTTATTTTTTGTTATTTCATGAACTCATGGAAACTCATTGGTTTTAGCAACTTTCCTTGTTTTTGCAAAAATCGTGAATTCTCCATAACTTCGTGGATTCACGAAAAATATTATAAAATAAGGAAAGGTATGCGGGACCGGGAAACCCAGTCGGCCGGCCATGCCCGAGCCGTAGTCGGTCCCACACCTCACAATCCTTAGCTTTTTATAATTATTATTCCCTAATCTCATGAAACTCCTTCGTTTCAACAAAAACTCGTGGATTCTCCATAACTTCAAGAATTCTCCATAACTTCAAGGATTCATGAAAAATAACATTATAAAATAGGGAAAGGTATGCGGGACCGACAACCTAGCCGGCCGGCCATGCCCTAGCCATGGTCGGTCCCACACCTTGCAATCCCTAATCTTTCATAATTATTATTTTCCTCAATTCATGAAACTCCTGGGTTTGAGCAAAATTCATGATTTCTTCATATTTTCTCAAATATTGCTCAAATCACGAAAAACCAAAAGCCAACATAGTCACACGACTAGCTAGCCTCTCAGGGCAATTCTAAATATTAAAAAAATTTATTTTAATATTTTAAAAATATTGATGAATTGAGCATACATGCTGATTCCAACAAAAATCGAGAATTCTCAGTCAAGATGAAACTCTTCTGAAAATTCACGATGTTGCTCGAACGCGCATCAGAAAATACTGAAACTCTCAGTATGGAAACTTGGACACCACGGCAACACGTGCATGCCTTCATGACCGACCATAGTCATTCCTAGGTCTTGCACAAAGCCGGTCCCACATGTTTTCATAATTCTGACCTGATTTTCTCAATTGCTCATACTGGGCCCGAACTCTCTCCAACCAACTGGGGAATCCTTCAAATGACTAACAGCTGGTCCCGTGATCACCAAGAACCAGTCCCATGCTCTCTTGGTCGGTCCCTATCTCTCATCTCTAGTTTTTATCATCTAATGTTGAATCCAGCAATATTTCAATAAATGATGAAACCGACATTTAATCATCGTTCTTCCACCAACCCTCAAACTGAATGAGAACCCTGGTGCGTGCTTACTCGAGCACTGGACACCACATGGACGCTCATCATCCCATGTGGTCGGTCCCTCTTCACTCATGACCAATTTTAGCAATTCACCAATTGTTGAAGGAGTGATCAAAAATTAGGGTTTCGAACAAACGCTCCACGAATCACCATTCTGAGCAAGTTCAAACACAAAATTATGTTGATTCAGCAATCAACATCCAAATTAATAATATTCGGTAATTCACCAACATTTTTGATTAATATTTTATTGGGTCTCGACACCAGTAAATAATTCGTCGAATTGAGCAATACTTGTGTTGATGGTTGATTTTTGTTTAAGGCTAAAATTGTAAAACCCAATTTAATAGGCTGACATCCTGTAAAGGATAAGGCCATTTGAGTGATGAATACTTCTTCACTTTATTAATTCACCTAGAATGGAGCATGTGGCAACAATCCTTGTGAATTAAATACACCCAGAACGGAGCATGTAGCAACAATCCTGATTTTCTAAGGATTTATAGCATTGTTAATTAATGCTTTATTAGCCTTGTATTTCATGTGCTGTTCCCGGGAACCCTCATTGTTGATGCGGCATGAGGACTGAGTGTTGCTCCAAACAGAGTAACACGAATCTCTGAGTGTCAATAGTGAGGCATGCAAGAAATGCCCGTACAGGCTATCTCTCGGTGTGTTATACTAGCCCGATTGAGTAAAGTCTCTCGGTGTGTTATACTAGCCTGATTGAGCATTCCTCTCGGTGTGTTATACTAGCCCGATTGAGTATAATCTGGACTGCCCGTGCTAGTCTCAGAAATAATCATGACCACGTAGGTTGGTCGCATGATTCGATAGCTTATACGATCCTCAATAGGAGCAGGCTATCACCACAATGACCACCAGCGGGCCCGGTTATCCCCTGGCTGGTCGAACGCATGCCTTACCCCCAAATATCCGCCAAACGCCAGCCTTGAAGAGGATGGTCGAGCAGGCATGGAGTGGCTAGCATGTGCAAGACTGTCAAAAAATGGTCTCAAAATAAGTCGCGACCGTCCAACTTCGCAGGCACGGTAGGACGACTTGGATTGTCCTGCGATCAATTGGTGAAGTATTGGCACGCCCATTGGCGGGCCCACTTTCCACCTACCTGATCGGTTCTCCCACATCCAAATTATGGAGCAATAAACGATTGCCCAAACATGGCTGGAGTGATGCTTTAGGAAACCGTGGAAATCCAAATTGATCACGACCATCCAACTTCGCAAGCATGGTTGGATGGCTTAGATCACACCCAGGACCGTCGGTCAGGTATCACCATGTTCACCACCGGCCCAATATGGGTCCCATGTGGTCGGCCAGTCCATACGAAGAGCATAGCATGCAAATTCTTCCGGCCAAAGTAGCATGCGCGCGACCAACATAAAATCCTAATTAGGGTTTGCGGCATATTACATGTGTCATAAATCGATCACGAGCTTCCATCTTCTCCAGCCTGGATGAAGGTCGCAGGAATAGACTAAGGAGGTCCAGAGAGTATCTACATGATCACCGTGGGCCCGTCTAGCTCTATGTCCGACCGACCAGAGCAAGGCAAGACCAGACGCCTCGGTTCGTGCGCCCTGAAGATGGCATGCCGCGCCCCTTTGGAAATCCTTTGCGGCACAGGATTCCTGTCGCAAGTCGATCTCAGCCACTCCTCTTTACCGGTAAACTTGAGTGGTCTAGATCGCATCTTCATGGGGCAGTGAGGTATGGACATGCACACCGGAAAGCCGTCTACACGCCTGCCCGGTCGGTCCTCCAAGAACACCTCCCATGCTTGGTTTCGACCAAGCTGAAGAGTGATGCTTGCACCTCTTCAAAACCCTAAAACTTCATCAACGGTCGCAAATGAGCGTCATATATCATCTCATCCGTCCAACTCTACCAGCTTGGTTAGGCAGCCCAGGTTAGAAGTTAAATGGACAATAAGGTGTCGTGGTGATTACCATCCGTCACCCTACCACATCATGTGATCGACCAAGGGAGGGCTTGCCTGTGCAACCTCCAAAATATCATTCGAAGATAACTAAGCATGCATCTGTTCTAAGACGCTTAATCCGCGACTTACTCCATTAAGCCTTAAAACAACGATTCTCCATACACATTGATTATATTCGATGCGTTACATGTATAGAATACACACGATATTTCATGAATATCGACTTCCTAAATAACTTAGTTATTTAACCTAGCACCGTATGCTACCTTCTGTGGGTCCCACGATCCACACAATCGAGATATCAAGCATGTCACAAATTGGGGGATACATACTGGGGTATTGGTCTGGCGGTTTACAGCGTGCAGCGTGCAACGCGCCGTCACAAGAACGTGTCAGGAAGATATGGACGGTTAGTGATGATGGGAGGAGTGGGCTCATACCTGATCGTGTGACAATCACTAACACGACTCCACTACTCCATCACCCCACTTCCTCCACTTCCCATGAGAGACGTGGGTTAGGCTCAATGACTTGTATAAATAGGTTATCCTCCCTATTTCCAGGACAGACAAGACAAAAACCAAGTGTTGATACAACGTATTCAAACACACAGAGCTTTTCTTACATTATTGCAAGCCAGTTCGGTATTCTAGTACAAGTCAAAAACAGCCAACACCTTCACGATCTCAACAACTTCTTCGCTTCCCTCCCTAAGATCAACCCCATCTCCTTCACCTTGTGACCGAAGCAAGTCTGGAACGACCATTTCTTGGTTTAGGCCAGAATTGTACAGATTGATCTCTCGAATGAAAATCACTCCCGTGCAGTGCATTTGTTTAGGGTTTAGATTCATTTCTCATCCACACACCCCAAATTACCAAAACTAGCAGAAATAGTTTTCACCCATAAACAACTAGCTCAGTTGCTCGAATATTGATCCAACCATCAATATTCAGTAATTCATCAGTAGTTTGTCGAATTGAGCATCACTTTCTCAATTGCACGTCAAATTACCAATATTCAGTATTTTGTTGAATTGAGAAACACTTGCTCAGTTGCACGCTAAAATTATCAAATTCGTCGAGTTGAGCAATACTTGCTCAGTTTCTCATCAAACTCTTAATATTCAGAAATTCGTCGAGTTGAGCAATACTTGCTCAGTCGCTCTAGTCAGTAATTTATTGACATCTCAGAGAACTACATGTTCAATCCTTTAATCGTTGAGCATTCACCACTTATGCTTGATTCAACAAACCTAGAACCATTGTCTAATTAGTCAACAACTGACTAACTAATACACGACTGCCTTGCAGAATCCACGATTCGTGAGAAATCAATCACGTCACAAATGGGGGATATCACTTAGGGTTTTGGTCTGGAGGTCTACGGCACGTGGATTCATCCACAACGAGAAATGTGCGTAAGTCATGTAAACGTTTGAAAGAGTTAGCAAAGTAGTGGGTGCACTATCAATCAAGTCTCCACACGACGTGGAACTGACTTTACCACGATCTCCCACTTTCCCACTTTTTCACTCAAGAAACCGTCACACTTACAGGGATCATTGGTACATCATTCTTGCAATATAAATAAGTCTATATCGAGGACATCAAGATAGATCGATTATCATCATTATCTGTCAACAACTCGATACAAAGTTATTCACAGAACTCAACTTCAGCAGTTCAGCAATATTGCATAAACCTTCAACACACCCACAATCCTTGATCATCATTGATCCTACACAATTCGCATCTTCCCTATACAGATCAACCCATCTCCCTCTTTGCGACCGAATTGACTCTGGAACGGCCATTATCTTGGTTTAGGCCGGAGTCCTACAGATTGATTTCCCGAATCTAAGCACCCCTTTGCAGCGGTGCATCTGTGTGTGGTTCAGCAGTTTGCTCGGTCGAGGAGTCTCGACAGCACGCTCGACTCTCTACTTTCCTAGAAAACCAGCAAATCGTTTTTCCCCATCCACAATCTGTAATTTGACATCCTCTTTTTAATAAATTATCCACCGTAGGAATAGCGTTGTTAACTGATAACCAAGCCAATAATTGTGCCTTAGGAGGGACCTTCTTCACCCATACATAACCAAAATCATTGGAAGTTGTCTGTTGTTGGCTCTGCATTATCCAGTTGTATCCTTCTTTTACAGTATAGCTAGAGGAGAGCATATAAATGATGGAGTCTGCAGAATCATCCTCAAGAGTAGGAGGGGATCCTAATAAGGATATGAAGTTTGATGATTCAGTAGTTACCTCTGCAGAAGGGGGATGCAGAAGTTGAATTCTCCATAGGCCTCCATGAATTAGTTCATCTACCTTTGCATCTTTGAGTGATGCTGCTTTGAAAGCTTTTTTGTGAGACTCACAATATGGAATCTTATTATTCCAAGGATCTCTCCAAAATTTAATATCTTTTCGTGACCCAATTTTCACTACAGAGTTCCAATGAACAAGTCCTTTCTCATTTTCAATTCCTTTCCAGAAGCCTCTGCCATAAGTAGAATTATAAGCTTTCGGGAAGATGTCCTCTTTTTCAGAATCTGTTTTGTGTTGGATTATTTTCCTTCAAAGTGCTTCATTTTCCTAGGTATATCTCCAGCTCCATTTGGACATTAAGGCACTATTAGTAGCTTTGAGATTCCTAATTCCCAAACCACCAAATTTCTAGGCTTTTGCACCCTATCCGATCCAATCCAACATATTTTTCTTTTCTCCACAAAAGCTCCCCAAAGAAAATCCCTTATGTATTTCATTATTTTCTTTTCAACTGAAGCTGGCATTTGAATCAATGACATGAAGTATATGGGTAAACTTGCTAAAGCACTATTTATCAGCTCGATTCTCGCAGATTTAGATAGAAATCTTCTTCTCCACTTTGCAAGTTTTGACTTGAATTTTTCCAGAATGGCATCCCATATGCTGGTTTGTTTTCTTGTTGCACCAAGAGCCATTCCAAGATACTTGATAGGTAGAGCTTCAATTTTACAGTTGAGAATCCTCGCTAAATCATTAATTTTATGGTCAGCACCAATACTTATCACAATACTCTTCTCCAAATTCACCCTAAGGTCAGTGATTGCTTCATATACTTGGAGTATCATTAATAAGTTCTCCACCTCCTCCTCCTTTGCATCAATGAAAATTAGTGTGGCATCTGCAAATTGCAGATGCGACACACTAATATCTGGAGGAACTTTAAATCCTGAGATCATTTGAAGATGTTTTTCTCTCTAAGTAGCCTTGTGAGAATTTCAGCCACTAAGATGAAAAGAAATGGAGATAAAGAATCTCCTTGTCTGAGCCCTTTGTGATGTTTGAATTGCTTAGAAGGCTTGCCATTAATCAGAACAGAATATTATGCAGAAGATAGACACCACATGATCCACTTCCTCCATTTTTCTCCAAAACCGGCACTTTTTAGAGCATAATCCACACAAAACCAATTAACATTGTCAAATGCTTTTTCAATGTCAAGTTTAGACAATATACCTGGTTTCTTGGATTTTAATCTGGTATCAATCAGTTCTCCTTCAATGAGAATTCCATCTTGTATTTGTTTTCCTTGTATGAAAGCTCCTTGATGCTCACTGATGAGTTTGGGAATGATCATCTTGAGTCTTGCTGGTAGCATTTTAGAGATAATTTTGTATATGAAACCCACAAGACTAATGGGTCTGAAGTGTTGTGGCCTGCTAGCATCTTCTTTCTTGGGTATAAGACTGATGGCACAATTCAATCTCCAGTTCAGTTTCTCCTCTTCAAAGAATTTTTAATCACTGCCAATACATCACTCTTGATCACCTTCCATGCTATCTTGAAGAATTCCATTGGGTACCCATCAGGCCTTGGAGATTTGTTTAATCCACAATTCTTAATGACTTTCCACACCTCATCTTCCTCAAAAGTACTTTCAAGCCATTCTTGTTCTTCATTAGAGATTTTAGGACATTCCGAGTCCTCTAATTGAGGTCTCCAAGAGTGGTTTTCGTTGAACAGATTTGAGAAGTGCTCATAGAATTCCTTTTGAATATCTTATTGGTTGAAATTATCCTCCCCGTTAATCACTAGCTTGTGGATAGTATTTCTCTTTCTTCTTCCATTAGCTAATTGATGCAGATATCTTATATTTTTTTCTCCATCTTTCAGTTGCACAGTTTTAGCTCTGGCTTGCCATTTTCTATGTTGTTGCAGTTCAACTTTGTATTGAGCTCTTGCAGAGAATTCATCAATAATAAGTTTGCCTTCTTCTTCTTTAAGATTTAGTTCATCTATTTTTGTCTTCAGAAAATTCTTCTTATCTTTCACATTTCCATATTGCTCCTTAACCCATCTTTTAATGAAATATTTCAGATTTTGTAGCTTTTTTGCCATAATGAAACCAGACGTGCCATTAAAGACCATTGAGTTCCACCAAATAGCCAGGTTGCTGAGAAAGGTTTTGTTCTGGAGCCAAAATGTCTCAATCTTGAAAGGTGGGTTGGACTATCTCACATTATCTGTAGTTAGCAGAATAGGGGAATGGTCAGATACATTCCTAGAGAGAATAGTCTGAGCCGCATTTGGAAATTTGGCTTCAAAATCTGGAGATATGATTATTTTGTCTAATCTACAAATAATTGGGTCTTCTTGCATATTGGACCATGTGTATAATCCTCCTCCCACTGGAAGATCTATGAGGTCTTGATCAGCCATGAACTCATTGAAAAGTCTCTTCCCTAAACTTGATCCTCCTGCTTTGTTCCTCTCCCAATTCCTCCTAACTGCATTGAAATCTCCTGCTATGCACCAGGCACCAGTAATCCACACAGCAGTGGTGTCCATCTCTTCCCAAAATTCCTTTCTTTCTTCTGCATTACAAGGAGAGTGGACATTTGACTTAGTGTGTTAGCTGATACCACTTCATCAATGCACTCTAGTCTCTCTATGTCCCAAATTGTAAGCATGCCCCTTGCCAAGCCTTCAGAAGCAATCATCCTCCATTCATTTTTATGACTACCCCACAAATGGTTGATTAACCAGTTTGTAATTTTCATCATTTTTGTCTCTTGAATCACCACTGCTATAGGTTTGAATTTGTGAATTAGTTCCTTCAAATTATCCATCTTATCAACTGCATTTAGACCTCTGACATTAAATGAAATTATATTCATATGGTTAACATCCATTGGAGACCACTAATGCCCTTTCATTTTCTTTAGCTGCAGCATGAGCCCAAATTCTTTCATGCCTTTCAATGATTTCAGAGAATATACGTTGAACAGATTGATGTTTACCCATTTTATCTACCCTCAAGTTGTTGCTGACTTTCATAATGATTTCGACGGTGTTGAAAATTTCTTCCACATTTGCATTTGTGTATGAACTGAGTTTATTTAGATCAACTACAACTTTGCCATTTGAAACACCTAACGGAAAATCTTTCGCAGTATTTTGAATGATCATTTGTCTATCCTGATTACCTTCCATGATTTCCTCTAAACCCAAAGGACTCTCGTTCAAAGAGTCTTCTGAAGTGTGAATAGTTTCTGGCACTATTTCTGGTGTTATAACCGTCTCTGGTAACTGCATGTTTTTCTCCTTCTGTTGTTTGAATTTTTCAAACAAAAAATGAATTCTATTATTTACCCCCCTTGAGTCAGCTTCAGAAATGTTGTTTTGATTTTGCACTACCCACTGAGTGGACTTAGTCAAGGCTGACTGAGTGGTTTGTCGCTTTTCTACTGAAACATTAGAATTTGAATTTTGAATTTGCATTTATTCAATTCATTGAGAAGATAACGTGACGGTGCCTTTTCCTTAGTATATTACGATTCCCGCCGGACGACAAGAAGAAATTTGGTTCCGTCGATTTTTATGTCCACTGCAACTGGGATTTTCTGTAGATCTCCTGTGATTGAGATACGACATATGTCTGGATTGCATAAACATGTTGCTTTATCGATTTCCGCCAATCCCCCAAGCTTGTTACCGATGGCAATGAAATTTGATTCTGACCAAAGATGCAGTGGTAGCCCAGTTTATTCTAACCCACTATTTACATTTTGTTAAAGCTTCTCTTGAGAGGACTTCATTAATGCAGGACTTTTGTTTGACTTAAATTGTTATACCTTCTTCAGACCACTTTAATGGAGTCCAACCACTCATCCATTCACTGTCTGAGTTGGGATAAAAGATGGCTGATTTTTCCCCAGTGACTATTAATTTTATAAATCTGTTCCACTTTAATTTCACAGAGATAGCTTTTTCAATTTCCCCCCATGAGGAATTACCTTGAAAAGAAACTTCCATAACTCTTGACATCCTATATTTAATGCTAGTACTGGAATTTGGCACTAGAACTTCATTGAAATCTCTGTTGGATGGGGGCTTGTTGAGCAGCTGGAGTTTTAACACCGATTTGTTGTTCTAGGATTTCACCCATGTTCCACCAACCCTCTTCATTAATACCTTCTGGTAGACAAATAGAATTATTCCTTCTTTTGCTGGCATCATATCTAGCAATCTTCAGGTACTCCCCTTTCTCATTATTTCTTATTTCCACCAAAAAGGAAAATAAATCTTCTCTCCTGGTCCATCTCTTTTCTTTCGTCTTCTGTTCAATAATCAACTCCAAAATATCTCTAATCCATTTCCCAATTTCGTAAGAGAATAATATCCAGTATCTCTTGCCATCTTTTCCTTTTTCCTCTGCACGGATTCCTTTCTTCTTCCCCAAATTAATCTTTGAAATTTCAAATGTTTTCCATTCAATTTGCATAAGCTTTTTTGAATCTTCCATGCTGAGTTGACTCGGGCCGATCCGCGGACACTCTCGCACAACTGTATTATTTGTTATTCCGGCAGTAGTTGTATAATTAAAATTTAATCTGATTTGGAAAATTGGGCTTCTAGATATTCGCATCCAAATTCACATCATGTTTTATTCAAACCGTTTAATGTGAGAATTGTCTTGATAGAAAAAATCCAAGTTGGTGGATGTCCCAAGTATTTTGGGGTCACAATTTGTTTTTATTCATCTCCACTTAGGATATATTTCCATACAACATTGGAGAAGTTGTAAGCACTCCCTCATGTGACGGACTGCAAAATTCGTGAATGCGCCGCTCGTAATAAAATGATCGGGTCGTAAAGTTTTAAGGTCAGCGGGAAATATATGTTGCTTTTCCTTTCTAATAATGCTTTGCACGTACGATGTTTTAAACGTAATTTCCACACCATTCCAACTTATACTTGTTTTGAAAAAGGTACAGGAACACAAAGGTTGATGTTGATATATTCTTGCATGCATCACTGGTTTCGGAGTCCTGTCCATGCACAGGGAAACTGCAACGTTTTAAGCATTGCAGAACCGAGTGTTACAGTGAAACAGAAAAATAAGACTGTTGGGAAAACAACAGTCTTCTGCGGTTGGGAATAAATCACGGTTTCTGCGACAGACTGTTTTTGTAGTATGTTCTTCTTCATCTGCAACTAGTTTCCTCCCCTGAATTTGTTCTCCTCATTTTTTTTCTCGATCACTTTGCTTTATATATAGTTTTAGTAAAACCTATCTATCCCTCTTTATTTGTTAAGGAGTCGAAAATCCCTCCAAAACAAACTATAATTCGTGTTTATCTTGTAGATGACAAAATATAGCATCTACCCAAGAACTGGCAACTGAAGAGTAATACATCTGAGATATAAAGTAAGAATCAAGGTCAGACGTAAAATACCTGAACCAGATGCCCATTTTCCAAGTCATAGGCGACCAATCAAGACCTGATTCCAGATGTGAAACTAAGAAGATTCTCGATGTTGTCAGCTGAGGGGAGACCTGGAAACCTATCCCAAGTCGGTACATGCACAATGCGGGAAACTACTAAAGTCCAGGCTATCACACGCTTAGTCATCTACATGTAACCATCGTATTCATATCATATATAAATAGCCAGAAAGGCTAACGATGTAAACAAGTTCATTTTGATAATAAAGAATAGGCTCCTGAAAAATTCTCTTTCCTCTTCCCCTCTCTGATTATCTTCTAACATCCTTCAATCTCAACCGACTAAGAAGATAATCAGGAAATTCATAATTAACATCGTCGAAATCCTAATCGGAGTCCAGAGAACAGAGTAACAATCAAGATCGTATCCCGCGACAGAGGAGAGCGATCAGAATCTATGAAGCTACGGGTTTCACGTATCTTCATTAGCGCCAACTAATTTTTTTAAAATTTTATGTTTCTTGCACATAATATAGACCATAATGATAGTTTTGATTCATGATTCAGAATAATTACTTGACAAACCGAATGATTAAGCATAATATGCTCAAACATTAACGATCTATGTATTTATTAGTCCATAACATGATGATTCTGAATGGGATCAAACTTGAGCCTGCTGATTTAATTTGATGATTCTAATCTCATTTACATGTCAACCATGATCATATTTATTGATCAATGGTAAAAAAAATTGCAGAAAAGAATTTCTCAACTCTTGATCTAAAATCTTCTAGATTCCTAATGTTTTCTAGTCAAAACTTTACTTGATTCATGATCTTGTATGAATAAAAATATCAGATCTGGATAATACATATGTTTAATGAGATCGAAATACAATTATATTGTTGATTAAGCATCTCTAATAGCATGAGTATAAATCTGTCTATAACATGATGATTTGATAATTGATTTGGTCAGATCCATATCTTTAATCTGGAATCGCATGTTTTTGGTCTTAGAAATCTCAAAAATCAATTATTGTTAGGTTTTCACTAACAAATCTGTGGTAACAAACTCTTCTGATTAGAGTAAGCATGAAAATCATGATGACTGTTATTTCCAGTCAATACAAGCGCTAGATCGATCAAATCATATACTTCTGCTCAAAAAATGAATACTTACATATCAATTCAAGCACATTTGATCGCTTGACATTTTTGTTGGAGTAGTACTAAAATATACTTTGTACCTCACTATCCACATGACTATGATATACTACTTGTATTATGATTCTCATAGTTTCAACAAAAGGTAATATATTCGAAATGGTTTCATTATGATATTTGGATTGTTAATTACAACTTTTGAAGGTTGAAAAAGCGCGGGTCTAACAACCACATCCAATATTTCGCTTAGCAATCTGTATGGACTAACTCCAATATACTTTCAAGAGAATCAACTAGAAAGTCAGACTCAATCTTAAGAAAAGTATATCAAAGAGTTATATCACTATTTCTCAATTCAATCTGCAATCAAACAAATAGGAACTTGCGAGCCCGATTGAATATAAGAAACCAGTATCCAAGTGTCAATCAATTTAATCAACAACCAAAGGTTGGATTCACAATTGATTGAACTTACACACAACCGGTGATATTTCAATTATATTAACAGATATAATGCGGAAAAGAAATAATACAGATACCAGAAATTTTGTTAACGAGGAAACCGCAAATGCAGAAAAACCCGGCTACCTAGTCCAGATTTGAACACCACACTGTATTAAGCCGCTACAGACACTAGCCTACTCCAAGTTAACTTCGGACTGGAATGTAGTTGAGACCTAACCAATTTCACAGTGATCAAGGTACAATCGCGTTCCTTACGCCTCTAGAACCACACCGAAATCTGCGCACTTGATTCCCTTAGATGATCTCACCCACAACTAAGAGTTGCTACGACCAAAGTCGGGGACTTGATAAACCAATCTGTCTCACACAGAAAAGTCTATTGAATAGATAAATCTGTCTCCGGACTTATATTCCCAAAGAACAGCCTAGAAATATAAATCACCTCACAATAATCTTAATTGTATGGTAGTGAAACAAGATATTGTGGAATCACAAACGATGAGACAAAGATGTTTGTGACTACTTTTTATCTTGCCTATCGGAGATTCAATCTCGAGCAAATCTTAGAGAAGATAATACTCAATCACGATAGAAAACAGCAAGATCAGAACGCGAAACTACAGAGAAAATAGTTGGGTCTGGCTTCACGATCTCAATGAAGTATGTAAGTCGTTAACCTACTAGGTTTTGGAAAAACCTAAGGTTAAAGGAGAATTGACTCTAGTCGCAACTAGTATCACACATAAGGTGTGGGGATTAGGTTTCCCAGTTGATAGAGTTCCCCCTTATATAGTATTCAAATCAAGGTTTGCAATCAATGTTACCTTGGTAACAAAGCATTCAATATTCACCGTCAGATAAAAATATGATTAGACTCAAGCTAATATCTTTCAACTTTTAGATCGAACTTAGCTTGTTACACACAAATGAAAAGTGACTTCATTTAGATATGGGTAACCGTACCTAAACGTGTACACCTTGTTGGCTCAACAATAGCTAACCGAAGTTGGCAATAGGAACACTTTCACATCAACCATATTCATCTTAACCATAACTAGTTCAAATGACTCAAATGAAACTAGTTCTAGAGTTGTTCAATTGTTTATATTCTCATAGAAGTATACAAGACACAATTGAAGTAAAATCAATTTTTATTCACTCGAATCAATTCATGAAAATTATAGCCACGGTTTGCAAAATATTGCATTCCTTGTTATATAAATGTATTGGTTCATGAACAAACCTATTTTAGAACATAACCTACTCAAGTTTGCAAACGGGTACGCATACCTTAGTGGCCGGACTAAGTTTGGGTTCGCCAGTATGCGAACGGGTACGCATACCTTCCAAAACTCAGTTGAATTTCTGGAACTTGAAACTCACGCCAGTACGCATACCGGTACGCACACTAAGTTCCCGGACTTTCATTAACCAACCAGTACGCATACGGGTATGCATACTATGGTTTCAGGACTTAGAATAACTGCAACAATTAGCATACAAGTATGCATATTGTGTTATATCCAATCATGGTTAATTGTTTTAAACTCCCATTTCAATCATTGAAATATTCTTAGAAGACGACAGTAGCTGTCTCACACAAACTATTAGCTTCAAAGCAATTTTCAAGTGATCGAATGATCAATACGAAACATTCCGAGTCTACATCAAATGACTGTCTCACACAAATCATGCAAGATGTTACAAGGCGATTTTCACATTATCATCTTTTGACTTTCGTCAAGAATATAAGATGAACTTGGTTTAAAGTGAAAGCTTGCCAACACATATTTCGAGAAATATGTAAACGAGTTAAACTCTCGAAATATCAAATGTGTATAATCGAAGTCTATACAGCTATACAACTTTTGTCTCAAATAGGAGATATAGTAGATAGAATTTTGAGCGATAGATGAGTTCAAGTCTCCACATACTTTTTGTTGATGAAGTTCCACAAGCTCCCCTTAGTAGTTCTTCGTCTTCAATCGATGAACGCCGTGAAGTCTAATGCTCAACTACACTTTCTATCATAATCCGAGACTTAGCTATAAGTAGACTAGAAATCAATACTTATAGTTTTGGCAACTAAACATGACAAACCAGCTTGAGATAGCAACGTTTCCGAGTTTGACCGAGCACTGCTCTAACAATCTCCCCCGTTGTCAATTTTAGTGACAAAACTATCAATACATATGGATTACAAAATAAATAAACTTTGTAGCTTCTCATACACATGCTTGATTTCCTTGGTTCTTCAACATTAATCGAAATCTTCGTCACTTCCAAGTACTTCAGTAATTCTGAACGTGTTCAACTCAGCATCATAGTTGTTAAAGATCTGTAGCTGTAACAATGAGAAAACAGTAGCTCTCAATCATTGTTATACAATATCAAGTATTATTACACAACATCAAAGTCCAATTGTACCACAACTTTGACAACAATACTATGGTGATATGTATCACTTCCTCTTAGTCAATACTTCATCTTACAATGAAAACCACTCCCCTTTACATAATGATATGTAAATCATATATATTTGTAGTGTGAACTACACATAAATTCTCCCTCTTTGTCAAAAAAATTTGGCAAAGGTACGAAAACTAGTGGGATCATAATGAAATTCTCATAGAGATACGTCATGACTAAAAGAGAACGTATCAACTTTGTTTCGATAATTTCACATAGTCGAAACTTAGTGTATTCATCAAGGAGTTTATAAAGATATAAGAAAACTCCTACAATATTCCACAACGCACTCCCCACAAAGATTTGGTAATCAAGCACAAGTTCATTTAAGAACTCTCCCCCATAAAATGTCATTCCCGAAATAACAACAAGAACGACCTTACTTTTACAAGAAAAGAAGGATTTATTTGGACATTAACAAATTACATGAAACATGAATTTGTATCCAGAAATCTCAATTAAATTAACCACAAGAGAACCCATGATTAATTTAATCGTAAATGCTCAATATAAGAGAAATAACGGAGCCACGCGGTACTTTCACATAGAAGTGGATCAGGGAAAGACCAATACCGCGGAATATTCAAAGATTCATTCTATTTTTCATCAATATTTTCATAATGACATAATAGGCTTAACCTTTGACATATATGGGACAATCATAGTTCACGGACGCAAACACACATATCCCATAATTTTTTTGCAATATATGAAACCAATTGTTAGAGCATATCTCGGTTGAACCCACCAAGCGTTGGTATGTCAAGTTTGGTTGTCATATTTTAGTGAGCCAAAACTCATTTAAGAGTCGCTTGATTATGTACTAGAGTCAACTTCATATAGGTTAGCTTGAAAGTATTAGGATATGAGACATTACAAGTATTACGAAGACTTGAAGAAGTGAAGAAGTAAGGAGCTACAACAACAACATCATCCTTCCACTTGAGGTTAGTGATATTTGAATTGAACTATTTCATTCCCTAACGTATATTTGAAATCGTGCATATTGAAAACAAAACTACGAAGCATGAATGATTATACTCTAGTTAGACATAGTATTAAGGAATACAATACGAGGTTTATTGCTTAACCATTAAACTTTGTAGATAAGACATCGACATAATCGTTTGAATGCTATTATGATTATGTATGAGTATAAGGTGAAGATTTCATCATAGGAAACATTGTTTCACATTTGTTTTAAGGAAGTAAATTCATGAACTTGTTTTGTGAATCGAAAGAAGAAATCGCCAGGCATTATTGGTATTATTGTTATTCATTGTATATCTTTTGAACTACCAATATGTGAGATTAGTATAACCGCTCATGACTTGTATATTTTCTTGATAAAACTATTCACAAAGGCCTGATTTTTGTATTGGTATGACTTTTATTAGTGAAACCGGTCTTAAGTAATCACCTGAGATGGTATGATCGATTTTATGTTATTGGTATGAACGACTCTCGGTAAAGGGGAACCGATCCTAGTAAGAGGTGCGACCTATCACAAAGGGGAATCGATCCTTGTATGAGGTGCAACAAGTTTTTAGCAGAAAGGGGAACCGATCCTATGGAATGTGCAACACGTTTTTAGGCAAAGGGGAACCAATCCTATGGACATGTGCAACAAGTACAAGTTAGATACCATATATATGTGGGGAACCGATCCTAGTACCTAGTCAACCGAATTTTGGAAAGCTAGTGTGACTATGCACAATACTCACATGGAGGTAGAACCGAAACTTGTTTTGGTAGAACCGTGAAACCCATGATTTGTGATTCAGTGTTCTTGATCAATCACATAGTTCTTGAAAGTCAGATGAACCAGTTATAAACTTGTTTGTAAGTGTGGAAAATCGATTTCAAGATTGTAAGTATGAAAGAGGACTTATTGAAAAAGTGGGGGTACAACAACCACACCCAACAATTCGGTTAGCAATCTGTATGGACAAACTCCAATATACTTTCTAGAGAATCAACTAGACAGTCAGACTCAATCTAGATAAAAAGTATATCAAAGAGTTTATATCTCAATCTCTCGATTTGATATATACTCAAGCAAATAGAAATATGCGAGTCTTTATCAAAGAGAGATAACTTGGATGGTACCAAAGACCAATATCCAAGTGTCAATCAATTTAAATCAACAACCAAAAGGTCGGATATTCTAATTGATTGAACAATGCACAACCTGTGATATTTCAATCATATAAACAAATATAATGCGGAATAGAAATAACACAGACACCAGAATTTTGTTAATGAGGAAACCACAAATGCAGAAAAACCCCGGGACCTAGTCCAGATTGAACACACACTGTATTAAGCCGCTACAGACACTAGCCTACTCCAAATTAACTTCGGTCTGGACTGTAATTGAACCCCAATCAATCTCACACTGATCCAAGCTACGATGCTACGTACATGATTCTCTTAGTTGATCTCACCCACAACTAAGGGTTGCTACGACCCAAAGTCGAAGACTTTAATAAACAAATCTGTATCATACAGAAAAGTCTACGATAATAGATAAATCCGTCTCCCACGAATATACCTACGAGTTTTGCTCCGTCTTTTCATAAATCAAGGTGAACAAGAACCAATCAATAAGCCGGTCTTATATTCCCGAAGAACAGCCTAGTATTATTGATCACCTCACAATAATCTTAATCAACGCAGCGAAAAAAGACATTGTGGAATCACAAACGATGAGACGAAGTGTTTGTGATTACTTTTCTATCTTGCCTATCGGAGATATAAAATCTCGAGCCAATTATTACAATAGTACTCGTAACTATAGAAGACCCAAGATCAGATCACACAACTACAAGAAAAGTAGTATCAGTCTGGCTTCACAATCCCAATGAAGTCTTTAAGTCGTTAACCTGGTTTAGAAGAAGAAACCAAAGATTAAAGGAGAATCTACTCTAGCTATGCAACTAGTATCACACGTAAGGTGTGGGGATTAGGTTTCCCGGTTGCTAGAGTTCTCCCTTATATAGTTTTCAAATCAGGGTTTGCAATCAATGTTAGCTTGGTAACAAAACATTCAATATTCACCGTTAGATGAAAACCTGATTAGATTCAAGCTAATATTTCTCAACCGTTGGATCGAAAACTTAGCTTGTTACACACAAATGAAATGTCCAATTTTGGGTTTACTAACCGTTCCCAAACATTAACATTTTTTGGTTCAACAATAGTTAACCAAATGGTTGGCCATATGATTACTTTCATATCAACCATATTCTTCTTCACCATAACTAGTTCAAATGACTCAAATGAACTAGTTAGAGAGTTGTTCAATTGCTTAGATCTTATGTAACTACACAAGACACAATCGAAGCAAAAACGGTTTGATTCACTTGAATCGGTTCATGAACTTTATAGACACGGTTTGCAAAAGCATTCCTTAGTTTAAATAAACATGAGTTCAAGAACAACCGGTTTTAGATATAACCTGCTCAAGTTCGCGTACTGGGTTCGCAGACTTAAGCTCATGGAAGGAGTTCACAAACTCCAGCGGAAATTCTCGGGTCGAGAACTTCCGCTAGTTCGCTGACTGAGTTCGCGGACTTGGATCACGCTACTTCCATTTCTCTTGATCAACAAAGTTCACAAACTTTGGTTCAAGGAATAAGGACTTATACATATATGTGTTTCCACAACAATGTTTATATCCTACCAATGGTTATGTAATCTAAACTCTCATTTCAATCATTGAAACATTCTCAGAGGACGGATATAGCCGTTATTCACATACCATTTTTCGTCAGAGAAATTTTCAAAGTGATTGAAACATAACATGACTTTCGTCACTAGGTAAAGATGAATTCGGCTAAAGCGAAAGCTTACCAATACATATTTCGAGAAATAGATAGGCGAGATAAACTCGGCTCGAAATATCAAATGTGCATAATGAAAGTCTATATATCAAAACGACTTTTGTCTCAAGAGTAGGAGATAGAATAAATAGACTTTTGAGTGACAGATAACTTCAAGTCTCCACATACCTTTTAGTCGATGAAGATCCACCAGTTCCTTGAGTAGTCCTTCGTCTTACATGATGATTTCCATGGAGTTCTTGAGCTCAACTACACTTTTTATCCTAGTCTGAGACCTTTATCTATGTAGGCTAGAAATCAAGAATTATAGTTTTGATCACTAACATTGACAAACATGCTTGAGATAGCAACGCATGCGAGTTCGACCGAGCAATGCTCTAACAATCTCCCCCTTTGTCAATTTTAGTGGCAAAACTATTATACATATGGAATACAAAAAATAAATAAATTAACTTTTGTAGCTCCTATTCCACATGCCCAATCTTCTACTTTACTCGAAATCTTCGTCGCTTCCAAGTACTCCAATGATCCAAAAGGTTGGAACTTTAGCATCATCGTTGTTGAAAATCCGTAGCTATAACAATAAGAAAACAATAGTTCTTAATCATTGTTATACAGTGTCTTAGTATCATTACACAGCGTCAAAGTTCAATTTGTATCACAACTTCAACAACAATACTATGGTAATATGTATCACTCCCCCTTAGTCAATACTCCATCTCACATGGAAACCACTCCCCCTTACATAATGATCCGAATACCATATGTATTTGTAGTGTGAACTACATATTAATTCTCCCCCTTTTTGTAAATAAAATTGACAAAGATACAAGAACGGAATCCTAATGAAATTTCCGAAAGAGACATTTCTTGACCAAAAGAAAGCAAAAATATCAACTTGTTCTTTAGATGCAATCGTAAATCCGAAGCTAAATGCATTCATCAAGGAGTTTATAAATATACAAGATAACCCCTATAATATTCCAAAGCTGCACACCCCACAAAGATATGGCAACTAAGCGCAAGTTCAAAAGAACTCTCCCCCATTAGATGTCATTCCCGAAAGAACAACAAGAGCGACCTTAATTTCGAAAGAAAAGAAGGATTTCTTTGGACATAACAAATCACATACAAGTATGAATTTGAATCCAAAAAGTTCAATTAAATTAACCACAAGAGAACCCATGATTAATTTAATCGACAAATGCTCAAACATAAGTGAACTTATGGAGACTTAAAAAATACAATTAAATTAATCACAAGAGAACCTATAATTAATCTAATTGAAATACACAACCAAATTAATCACAAAAGTAATCAATTTAATTGGTCATGCTCAACATAAGAAAATTTATGGAGCAACAACTAAATAACCAAACAAGATGATTAACTTAGTTGAAAATGCTCGACATGAAGTACCTTACGGAACAACAACATAGTTAATCAAAAATAATCAACTTGGTTGTTTAATGCTCAATATAAGACACTTTACAGAGACTCACAGTAATACATAAAATATGGATCAGTGAAGATCAATTACTGCGGAATACACAAAGATTCATTCTATTTTCCATCACCATTCGCATAATGACATATAATAGACATATTCCTTGCAAACAAAAGATTTTAACCTATCTTCCCTCAAATATTGACAATATAGGCTTAACTTTTGTATTTGTCAAAAGTCCATTCATTCTTTTATCAATACATGCATATCGACATACGAAAGACTTTACTTTTGACAAGATATGGGACGGTCAAGTTCACGGACGTAAACACACAAATCCCATAACAATATTGCAACATATAAAACCATAAATATTAATACTGCAAAAATCATCTTCCAAAATAGTTTAGAATTTAAACCAATAAATCTAAAAACATGAAGATGAAAACGTTGAACATAGCTATGTGTAATCACAATAATGGCTATTCCAAACTCTAGTTATTCTTCTAATAAAAACAGAAAATAGAAGATTTACTAGGCAAACTCCTATAAAGCATTTCACTTACATTCAGCACTCTTCTCAACCTCTCTGTATTCATCAAGCTCATCTTCAATTAAATCAATCCTCGATTCCAGATGATCCATCTTTTCTTCGAGTTTCTTGGAAGAAGCTTCAAGTTCACTTTTAAGGGAACAAACTTGTTCTAAGACTAGATTCATGGTTAAAGAGAGCTTATTAAACTGAGATACAAAGATGTTTTCGTCCAGAGAGGAACCGTGAGTATCAGGGCTCATCACATTATCAGAAGAATCGAATCGTATCTTCTTAGAAGGAAAGAGAACAGTCCAAACATCATCTTCTTTACTAGAGATACTTGAAGAAGACATGATAGAGAAGGTAGAAGAAATTTTTATGCTAAGAAAATAAACTTCATTTTAAAATCAACTGAGGATGGGATATAAATATCCAAAATGACCTTTGACCAAAACCCTAAAAAAATATCCTCAGAAGAGATCCTTAACTGAAAACGTTTGAACAAAAATCTTGGCTAAGTAACAGAAAACTTTCATCACAACCCTCTTGAAGATTAAGATTTTTTTCTACGAGGGATAAACAAAAATCATCAATACAATATTACAAACTGTAGTTGTTCCAATTCTCCAAAGAATAGGTTAGCTTCTTTTGAGGGTATGCAGTATGTGATGTACCTTGTTTATGTTTTACTTTTAAGAAAGGAGAGTTATCTTCATCATTCATTTTTTATTTTAGCACAGATGTGAATACCTTGATTGCTGATTTTCGTAAACTTTGCATTCTATTGGAAATCTCTTTTACAAAGGATGAGGGTTTTGTATGAGATTTCTTTTTCTTCTTCTGCAAACAATTTTTGATAGAGGAATGCTTTTCCTGTTTCATGGTGCCACATGTTTTAAGGTGATCCTGATTATCATGTAAGGAAATCACAGGAATAGATAAATTCTTGTGATTTTCTAAATTTTTCTTGTCGTCACGGTGACTCAAGGATGAGGTAGAATCAGGAGGAATTTGCTGACAATTCATAGTCGAAAAGGTTCAATATGTTTTGTACGAATCACGATTGATCAACTCCAATTTTAAATTAGTCAGTTGGTATTCCATATTTTCAATCCTTTTTAAGACTTCCTTTACAGGATGAAGAATTTCAGAGGAAGTAAGATTGTTTATCATGGAATACTCAGAACTGTTGGGAGGACAAGTGTGATTATCAGCAAAAATATTAAGAGAACCATCATAGATATCATCCTCAGGACAGTAGTCAAGAGTGGCCATCCATGCTTTAGTTATCTCACTCGTCTCCGTATCAGGACATTTAGAAGTAGAGTGAATACTCCTATAGCCCTTGAAACTGGACTTGTTATCATAGTTCTTCTGAACCTTTTTATTAATTGACCGAGCTTTCTTTGGAGACTTTCTTTTCCTCTGTCTAAGAGATTTCTTAAGCTGTTGTATAAAAAGTGGAAAAATCGAATTAAAGCAATTCTCATCACTTTTATCAGTCAATTTAGAACGTCGAGACTTACGGTCAGATGCAGCAACATGTTGCTAAACTGATGATTTTTCTCTCTTTGTTCAAGTTCAAGATCGAAAAATTTCAACTTTCCAGCAAGAGTATTTCTGGATAGTATGTCAAGGTTATTTCCCTCAACGATGGCATGCTTCTTAGAATCGTATCTAGATGGCAGCAATCTGAGAATTTTCATCACAATGTCCTTTTCAGGAATAGACTTACCCAATGCAAAGGATGCATTAACAATTTCATACACTTTGTGATTAAACTCATCAAATGTTTCTTCATCTGCCATATGAAGGTTTTCCCAATCTGAATTTAGGTTTTGAAGCCTAGCTTCCTTTTCACTGGCATTACCTTCAAAAATGGTTTCTAAGATATCCCAAGCTTCTTGCGACTTAGTGCAATTTGACACATGGTGCTGAAGATTTGGGGTAATGGCATGTATAATGGCATTCAAACAGTCGGAGTTTTGCTTTGCAGCATTTATCTCGGAAGGGGTGTATTCACCATTAGGTTTGGGAACGTTTACTTCTCCAACTGCCACAACGGGAAGATTATAGCCATTAACAACATATACCCATGATTGAAAATCACGCGCTTGAAGAAAAGCTCGCATAGAAATTTTCCACCATAAGTAATTAGAGCCATCGAAGACTGGTGGTACGTTAATAGAGATAGCACCTCGGTCCATAGAGTCAGATCGCTAAAAACACAGACTTGTAAGGTCTTAAACGTGTTTGTCTGCTCTGATACCAATTGAAAAAGTGGGGATACAACAACCACACCCAACAATTCGATTAGAAATCTGTATGGACAAACTCCAATATACTTTCTAGAGAATCAACTAGACAGTCAGACTCAATCTAGATAAAAAGTATATCAAAGAGTTTATATCTCAATCTCTCGATTTGATATATACTCAAGCAAATAGAAATCTGCGAGTCTTTATCAAAAAGAGATAACTTGGATGGTACCAAAGACCAATATCCAAGTGTCAATCAATATAAATCAACAACCAAAAGGTCGGATATTCTAATTGATTGAACAACGCACAACCTGTGATATTTCAATTATATAAAAAAATATAATGCGGAATAGAAATAACACAGACACCAGAATTTTGTTAGCGAGGAAACCGCAAATGCAGAAAAACCCCGGGACCTAGTCCAGATTGAACACACACTATATTAAGCCGCTACAGACACTAGCCTACTCCAAATTAACTTCGGTATGGACTGTAGTTGAACCCTAATCAATCTCACACTGATCCAAGGTACATTTATGCTCCTACGTCTCTGATCCCAGCAGGATGCTACGTACTTGATTCCCTTAGTTGATCTCACCCACAACTAAGAGTTGCTGCGACCCAAAGTCGAACACTTTAATAAACAAATCTGTATCACATAGAAAAGTCTACGGTAATAGATAAATCCGTCTCCCACGAATATACCTACGAGTTTTGTTCCGTCTTTTGATAAATCAAGGTGAACAGGAACCAATCAATAAACTGGTCTTATATTCCCGAAGAACAGCCTAGTATTATTGATCACCTCACAATAATCTTAATCGTCGCAGCGAAAAAAGATATTGTGGAATCACAAACTATGAGACAAAGTGTTTGTGATTACTTTTCTATCTTGCCTATCGGAGATATAAAATCTCGAGCCAATTATTACAATCGTACTCGTAACGATAGAAGACGCAAGATCAGATCACACAACTACAAGAAAAGTAGTATCGGTCTGGCTTCACAGTCCCAATGAAGTCTTTAAGTCGTTAAGCTGGTTTAGAAGAAGAAACCAAAGGTTAAAGGAGAAACGATTCTAGCTATGCAACTAATATCACACGTAAGGTGTGGGTATTAGGTTTCCCAGTTGTTAGAGTTCTCCCTTATATAGTTTTCAAATCAGGGTTTGCAATCAATGTTAGATTGGTAACAAAGCATTCAATATTCACCGTTAGATGAAAACCTGATTAGATTCAAGCTAATATTTCTCAACCGTTGGATCGAAAACTTAGCTTGTTACACATTAATGAAATGTCCAATTTTGGGTTTACGAACCGTTCCCAAATATTAACATTTGTTGGTTCATCAATAGTTAACCAAATGGTTAGCCATATGATTACTTTCATATCAACCATATTCTTCTTCACCATAACTAGTTCAAATGACTCAAATGAACTAGTTAGAGAGTTGTTCAATTGCTTAGATCTTATGTAACTACACAAGACACAATCGAAGCAAAAACGGTTTGATTCACTTGAACCGGTTCATGAACTTTATAGCCACGGTTTGCAAAAGCATTCCTTAGTTTAATTAAACATGATTTCAAGAAAAACTAGTTTTAGATATAACCTGCTCAAGTTTGCGGATTGGGTTCGCGGACTTAAGCTCATGGAAGGAGTTCACAAACTCCAGCAGAAATTCTCGGGTCGAGAACTTCCTCTAGTTCGCGGACTTGGCTCGCGCCACTTCCATTTCTCTTGATCAACAAAGTTCGCAAAATTTGGTTCAAGGAATAAGGACTTATACATATATGTGTTTCCATAACGATGCTTATATCTTACCAATGGTTATGTAATCTAAACTCTCATTTCAATCATTGAAACATTCTCAGAGGACGGATATAACCGTTATTCACAGATCATTTTTCGTCAGAGCAATTTTCAAAGTGATTGAAACATAACATGACTTTCGTCACTAGGTAAAGATGAATTCGTCTAAAGCGAAAGCTTACCAACACATATTTCGAGAAATAGATAAGCGAGATAAACTCGGCTCGTAATAGCAAATGTGCGTAATGAAAGTATTTTTATCAAAACGACTTTTGTCTCAAGAGTAGGAGATAGAATAGATAGGATTTTGAGTGACAGATAAGTTCAAGTCTCCACATACCTTTTAGTCGATGAAGATCCAACAGTTCCTTGAGTAGTCCTTCGTCTTGTATGATGATTGCCATGGAGTTCTTGAGCTCAACTACACTTTCTATCCTAGTCTGATACCTTTATCTATGTAGGATAGAAATCAAGACTTATAGTTTTAATCACTAACATTGACAAACATGCTTGAGATAGCAACACATGCGAGTTTGACCGAGCAATGCTCTAACACTTACAAAGTAAGGATGTCGACATACTTTGAACATGTGCAGTAATGCTTATCTTTGATTGTTCAAAGTTATTCCTTAATAGCTAAAGGAAGAAAATCCCAGATCGAATAAAATAAATTGAGAATCTTTTATTTAAGGTTTTTAATTTTATTTTAGAAAAATGAAAATTAGTAATGTGCATTTACTAGTTGGAGATTTTTCAAGAGATTTTCGGTCATTATGTTGGACAAAGCATTTCCAGGAATTATGGAAACCGAATCTGGAATATATTGCATATCTTGAGAATATTTTCGGTTTTGGAAATTCCTTGGTGTACAAACTTCCTTGGTCTATAAATATGAAAGTCTGCATTTCGAGCAAACTAATCCTCGTACAACAAGAACTATCTCAGTTGTGCTGCTACTGGTGAAGCCGCCTATTCAGAGAGGAAAGTAACCTAATTAGGAGAAATCTCTTACGACCGCTCAGTTTAAAGTCTTCTTTGGGATTGAGAAGCTCTATTAATACCGTTGGTGGGAAACTAGATAATTGCGGTTTATCTTTTGTTTTCTATTGATTTGATTGACTAACGGTGGTTGAACTTAAGATTCAATCAAACTAGATCGAAGTTTCGACAGGGATCTTTAGACTGTTTGTAGATCTAAAGACGTTTTGTGATAATCCATTGTTAACAGACTCCATTCTGTGCGTGATTGATCAAAAGAGATTCAAGTTGATTGTGTGCAGGTGTTTCTTGAAGATCTAAGAAGATTTGAAGACAAAGAAGACTTTGAAGATTTCTGATTTGGGATTCATAATCTTTGGTGTGCACAATACTTGTTTCGGTAAAAGAGGATCCAATTATAATCGGTTTATCCTTGTGGTAGATTAGATTGATTAGTTGTGTAGATCGGCATCAATACAATTCTTTGTGATTAAAAGTATTGATTGCAAAATCTTAACAATTACTTCGGTAGATAATAAGATAGATCTAAAAACTTGACAAAGGAGTTTATTGAGATAAACAGAAGAGCCTTTGTCGAATTCATATCACTTGGTTGAAAAGAGCTGATACCAAACAAATTTGTTGTTCCTTTACTGTTTGGAATACGAACCAAAGGAATTGTTCCAAGAACGTGACTTATTACAGGTCAGAGGCGTGAGAATACAGACGGAACTAGGTGAATTATAGGTTTAGTTGCTTGGTCTCAACTATACGAAGTTGGTTTGATTTTGTATAGCGGATTAATCCTGAGAGTATTCAATTCTGGACAAGGTCCCGGGGTTTTTCTGCATTTGCGGTTTCCTCGTTAACAAAATCTTGCCGTGTCATTTACTTTTATTTTTCGCAATTATAATTGTTGTTATTATAATTTAAAGTAAATTACACTAACGTTAATTCCTATTTACTTGATAAGTAATCCTATTGTGTTTGGTTAAGTCCGAACCTTTTATCAAGTAAACATACTTCGTTGTTGTATTATCTCGATCTCGTATCCATAGATGATCACAAGAAGTGTGAACCGATTTGTTGTATTGTCTCGACTCAGTCCATAGACAATCACTTTCGGATAAAGGACTTATAGGTGGAAAAGTTTTAGATTGAGGTATATTTGGGTACCCTCGTCTTTTCACCAATAACGATTAATACTACAAAATCATCTTCCAAATAAACTTTAGAATTTAAATAAATAAATCTAAAACATTACAAGATGAAAATCATTGGCAATAGCTATGTGTACTAACAAAAAAAATTATTCCAAACCCTAGTTATCCTTCTTAAAACACAAGAATAAATTCTCATAAGAAGTATCATGATGATGAGGATAGTGATGATGAAGAATCTGAAATATGTGGGAATAGTGATCAGGAATTTGTTACCCCAGTTGAGCCTTATAATGATTATATTATTTCTGGTTCAGATCCTAATAATTTTAAAAATTATTCACCTATTCAAAAGGACGAGGATTTGACTAGAGATACCCCCGTTTCAGACGATGTAGTATGTCCTGTTTACGAAACCGATGATGGTTTAGAGGAACCAGTTTATCTTGAGATCGAGTCAAACGATTTAGAAACAATAGTCTTAGATGAACTTGTAGAGATTAGCGAGGATGAACCTGACTTAGAAAAATCAATTGCCGACCTAGAAATTAGGGAGGTTATGACCAGTCTATCTAGAGACGCCGAAAACTCTAAGTTTGGGGGTGAGTATCATTCTCCATGTGCTTTAACTCTTAGTAAGGTCCCTCACTTGGGACTTGACATCAATTCCTCAACCATCTTACAAGATTATCTTCATAATCGTTTTCCAGAACCTAATGATATCCAACAAGAGTCTCAAATGTTAGAAACCCATCCTCTGGTTGATGTGGTTAACCCAGGCAATAATACCAAGATTGATTTTGTTTTCCCACCAAATAGTTTTCTTCCAACTGTGGGAACGTTTATATTCCAAATGTGTCGAATATTAAGTTGTGAGACTAAACCTAAATGCCTTAGGAAATTAGAATCGATACATTTGCTTAAGAATGACCATTATTCTCACTGTGGTCAATTTTGTAAGTCATATCTGATTGACTTAGAGGATCCGCAATTATTTAGGTTATTACTTTGTGATTCCAAGTTCTTATTTGAGTTTTTCCAGACTCTAGGACCTAATAATTTGGATCCAACCTATGAAGAAACGCAGCCAATGAAAATATTCTATTTAGACCCTTTCATAGAGCCTGAACCTGAACCACGATCAGCGATAGTTATCAGGAAACTAGGTAAGGGCATGCTAGTGTTGTTCATTTCGTTGGTTCACTGCAGTTTCCTTTTGTCAGCTCTTTTTGGTTTTAAAGACCCACAGTTATTCCGGCTACTTTTATACGGTTCGAGTTGACTAAACCTTTCCTACGTCTGGCTGAAGACTTTAAACTTAGCACTTCTTGGGAGGTAACCCAATATTCTTGCGACATGGTAATATCCTTCCTTATCTCTTTTGCTTCAAGTGGTAACAATTTCTCCTTGTTCATGCTTTTAGTTTCATCTTTAGAACATTGAGGACAATGTTAGATTTAAGTTTGGGGGTATGGGAGAAACTTTTTAGTTGCAATAAATAAACTCCAGAGCCTAGAAATTTATGCGTATTAAGGATAGCACTAACCAATCTAAGTGGATGGAAACATTTTTGTTTTAGGAGTTGAGGAACCAATCTGACTAGATGGAAACATCTATAGAGTCTATTCATAAAAGCACAGAGCTCAGGTGTTAGAAATAACATGATAGTTTCGCCATATCTTGTCGAGTCCTTTTCACTTTCTATTTTTAGTTTTCTTTTGTTTCAAGTGATTTGGTGGGGCACACGATTCAAGTTGTTACCTTTGCTAGGGTGAAATAGAGTGACTGAGTTACCTTTTTCAAAAAAAAAAAAAAAAAAAAAAAAAAAAAGACCGGACCAGTTAGACCAATCGGAATAAGTATTAACACTTGGATAGCAATATGCGTGTGTTCTCCCTGTTTCCGTCGCCTAAGCAAGCGTGGAATGCAGGACCCGGGGAACTATCGTGTAATCTGCTGACAAGAAGCATGCACTTGGATCCAAAATCTATTTTCATGGCCGTTAAGTTAAAAAAAAAAAAAAAAATGGTTATTGTTATGTGTAGTCAACTGCTGGTTTTTTTTTTGCCAGTTTGTTGATCTAGATTTAAGTTATTGACCACTGGTTCCCTTGTATATGCCAGTGTGTTAATATTAGTCAGACCGGTATCTCAGTCATTTAGGTTAGGTTCACCTTGGCAGAGGCCTTCAGACAGATATGGGAAACACCGTTCACTTTTCAACCATCTACATTTTTCTTTTGCCATCTTCTTAATCTTTTCATGTGATTAGTCTGACTCCGAGTATGATGTCCATCGTGAAACTATCTTAGTAGAGCTCTGTCACTTATATGAATTTTAGTATGCTTGAGTGCAAACTCGTGTACAACAATTGGAATTTCGCATCAGGGTTCTTCCTCTTAAAGTCAATAATTGTATGCCAACCAAGGAGGTTCTTTAGTGCTTTCCAAGGTTCTGCGTAGATAGCTGGGGTCTGGAGTATTGGTTTTTGTGGGTACACCTCTGATAAACCCACCCGAGATTAACTCGGTCACTTTTCAAGAATAAATTTTGCTCGAGGACTAGCAAATAATAAGTTTGGGGGTATTTGATAGACACATTTTTGTGTCTAATTTGATCTCAATACTATATATTGTTGGCACTCGATTTTGTAATAATTTTGTTATTTTTATGTATTTGTAGGTATTTTTTGGAAATAAACATTTTTGGAAAATTCTGCTCGAAAAGTTGATTTTGTCACCCGGAGGACAAGTGTTATTCGGACTCTCGCTTTTGGATAAGGGGTAACCTAATTACTAAGGGTCACCCCCAGGTCACCCCCAAGGCAGCTGCTATTCGCACACAAGTTCTGGTTAGGGGGAGGACATCTTCTTCCCAAATTCAAAAAAACAAAATTGGCGGGAAAAAATTGTTATCAACTGGCAGATTTAGGGTTGGAAGTTTGGACGGGATTAAAGGAGATTCAATGGCCCAAATTAAATGGGTTTGTTCCTAGGGCCTATATAGAGCTGGTATGGGTGTTGGATTCGGTCAAAATTGGTTAGATAACCGGTGGTAATCAAATCAGGGAAGATATTCTAAAATAAGAAAAATATTCTATTCTTGGAATTCTTGGATGGAAGAGACGTGCATGGGTTGATTTTATTGGCTGGAAACAATCCCTACAGCTCAAGTATGACGCGTGAGAAGAGATAAAACATGGAATAATCCGTAACAAATCAGAGAATTAAAGAAAAAAATATCGGGAATATTTTCATTCACTGCCGAGTAATGGGAAGATTTTTTGGATTAATGGAGGAGATTCAATGGATCAATTACGTATAAATATGTTCCTAATGTGCTACAGAGAGGCTGTCGAGAGTTGGGAGAAGAGAGGAGAGCCACAGACGCAGAAATCAAGAGTTGATCAAACTCTGCTGCTGCTGATGAAGAACACCAAGAACACGAAGAACGGACTCGCAGCAGCAGTCGTTTATCAACAGTGAAAATGACTCACATCCGTGGGTCGTAGGTGTGGGTCTTAGCATTTCAGCGACAACAGCACCTCAGCTTTGTCGTTAATTTTGGACGCCTTCTGTGGGTCGCAGAATCTTTTTTAGAACATTTACTTATCTTTCTCTTTATTGTAAACATCAATTGAGTTAATAAAATATTTTGAGAGGTTTTCCAACATGATGAGTTAATTCCCTCGTAACCAAGGCAATGGAGGAAGCTATTCACGCAACATAAATGGGTAACTATTTCATTTAATTATATAATTCACCTAATCGCTGCTTTTGCAGAGTTTTAAATTGTTTGAATGATTGTCTTAATTATTTGTTATTCAGTTTGATAGGTTATTCTTGGTTTAATCTCTTGATAATCTATGCTTAAGGTTTACAAATAATGTTTGAGAATTTGTATGATTGATAGTGAATTAAAGATAAAAGAGGACTTAAGAATTGAATAGAGTTTTGAAATATTTATCATTCAATCTTGCGTAGTAGTGGAATCTAGTGTCTTGGTTACCTCTCGCCCAAAATTGTTAATATTTTGTATATATATTTTTATAAGTCTAAAAAAATCCTTTACCTTCACAAGTCTTAGAGTTCGAACCTTTATTACTACAACCCCCATTAAATCATAATCATTTTGGCGCCGCCGACGCGGATTTGTGCTTAGGTAGAATTTTTAGGTTATTTTTTTTTATTTTTTTTTTATTTTTTTTTTTTGTTCCTTTTTACTTTGTCTTTTTGTCTTTGATTTACAGGTTCGAAGTGGAGCACTAAGGACTTGGAGAGGAAAAAGCTTAAAGCGAAAAGCGAAAAGAGAAGAAAAAAGGACAATTTTAGGATTTAATTTTTAATTTTTAATTTTTTAGAGTGTGTGAGGAAAACTGTAATTTTTTTTTAATTTGGATTTTTTTTGGACTTTATTCTGGACTTTGGACATTATTTTTTAAAACCCTACGGAAGGGTTATAATTAAAAAAAAAAAAATTAAATACAAACTGTTTGCAGAGAAGGACGACGATTACTATATCGTCTCGGCCCCTCGGGTTCGCACACGGCATAGGAGTCGTGGCCCGAGTCGACGACAACGGTTCATCGCCCGTCTGGTACGGGAGGTAAGTCCAATCGAAACACCGCGAATCTCCTGCAAGCGGGTTACTGTCTGCCTTAAGGTGATAATTGTTTGAGGACGAACCGGACTGTTTTTATTTTCCTAGTAAAGGGCAAGGCCTGGCCTAAACAAGATAAGGGTTCGGATTTCATCACCGTTCTCTTCTTGCCCGCCTTAGGAAAACGAAACCTAACGCGAACCCAAGCTTAAAATTTGGAATAGAACGAGACCGATAGGGTAACGAGCTTAATAGGAAACTCGTTCGAAAAATATTGGTTGCTCTTTAAGCACACTCCAAAGTTCATGATGGTTTCTGTGGGTTGAATGCGTGACTGCGCCGCCTTGTGATAGCGGTGAGGCCTTGGGTATCAAAGCTCCACTGAGCTTCCCTCGCCTCAATTCAACTTACTTTGACTCGGATTGATTCCAGAGGGGTTTGCTCAAATTGCAACGAATTCCCTTTCGAAAGATAGAAGCTGGTCTAGAAACAATCTAAGTGGAGCCATCATGCTTTTTGTTTGCTAGAAATCTTTAGGTTTGCTTTGGTGGAGTCGAGTCGGCCTTGTTTGTGATTATATAGAATCCCTCTGTAGTTTATATTTCTTCGGTGATGAATCCTTTTGAGGAGACGCCACCTGCGATGACGTTGCGAGAATATATGTCTAGAAATTCTCGTTATCAAGAGACGTCTTCGGAAATGACTCTTGGTGAATATATGCGTGGGCAGCGATATATGGATACTCCAAATTTTATTGAGGAATCACCTCTAATGATCTATGAGAAATATTATAAACATAGACCATGTAGTTTGGAACAAAGATTGAGAATTCTTGAATTTCAAAAATTGTATCATGATGATGAGGATAGTGATGATGAAGAATCTGAAATATGTGGGAATAGTGATCAGGAATTTGTTACCCCAGTTGAGCCTTATAATGATTATATTATTTCTGGTTCAGATCCTAATAATTTTAAAAATTATTCACCTATTCAAAAGGACGAGGATTTGACTAGAGATACCCCCGTTTCAGACGATGTAGTATGTCCTGTTTACGAAACCGATGATGGTTTAGAGGAACCAGTTTATCTTGAGATCGAGTCAAACGATTTAGAAACAATAGTCTTAGATGAACTTGTAGAGATTAGCGAGGATGAACCTGACTTAGAAAAATCAATTGCCGACCTAGAAATTAGGGAGGTTATGACCAGTCTATCTAGAGACGCCGAAAACTCTAAGTTTGGGGGTGAGTATCATTCTCCATGTGCTTTAACTCTTAGTAAGGTCCCTCACTTCGGACTTGACATCAATGCCTCACCCATCTTACGAGACTATCTTCGTACTCGTTTTCCAGAACCTAATGATATCCAACAAGAGTCTCAACTGTTAGAAACCCATCCTCTGGTTGATGTGGTTAACCCAGGCAATAATACCAAGATTGATTTTGTTTTCCCACCAAATAGTTTTCTTCCAAATGTGGGAACATATAGAATTCAAATGTGTCGAATATTAAGTTGTGAGACTACCTAAATGCTTTAGGAAATTAGAATCGACACATTTGTTTAAGGAAGACCACCACTCTCTTTGTGGTCAGCTGTGTAAGTCAAATCTGATTGACTTAAGGATCCCCATTTATTCAGGTTGTTATTATTTTAATTGAGTTTTTCCAGACTTTTAAACCTGAACTGTTGGATCTTAGCTATGAGGAAGTGCATCCAATGAAAATTTCTATCAAGATCCTTTCATAGAACCTGAACCTGAACCGCAATTAGCGATAGTTATCCAGAAACTAGGTAAGGGCATGCTAGTGTTGTTCATTTCGTTGGTTCACTGCAGTTTCCTTTTGTCAGCTCTTTTTGGTTTTAAAGACCCACAGTTATTCCGGCTACTTTTATACGGTTCGAGTTGACTAAACCTTTCCTACGTCTGGCTGAAGACTTTAAACTTAGCACTTCTTGGGAGGTAACCCAATATCTTGCGACATGGTAATATCCTTCCTTATCTCTTTTGCTTCAAGTGGTAACAATTTCTCCTTGTTCATGCTTTTAGTTTCATCTTTAGAACATTGAGGACAATGTTAGATTTAAGTTTGGGGGTATGGGAGAAACTTTTTAGTTGCAATAAATAAACTCCAGAGCCTAGAAATTTATGCGTATTAAGGATAGCACTAACCAATCTAAGTGGATGGAAACATTTTTGTTTTAGGAGTTGAGGAACCAATCTGACTAGATGGAAACATCTATAGAGTCTATTCATAAAAGCACAGAGCTCAGGTGTTAGAAATAACATGATAGTTTCGCCATATCTTGTCGAGTCCTTTTCACTTTCTATTTTTAGTTTTCTTTTGTTTCAAGTGATTTGGTGGGGCACACGATTCAAGTTGTTACCTTTGCTAGGGTGAAATAGAGTGACTGAGTTACCTTTTCAAAAAAAAAAAAAAAAAAAAAAAAAAAAGACCGGACCAGTTAGACCAATCGGAATAAGTATTAACACTTGGATAGCAATATGCGTGTGTTCTCCCTGTTTCCGTCGCCTAAGCAAGCGTGGAATGCAGGACCCGTGGGAACTATCGTGTAATCTGCTGACAAGAAGCATGCACTTGGATCCAAAAGATCTATTCATGCCGTTAAGTTAAAAAAAAAAAAAAAATGGTTATTGTTATGTGTAGTCAACTGCTGGTTCCCTTGTATTTGCCAGTTTGTTGATCTAGATTTAAGTTATTGACCACTGGTTCCCTTGTATATGCCAGTGTGTTAATATTAGTCAGACCGGTATCTCAGTCATTTAGGTTAGGTTCACCTTGGCAGAGGCCTTCAGACAGATATGGGAAACACCGTTCACTTTTCAACCATCTACATTTTTCTTTTTCCATCTTCTTAATCTTTTCATGTGATTAGTCTGACTCCGAGTATGATGTCCATCGTGAAACTATCTTAGTAGAGCTCTGTCACTTATATGAATTTTAGTATGCTTGAGTGCAAACTCGTGTACAACAATTGGAATTTCGCATCAGGGTTCTTCCTCTTAAGTCAATAATTGTATGCCAACCAAGGAGGTTCTTTAGTGCTTTCCAAGGTTCTGCGTAGATAGCTGGGGTCTGGAGTATTGGTTTTTGTGGGTACACCTCTGATAAACCCACCCGAGATTAACTCGGTCACTTTTCAAGAATAAATTTTGCTCGAGGACTAGCAAATAATAAGTTTGGGGGTATTTGATAGACACATTTTTGTGTCTAATTTGATCTCAATACTATATATTGTTGGCACTCGATTTTGTAATAATTTTGTTATTTTTATGTATTTGTAGGTATTTTTTGGAAATAAACATTTTTGGAAAATTCTGCTCGAAAAGTTGATTTTGTCACCCGGAGGACAAGTGTTATTCGGACTCTCGCTTTTGGATAAGGGGTAACCTAATTACTAAGGGTCACCCCCAGGTCACCCCAAGGCAGCTGCTATTCGCACACAAGTTCTGGTTAGGGGGAGGACATCTTCTTCCCAAATTCAAAAAAACAAAATTGGCGGGAAAAAATTGTTATCAACTGGCAGATTTAGGGTTGGAAGTTTGGACGGGATTAAAGGAGATTCAATGGCCCAAATTAAATGGGTTTGTTCCTAGGGCCTATATAGAGCTGGTATGGGTGTTGGATTCGGTCAAAATTGGTTAGATAACCGGTGGTAATCAAATCAGGGAAGATATTCTAAAATAAGAAAAATATTCTATTCTTGGAATTCTTGGATGGAAGAGACGTGCATGGGTTGATTTTATTGGCTGGAAACAATCCCTACAGCTCAAGTATGACGCGTGAGAAGAGATAAAACATGGAATAATCCGTAACAAATCAGAGAATTAAAGAAAAAAATATCGGGAATATTTTCATTCACTGCCGAGTAATGGGAAGATTTTTTGGATTAATGGAGGAGATTCAATGGTTCAATTACGTATAAATATGTTCCTAATGTGCTACAGAGAGGCTGTCGAGAGTTGGGAGAAGAGAGGAGAGCCACAGACGCAGAAATCAAGAGTTGATCAAACTCTGCTGCTGCTGATGAAGAACACCAAGAACACGAAGAACGGACTCGCAGCAGCAGTCGTTTATCAACAGTGAAAATGACTCACATCCGTGGGTCGTAGGTGTGGGTCTTAGCATTTCAGCGACAACAGCACCTCAGCTTTGTCGTTAATTTTTGGACGCCTTCTGTGGGTCGCAGAATCTTTTTTTAGAACATTTACTTATCTTTCTCTTTATTGTAAACATCAATTGAGTTTAATAAAATATTTTGAGAGGTTTTCCAACATGATGAGTTAATTCCCTCGTAACCAAGGCAATGGAGGAAGCTATTCACGCAACATAAATGGGTAACTATTTCATTTAATTATATAATTCACCTAATCGCTGCTTTTGCAGAGTTTTAAATTGTTTGAATGATTGTCTTAATTATTTGTTATTCAGTTTGATAGGTTATTCTTGGTTTAATCTCTTGATAATCTATGCTTAAGGTTTACAAATAATGTTTGAGAATTTGTATGATTGATAGTGAATTAAAGATAAAAGAGGACTTAAGAATTGAATAGAGTTTTGAAATATTTATCATTCAATCTTGCGTAGTAGTGGAATCTAGTGTCTTGGTTACCTCTCGCCCAAAATTGTTAATATTTTGTATATATATTTTTATAAGTCTAAAAAAATCCTTTACCTTCACAAGTCTTAGAGTTCGAACCTTTATTACTACAACCCCCATTAAATCTATAATCATCAACCTAAAAACAAAAACAAAAAAACAAAAAAAATCTTTTTCTTTTTCTTAAAACTTGTGAGTGCTTAACTCTTGTCTCTTTGGAATGAGGCACATGAGACAAGATGCCCAACCAACACAATTAAGCTGTGTTGGGGTGAACAATAATTTGTCCACCATGAACTTTTTCGAAAGAGTTCCTGAAAACCTCTTCCACATAATGGTTATACCTTGTTCTTTTCCGGAGAGGTCTAATTAGTTCTTTAGAAATTAACTTTTTCGGAGAGGAATTGAGTTTACATACCTCAGATGACTTCTGAACAAGTTTAAGCTTTTTTACTAATCGATTTGCTCTACGTTGAAGTTTATTAAGATATATTACTTTATTCTTGTTCTTGAAACAACTAGAGAGTCCATGACCCGTAATAGTACAGTAAGGACATGTCAAAGTGGAGGATGGTTCATACACCATAGCGGAGCAAGCTGCTAGACAAATTGTGGTACCTGAAACATTAGAAATAGGATTTCCAGCAGATAAAGAAAAATCCATTTTATCCTCTAAAATAGTTGAAGAAGTTTCTCCAAGAAAAATATCAAGATTGATATGAGTATTGCTACAATTATCAAAATCAAAATTTTCACATAGGAGTGCAACACTTGATTTTTCGTGTTCATTAGAATCATAGTGATCAGACATTTCATCAAGATTTACAACAAGACCTTTGTTTACAGCGTATTTTCTACGATTCAGACACTCATTTGCAAAATGAACAAAACCTTTACACTTGAAGCATTGTGGCATATCCTCGTCATCAGTAACATCAGTATCCCTGTTTTTAGGAGGAACGCGATTATGAGGTTTAACTGATGACTTAGGTTTATCTCTAGTGAACCGTTTCTTTCTCTTCAACAGAAGATCTCTAAACTGTCTTGTGATCAAAGAGACTGACTTGTCAAGATCTTCATCTGATGAATCAGTCTCAGTAGGATCATCTTCAGAGATGCCAACACTTTTAATTTTATCAAGTAATTTAGTGTTCTTTTGTGCTTTGAAAGCAATATCCTTTCCAGATTTGGATACATGCTCATGATCAAAGATATTTAACTTCCCAACAAGAGTATGCATGGAAAGAGTTTCAAGGTTATTCCCTTCAACGATGGAATGTTTCTTAGAATCGTATCTGGATGGCTGATCTGAGAATTTTCATCATAATGTCCTTTTTAGGAATAGTCTTACCCAACGCAAAAGATGCATTAACAATTTCAGACACTTTGTGATTAAACTCATCAAATGAATCTTCATCTGCCATACGAAGGTTTTCACAATCAGAATTTAGGTTTTGAAGCCTAGCTCTTTTTTGACGGGTATTCCCTTCAAATTCGGTTTCTAAGATATCCCACGCATCTTTAGACCGAGTGCACGTAATCACATGGTGCTGAAGATCTGGGCTAATGGCATGGATGATTGCATTCAATCCGTCAGAATTTTGCTTTGCGGCAAGAATCTCGACAGCATCATAATCACCGATATCCTTTGGAGCAGTTACATCGCCTTCTGTAACAACCGGAGGATTATAGCCATTAACAGCATAAACCCATGATTGAAAATCACACACTTGAAGAAAGGCACGCATAGCAATTTTCTATCATAAGTAATTTGAGCCATCGAAGACCGGCGGTACGTTTATAGAGATAGCACTTCTGTCCATAGAGTCATATCGCTACAAACACAGACTTATGAGGTCTTAAACGTGTTTGCCTGCTCTGATACCAATTGAAAAAGCAGGGGTCTAACAAGTACACCCAATATTTCGCTTAGCAATATGTATGGACTAACTCCAATATACTTTCAAGAGAATCAACTAGACGGTGAGACTCAATCTTAAGAAAAGTATATCAAAGAGTTATATCTATATTTCTCAATTCAATCTGCAATCAAACAAATAGGAATTTGCGAGGCCGATTGAATATAAGAAATGACTTGGACGGTATCAAAAACCAATATTTAAGTATCAATAAATTTAATCAACAATCAAGGGTTGGATTCACAATTGATTGAACTTACACACAACCTGTGATATTTCAATTATATAAACAAATATAATGCGGAAAAGAAATAACACAGACACCAGAAATTTTGTTAACGAGGAAACCGCAAAAGCAGAAAAACCCCGGGACCTAGTCCAGATTTGAACACCGCACTGTATTAAGCTGCTACAGACACTAGACTACTCCAAGTTAACTTCAGACTGGAATGTAGTTGAACCCTAACCAATCTCACATTGATCAAGGTACGGTCGCGTTCCTTACGCCTCTAGAACCACGCTGGATTCCGCGCACTTGATTCCCTTAGCTGATCTCACCCACAACTAAGAGTTGCTACGACCCAAAGTCGAAGACTTGATAAACCAATCTGTCTCACACAGAAAATTCTATTGAATAGATAAATCTCTCCCACAGATATACCTATGAGTTTTGTTCCGTCTTTTGATAAATCAAGGTGAAAAGAAACCAATTATACCAGACTTACATTTCCGAAGAACAGCCTAGAAACATCAATCACCTCACAATAATCTTAATCGTATGGTAGAAAAACAAGATATTTTGGAATCACAAACGATGAGACGAAGATGTTTGTGACTACTTTTTATCTTGCCTATCGGAGATTATATCTCGAGCAAATCTTAGAGAAGATAGTATTCAATCACGATAGAAAACAGCAAGATCAGAACATGCAACTACAGAGAAAATAGTTGGGTCTGGCTTCACAATCGCAATGAAGTCTACAAGTCGTTAACCTACTAGATTTTGGAAAAACCTAAGGTTAAAGGAGAATCGACTCTAGTCGCAACTAGTATCACACATAAGGTATGGGGATTAGGTTTCCCAGTTGCTGGAGTTCTCCCTTATATAGTCTTCAGATCAGGGTTTGCAATCAATGTTACCTTGGTAACAAAGCATTCAATATTCACTATTAGATGAAAATCTGATAGACTCAAGCTAATATCTTTCAACCGTTAGATCGAACTTATCTTGTTACACACAAACGAAAAGTGACTTCATTTAGATATGGGTTACCGTACCTAAACGTGTACACCTTGTTGGCTCAACAATAGTTAACCGAAGTTAGCAATATGAACACTTTCATATCAACCATATTCATCTTAACCATAACTACTTCGAATGACTCAAATGAAACTAGTTCTAGAGTTTTTCAAATGTTTATGTTCTCATAGAAGTATACAAGACAAAATTGAGTCAAATCAGTCAAGGAAGTGAAAAAGTTTCACCAATTTACAAAGACGCTTTAAGGAAGCAGCTGCCCCAGTTGTCAAAGTACATATGAAAGTCCTTTGCAGACTATTCAGAAACGCTCTTGTTCAGAGATAAATTCGAGATTCCTTGCTGGACACATTCTCGAATCCCTAGACGAAGTCTACACCAGAGCTGGCAAATACTTCAGAAGGGAAGACAACAACTTGAAATTTCCTAACAAGGACCATAAGATATACTCAACTGGACATGCCTTAGGAGAAAAGAGAGCTCTGTCACCCAGGTCCCCAAACTAGAAAGATAAACCGTTTTTTATACCACCCAGGAAGCTGAGAGCGGATGGGAAAGGAAAATCATACTTCTCTTATGATGAAACAAACAGACATCTCACAAGTAACTGCAAAAACCTAATAAGGTTCATAAAAAGCATGGCACGAGAAGGACGTCTGACAAATTTCATACTCCAAGAGCAAAGGAACAATAGCAAGTCTCCAGCAGTACAAGTCAAAGGATATATTAATATGAAACACACAACACCAAGGGATGATGCAGACCTACCACAAGACCCCACTGATAGAAAAAGAAAATATCTTGAAGAAAATGTCACAGGTCTTTAGCCCAGCTGCGAAGGTCTACTTTTACCACCAAATGACATACAGTTCACAAAAAAGGACATATCTGGGGGAGATGGTTTCTTAAATAGTAATTAACGGTTCAACTATTGTAGGCTTTAACATCCCACGTATTTTATGGGAGAAATTACTCTTACAGTAAAAGTCGGCTCAATAAAAAAAACGTGACTTTCTTAGTTCTCAATACTAGGTCACCGTACAATGTCATCATGAGAAGAGATTGGATCCACGCGAATATGTGGTCAAAGGAAAGCAAGTTGTGTCAAAAGAATTAGATGTTTTATCCCTTACCCAGCAGGAATACCCACGTAGAGGTTCCAGAGGATAACATTTAAAGCTACCAGGGAAAATTCAAAGCTACTGAAATCAAAAGAAGAATTCAATTACCCGGCAGCCAAGCAACAACATATAACGAACAGACTCTAACGATAAAGCCCGGAGAACAAAGTGATCTGGTCAGCCTGCCAAAACAGAGAATTTAAAGAAGAAGCAGTTGAATTACTAGAAGAATTAAATATGGGTTCAGATGACGAGCCGAAAATAACCTACCTTGGAAAAGATCTCACGGCTGAAGAAAAGAGGAACTTGCAACAATTCCTTAAGAAAAATATAGACCTCTTCGGGTGGAAAATGTCAGATATGGTAGGATATCCAAGTATCTCCTGACACTCTTTAAAGATTAGCCCATACTTGAAGCATGTGAAACAAAAGAAAAGGAAAATAAAATACGAACTGTATGACGCATTCCAAACAGACGTTCAAAAAGAATGCTGAAAACAAAGATAATAAGAGAATGCAAATATCCGGACTAGATATCTAATATCGTAGCCGTAATAAAGAAGAACAACAAGGTATGAGTCTGCACAAACTTTACAAACTTAAATAAAGCATGCCCCAAAGATAGTTACCTCTGCCAGACATGGACAGAAAGGTAGAAGTTGTCCTAGGATACGACAGGTTATCCTTCATGGACGCCTACTCAGGATACAATCAGGTACGAATGAATCCAGAAGACGAAGAACTCACTGATTCATCACAGATAATAGACTATATTGTTTCAAAGCAATTCCCTTCGATCTAAAGAATGCAGGATCGACTAATCAGAGACTGGTCAAAAAGATGTTCAAAGACCTCATCTGAAGCACAATGGAATGCTACTTAGATAACATGTCGTGAAGAGCAAAAAAATAAAAGATCACACAAAGGATCTTCGCAAGACTTTCACTATCCTCAAGAAGTATAACATGAAGATCAACCCTTCAAAATGTGTTTTTGGAGTCCAAAGTGGGAAATTCCTAGGCTTTATTGTCATAAGAAAGGGAATTGAATTTTATCCACTAAAAATCAGAGAAATTCTGGAGATGAAACCTGCAACTTGCAAGAAGGAAATACAACAGTTGAAAGGAAAACTAGCAGCACTATACAAATTCATTTTAAGACTGTCAGACAAGTGCAGGTCATTGTTCAACCTACTCCTCAAGATACAATACTTCAATTGAAATGAAGAATGCCAAGTATCTCTTGACAACATTAAAGCATACTTGTCCTCTCCTTTTGTCCTATCAATACCTACCAGAGGTGAAGACCTCTATGTCTACATTGCAACCACTCAAAATGCAGTTAGTGAAGTACTACGCAGAGTGGAAGGAAATAAAGAGAATCCAGTTTACTTCATCAGCAAGTAACTTACAACACCCGAGTCTAGGTACTCACAATTAGAAAAGGTGATATTCGTTATTATATACTTCTCATCTATAAAGTTAAGACCATACTTCTTGAGCTGGAAGATAATTGTGGTCATGGAGTACCCATTTGAAAATTTTTTGTCCAAATAAACGAAAACATGGAGAATTACAAAGTGGGGAGTCCACCTGAATCAATTCATTATGGGGTACAAAAGAAGGAAGGCCATAAAAGCACATAGTGTAATTGATTTCTTAGCCGACTTCCTAGTTGAGGACCCAGACTTCGATCTAAAATTCAGTGAAAATCATCCTGAAGTGCATCCAGAACCTGGGGAAATACCAGATCGTGAAGACTGCTCAATAGACACACCAAGTGTATGGAAATTTTTTGTTGACGGTGCATCAAAAATAAGATGAGGTAGAGATGAAGTAGTCATGGTGACACCTAACAACATCTTCATTGGATTCTCATATGCATTGGCTTTCAACCCAATAAATAACCAAGCAGAGTACGAAGCGTCGTTACAAGGACTACTAGAGAAAATCGTCTACAACTAAAAGAGTTCATACTATTCAATGACTCTTAGCTGATGAAAAAGCAGGTAAATGGTTAATTTGAAACAAGAGATGCCTTGATGGAAAAGTACAAAAGGAAAGTCAACACTCTCATATCAAGCTTTGAAAAAGTGAGTATCATAAAGATACCAAGGAATAATATGAGACATAGAGATGCATTAGCTTTCCTGGAATCAGTAATACCGGAAGCATACCAAAGAACAATAAGATTGGAATCTTGGAAAGGTCAGCTATACACGAGCCAGACACAAATGGTGCAGTAACTCAGAGCTCAAATGTGCATAACAGAACTAGAGGGGAACTGGATGCAAGGTATCTTCAGCTACCTCAAGTCAAAGTTATTACCAGATGACCTGCAAGAGGCAGGGAACATCAAAACTAAACAACCAGCTACCGACTCCTAGATGGTGACATGTACAGAAAGATATAGCTGAGACCGATACTCAAATGTGTCACAGAAAAGCAAGGAAAACGAATCCTTGATGAAATACACTCAGAAGACTGCAGTAATCATGTAGGAAAAAGATTCTTAGCTGAAAGGAAAGATCCCAAGGCTATATTTGGTCACACATGAAAGAAGCAGTTGAGGAGATAAAAAAAGAAGTGCGATAAATGTCAGAGGTATGACTCATTAATACCAAACTTAGAAAAAAATTCTATTCTAATCTAATCCCTGCAAGCATTAGAAGATGCAGAATAATTGCAGAAAATACAATATGACTATTCAAGTCAAATTTCAAAGAATTATGGCCATTTAGCTAGTGCCGCAAGAAACACAAAATAGTGATAATTAACATTGTGAGAACCTAAAAGTTGCAGGTATGATAATAAATACACGCACCAGCATAAAAATGGCAAAGTGTGTTAACTCCTTAACAATTTATGAAGTGTGCATTGGATATCATAGGTCCTTTTACTACGGTAAAAGATTCAAACTCATAGCTTATTTTGAAAGCAGACGAGAAAATATTATAAAGGTTCAAGCTTTAAAGCTAAAATCGAACTAACAATACTGACTGAAATACAGGCGCCTGGAGACAGGAAATACCTACTCGTCGCCACAGACTATTTCTCAAAATGGGTCGAAGCAAAAATATTGGTAACAATCACATAAACTGACGTCAGTAAATTCATCTGGAAACACACCATATGTAGATTTGGATTACCAATAACGCTATAAAATGTGGTAACTGTACTGGTTTGGTCAGAAGATGTGGCCCAACGATACAATGATGGAAAAATATAATTGCACACAAAAATGGATGGAAAAATATAATTGCACACAAAAATGGCCAGGGCCATTCTTGGAGAAAATTTTCCCCAAAGTGATTCTTTTTTTTTCCCTTAAATTATTTTATTTTTTTGCACAAATTCAACTAATATATGTTCATTAATTGTTTCTGATATAAATAATTAAAATAAAAACTTACGAAGTTTGTTTTAATGTCTTTACCCTACGCGTGTTCTTAGACGCAAATGCTCTAATAATCAAATTATAATCTATTTTTTCGGCTATGGCTATTTCAATAGCTATCATAGCCAAGCCATTCAACCTTTCTTGTAACATTGAAGATCGAAGATAAGAGTTGATTAATTTCAACTTGGAAAAACTTCTTTCTAAAGTGGCAACGGTAACCGGAACTGTCCGCCAAATTCTCTAAGCAACCAAGCATTAAGAAAACAAGATTTGAACTTTTGAAAATAATGTAATATCTCAAGTGGTTTCTTTGTCTCAGCCGGCAAATTCCTTTTCATGATCTTTAATTCGGTGTCGTGGTCTCTGCCATCAATATCAGAACGTGTGCCATAACTTAAATAATCTTCAAGTTTTTTTTCTCATTCATTAACATTCATAATACCACGACTTCAAGTCAGGAAGGTTACAGAAAAAATCACAAAGATTTCAAAGTAATCAACATCCAACAAGGACTTACAAAACACTTTACATCACAGTAACATAACAAATTCTGAAGATTGAATCTAACCATTCCGCAGTGACTCCATAGTAACATGACATGTTTAAATGGCATTGTTTGGACTAAACGTAACACTTCCAAACCGATTAACAAGTCTACTAAAAGTAAAGTAAAGATGTTAGAATCCAAGGATCCAACCATTTTTCAAGGGTTTTAATATAGTCGTACTAACATGCACATGTGAATAAGACAACAAAGGATCCATAGATCCAACCAGTGATCACAATTTTTTTCAGAAATAAAGAAACTTAAGTGGCAAAGAAAATCATAATCAGTTATCTTTGGGAGGAATCGGTCGGAGGCGGTATGAGTTTTCTGCTGAATCGGTCTGTTGTTCCCATCTTCTGCTAGTATCTTTTGTAACGGTGTCTTTGGTGTCATCTGAGTCTTAGGTGTTGTTGTTGGAGTCTTTTGTGTTTTCTGTGATGCTGCTGATAGAGTATTTGATGTCTTTGAAGAAGTTATTGATGTTGTGATTTCTCTTGGAGAGAATATTTCTCTGTATAAACTTCATCCAAAGAGATATCAAACCCATATGAAAAACCAGGTACCCTAGATTTGGAAATCCTGAGATAATAAGACATAGAATAAAATAGATGTAAATTAACCGAGACCACAACTATTTTGATTTGAATCCCAAGCAAAGTTGAAATAAACCAACCAACAACTTTGATTTGTATCCAAAAACAAAGGAGAGGCAGACCCACTACCGAAACTAAAACTAAAACTATTCTACAGTCTTCAAAAATTCGAATGTAACCAATAAGAATCCTAACCAAAAAATCCCAAATCAAAATCGAGATCAATAATCAAAGATGGTATTAAAACCAAATTAAATAAGGTAAATCAGGATATCAATCTCTAAAAAACCAAATTCAAATTACAAACTTTTGAAGATCAGTCAACAGATAAGATAAAACTACGGCTAAAGAAGTAGTAAAAGAAAAAGGCAAGGATGTGAGAATAGATTGAGATTTTTCTGCTCCGGTTAGGAGTTTTCTATCACAGAGAATTTAGAGAAAGAGAAGCAGAGGATAATGGGCATCACTCAAGTTTGATACATGATGCCGACAAACTATCATCACTCATGGATTTTAGTTTCTCCAAGTTGAATAAGAAACCATATATGTTCTCGTACTCGTTAAATTGCTCAAATTTATTCTTAAATGAATGTAAAACACAATTTAATATGTATAGAAAGTAATTTCTTCAATAATCTACTGCGCGGCCAGTGGATATTAGGAGACTAGTATACAGTGATCTGCTTTGTGGGAACTGAGAAGAAAAAGAAGGAGGCAGTAGAAGTGAAGAGGAAAGGATGAGAGGAAAAAAAAAACATTTCTTCTAAAAATCAAGTATTTAGATAATTTATTTTAAACCTTTCAAGTTTATGTCACTAATCATTCAGTCCAGTATTTTGCCTTCTTTAATAAACCCCCCATTATCACAAGGTTTTTTTGTCGCCTGCAAGTGGGGCTTTGCCGGCTTGCCTATCAGGCCCGGCCCTGAAATGGCACTGGGGGAATGCTATAAGGATGGATCTCTATATCTACACTGCCGATGCTTGTTGCTAGGTCAGAGTAAGAAGTAAAACTAGCTAGCCAGGCCGTTCGCATTGTTTAATGAATTAACACGAATCTCCATACCCACTAACTAGACTTTTGCACTAAACTTTGCTCATTCTGTGGCGGACATTCTTCTTGATAAACCCCAAGAATCTTCCCTCTTTTTCCTCTTCTTCAGTCTTCGCCTTTGAATGATGGTTTTGGAAATTGACCGTTAAGTTTGCTTTTTCATTTGGCTTATTAGACTACAAGAATCGGTGATTGGTGGGATTATCAATCCCACACAATTATTTTTTCCAAAGCGTGTGTAGTTGTAGCTTTTAGTGAAAACAGCTCTTCATTCTTTCCGAGTCCTTTTCAGTTTTCATCACTCAAACCCCATCGTATTTGTTTTTCTTTCATTATGTGATATAGCTAGCCAACCTGTTTTTTCCCTTAAGCATATGGCCGGAAGGACTAGAAATCTCCCTCAACAGTTGGTAGATACCGAACCGGAGAACGAGGCCAGAATATAGAACTATTTCTTAATTTTTCCGAATGACCGAGTGGGTGCACACCTATGTATTCATGTTTCTATTTTGGTTTGTTTTTGATACGGCGCAGTACACTTTTTTTTCGCATTTTAGTTCAGGTACACAGTTATAAAAGAAACAGATTAACGACTGATTGATTTATGTCTAGAAGTGTACGGGGGTCAGATGAACTGCCAGAGTGCGATTAAACAATCGGAATTTTGGGGATAATGAGATTTGATTAGAGAGGTCTCAGACAAAAAGTTAAAAAAAAATGCATTATGGTTAAAGTTAAGGAAGGACATGAATGACTTTTCAGCAGTTTATTACTTTCACACCCCACGCTTTCAGCTTTATGTGTTGATCATCATGTTTTAACTTTATGAATTAATTGCTCATCTTAGGTTGAAACTGAAGTTAATCATAGATTCATAATTAATCATACAGCAAACTCTAAGCTGAAATAGTAAATAAAATCTTAAACTTGATATTAATAGTAATAAAACCAAGCAAATACATGATATGTGTAAGTGATGCATTCCCAGCAGCAGCAGTAGCAGTGTATACCTCGAATGCGTCTCTTACATCCCATGTTTCAGTCTCATGTTAACAACAACCTATTACATAAAACTTAAATACAAAAATTATGATCAATGGATACAGGAAACCCATTATAGATAATTAAAAAGAGTGAAGAAACGAAATAGAGCTTAATGAAATCGGACCGTCTACCCTCATTTCCCCGGAAATGCAGTCACTTAAAGCTAGAAGCAAGAAAGAAAGCTTCTTCTACTTCAAGTAACTGCACCACCTGTTTTGATGTTTCTTTCTTTTATTTGGAACTTCAAGTTCCTCACATATTTACAGAATAAGAAGCGTCGCCTAAGCGACGACGACGAAGACGTACACCTTTATATCCACTGCCTGTATCCTCGAACTCCCGTGGTAACTGGTTGTTCCTCATGATCATCATCATGGTGAACTGCTGAACTTATAAGCTAGAAAAAAGTTTATAGGAAAGAAGTGAGTTTAGGAAGAGGAGATATCATAACATCATGATGCGTTTTATGAAGCGAGGGGACATTATGCGTCGTATTTAAAGGCGAGATTGGAGGTTTTGGTCGTATCTGAGTGGGAGTTAGTTTTACTAGTAGTAGTATATTTTTTAACCAACAATTAGCAAGATTTACTGTAGTTTGTTTATTTTTATGGATTTGCTAAAGTCATGGTTTCGTGGATTGGTAAGGGCATGTTTGTGGGAAATCCAAATATCTCCACTCACTCGATTTCCAATGCTCTCGGAAATTTTCTACTCCATTTTAAAACAATTATGCTGTAATTAAGGATATGCTAATGTATGATTTAGCATTCTTAATCTTGCAAAGTGTGAATTACGGAAACTAACAAGGAACAAGCACCCCTGGCTCCAGTGCCCTGCCCAGTGTGGGCATATTACCCCTTCCAGGGAGTTCATTTCCTTCTGAATCGTTCGGTTAAAGTTGTCATCACGTCAAGACTCGAGAGTGTCATGTCAAACTCAATCAATCTTTTGACTAAATGCCTAAATAGTAAAATGACAATTTCTGCTCACTGGATTACCCAATCATTCATTTGTAATGCACACCCATATAATCCAAAGTGATCTTACACATCCAACGGTGTTTTTGATGTGGCAAACCTCAACCAAAAGCCCTAAAACAGGGATAAAGAGAAGAAACAAGATTAAGAAAGAAAAAAGAAAAGGTGAAAATGAGTAATAGTAACAGTGTCAGATCCTCAGATGTCTTCTTCTCTTTTGAGGAAAAAAGTGTTTTTTTGTGGTGGTGGTGGTGAAAGCACTATTGGAAGAGCCCTGTTGCCAACCCACTCACTCGGTCAGTCTGTGAAACTTGGATGAATCCGACAGTGGAAAGTAAAAAAAACAAAAAAGAGAAGCAGATGGCGACAAAACGCAAACGGGATCCGATGATAAATGAAAGCGTGCGCGTGCGTTGTATACCCGCTATTTACTTTTCTTGACTTTGTGAACAAAGCTGGTCCATCTTGACGGTAATAAAGTCTCGAGCCTTGACATTTCGTTTTTTCTGGGACTATTTTTTGTTTGCCACGAGCCCACGACACAAAAGACAATCGACCAAGTTTGAGTAAAAAGATTTGTACTGAGGTATTGAGTTGTAGACAGCTTCAGCTCATTGTTACATAAGTAATAATCCCTCTGTTTCGGAAAAAAAAAAAATTGATATGTACTTTATTTTTCCAATTTGACCTATTTTTGGACAAAAACGAGAAAAAAATATAAACCATCACTTTTCTTGAGACAGAAATAATATTATGTTCTTTCATAGATAGCTTATCAAAGAGGAATGGAAAAAAAATAGGAAAAAAAAAAACAAACAAAATGGTTTGGATATTCTTGGGATATAACAACTAAGATATGATATTAGAAAAATCTGGAAAAACTAACTTATGAGAATGTGGACCTAAGAAGACCGCTAATTGAGGGAAGCGAATCCGAAGCTTGTTACTTTTTGTAATATGGTGGAGTTTATGGAATGAAATAAATGACACATTGTCAATAATAAAGCAGGGTGTGTCAAGCAAATTATTGTTGCAGTCAAGCGTTTATTGTTCAATCGGGCTATTGACTTTGACATGGTTAGAGGTTATTCATTGTCCATTCTTATTTGTAATTGGGATGCAGTTGTAAACACATTCATGTAATCGCTTACTCTTGTAGTTATTTTTTTGGTGACCGTAAGTTTTTATATAAAATTTTCCTTTTTCTTGTCAAAAAAGAAAAAAAATCTATTAGACAATTAAAATATTGCGTTTTGAAGTCCAAATATTTAAAAGTTTGTTTGTTTTTATTTTAATAAAGAAAAGATATATCAAAAAAGTAATTAATATCATCATCGGTGGAACTTGGGAGTTCCAGAATATGGTTTTTCTTTTTTAATAGGAAAAAAATATTTATTCTGGATTAACAAATAAAAATTAGGGTGGAAAAAAATCAGATCATAAAGCTCAATTGGTAAGATATATACTCGTGTAATTCTTAGCTAGTGTTACAAATTATTTTTATGCTTCGAAAATTAAATAAAAAATAAGATAAAAGTTAAACCATTCGTAACATACTTTGCTAGAGCATCGGTGGTAGAGTTTGTTGTTCTCTATCAAAGGAACATTTCCATCTCCTAAAGAGCTTTAACTTAAATAAACAGTCTTAAATAATGTTGCAGGTGGTCCAAGAAACACCGCTAGTTGAGCTGCTAAGGACATTGAATCCCTTTTAAGATGGCTCACTTGCCTCAAGCATGGTTGTACCCTTTGCTTATTCTTCATATAGTGCAGTTTTTAAGATGTGTTTTTCTTTATTAAAATTCTCTTTAAAATTACGATACATGAGTCCAACTCCTATGACAATTGTTTCCTTAACAAAGGAAGTATTAACAATTTACTTTTTTTTTAAATTAAAATAACATGCTTTACTTATTTCTGCATGTCATTCTTCAATTATAAAACATCATACATCATTGGAGATGGTTGAAGCAAGCTTTATGGTTGAATCCAATCTATTGAAAAACATAGAAAAGTTGCGAAAGATCAAATCTAATTGATCCAAATAGTCCTCCAAGTTGGGCATTTCCAAGCTATGTTCCAAATTCCAATGTAAGATAGCTTGGAATATACAACTTAAATTGCCAGTGTTATTGACGCTCAATATATATGACAATTTTGGGGCGTCTAATTACTCTGACACTCCTCTTATGACCCTCTATCTTATGGTTTAAGGTGGAGCGACAAGTTTCTTGATATTTTGGAACCCTAACTACGTACTTTATCTTCTATAATTTATTCTAGACGTTGAGGTGATAACCAATTTAGGACTTGAAAAATATTCACAACAAGACTTGTTTTAAATATATTTAATAAGGTAAATTTTATATGAGTTTTTATTTAATTCTTGTTTTCTTTTTTTATAACATGTGTAAAAATTGTTAGTTGATTTGGGTTCAAGTATTTGGAGAACTAACACGAATTTCATCCAATTATTCTTTTCTAAATGACTAGTCATAGAAAAAATTACTTTTATTTTATAAGATACTCCTCTTCATTAAAAGAAGAAAATCATTCAAAATGGTTGGATTTAATTCATAACACCATTCTTTCCTTCTACTATCCATTCATGAATTTGGTGTGATCTTCACGGTATCTCGATCCTTTTCTTCTCTATTTTATTTGTAATTGGTTTTTGAGTTTCTTGTTTTCTGATATACTTATTATTGAAAACTATCACGTAAACAATTTTCGATACGAATGAGTTTGTTAGTTTATTATATATACAAGGAGAGTGCACGTGCAATGCACGTTATCAGACTTCAGGTGTTCCATAATTTTTTGTGGAGAAATACTGGCATGAAAGTTGCATAACTTTTGATATCCATGAAGATCCAGTGAGAACCGATGAAGAAGTAGAGAAGTTTTTATTTAAGATCCTTATATATCTTTATAATTTTAATTATACCCCTGTTATAATTCGCACATCCAACATAAGGCCTTTCTAATCTAACGGATGAGATATAAATATGAGTTATATCTGATAGCTGATATGAATAGTTCACACAAAAATACACTAATCAGATTCGACGGCAGAATTTTAAATCACGGAAATCCGACGACAACTAAGAATAGAGCTTAAAGAATTGTTGCTCTCATCAAAGAGGGAGAGATAATGAAAAAAACTTATTAACTCGTAAAAAAGATTTACAAAAATGTAAAAAAAAAAATTGTGTTGCTTTTTGGTGCAGATCTTTTGTCTTGTATTTCACATGACTCGAACACCTAGGGACCACACTCTACCGTGTTTATATTCAACCAAACCATGGTCAAGTTTCATAATATCTTTCAAATGTAATACTATAAAACATATGAATAAGAAGAATGCATATATTTTATAATGTATGTCTTGACTGCAAACATGATTCCTCCGTGAGGAAACTTCACCCTTTGGGATGGGATAAGCTGACCAACGCCACATCATAATATAGGCTAGGGACTCGGAGCAGCGATCATAAAAAATTAAGCATTAATTATATATGAAGCGGGTCTGGAACATCCATGAGAAACTGGAATCAACCTACGCTAGCCTATGCAATGAAAAATATATTAAACAACAACCTATATTTCCAGGAACTCCAGCTACCTCGTCACTTCCTGGGCTGAAATAAGCTGACCAACGCCAAATCAGAGGGTGGGCTAGGAATCCAAAGAAGCCATGACCGTTACAAAACGCTAATTATGAAGCGGGTTTGAAACATCCATGAAAAAATGGAATCAATATAAGCTAACCTCTACAATGAAAAATCTTAAAAAATAACGTCCATTTGCAGGATCTCCAGTTACCCCGTCATCAACCGGTCAATGTAGGCAAGTAGCATTCCGCATTCCTACAGTCAAACACCATCTTTCCCACAAAATCGAAGATGGATTAATAACCTTCATTCAAGAAAATTGGATCCTGCAATTCGCTAATACACTGGACGTGGAGAATCTATACCCCATCCAGACGGTCGCCGACCTCCTTGATCTGTTCAATCACACCTGGAACCACGATATAAACCTCACTACACCACCATCACCACTCTGCATACACATAATCCAACGAATCGTGAATCTCCACCTTCCCAAAAATAACCCATATGATATAATCATTTGGCTTTTCACAAAATCTAGAAAAGTACACCGTACAATTGCTTAATCAGCTCGTCGGGTCACTCCTACCAAAACCTATTACCAACAACTAAGTTTCTCTGGACACTTTCATATCCTCCAAAAGTACAGTTTTTTTTGTGGAAAAAACCAACAAGGGCCTCACAATCTTTGGCATTCTAAACTATGTTCACCTCAGTGATACCAATATCTACGCGCAGTGCAATTATAATCTGAAAACTATTGGTCACGTTCTCCTCCATTGTCAAATGGCTTCAACCACATGGAACATACTCATCACAAGACTTCCTAACCATTCAAGTACCGTCCAAAATATCCCCAACCTTCCAACCCAGATGACAATCTCATAAATACTACAATTAAAGTCACATCACTCTATAAACACTGCCTTTTGTTTCCTTTTCTGGTACTTATGATAGTTATTAATGATTTTAATTATCTCCAAAAGTAACCAAATACAAGTAATTAACATAGCACATATGGATCTCAGCCTTCAACATGAATTCTCTTAGGCACATGAAAACCTTTCTACTGTGTTACCTGGAATGCCAGCTCCCATAAACCCGAAATGGGACACGAATGTCTATAATAATCTTAATAAGCTAGGTCAAACCTAATATATAGTGGATCAAGATCAACACAGATGGGGCAGTGCGAGGACACCGTGGAATAGCCGAAACATGTTATATTTGCAGGGATACGTCTGCCGACACCCTGGTAGTGGTAGCATAACTGGTAGGAATCACCACCTCTTTCATAGCCGAATCCTAGGCCATGCTCATAGCGTCCACGATAGCAAAAGAGTGAAGTTAGAAAAAAGTTCAATTAGGAACTGATTCCAAAAACCTTTTTCGATTCCTAACTTTAAAATTCGAACCCCATGGTACATCTCGGGAATGATATCGGAAACCAATGAAGTCATGAGTCAAATCCCCTAATACAACATCAACCACAACTACAGGGGAGGCAATCAAGCAACGGATGGACTGCCAATCTTGTTGCAGACATCCGATTAGGAAACATTTCAACTTTGATTTGGGGCCATATAATCCATGTATCAACCAAATTGTAGACTCCTTGGATATCACCTATCCTCCTATAATTGCCGCTTAATTTTGAAATTCTCATGTTGCTGGAAAGAAGAAAAAAACAAAAATGCATTCATTCTATTTTATCGTATTTTTTCGGAATATTTTTTGGGAGAAAAATTCAGATCCTAGCGAAAAATTTGAACAAATAAATATTTAAGAAATTAAAATACTGCAAATGAAATTTCATTCATGATCGTGTCACACACCAATTTGGAATGATGAAATTCATTTTGAAGATAGTTTGAATACTACGTAGTTGGAACACCCTAGAATTCAAACTCCTTCCATGCCAAACGCAGACTTAGAACCTTAGACCACTTAGTAAATTTACTATGTGCTAAACCAATTCCTATAGTTGAACACTCACGTTATCAGTGTTAATACTTTTTTTTTTACCAAAACTCGAAAAGAAAAACCTTACTGTTACAAAACCATCATTTGTCGAGCCCTGACTGGCATCATGCAAACACGATTAAGTAAATAATTAAAGAGCAGGATTAGAGCAAGTCCTTTCAAATCAAAGTTCATGTGACTAGTTGATCTAGAATTGAGCAGCGTGTTTATTTGGCTTCCTTCGGATAATTTTTGGGCTACCAAAAACAAAAGTAAGCTCCTTGACTCTCATCGTCGCAAAACTGGTTGATATTTTGATGGAAATTCATATTAATCCTCCATTTTATTTCTCTTTCAGATATATGCCGGAGACAGAGACAGACCTATGAGAGGGCTAAGTCGGCCTTTAGCCCGGATATGTCCCTGGTCCATCTTTGTAGGAAAAATAATAATTAATTTTTTTTCATTTTGGGTTTTGTTGTTATTGTTAACCTAGGTCAGAGAACAAAAATTAGCTCACCTAAGACCCGTCCCTGGCCCGCGATTAGTTTCAAAATTAATATTGGTCCTCTGCAGCTCCTTTGCCCAAGTGAAAGCTAGTTCATCTCCTTCCTCTGCTCTATCTCTATTGTGTTTGTATCCGGGGGATTCTCCTGCGCCAATGAATTCGCATGAGAAAAACAATGCATTTATCAATGTTAAATGGTGAATAAATATGCCAATATTTATGTATTTCCTTGTAAAACATCATGACACATTGTTGGTATAATGATGGCATGCAAAACGCTTTATGACATCTTAACCCTTGTTCTTTCAACAACGTTGAGATGAAGAGATCCTGATATATGATCCCGAAATATAACAATAGATAGCGAAATTAAAAAAAAATGTATACATAGTAGGGGAAAGATCAAATGACATGGTTAAAATGACATTATCTGAAGAATTTGACACCTTTTTTCTAATAAAACCCCAAACCAATGAATTGAATATTTTTTTTTTTGACATGCTCCTCTTATAAATTGAGAGGTTTAATACCTTGGAATGTGCTCATCTTTAGTAAGAAGGTAGAGCTTTATAAGAAGAAGTCAAGAAGATATTATTAAAAAATTTAACTTCAAATCAATTGCCATTTAAATTCTATAAAAGAAATTTCCCCACGTATAACATGGACATACCGAAGCCCAAAGACGAGGGTAATTCAAGACTAAGGAAGATAAGAACGATTTTTTGGGGACTACTCAAAAAAGGTGGGGGACTACTTTGTGATAGAAATGTTCACCTTATACTTATAAGGGTGTCCTAAAGTGTGGAAATGACCAATCTACCCTTCACCTATATATATAATTACCTCCTCCCATCACCACCTATATATATATATATAACCACCTCCTCCCATCACCACCGTCGCTCACCACCACCAACCACCACCGGCCACCACCACCACCGACCACCTCAAATCACCACCACCGCCACTTCTATATATAGCTTAGTTTAAATCATTAACAAAACAAAATCAAAATCAAAGTTATAACAAACCCATTACTTTTCATTCGTTTTCCGTTGAAATAATGAGAAGTAATCATCAAAATGAGTTGAAAATGGAAGTTACAAAGAAAAGTTCGGCTAGAAATTATGTGAAACAGTTTTTCGAGCTAGCCGAACTTTTCTCTGAAAACCTATATATTTGAGTTCGGAAACGTCAATTTTTTTTTCCCAGCCGAACATTTAGTTCGGTTACGTCGCAATTTTTTTTTCCTAGACGAACTTTTTTCTGAAAGCAAAAACTCCATTAAAGCTGAGTTCGACTAACTGCGTTTTCAGAACCATTAACCGAACTACACTTGCAGATGAGTTCGCTTACCTGTTCTTCAGATGTCCTAACCGAACTCTGTTTCCATGGTCGAAATTAGTTTATAAATTTTTCATTTTTCCCAAAGATTTTGCCAATTCGAGCAACATTAACTAAATTTGAAGTATGCCTAAGTAACCAAAACCCTCATTTCAAAATCAATCATCTTATAAAAAAACAAAAGAAAAAAAAACCAAAACCAAAACCCCCCTTCTTATCACAAAATTATTCTTTTAAAAACACCCAACTAATTAACCTAACCTCACTAGTTAATCATTATACTAACACTAATCAATCATTACACTAACTAATTTGATTATCAAGGACAAATTTAGTATTACAAAAAAAAATTAGATAAGAGATGACTTATTTTTACTTCTAATATCACCCCAAAAACTGGAGAGTAATCCCCCACTATTATTGAGTAGTCCCAAAAAAATGGTTCAAAGATAAATGGGTGACTACTGAGTAGGGCAACGAACTGGCCCTAGGCTTAGAGCCCTAGACCCTGGTAGTACTACTTTCTTTTCCTCAAACCTCAAATATCGCGGCTGCATTTTAAGTTCCAACTAGTGCCAGCTAGGATACTGGTTCGACCTCCACGCGCCGCTTTATGTCCACTCTGAAACCGACATGATTTGTCACTAACGTCCACCTCACATAGATAATGAAATATCAGGGGATTGATTGATTGTCTAATCATTAATTAATTCCATCAGGTTGAAAATTTTGACGCATATTATGCGTCATGCTACGCGGTTATTTCCCGAAAGATATCGAGTCATCGACAAAGTCATCCAAATCATAATCATATGTGAAATAGACAAGTCCTGCATGATGGAGGAGCAGAGCCACTTAGCCAGTAGACCACCTACGCATCCAACTAGGGGAGGAGGCCTTGTTTTTCTCCCATATACGATAGACCCCAAAGTCTTTGGATCACTTTGAGCTTAAATTACCCGAACTAATGTCCTGCGTTTAGCCTTTGTATCCACTGCCCAGCGTGCTATAAGCATCACTGTAGACTTTCAATACTTCGGATCATGGGACTCTTGATTTTAACTCATAGTTTGTACACAATTTTATAGCCGTCCATTATACTTCATCCAATGGCAGTAGATGCTAGTGAGGTGGCATCTTTTCAAAACATTATGCGGCTTGTATCCAAGCCGAGCCGTTAACTAATTAAGTCCGGGACTAAAGAAATATGGAAACGTGCATATATTATCTCATCTTTTGCTGTAAATCTGCCGAATTTAGCTACGACTACGACTTCTTCTTTATTTTTTTGCTTGATTCCAAATTCTGTTTTTAGGAAAATTATTTTCAAGCTTCTTCTTTGTTTCTCCATCATAAAGAAGTTCTCCATTTCTTGCTTACGATCATTTTCTGTTTCTTGCTTATGATTATCACTAGATATCGCATCAAAAATTTCTATGATGGCATTCTATTTGAGCTGGTACAGGAACTCTTCAATCAGATGGAAGAAAGAGACTTAGTTTGTTGGACAGCCATGATAAGGGATTACTGTCAGGGGCATTACTTCTGAAAGAAATGAAAAAAATTGGCATAAAACCAGATGAAGTAACCTTAGCTACAATAAACCAAAAAAAAAAATAGAAAGGGAAAAAAATGCAATTAACGTAAGAACACCACATTAGCGTTCGGCATATCACATGTGATAAAATAATATATGTCAATGATTCTTAGGACGATCTATACTATTGAATGAACAATTTTTCCTGCTGACTGATACTTTTCTCAATAAGAAGAAATTAAAAACATTTACTCAAACCAAGACCAAAATTAGGGCTCAATTGTATCAAATAAATAAGAAATGTGTGTACATATTTCATCATCGAACACGTGTATATAGGAAGATACGTGGAGAGCATGTAGGCAAAGTCATCAAAACACGATGACACACGCCCATAGCCAAGAAGCCTATCCCGGCGACGTCGGATCTTTGTCCGAACAAATCTAAGGGCAGAAGTTAAAAGGTGCACCGAAAACACGATGTATTGCGGAGCACCAAATAACTCCCGAAGAGTTACTTTATCTCATCCCCAAAAGAAGCTAAGATCAACGGTGAAGAGAAAGTTAACTGACATGGACGTGACAGGGGAAGAAGACACTTGTCTGACACGAGCAGGCGCCTCAACTACCCGCATTAAACACTCTAAGAAGTATACGTATCGATCAACCCGTGGAACGAACGAGGATGGCTCTGCGTGATCAAGTAATGAACGAAGACCTCCGCGTGATGGACACAAAACACAAGAAGATAAGGTTCCAACGGCCCTCAGAAATGGGTCCCACACTCTAACCCTATAAATACCCCCTCCCCACCAAGAGTGGGGAGATCGGAAAAATCAGGGAGAGAAGGAGAGAGAAAGATTGTGAGTGTAAGTTAGTCCTTTACAATATACAGACCTATGTAAACTCCAAAGTCACTCGACTAACCCTGTAACCATCAAGGATATAGTGAAACAACAACCCCGTGGATGTAGGCCTTAGTGCTGAACCACGTAAATCCCAGTCTTATTTACATTTCAGCACTTTATATTCGCCTAACGCTCCTTGAGTTTTACTTTTATACTTCGTTTTCTTTATCTTCCCCTGCGTAAACGCCCCTCGCGATGTTATTAGATGAGGCTATGATAAACCCGAGGGTTTTGAGCCAAGGAATCAATGCAATCGTATTATCAGTGCGAGACGGTACCTAGAGTGCGAACATTGTTTGTGAACATATAGATGCCTTCGTGATTTACGTGTTCACAATTTGGCGCTAGAAACAGGGACTTCGTCCCGGTAAAACATTTATCTTATCCTGTGATTTCATATTAAATTAGCATATGATTGCTCTACTTCATTAGCTCTGGCAGTATCTGTCGAAGCAATTCAAACTGGTTAAAAGATTTATTGATTAGATCCATGGATTTACATTTTTTAGATCTCGTACGGACGTGTCTTTCCGGTGGGTATTTGAAAATTTTCAAAAAGATCTACGTGCATTTTCAAAGGGATCCTTTCACGTATCCACATACCTTCAATGAACCCGCATTTTTAAAAGTTCTCTGTGGCCCTCGGGCAGTTTTTTTTCTGTCTTGGAGTAATGAATTTCGTAAACTAACCCGATCTGCACGGACATTTCTGTTTCTCGCTGTTTGAAATTCCCTTGTGCAGAAAGAAAACGACAACACGATTGAAAAGATGCAGGAAGCACCAAGGATAACCCCGGTCATCACCCGGAGCAAGCAGAAAGGAGACAAAGCCAAAATAACTAGTCAGAGACAGGACACTGCGGAAATCACTTCGCCTATGAACGCTAACTCCGTTGCAGCCGCGACCCTCAGAGAAGCGGTAGCGAAGTATAGTACGGCAGCGACAACCCCAAAGGTTGCGGAAGCCAGCAAAACTCTTATTAGGAATCAATCTCACCAACCAAAAGAAAAGGTGGATGAATCCAGAACACATCAACCCGCGCACCCGCCAACCTTCGGAATGCCAACAACAAACGAACATAATCAAACTGTGCCGGTGGGCACTCCGCCCGATTTGGAAATGCCAACAATCGAAGCGGAACCTCCACCACCTTTAGTACAAACCATAGAAGAAGGCGGCACCATGGCCGTAGTAGCACGATCGGGGACTCCCAATCAGGGGTCAAACCAATCACATCGACTGATGGCTGAGCTTGAAGAATTGAAGAAGAGCCAGCAGGTTTACGCAGATGTTGTAGTTCTGCTGGCCAGAGAAAACCAAGATTTAAAAGACCGGATTTCCCTAAGCACGAAGACCAGCCAACAACTTGATGAGGCAAATTCAAAGGCACCAGAACCAAATCGAGACCGAAGAGTCATCGTAGCAGCCAATGGAGACACGGCTAGGGGAAGTAGCGCATCTGACCCAGATTACAATGACGGAGAGTCAGACTATCACGAGCAGAAGAGCGTAGGGCATCACCGCGCGATGGAAGATCTACGTGATGAAATGATGGCCGAGATCAGGCAATTAAAAAGTAGACAAGGCGGGGGAAGGTTAGAAGAGGTCATGAGAGATGCTAACTCCACGCCCCTAACTCATCGCCTGGCCAACACCCCTATTCCGCTGAAATGCCATATTCCGCTGAAATGCCCTGTCCTGACGTTCGAATGCTATGACGGATCCAGTGATCCCGCTGCACATATTCGGTATTATAACCGTGTCTTAGCTAGATGGAGTCAGAACGACGCCGTACTCTGTAGATACTTCCCGTCAAGCCTGAAGGGATCGGCATTGTCTTGGTTTGATAATCTGCCGCCATACTCCATCCACTCCTACGACCAACTCGCAGAAAGTTCTTAAGAACTTACATGTACAACAAGACTGTTAACACCGGAATGGATAAGCTATTTTCACTGGCAATTGGCTACAAGGAAACCACGAGGAAATACACTAACAGATGGCACAAGATCTGCCAAGCCATAGGAAGTGTGGACCCAGTGGTAAGTATCAACTGCTACAAGTGGGGATTAGACCGAATGAGTCCACTATTTGTTGAGATTCATGGAAGCGTGCCTAAGACAGAGGGAGATCTTCAAATAATTATTGAAAAGCACGCTCGTCTTGAAGAAATCCAGCGTGAAAACCCGAGGTCGTACACGCAGAGGTCTCACCGTACCAATTCAGCAGAACAAACCAATGGGGCCAAAAGGAATTGCTCAGTGGAGCGGCCTCACGAAGACATGAAGGAACGAAAGGATGAACGACGAACAGGCGACCGAGAATTCGAAGATCAAGTTTACAAGAAGCTCAACGCTAGCTATGCTCGGATCCTGCGAGAGATCAAAGGAAGGGAAAACCTGGAGTGGCCGTGGTATAAGGGAAAACAGCCCCCGAGAACCAAGAAATCTAAAGAGTACTGTGAATATCACTGCTTCAACGGACACCAGACCGAAAAACTTAAAAACCTCAAAATAATGATCCAAAAATTAATTGATGCTGGCGAGCTCAAACATTACGTACGAAAGGATGTCGCCGAGGATAGATCCAAACGAACCAAGCTAGTCCAACTTCCAGAAGGGAACTTCACAATCAACACCATCTCGTGTTCTGAAGCCGCAGGGCCCTCACTTACAGCACAGATAGGAAAGAGGTTACGGAAGCAGTTCGAAGACCGCTGCGAATTGTATAAGATCGATGGGATAGAGGTGGACGAGCACGAAGAGTGGATGGAATCACCTATTATCTTTGATGCTGAATACATCGAAGAAGATATGGAAGACCATAACGACCCCCTGGTCCTCACACTACCAGTGGCTGGATGTAACCTTAAAAAAATCCTCATAGGCGGGGGAAGCTCAGTGAACGTTCTATTCTACGATGCATTCAAACGAATGAAGCTCCATGAAGAACATCTAATGACCTCTTATTACACCATCTACGGATTCAATGGAGCACCCACAAAGCCATTGGGAGACATCGTGTTGCAAGTTGACGCTGGACCCATGAAATTGGAAACACGATTCAGCGTGGTGGACGCCCCATCCCCCTACAACGCCATTATTGGACTAAAATGGTTACATAAACTCAAGGGAGTGTCGGCAACGTACTACCAATATTTCAGATTCCCAACACCTGAGGGAGTAATGGAAATCAAGGGAGATCGGGTCTCTGCAAGAGAGTGCCAAGCCACTCAGGATCGTATCAAAAACGAACAAGAAGAGCAGCGAAAAACCCGAAGAATTAAAAATAAAGAAGCCGAGAAAGAGAAGGCCATAGACCTGTTCCTAAACGAAACTACAGGAAAGGGCTTGACAAAAGATGATAATGTACTAAGCACAGAGACAAGTACTTCAGCAGCAAACGAAGGAAAGAAACATACCAAATAGCAATCAAAGAACGTCCCAGTCCTCGGGGACCCGAAGCCGGTGTTCACGCCAGTAGTGCCCATAAAAGAAATCAACATATGAACAGAAGAAAACCCGAAGATGATCAAAGTAGGGACCATAATGGACGAAAGAAGAGAAGATTCTCTAACCAAATTACTTAAAGAATACGCGGATATATTCGCCTAGAAGCTAAGACATATGCCGGGGATTGACCCGAAAGTAATCCAACACGAGCTACGCATCATACCAGGCACATCCCCGTTCAGGCAGAAAATTAGAAAAGTTGCACCAGAGTATCATAAGGCAGTGGAAAAAGAACTTCGGAAACTACTAGACGCGGGATTTGTCAAGGAATTCAAGTACCCTACATGGATCTCTAACATGGTCGTCGTTCCTAAGAAAAATGGAGGGGTTAGAATATGCATCGATTTTACTAACCTCAACAAGGCATGTCCAAAGGACAGCTATCCCCTGCCAAGCATAGATCAGCTGGTAGAAGCAGTAGAAGGATATGAAGAACTGTCATTCATGGATGGACATTCTGGCTACAACCAATTATCCCTGGAAGAAGAAGATCAGCCACACACAGCGTTCTACACCCCACATGGCCTTTATTGCTACACTAGAATGCCCTTCGGACTTCGAAACGCAGGGGAAACATACCAAAGAATGGTCGATGCTATCTTCAGGCCATGGATTGGTATTACCTTAGAAGTCTACGTTGACGATATGCTCGTCAAAAGTAAGCTGCGCAAAGATCACCACCAGGATCTGAGAGATATCTTCGAAGCAATGAGAAAACATCACATGAAAGTGAATCCAGAAAAATGTACTTTCGGCGTCACCTCGGGGAAATTCCTCGGGTATCTGGTAACAAAAAGGGGCATTGAGGTAGACCCAGTGAAGATTCAGGCCATAGTAGAAATGCCATCCCCGAAGAATTTAAAAGAAGTGCAGAAACTCAATGGGTCCATAGCAGCCTTGGGCAGATTTATTGCCCGATCCTCGGACAAATACAAACATTTCTTCAATATTCTCAAAAAAGGGAGCAAGTTTGAATGGACCGCAGAATACGAAGAAGCCTTCCAAAAAAACAAAGAACACCTAGCTTCAATTCCGATCCTGCAGAAGCCGGATCCTGATGAGGTTTTGGCATTATACATAGCAGCAACAGAAGACGCAGTCAGCGCAGTGTTGGTCAAAACCAATGCGAAGATAGAACAACCTATCTATTACGTCATTAAGACCCTCAATTCTGCGGAAAGGAACTACACAAAGATCGAACAGCTTATCCTAGCATTGGTATAGGCTACTCAAAAGCTGAGAACCTACTTCCTAACTCACTTCGTCCGGGTCCCATGCAAAGCACCACTGGAAGCAGTCCTCAAAAGCGCGAGAAAAGTGGGCAGAATAGCCAAGTGGAACACCCACCTGGACCAATTCAACATCATTCATGAAATTCAACATTCTCTAAAATCCCAAGTTTTGGCGGATTTCTTAGCGGACCTCCCCCTGGACAACGACAAAGAGATTAAGGGAATACCAGAAGCCGAGGAAGAAAGCAAGGATCCAATGGATATCCTCGAACCCGCGAGTCAAAGACAATGGGAAGTCTTCATCGACGGTTCCAAAAATAAGGAAGGAGCAGGAATAGGAATTTTCATCACCACCCCAACCGGAGAAAGGATTGTACAGGCACTCAGGTTAGAATTAAAAGAGCATACCAACAACATCGTCGAATACGAGGCAGTCGTACATGCCCTCCGTGTAATAATAGAAATGGGGGTAACCGATGTAATAATGACAAGTGATTCACAGCTTGTCATACGGCAAATAGGGCTCGAGTACAATGTGTACGATGACACCCTCTCAGCTTACATGGCCTTGGTCCAAACATTGGCATCACAAATTCCGAACATCAAGTTCCGGCACTTATGCAGAAGGGATCTCACGCACGCGGATGCCCTAGCATATATATCATCCATGCTGAAGGATAAAAGCGTCGAAGCTATTAAAATAAAAAGGGTATACGAGCCTTCGATTGCATCTCAATTCTCCTTCGCTACCAATCAAGATACAGTGGAAGAAAATATCGAAGACCAGGTAGGAGAAGACATCCATAACGATTTTGACGAAGAAGATATCCTGTCAAGAGCAAATCAAGACGAAGACTTCAGCAACGAAGATGATTGGAGAATGGTGATCCATGCGTTTCTCGAAAAGGGAAGCTTACCCGCGGATCATAAACAAGCTAGGAAAATACTCTCCAAAGTAGGAAGATATGATCTCCGGGATGGGGTCCTGTACAAGAAATCCTTCCTCGGACCGTTACTACGTTGCTTATCCCGGAAAGAGGGGCATCGAATTCTAAACGATATTCATTATGGTGACGCAGGGAATCATAGCGGCATGAGATCACTAGCCGACAAAGCAAAAACGCAAGGATATTACTGGCCCACAATGATACAGGATGCCGCAAGGATGTCCCGACGGTGTGAAGAATGTCAGCGCTTCGCCAAAAAGATACACGTGCCGGCAACAATGTTAAACTCTGTAGATAGCCCGTGGCCATTTGCAAAATGGGGCATAGATATCGTCGGACCTTGCGTCGAAGGGTCAGGAAAAAGACGATTTTTGATAGTATCCACGGACTACTTCAGTAAATGGGTGGAAGCTAAAGCCTTAGACAGGATCAGAGACGTGTATGTGTTTACTTTCATATTCCAAAACATTATTTGCAGGTTAGGCATACCAGCAGAAATCGTGTCCGATAATGGTAAGCAATTACAGGGGAAAAACATAGACATGCTCTTCGATACCTTCAAAATAAGGAATAACAAATCCATCCCCATATACCCTCAAAGCAATGGACAGGCGGAAGCCACTAACAAGACCCTCACCCTTATCCTCAAAAAACAATTAGACGAACATAAGGGGCGATGGTGTGAACAGTTGCATAATGTGTTATGGGCATACAGAACAACAAGAAGATCTGCCACTGGGGAATCCCCGTTTCTCCTCACTTATGGAGCTGAAGCAGTCATCCCAACAGAGATCCTCATGCCAACCACAAAGACCGAAGCATGGGAGAAAAATCTCACAACAGACATGATGTTAGAGAGATTGGACGATCTAGAAGGAAGAAGGGCAGCAGCATTGCAGAAGATGGAAAATTATCAACGAAGACTAGCAAGGGAGTACAACAAAAAGGTAAAGCTTCGAAATTTTGTAGAGGGGCAGTATGTGTTGAGAAAAATCCCACAGTATCAACGAGAAAAGAGATGGGGAAAGTTAGCACCTACGTGGGGAGGACCTTTTATAATACACGACATTGCGGGAAACGGTTCCTACTACCTTTGCAATCTGAAAGGCGATGTCCTCCGGCATCCTTGGAATGCTAAGTGGCTTAAACCATATTACCCATAGGAGCAACGCAGCTTTGCATCTGCGTGAAGAAGACCAGAAGAAGAAGGCAGCGTGACCGCTCTACATGTTTCTATCTCTGGACGAGGAATTGCAGGCCTCAACCTATCAATCAAACAAGCTTTCTAAAATTCAAGTAAACAAAACCTATCAACAATATTGGGGAAAGTAGTTAATCTACAATCTCTCAGGGCTCCCCCATCAGTGTCCATAAGTGTAAGACCAGGGGGAAGGCACCCAGCAGAAAGAGATACCCAACCAATCTTAAGGCAACGGGTCGACGGAATGGGTGTATGTAAATATTTTAACCCCATATCCTAGAACATTGCCTCGTCCCCCACCGTCTGGGAATCCTATGGCCAAGGGTTCGCCAGCGGGGTGACAGGTCTCAAGACAATCACGAAGGTACCTCCCTTCGGTATCGCACCCAAACACTTAAAAAACTCTTCTTTTGTTTTTAGTGTCCTTCATCACAATGCTTAAAATAAACAACAAACTGATATTGCAGGTACATCAAAAAAATGATCCATTTCATAAAGGTTGGTTACAAAAAGCAGCAAGGCCAATACAAGGAATACACATCAAAAATATTCTTTTTACAAAATACTAGCAAAATCTAACGGAAGGACAATGATGCCGCGGTCTTCCTGCTGCGGTCTCCACTTAGATCCCGCGGTCTCTACTTAGATGATGTCGCCCCATCAGCAGGGTTGTTCCGAAGAGTTTAAGGGACGCTCCCACCAGATGAGGGTCCCGAGGAGCCAGGCAAGGAGGCAGGTACTGGACGACGCGGATAACTCTTCACGAGGCCATGCTCGGTCTTAAGGCCAAGCTCAATCTTCTCCAGCATCTTGTTTGTCTCCTCAGCCAATTGACACCGAGCCTTATGCATAATAACTGTCATCCGCTGCTGGGCTTGGGATAACAACGAAGATAGACGATTCACTTCTTTAGAAGCAGCACCAACGGCCTCCTCGCGGGATGCCGCCAAACTCTTAAAATGATTAGTCTGTTCTTCCTGCTGCGCTAAGGAAGATGAGCCTTTTCAAATTTTTCATTTGCAACGCGGAGTTGTCCCTCGAGCTCTGAAAAAGACAACACCAGGGAGTTAGCACAGAAAAGACACAATCACACTCGAGGAAATAGGGTTATACCTTCGACACAAGCCGAAGCCTCTTCATACTCATTAACAACCGCATCTCGCGCTTCATCAAGATGGTCATATTCCACGGATAATTTCTTATAATCTAGTTGAAGGTTGGTGAGAGTAAATTGACTGGCATCTAATTTTACCTGCTTCATCGAATCCATGTGACGAAGGTGGTTGAATTCGTTTTTTATCTCTGATACCCCTTTGCTAAGTCTGTACATACATACTTCGAGATTTCTCTCAGACTCAGCCTGGCGGGATATTTCAGCGCGAGACGCAGCAAGGGCTTTGCTTAGAACCCCAACTTTGGCTCTGGCATCGTCCCTTTCTCTGGTAAGACACAGCATGCTCTCCTTAACTCCCGGAAAAGGAAGGGAGCGAGCCTTTCGTAATTCCTCTTCCAGAAGATGTATCCTAGACTCCAACAATGAAGTGCGCTCACGGGATTCCCGCAGATTCTCACGTGTCCACAGCAGCGTACCATTGAACAAAGTACGGTCATGGTTATACAGATTCTGCATATCAACCATTTGAACATGCCTTGCGCGCCATCCCTCAGCCCGAGCGTCCCACTTTTTGGCTTCGCTCTTAATTTTCTCGACCAGCTCTTTGATACGAGATTTTTGTCGTGCCCTTTTGTTTCGAAGCCATATCATCTCGGGGACGCCACCCACTGGAGATAGGGTGGGGAGACTCAGACAGAACAACTAAGTAGTATAGAGGAATTACGACGAACTGCGAGGGTAAAAGAGGAAGAAGAACCAAACCTGTGAAAGCTGAAACTTGGCCGCGAGTTTGCTCTAACTCAGCGCGAACGACAGCAAGCTCTGAACGAAGACCAGCCTCCGCTTCACCCAGCCTTTCTTTCTCTTTAAGGCTTTTCTTCAGTTCTTCTATCTTCACCTCAGCCGCAGACAATTCCTTTTCTCTGTGACGAAGCTTAGCCTCCAGCTTCAAAGACTTCGCTTTAAAGAATTGATACAGTACATGGTTACAATGCTCACTCCTCCTCATCTACACATCAAAACGGCAAACATTATTACACCGAAGGATTCAATCGTCACGAAGAGATATGTACGAAGACTTACCTCCAAGACACGCTGCTGAGGAAAACCATAATGGTACCCATCGGCTATGGCCATCATATCCGCGACAGAAGTAGGAGGCTCCGATACGAGGGTAGCTTCGGGAACACTCAAGCTTTTCCCCCACATCTCAGATACCCGCGCCTTAGAAGATAGTTCCATCATCCGACGGGTATAAGCATCGGAATCCTTTTCACCAGCAACCACCGGGGCAGGATGAGGGACAAACAGCAGACCCTTTTTCTTGAGCCAATCCATTATGGCGTCCTCACCCTCAAACGTCAGCGAATGAGGGAAATCCTCGGAAGGCGAGTCAACCACGGACTTCCCCTTTGCTGATATTTCCCCATCAGCACAAGTTTCGGCATCAACATGCGCATCATGATCATCCGCGCCCCATCCTGAACAGCAGCGTCTTCCTTACCAGAACCCCCGAGCACATCCCAATCATCATTGGGGGAAAGAGAGAAGTCTTCAGGAAAATCGAGAGCATCGTCAAAGAGTTCCCCTGCGGAATAAATCCTGTCAAAAGAGAACTCTTGAGAAATGGTGGGGAGAGTTTCCGCAGCATCACCAGCAGGAAAGACATATCAGCGATAACACTGCCGTCAGCTACCGCGGCATTATTTCTCCCTCATCACCATCACAACCCGCACCAATCTCCTCCTCGACATTAGAGGGGAAGTATCAGTGCGTTCTTCCCCATCAGAAATCTCCTCATCCTCGGCAAACTCTTCGTTTACCGGACTGGTAACTTCTTCATGAACCTCAGCCTCACCCGTCACAATGGTAGAAGACTGCTTCGGCCCAATCTTTTTCTTCTTCGACACTGCAAACCAACACGTTCCACAAAAAGAGTTTTTTTCTCGAACAGTTTGATTTTAAAAAGGAGGAGAGGCGCGGCCAGAATCTGAATAACCATACCTTGCAGTAGTGGCACTCTTCGGTGGAAGTATAGCACCAGAACCTTCCTCCTCGTCTCCTTCAACGACGTCGAGGGCATAAGGAAAGTTCATGCCTTCGAATTTAAACGCCAGGGACAGAAATCTCCATAACGAGCAGGAGGAGATTCACGTGGCCTGCTACTCTCAGAAGGACGCCAACCGCGCGGACCGGGAATCCAACCGTACGCCCAAGGACCAACAATTTCAATAACAGTAGCGTGCCACTCATAATCATGGTCACGCTTGATCCTCTCACGTGCCGGAAAAAGTTTCCGCTGACTAGACCCCTCGGTGCCTGGAACATACTTCAGTTTGGCATCGCTCACCTCACTTAACAGACGAATTTCGCCCCGAGGAGCAGCGAGATTCCGAAGGATAACACTCCACGGTTTATGGTTCCTACTATTGACGTAATCACCAAAGGAGTTGTTGAAGTTTTCAGGAGTATACCATTCCCTCTCCGCGGGATTTGGAACGTAACACGTCATCGTCGTCTCCCCTTTACTCCGCAGATAACACTCCCTCACTGCACGGAGATGATTCCCCGATAATTGCGACACAGAACGACTGTGAGTATTGGTGGAAGAGCCTTCACGACCAGCAAGCACATCGTAATAAAAGGAGTCACCAGACTTGTACAACGACAGCATAAGACCCGCCTCGAAGGCTCCAACCGTAGTCAACAGGTGAAACTCATCAAACTGATACTTCGAGATGATCTCATAAGTAATATCATCCTCAGGGGTATAGAAACGAACCTCGAAGGCTTGAAGCTCATGCTTTTCCTTGAAAACTTCAAGGTCAATATGCTTGAACGTAACTTTCTTCTTGCTGACCGAAACGCTGCGTATCATCGGGGCAGCCTCATCCTCTTCCGCGGGATCGGACGAACCAACAAAAGCCTCGGAAGCTCTTCTTTTCAAAGAAGGATTCTTAGAAGATTCATCTCTCGGGACACCACCTTTGGTGTTCTTCCCTTTGAAAGAAAGTACTGGAGGCGGCGGCAGAGGGTGCTGCACGGGCACTACAGAACGCAGAGGAGGAACATCAAAGGAGACACTACGAGGAGGTGTCTGCGTATACCTAACGTCATCCCGAGGAAGAGAAACCGCACGATCGGCAGCGTTTCGAGACCCGAAAGGATTTTTTGAGGGACCCTCTTTCCTAGGAGGAGAGGCCTTCGCCTCAGAAGAAGAAACTCTAATACCACGGGGATCCATTTGAGACTCTCTGCGCGGAGGGGATATCGGTAGACTAGAACCCGGAGTTTGATAAGGAAGCCGCGGACGGTCAGACATGGCTGCGAAGAGGTACAACATAAACAAGTTAGAAACAAACACAAGGACATCACCAAAGATCAAAAAACCACAAAATTAGCAGTCCATCTCAAAAACCCTAAAACCCTAAACTCAAAAGTCCAATAAATACAAGTAAAACAATGGCCTCCTCGATTTGAGACGAAGAACAGGGGAAACTAGCATACAAGCATTAAAAGAGGTTCTTCATCACAAACAAGGGACGACAGCAGCAGAAATGGGAGGATACGATACGATCAAAAGCATAAAATTCACAATCAACACAACTTAAAACAACAGGAACAAAGAAAAGAAACCTTACCACCACAAACAGAAGCAGGAAGAGGACAACAAACCAGAAACAAAGAAGAAGCGAGTGTGATTAATGCTAAGGCAGAGAGAATTTAATGGTTGAAGAACAAAGAATGAAGACTGACAGGGAGAATGAAATTAATTTTTAGGGAGAATGAAATTAATTTTCAAGGAGAATGAAATTAATTCTTCTTGTCTCCTTAATATACTCGAAAGAAAGAGAAGGAAAATGGAGGAATGGGAAATGTGCCCATTAAATGAGCATTTAGTGCACGAATAAGAAACATGCCCAAGTATCTAGGAGAAGTTATTAGGAGAGAGGAAGAATATGTAACGTCTGTTTTCTTCAATGCTCCCACTAAACACTCAATCCTGAAGAAAAGGGGCAAATTGTGTGTACATATTTCATCATCGAACACGTGTATATAGGAAGATACGTGGAGAGCATGCAGACAAAGTCATCAAAACACGATGACACACACCCATAGCCAAGAAGCCTATCCCGGCAACGTCGGATCTTTGCCCGAACAAATCTAAGGGCAGAAGTTAAAAGGTGCACCGAAAACACGATGTACTGCGGAGCACCAAATAACTCCCGAAGAGTTACTTTATCTCATCCCCAAAAGAAGCTAAGATAAACGGTGAAGAGAAAGTTAACTGACATGGACGTGACAGGGGCAGAAGAAACTTGTCTGACACGAGCAGGCGCCTCAACTACCCGCAATAAACACTCTAAGCAGTATACGTGTCGATCAACCCGTGGAACGAATGAGGATGGCTCTGCGTGATCAAGTAATGAACGAAGACCTCCGCGTGATGGACACAAAACACAAGAAGATAAGGTTCCAACGGCCCTCAGAAATGGGTCCCACACTCTAACCCTATAAATACCCCCTCTCCACCAAGAGTGGGGGGATCGGAAAAATCAGGGAGAAAAGGAGAGAGAAAGATTGTGAGTGTAAGTTAGTCCTTTACAATATACAGACCTATGTAAACTCCAAAGTCACTCGACTATCTCTGTAACCATCAAGGATATAGTGAAACAACAACCCCGTGGATGTAGGCCTTAGTGCCGAACCACGTAAATCCCAGTCTTATTTACATTTCAGCACTTTATATTCGCCTAACGCTCCTTGAGTTTTACTTTTATACTTCGTTTTCTTTATCTTCCCCTGCGTAAACGCCCCTCGCGATGTTATTAGATGAGGCTATGATAAATCCGATGGTTTTGAGCCAAGAAATCAATGCAATCGTATTAACAGTGCGAGACGGTACCTAGAGTGCGAACATTGTTTGTGAACATGTAGATGCCTTCGTGATTTACGTGTTCACAAGAAACAATAAATTAATTAGAGTATTTAGGATTAAGAAAGATCATACATGGGCATACATTAGTACGAATTCAGAACATCGAACTAAATCTTAGGATCAATCTTGAAGCAGAATCAAAGTAAAAGAGAGAAGAAGTCATATATGGATAGATATATACGGTGGTTCACGGCTCGGCTTGGATTCAAGCCGTATAACGTTTTTATGCCTTAAAAAAAGATGCCACCTCACTAGCATCTACTACCATTGGATGAAGTATAATGGACGGTTATAAAATTGTGTATAAATTATGTGTTCAAATCAAGAGTCCCATGATCCGGACCCTACTTTCAATCCTTTGGGGTAGAAGACTACTTAAACTTCATGAAATTTACTTTGTTTTTCCTATTCCAGTGTAATTAAATATCTAATGGATCAATCTTTACTTTGTTGTTGGTACTATGAGCCATTGCCCATTCATAGTTGAAGACTTTGTTGCCATGACAAAACAGGTATGGGATTTGAGTGATAGTAGGAAAGGTTGTCAACGATGGGTCCATTCCGATAACAAAAAATTTCAACTCGCAGCGGAAAAAGTAAAAAGAGACCTTATCTTCATTGACTTATATATCTATTTTCTGTCACAACTTTTCGTGTTGTTTTGTTTTTGCCTAACCATTCCATGTATCACGCCGTGGACACATCTAATCAATGCAGTAATTTGGTTTGTGATGTTTGTTTCGGGTGAGTGATGTTGCGCACATTTTCTAACATGCGTTCATGTAATGTTTCCAGAGGTGTAAAACGTGCTGGCCCAGCATAGTCCAGCTTATGAAGTCACGTGTTTACTGTGTTGTGTGCCGTATTCAGCCATGCAGGAGATTAAGACATGTCGTACTGTGCATGCTAGATGACGTGTTATGCTGTGTTGTGTCGGAAAAATAAACGTGTTGTGTCGTGCTGTGCTGTGTCGGGCACATTTATTTTGTGTTTTTCAAAGTAAATATTTTCCAAATATTTAGGTATTTTATGAGTTGTTATAAAAATAAGTCAATATAATGACGATTAAATATCAATAATTGGCTAGAATAAGGACTCCATTGTGAAATATACACAAAATGTGATGTATTTTGTAGTGGTTTATGCATATTATGACGTGCTTTCTTAACGTGTTGTACCACGTGCCTATCTGTGTCGCGTGTTGTGTTGTGCCACTGTGCCGATTAGACTTGCCCGGCACAACCTACGAAACTAACATGCTGAGCCGTGTTGTGCTAAGTCATGTGTTGTGCTGGGTTGTGCTCAAATTTTAACGTGGTGGGATGGGTTGTGCTCGTGCTGACACGGCTCAATTTACACATTATGTTTCCGTTTCGTTGGTGAGTGTTTTTTTTTAATCGGTCAAAAGGAAATATATCATAGAAAGCACAACAAACTGTGCGCGGGGAAATACATTTTAAAGAGAGCAACAAAACCCCTAACAAAAGTAAAAGCATAATGAAGAAGTTAAAGGAAATCCCAAGCGAAACCAAAAATCACCAAAAAGACAACAAAGGAAAAGGTATCTTGACGAACCTAAGAAACAAAACATCAAACTAAAAACTGACAACCTGGACAAAAATGCAAGTTATAATTGTTTAGGACTTTCATCCACCTCCTTTATAGTAAAGTCCTTATGATTTTTCACCACATCAGTAAACATATCTTTGCGATTTTCTTTTGAAGAGAGAAAACGTAAACCCGTTATGGAACCAAAATCCACGAGTTTTTAACTGCTGAAAATTTACAGGATTAGCAGCAGATTTTAAAAAAAGAAAACATTTTTTTTGTACTTAACGTACCATTAGAAACCTGTCATCTTAGCTTTTATGCTCAGATTGGTGTTGACTCCAAGATTTGGCTCAGGCAAAGATGGTTTGGTGATGTTATCTCTATGGATTCCAAAACCAGAAGGGCTGAAGCGACCTCCTGTTTGAAGCCAAGGGGAACTGAAAGATATGAAGATGAGGAGTTTGCCCCTTTCTTTTTTGAGTTTAGAGAGTCGATTGTAAAACGACCCGTAGCTTTGGATTTAGAGCATACTTTTCTAAATGATTTAAGAACGGGTTCCGAAGAAGACGAGTTTGATCTACTTACCTCGAGATCAAACTGAGATGTATCAACCTCTTCCTCATCTTCAAGACCATGGAATCTATAGTGAGTATCGACACGAGAAGGTTTCAAGGGAGGCGACACATATGAGAAATCTTCCTTATGACTAAGATCATTCTCAATTTCGGCAATCAGACCACTACCAAAAAATGAATTTCCATCAACTCCTACCACTCATAGTATCAACCTTATTTTTTCTTATTATCCACAATACAGACTTCCGCAGATTGTTCCTTTCTACCCAGTACAGCCTCACGTTGCACAATTTGCGAAGGAATTTCACCTTCCTCCAAAAAGTCCTCATTATTTTCCTTATATGTATTTTTTTTCTTTTTCTTCTTCTAGCATAGACCCTATTAGAATCAACAACAACTACAACCTCAAATGCACTTTTCTAACTCACTTCTCTATTAGCGCGGTATTCATAAACCATATGTCTGACAATTCGATAATGGTTACAGAATTTAGGAGGTTTGGGTATTTCTAAAGATTGATAAAAGCTTCCCAACTTCGATTCTGCCCCAATTTTATCGGGAATTGCATTTGCAAAGTCCACTTCCCCCAACACGTTAGCATAGAAACCATAATGTATCTTTATTGTTTCATCATCTACATGAATACGTTTTCCCATTCCTTTCCCAATGGCCATAACCACCTCCTCTTCTCAGTACTCTAAACTCAGACCTGGAAACCTCACCCACACAAAAGCAGTGGACATCCTTTGGTTTTCTGGTTCAAAATTTGATTCCTAATCTCGAATCTTCACAATTTGATTATGTACCTTGCATGCTCTTTCATTCCATACATAATCCTTATCTTCACTATCAAGTTTAATAACAAAGAAACCCTTACCCAAAGGTTCTAATTCCGCACCTTTCGTGTGTATACAGTTATATACTGAAGGAAATGCGAGATAAGACCAAATTGACAATTTCCCATCCAATCAAATGTGAATGTCTAGCTAACATTATTTAACCAATTGACAACTACCTAACCATGACATGAGTTGTCGAGGATCTAGTTCACAATTCGGCGTGCGGAAAAATTTTGGATAGGTAAAAGTGTGTGCATTAGTTGGTTAAGTAAAATAAGAATTCGGTGAACTATGCTCGGTGGTTGGAGCATTGGTGGTCGATGAATAAGGATCCAAATATACCCGATGGTAGTACGATCACCATTATCGTAGTTTTGGAAGATGGCAGCTCCCAGTTGAAACTGTTTGTAATTCCTCTTGCAGTTAAGATGGCCCGAGGTGGGAAACTTCTCATCCGCAGTTCTTTCCTTGGTTCGTTGTATTCCCACTTGGACTCTTTAGTCATTGATAGACGCATCTCCAATGGTTACATGAAGGTTGAATCATATGTTAACACATTGTTCATCCAAGCATGGTTACGGGAGCACCTGAGTAGTTATGCGCCTGCTCCTTGTAATGTTCTGCAAAAGAAATGTGTTGATTCCCGTCATGTTTTTTCTGAAGATAACAATGCTAGGATACTACGTTGGTCCAACATGATGCCACGCTCCAAAGTACGCCTTGTTGAGTTTCTTGATAACGAGGCTGAGTTTGATTTCCGCCCATGGGCACCGATTCCTACGTATGTTTCTCAGTTGACCACCTTTGCTGGTGAGGATGATATAATATTGCAATCGGGTACTGACCTTACTGATGGTGAGAGGACTTTTATGCTGAGATGTACACCTGGTCATCTCGTGTCTGTGATGCAACAAGAATATTTCGGACCAATAACCATACCTAGCCTTCAACTACCACAACCATTTCTTCCCAGGGACAGTTATCTTAAAACTGAAAGCGTTTACGTGTACTCTCTAATTGGCACACCAAGAGCGTAGACTGGCCGAATAACTGAAAAGAAACAGTCATGACTGGGTTATATCCCATGTCACTACTTCCTGATAGGTGGAAGAGTATAATATTGGCAGAGCTCCTAGACAAATGGTTCTTGATCAGTATGCTCCTCCTTTTCGACTCGCCAAGCCTCTTGTTCATCACCTCATGGACAAGTTGGATCGTACACATGTGGATGGAAGTAGATACTCGTTTCCTCATCGTGGTCGTGAAACATATGTGTTAGAGCATAGCTCGGTCAACCTCGCATGCGTTGTTATCTCAAGCATGTTTGTCAATGTTAGTGATCAAAACTATAAGTATTGATTTCTAGCCTACATATCTAAGTCTCGGACTAGGATAGAAAAGTGTAGTTGAGCTCAAAGACTTCATGGAGATTCATCATACAACGACGAAGATCTATACAAGGAACCGTAGAACTTCATCAACAAAAAGGTATGTGGAGACTTGAACTTATCTATCACTCAAAAGTCTATCTATTCTATCTCCTACTTCTTATGAGACAAAAGGTCGTATGATATATAGACTGGATCATACACATTTGACATTTTGAACTGAGCATTCATTGCTTATATTTTATCTCGAAATCGTGTGTTGGTAAAGCGTTTCGCTTTGATCAAGTTTATCTTCACTTAGTGGCGAAAGTCATGAAAAGTTTCAATCACTTTGAGAATTGCTCTGACGTGAATCGGTCTGTGAATAACAGCTACATAGCGTCCTCTGAGAATGTCTCAATGATTGAAATGAGAGTTTAGATTACATAACCATGTATTCCTTGAACCGAAGTTTTCGAACTTTGATGATCAAGAGAAATCGGGAGGATTTTGGAATTGGCTTGCCAAGTCCGCGAACCTAGTTCGCAGACTCAGTCCGCGAACTGTCGGAAGTTCTCGACCGAGAATTTCTGCTGGGATTTTCCAAAAATCGTTTGTGTGCTAAGTCCGCGAACTGGCGGAAGTTCTCTTTTCGAGAATTTCTGCTGAGTTTGGAAAACTCAACCGATTAACTTAAGTTCGCGAACTTGTTTGTGACTTAAGAGGTTATGATCTAAAGATGTGCTCTGAACATGAAACATTAAATTACTAAGGAATGCTTTATGAAAATCGTGGCTATAATGTGCATGAGCCTATTCAGTCGAATCGAATCATCTTTGTTTCAATTGTGTCTTGTGTAGTTACATAAGATCTCAAAGCAATTGAACAAATCTTTAACTAGTTCATTTGAGTCAATTGAACTAGTTATGGTGAAGAAGAACAAGGTTAATATGACATACTCATATGGTTAACCTTTTGGGTTACTATGTTGAACCAACATACACGAACACGTTTGGGCATGGTTTTTACGAACCCAGTAAACGTCTACCCAAGTGTGTGTGACAAGCTAAGTTTTCGATCTAACGGTTGAGAAATATTAGCTAGAATCTAAATCAGGTTTTCATCTAACGGTGAATAAGGATTGCTTTGTAACTAAGGAAAAACCCTGATTTGAAGGCTATATAAAGGAGACATCTAGCGTTGTGCAAAACTAATCCCCACACGTCTGTGTGCTACTAGTGCGCCCTCTAGAGTCGATCTCCATTAACCTTTGATTTTCTTCTCTAAAATCAGGTTAACAACTTAAAGACTTCATTGGGATTGTGAAGACAGACCGATACTACTTTATCGTAGTTGTGTGATCTGATCTTGCATCTTCTATCTTACGAGTACAATCGATTGATTGGCTTGAGATCGTGAGAGTTCTCCGATAGGAAAGATAAAGAAGTCACAAACATCTTCGTCTCACTGTTTGTGATTCCTCGACAATCCGCTTGTGTAGTCAGGAAGGATTGTAGAGAGGTGATTGATTAATCTAGGTTGTTCTTCGGGATTATAAGACCGGATTATCAATTGGTTCCTGTTACCTTGATTTTATATCTAAAGACGGAATAAAACCTAGGGTTTATCTGTGGGAGACAGATTTATCCTCTTATAGACTTTTCAGTGTGAGACAGATCTGTTTATTATCAAGCCTATAATTTTGGGTTACAGCAACTCTTGGTTGTGGGTGAGATCGGCTAAGGGAATCAAGTGCGCAGTATCCTGCTGGGATCAGAGGCATAGGAGTACAACTGTACCTTGGATCGGTGGGAGACTGATTTGGGTTCAACTATAGTCCAGTCCGAAGTTACTTTGCAGTAGGCTAGTGTCTGTAGCGGCTCAATACAGTGTGTATCCAATCTGGACTAGGTCCCGGGATTTTTCTGCATTTGCGGTTTCCTCGTTAACAAAATTTCTGGTGTCTGTGTTATTTCTATTCCGCATTATATTTTATATAATTGAAATAATACAGGTTGTGCGTTTGTGATCATCAATTGGAAATCCAACCTTTGGTTGTTGATTGATATTGATTGATCCTTGGACATTGGTCTTTGGTATCGTCCAAGTATTCCTTGTATTTGATAAAGACTCGTTATTGTTTTTAGCTTGAGTAAAAAACAAATCAAGAGAGAGATATTAACTCCTTGAGATACTTTTATCTAGATTGAGTCTGACTGTCTAGTTGATTCTCTAGCAAAGTATTTCGGAGTTAGTCCATACAGATTGCTAATCGAAATATTGGGTGGTGGTGTTAGACCCCGGCTTTTTCAATTGGTATCAGAGCAGGCAAACACGTTTAAGACCTTACAAGTCTGTGTTTGTAGCGATCTGACTATATGGACAATAGTGTTATCTCAATAAATGCACAACTAGATCCAGGGATTTTAGAATTCTCTTCCATTACTGATTTAATAAAATCTGTAGAAGAAATTCTATCTAAACCTCCACCAGGTTTAAAATCCATTGAAGTGTTTTCAGGGCTTGAAAAGAATCTTGAGAGCTTATCTCTTGATGTTGAGTTATACCTCCAGAAAGAGCAAGAATCTCTTGACAGGTGTTTATGGGTGAAAACTATTTCTGCTGGTTTTGGTAATTTGGGGTGTGTGGATGAGAAATGAATCTAAACCCTAAACAAATACACTGCACGGGAGTGCTTGTGATTCGAGAAATCAATCTGTACAACTCCGGCCTAAACCAAGAAATGACCGTTCCAGACTTGCTTCGGTCACAAAGTGAAGGAGAATGGGTTGATCTTAGGGAGGGAAGCGAAGAAGGTGTTGATATTGTGGAGGTGTTGGTTGTGTATGACTTGTATCAGAAAGATGATCTGGCTTGCAGAATGTAAGCTATCAGTTATGGTGTTTGGATACGGTTGTATCAACACTTGGTTTCTGTTGTCTTGTTCTGTCTTGGAAATAGGGAGGAGAACCTATTTATACAAGTCATTGAGCCTAACCCACGTCTCTCATGGGAAGTGGAGAAAGTGGAGTGATGGAGTAGTGGAGTTGCGTGTGTTAGTGTCACACGATCAGTCTTGCCCACTTCTCCCATCATCATTAACCGTCCATGTCTTCCTGACACGTTCTTGTGATGGCGCGTTGTGCGCTGCACGCTGTAAACCACCAGACCAATACCCCAGTAAGTATCCCCCAGTTTGTGACATGTTTGATGTCTCGAATGTGTGGATCGTGGGACCCACAAAAAGTAGCATGTGATGCTAGATTAGATAACTAAGTTATTTAGGAAGTCGATACTTGTGAAGTATCGTGTGTATTACATGCAGGTAATGCATCGAATATATTCAGCATGTGTGAAGCATCGCTGTTTTAAGGCTTAACTGAGTAAATCGCGGATTAAGCATATTAAAATAGCATCACGTCAAGACATCTTCGAGTGATAGTTTGCAGGCTGTACAGGCGAGTCCTGACTTGGCCGATAACTTTGTGTGGAATAGTGGTGGACGGTGATCGTGGTGATGCCTCACTGGTCGCCTAACTCCTGTCTTAGGCTTTCCGTCCAAGCTGGTGAAGTCGGACGGACGAGATGGATTGCGACCCACATCTGCGACCGTCGGATTAGGGTTTAGGAGGTGCTCGAACACCAACCTTTATCTTGGTCGAATCCAAACATGGGACACGTTATTTGCAGGGCCGATTGGGCATGCGTGTAGAAGGCCTGCTGGTGTAGGTGTCTGTACCTCACTGTCCCATGGAGGTGCGATCTAAGCCACTCAATTTGTCTGGCAAAGAGGAGCGGCTGAGATTGATTTGCGACAGAAATCCCATGCCGCAAGGGAATTGAAGACCCCACGTCGTGTCTACTTCGGGTGCGCGTTTCGAGACGACCAACCATGGTCGGTCTTGGCCGATCAGTCAGGTAAGCAGTCGGAAGGCCATGCACACGTCCGTACCTTACTGTCCCGTGAAGATGTGATCTAAGCCACTCAATTTGTCCGGCAAAGTTGAGTGGTCGAGATCGATTTGCAGTTGAAAACGCGTGGCCATGCCTAGTTTGGCGCAAGAATTGAGACGACCAACCATAGTTGGTCTTGACCGATTAGTCATGTATGTAGGAGGGCCCACGGTAATTGTGTTGACATGCTCTGGTCCCTTTGAATCTACATCTACACCCTCCATCTATGCCTGCGAAGATGGATGGTTGAGACTGATTTGCGACACATGTAATGTGCCTCAAACCCTAATTAGGGTTTCACGTCCACACTGCTTTGGCTGGACGAATTGGAAAGCCACGCTTCTCTTTTGGGGAGGCCGACCATGTGGGCCTCCGTTGGGCCGGTGGTGAACGCGCCAATACCTGCCTGGTGGCTATGGGTCTGATCTAAGCCATCCAATCATGACGGTGAAATTGGATTGTCGTGATCAATTTGGGACCTTTAATGGAATTTCCTGCGACCCTCAATTCTTCACGCTGACACAAATTCGGACAAACGTATATTGCAATCTGGTCAGGTTAAGGAAGAGTCGGTCATGCAGATAGGAAGAAGGTCTGCCGGTGTACACCACGACGCTTGTTCGACCGGCTTTGGGCTGATCCACACCGTCCAACCACGCCGGTGAAGTTGGACGGACGTGATGAACTTGAGACTGCCATAGACGGCCTTTGTTTGTACGATTCCTCCAAGCTGCTCCATACCAGTTTGGACATCCAGCTTCAGGCTGGTGTTCGGTGGTAGTTTGGGAGGCATGATAGGTATTCGACCGACCAAGGCATAAGTGGTCCTGCTGGTGGTCATTAATGTAGTAGCCTGCTCCTGCTGAGGATCGTCTAGGCTGGTTAAATCGTGTTGCCGACTTGTGTGGCTGTGATTGTTTCTGAGACTGATATGGACAGTCCAGATTCAAATATGTTTAATCGGGCAAGTTTAACACACCGAGAGATGTAGCATGTACGAGTATTTCGTGCATACCTCATTATCAACGTTTGGAGATTCATGTTACTCTGCTGAGAGCAACACTCAGTCGTCATGCCGCACTAATAATGAGAGTTCAGCTGAATAAGAAACACAAGGCTAGTCATGTATTAATTGATAATGTTATAAATTCACAGGGTATAAGAAATTGTTGCTACATGCTCCAACCTGGATGAATTAGTAAAGTGGAGAAGTATTCATCACTTATCAGTGGCTCTATCCTTTGCAGGATGTCAGCGCATAATTTTTTTGGCTTTTTACAATTTTAGCCTTAAATGAAATGCACCATCAACATTAAGTCCCCTGCCTAGCACATAATGGTTACACTATTGTGGGGTAGGCATTAGATGGTGACATATACAGATAAAACTTATGAGACAAAGTTAGATGTTACCAGGAGAGACGAGTGGTCCTGTCCTTGGATCATGTCACGTTCAAGAGGCGTCCAGGTGAGCGTTCCCCTAGCATGATGTCGGTCTTTCCTGCTTCGGTCGACCTTGCTATGCCTGCTTCGGTGGAGAGCCTGCTTCGTGATTGCTCCGCTCGATCTTGGGGCTGATGTTCCTGCTCAACGGACTGTTGCGCCTGCTTCGCTCGATCGTGGGACTCATCATGCGCCTTCTTGCTCGAACATGGGCTTGTTATGCATACCTTGCTCGAACGTGGGCTTGTTATGCCTGCCTTGCTCGAACGTGGGACCCGTCGTGTGCCTGCTTTGCTTGGGGCCGGTTGTGCCTGATCAAGTGGGACCCGCCGCATGCCGGATTTGCTTGGGGCCGGTTGTGCCTGCTTCGACCAAACACCATACTTGTTGCCTCACCCCAACACCATACTTTCTCCTTGACCAACACCGGCCTTGCTGATTTGACGAACCCCGACCTTGCTGACGGACATCGTTGTTTCGATCGACACCGGCCTTGCTGATTTGACGAACCCCGACCTTGCTGACGGACATCGCTACTTCGATCGATACCGGCCTTGCTGATTTGACGAACCCCGACCTTGCTGACGGACATCGCTGCTTCGATCGATACCGGCCTTGCTGTCTTGTTTCGTTCGGCCTTGTAACCTTGATCAACACCGGCTTCGTGGACTTGACAAACACCGGCTTTGTTTGCTAACGTGGCTCAATACCATCCTTGTTTGCTGACGTGGACCAGTACCATCCTTGTGACCTTGATCATCCTTGACCAATACCGTCTTGATGTGATCCAATATCGTCCTACTTGCGTGACGTGATATCAGTCTTGCTTGCGTGACAGGATATTAGCCTTGCGATCTCTACCAACACCGGCTTTGCGGACTTGACTAACACCGGCCTCGTTTGCTGACGTGGCCCAATACCAGCCTTGTTTGTTTTTCCCAGCCTGGTGTATTTTAACGTGAATGTATGTCCTGTCGTGCGTGACTACACATCCCATGAGTTTTCATACAAGTACTGACTCCCCCGCTTTTATTTTATTGTAGGATGAACAAAAGGGGTCCTGCTAAGATGTCTTCTGGGGATAATGCTGATGCCAAGTCAGGGAGTGTTGACAGCTTCAAGGATATGCCGAACATAGATAATGAGTTGTTCACCGCGCCCTTTCATCTATCTGAAAATATCTGTTCCACAAGATAACCCTTCTCCTATCGACTTCAAGGTTTGTCATGCTCCGCTGGGCCCTTATGAAGGATGGATGAGACGTATATTGAGAAATGAGTACATCAAAGATAACTTGACCAAAGCGCAGATTATTGATGTAGCTTGCGTGTTGAAACGGCTCGAGAGGATGTTAAAGTGGCTTCTGGTGCGAACGTTGAACCGACTCCTGGAGAGAGTGTTGAAACATGACTCTGAAGCGAACGTGGGTCCCGGAGAGAGCGTTGAGGCGGCTCTTGAATAGACCATTGAAGCAGCTTTTGAAGCAAATGTAAAGGTGGCTCCTGGAGAGAGCATTGAAGCAGGATTCTGAAGCGAACGTGGGTCCCGAAGAGAGCGTTGAGGCGACTCTTGAATAGACCATTGAAGCAGCTTCTGCTGGAGGGAGCGTTGAAGTGGCTTCCTCTTCAGTTTGATTTAGTTATGTGAATTCCATGCTTCTTGATTGACCATCTCTCTCGTGTTGAAGAAGTCCTTGACTGACGGTGAAGGAACTTCGTGCTGAGCCTCAGTCCCCAAGCGTGGTTTACATGGTTCTATCTTGTATGCCCGACGGGTCTTTTGTACGTAATGGTCGTTGATATGGTGAAGCTATGGATGGTATCAATCGACAAGCAAAAACAGTTCTTGGCAGCAGATGTGATCAGAAGAGACTGGCAGGGAGAGGCGTGGTGGCAACTTGTACGAACTTGGCACCCTCTTAAGTCCTAGGTGCAATCTCCTTTGGTAACAGAACTACTTTTTCCATGGGAGACAAATTCTGAAAGCGTCTCTCATTGATGTAGTTACCGTCAATCCAGATATGGAATATCTTGGACGTTGTTTCATTATTGCGACAGTCGTGCATGTGGTACTAGAGTTGAATTTGGCAATTTTGGACGCGCAGGATGTTGTATCTCGGTATCTTTCCTCTTGCTTCTTCAGCGAAACTGGTTCTTTCTAGTAGGGAAGATGCTGTTGTAGATGAGCGTTCAACAGCTTCACGAAGTCCAGAGGATGACCAAAAGCGCAGATTCTCCAACATAGCACGGTGGACATACACCATCGTCTGATAGAGTGACTCGCCCGAATTTTGCTCGACATGACGCGTGGACATCGTTATCTTCTTGAGGCGCTCTCTTGAGGTATCGACTCCAGTGGAAGATTGTCGTCATAGAGCGTTGATACGTTGCACCGGCATTCTTTAAACCAAATGGCAGTACAATTTAATAAAAATTTCCGAGAGGAGTTCGAAAAGCTATCTTACTTTTGTCATGCTCGTATATCCTTATCTGGTTGTAGCCGCTACATCCATCCATGGAGGAAAACATGCCGTGTCCGCTGGTTGCATCTGCTAACATGTCAATATTAGGTAGAGGAGAATCGTTTTTGGGGCGGCATCTGTTCAAGTCTCTGAAATCCATGCAACACCTGATCTGTCCATTTTCCTCGTGTCTGAACTGCAACCGGATTGGATCCGGGTATGACATGTAAATGATGGGTGACAAATCTAAATCTGGCATTTCTTCATAAGTCCAGGAAAAAATGTCCTGGTATTCCTTGAGAATTTGCACAAGTATCGTGTGTTCCTCCGTAGACAAGGTCGAAATGATGGAGATAGGCCTAGGATATTCCTCATCCCCGATGTTGACCACTTCGAGCCCATCAATTTTGGAATTGGTACCGTCCTGTAGCTGTCGTGGAGCATCTGGTACTTCCTCTCGTAGATCGTCGTTGTAGTAGGCTTTCATACGACCTTTCCTTGGAGAACCTTGGATGTCCTGAGAGTCTTGAGAGTAATCACATCCGAAGACGCTCCTGTGTCGATAAGGGCCCTCTTGAACTCTGAATCCTTAATGCGTGCGGTGACATGTAGGGCATGGTTGTGACCTTCCTCTGGTTGATTGCATCACAACGTCTCCGCCTGCTGATCCTTCGAGAGATGTAAAAGTTCGCATAAACTTTCCTAGAGAAACTACTTCCTGATCCGGCCTCTGGTTCATAATGAAACTATTAACTTGAGGAGGATTGTTGTGAGGATCAGTCCACGGTGTAAAGAGTCTCCATGAAAGGACCGTTCATATATGATGTTGTTTCTTTGATCAGGTCCATGCAGGCCCGCGCCGCTGAAATACCTTCTCCAGGTGCGTTGAATGCGTTCCTTGTTGGCTCCAGGGGATGTCGTGGCTCTTGTGGCAATCGATCAGTTAATGTTTTAAGAAAAATGAGTACCTCTTTCTGAGTTGTAGCCATATCTGTTTGAGTCTTAGAAAGAACTTCCTGCCTCTCCATCAAGTCTGCGATGGTAATGAGAGATGGTCCTCCTCTCGTCCCTCCAGCTCCTCGTCCTGACGAAGGAGTGGAATCTGTTGCTCTGGTGACCACCGGAGGCGTTACACTTGAGGAGATGTCGGGATTCGCGGATTCTATGGCTCTGGTGATGGGAGGCGTTACACTTACTGGAACATCTCCTGCTCCGCTGGCGTTGGTGGTAGAAGTGATGGCTCCAAGAGATGTATTGACCATAGTAGCTCCACTGACAGGTACATCAATACCGAGAGTGTTATACACACTAGCTCCATCATAATTGATTGCTGATCTAGACCTGAGTTCTACCATCTTGAAATGGATTGATGATTGAATTGGTCCTAAGATCTACCCTTTTCGAAATTGATAAAGTTGAATCGGGTTTTGAAGAAATTGAATTTACGACCAAGAGATTAACCTCCCACTGTGGTCTCCAATTGTTTATGGGTGAAAACTATTTCTTCTGGTTTTGGTAATTTGGGGTGTGTGGATGAGAAATGAATCTAAACCCTAAACAAATGCACTGCACGGGAGTGCTTGTGATTCGAGAAATCAATCTGTACAACTCCGGCCTAAACCAAGAAATGGTCGTTCCAGACTTGCTTCGGTCACAAAGTGAAGGAGATGCGGTTGATCTTAGGGAGGGAAGCGAAGAAGGTGTTGAGATTGTGGAGGTGTTGGATGTGTATGACTTGTATCAGAAAGCTGAACTGGCTTGCAGAATGTAAGCTATCAGTTATGGTGTTTGGATACGGTTGTATCAACACTTGGTTTCTGTTGTCTTGTTCTGTCTTGGAAATAGGGAGGAGAACCTATTTATACAAGTCATTGAGCCTAACCCACGTCTCTCATGGGAAGTGGAGAAAGTGGAGTGATGGAGTAGTGGAGTTGCGTGTGTTAGTGTCACATGATCAGTCTTGCCCACTTCTCTCATCATCACTAACCGTACATGTCTTCATGACACGTTCTTGTGATAGCGCGTTGTGCGCTGCACGCTGTAAACCACCAGACCAATACCCCAGTAAGTATCCCCCAGTTTGTGACATGTTTGATGTCTCGAATGTGTGGATCGTGGGACTCACAAAAAGTAGCATGTGATGCTAGATTAGATAACTAAGTTATTTAGGAAGTCGATACTTGTGAAGTATCGTGTGTATTTTATGCAGGTAATGCATCGAATATATTCAGCATGTGTGAAGCATCGCTGTTTTAAGGCTTAACGGAGTAAATCGCGGATTAAGCATATTAAAATAGCATCACGTCAAGCCATCTTCGAGTGATCGTTTGGAGGCTGTACAGGTGAGTCCTGACTTGGACGATAACTTTGTGCGGAATAGTGGTGGACGGTGATCGTGGTGATGCCTCACTGGTTGCCTAACTCCTGTCTTAGGATGTCCGTCCAAGCTGGTGAAGTCGGACGGACGAGATGGCTTGCGACCCACATATGCGACCGTAGGATTAGGGTTTAGGAGGTGCTCGAATACCAACCTTTAGCTTGGTCGAATCCAAACATGGGACACGTTATTGGCAGGGCCGATTGGGCATGCGTGTAGAAGGCATGCTGGTGTAAGTGTCTGTACCTCACTGTCCCATGGAGATGCGATCTAAGCCACTCAAATTTTCTGGCAAAGAGGAGTGGCTGATATTGATTTGCGACATAAATCTCATGCCGCAAAGGAATTGAAGACTGTACGTCGTACCTACTTCAGGCGCGCGTTTCGAGACGACCAACCATGGCCGGTCTTGGCCGATCAGTCAGGCGTGCAGTCGCAGGCCAGTTTACATGTCTGTACCTTACTGTCCCGTGAAGATGTGATCTAAGCCACTCAATTTGTCCGGCAAAGTTGAGTGGTCGAGATCGATTTGCAGTTGAAAACGCGTGGCCATGCCTAGTTTGGGCGCACGAATCGAGACGACCAACCATAGTTGGTCTTGACCGGTTAGTCATGTATGTAGGCAGGCCCACGGTGATTGTGTTGACTTGCTCTGGGTCCTTTGAATCTACATCTACACCCTCCATCTATGCCTGCGAAGATGGATGGTTGAGACTGATTTGCGACACATGTGATGTGCCGCAAACCCTAATTAGGGTTTCACGTCCACGCTGCTTTGGATGAACGAATTGGCAAGCCACGCTTCTCTTTTGGGGAGGCCGACCATGTGGGCCACGTTGGGCCGGTGGTGAACGCGCCAATACCTTCCTGGTGGCTATGGGTCCGATCTAAGCCATCCAATCATGTCGGTGAAATTGGATGGTCGTGATCAATTTGGGACATTTAGTGGAATTTCCTGCGACCCTCAATTTTTCACGCTGACATAACTTCGGACAAACGTATATTTCAATCTGGTCAGGTGAAGGAAGATTCGGTCATGCGGGTAGGAAGAAGGTCCGCCGGCGTATACCACGGCGCTTGTTCGACCGGCTTTGGGCTGATCTACGCCGTCCAACCACGCCCGTGAAGTTGGACGGACGTGATGAACTTGAGACTTCCATAGGCGGCCTTTGTTTGTACGATTCCTCCAAGCTGCTCCATACCAGTCTGGACATCCAGCTTCAGGCTGGTGTTCGGTGGTAGTTTGGGAGGCATGGTAGGTATTCGACCGACCAGGGAATAAGTGGGACTGCTGGTGGTCATTAATGTAGTATCCTGCTCCTGCTGAGGATCATCTAGGCTGGTTAAATCGTACGGCCGACTTGTGTGGCCGTGATTGTTTCTGAGACTGATATGGACAGTCCAGATTCAAATATGTTTAATCGGGCTAGTATAAAGCACCGAGAGATGTAGCCTATACGAGTATTTCGTGCATACCTCATTATCAACGTTTGGAGATTCATGTTACTCTGCTGAGAGCAACACTCAGTCGTCATGCCGCACTAATAATGAGAGTTCAGCGGAACAAGAAATACAAGGCTAGTCATGTATTAATTGATAACGCTATAAATTCACAGGGTATAAGAGATTGTTGCTACATGCTCCAACCTGGATGAATTAGTAAAATGGAGAAGTATTCATCACTTATCAGTGGTTTTATCCTTTGCAGGATGTCAGCGCATAATTTTTTGGCTTTTTACAATTTTAGCCTTAAATGAAAATTCACCATGATGAATAATATTCATGTTGAGGTTGATATTGATTTACTAATCACTAAGAGCAATGCTCCTCCTCTGCATAATCCAATTAGTTGTGATAAACTAAACGAATTACAAGAGAAGTTTAAATCTCAGTCATCTGAATGTATCACCTCAAAGCATGAATTGATTCGTTGCTCAATTCCTGATACTTCCTATCAAGATAGTAGTATTGTATTCTTTTATGAAGAATCTAGGACGTCTCTTTTTATCAAAAGAGTTTCCCTTCGCAGTACTAAAAACTATCTGCAGAAATTGTTTTTTATAAGTTGGAAAACAAGAAACCGGAAACACAAATCTCTTTGGGTTCTCTTGAAGTTCTTTGATAGACTTATAAAAACAGTTCCTTGGGTGTTTCTCAACACTACAAGATTTAAGAGTTGTTGGAAAGAAACTCTTTCTTGGTGACATGGTGATCAAGACATTGTTCACCTCAACACAACTTGTTTGTGTTGAAAGTGCATCCTCACCAAGAAATGCCCTGCTATGTATACGATGGCGGAAGCACAACAACTGGGGCGCACAAATTATATTCCGTAAGGCTGTAGAACTCAATTGGACTTTTCTAAAAATGTACGTCTATAAACTTGAGCAAGTTTTATGTTTTTATTACTTGTTTGAGTACTTATAATAATCCATGTACCTTGATTATCGTTCATTTCTACCTAACTTGATCTGTGTTTAAGGTTCTTAAATGTTTAGGTTTGAATACATTAGTTCGGGATGTTTGGAATTCATGGTACACATACCAAGTATGCATAACATCATTTAAAACCAAAATCCAGGGGTTTAAGTTCGTAAACCCAGTCTCCAAACTGGAAAATTCGTTTGCAAACTCGTGTGCATACTTGCCTGTAGACGTCGATTTTCGGTAAACTTGTTCTAGCCGTAATTTCTTCGTACGAACTCGGATTGACCTCATTCTTTTTGAACTCTCTTCCTATTTGAATTCCCTTCAAAATGGAGATTAGAAACCTTGAATTTGGATGAGTTAAGATTGGTATTTTTCCTATCTATTGTTTTTGAGTGTTTTGCTCAATTTCGTCACTTGTTCCACTTCTCTTGGAATTGGGCACTTGGATTCTTGGAGTACTACTCTTCTAAGATAATTTGTAGCTTTTACAAGAATGTTGTTGGTGAATCACAAAGAAGGGAGTTCAATAATAGGCAGTAGTACGCATTACTATGGAATTCTTGAATGTTCACAATCATTTCATGTGAACTATGGTGCATGGTCGTTAATGACTTTGTATGATCTTCTTTGTTAATAAAATCTTTTTATACGCCTTTGGTAGCTATTCTTGGTATAAATCCGGGCGAAAAAGATTGATTCTACCCTCTAAGGACAAATCATCTTATATGTGCATTACGAGCTTGTCTTGATGCCTAGGAAACTTCTTATGAGAATTTATTCTTGTTTATGAAGGATTACTAGAGTTTGGAATAGAAATTATTGTGATTACACATAGCTATGTCCAACGATTTCATCTTCATGTTTTTAGGTTTTAAAAATATTTGGAGGATGATGTTATTGCAGTATTAATCTGTTTGATTTTGAAGTATTGCAATATTTTTATGGGATATGTATTGTTTGCGCCCGTGAACTTGAAGGTCCCATATTACATTCAAAAGTAAAGTCATTCATGAATCGGTATTCATATTGATGAATGGACGAATGGACTTTTGACATATACAAAAGTTAAGCCTATGTAATCATTAATTTGATGGAAAATAAGATAAAATATTTTGTTCAACAAAGATAAAGTCTATTATGTCGTTATGATTAAAAATAGAATAGATCCTTGTATTTTATCCACGGTATTGATCTTCATTGATCAATTTTATTATGTTTTACCGTGAAGGCTCCATTGTGTGTCTTATGTTGAGCACCTTACAACTAAGTCGATTTACCTTGGCTTTGTTGGTTGTTCCATAAGATGATATATGTCGAGCATTAAGAACTAAATTAAGCAACTAGTTTGGTTATTTAGTTTATACTCCATAAGTTTTCTTTCTTATGTCGAGTACATGTACGGTTAAGGTTGTCATATTCTATGATGAACTTAGTCGGGGTTCCATAAGTTCTTTTATGTTGTGCCCAAAATAATTAAATTGATTACTTCGGTGATTAGTTTGGTTATTTTTATTCCAATTAGATTAATTATAGGTTCTCTTGTAATTAATCTAGTTGAGTTTTCATATATTCCACAAGTTCTTGTGTTGATTATGTGAAAGGCTACACTATCATGTTCTTTGGTTAATGTAGTCATATATTCCGTAAGGTTTTCCTTATGTTGAGTATTTGAACGGTTAAGTTAGTCATCTCCGTGTGATTGACTTAGTCGTAGATCTGTGAGTTTACTTATGTTGAGCACTTTCAATTAAATTGATCACTTTTGAGGTTAGATTTAGTTGCATATTCCAATTGAATTAATCATCGGTTTACTTGTGGTTAATTTGGTTGAGATTTGGATATAGAAAATCATTCCTATGGTTTTTGGTGTCCAATATAAAATCCTTCTTTTCTTTCGAAATTAAGGTCGCTCTTGTTGTTCTCTCGGGAATGACATCAAATGGGGGAGAGTTCTTTTGAACTTGTGCTTAATGGTAATATCTTGCGGGGAGTGCGGCTGTGGAATTTTATAGGGGTTATCTTGTATCTTAAAACTCCTTGAAAAATGTTTTTAGCTTCGGCTATTAGATTGCATCTAAATTAAGTTGGTATGTATTTTTCTTTTGATCATGAAATGTCTCTTGTGGAAATTTCATTATGATCCCATTCTCGTACCTTTGCCAATTTTATTGACAAAAAGGGGGAGAAATATTGTAGTTCACAGTACAAATACATATGGTTTTCGGATCATTGTGTAAGGGGGAGTGGTTTCCATAATCGAGATGGAGTATTGACTAAGGGGGAGTGATACATATCACCGTAGTATTATTGTTAAAGTCGTGATACAATTGGACTTTGATGTTATATAATAATACTATGACACTGTATAATAATGATCGAGAATCTCGATTTCTCTCATTGTTAAATCTACGAATCTTCAACAACGATGGTGCTAAACTTACAACCTTTGGGATCATTGGAGTACTTGGAAGGACGAAGATTTCAAGGAACGTTGAAGATTAGACTATGGAATAGGAGCCACTTAAGTTTATCTTTTTTGTATTCCATATGTATTAATAGTTTTGTCACTAAAATTGACAAAGGGGGAGATTGTTAGAGCATAGCTCGGTCAACCTCGCATGCGTTGTTATCTCAAGCATGTTTGTAAATGTTAGTGATCAAAACTATAAGTCTTGATTTCTAGCCTACATAGCTAAGTCTCGGACTAGGCTAGAAAAGTGTAGTTGAGCTCAAGGACTTCATGGCGATTCATCATACAACGACGAAGATCTATACAAGGAACCGTGGAACTTCATCAACAAAAAGGTATGTGGAGACTTGAACTTATCTATCACTCAAAAGTCTATCTCTTCTATCTCCTACTTCTTATGAGACAAAAGTCGTATGCTATATAGGCTAGATCATACACATTTGACATTTTGAGCTGAGCATTCATTGCTTATCTTTTATCTCGAAATCGCGTGTCGGTAAAGCGTTTCGCTTTGATCAAGTTGATCTTCACCTAGTGACGAAAGTCATTAAAAGTTTCAATCACTTTAAGAATTGCTATGACGTGAATCGGTCTGTGAATAACGGCTACATAGCGTCCTCTGAGAATGTGTTAATGAATGAAATGAGAATTTAGATTACATAACCATGTATTCCTTGAACCGAAGTTTTCGAACTTTGTTGATCAAGAGAAATCGGGAGGATTGTGGAATTGGCTTGCCAAGTCCGCGAACTGTCGGAAGTTCTCGACCGAGAATTTCTGCTGGGATTTTCCAAAACTCGTTTGTGTGCTAAGTCCGCGAACTCAGTCCGCGAACCCAGTCCGCGAACTGGCAGAAGTTCTCTTTCCGAGAATTTCTGCTGAGTTTGGAAAACTCAACCGATTAACTTAAGTCCGCGAACTTGTTTGTGAACTTAAGAGGTTATGATCTAAAGATGTGCTTTGAACATGAAACATTAAATTACTAAGGAATGCTTTATGCAAATCGTGGCTATAATGTTCATGAGCCGATTCAGTCGAATCGAATCATCTTTGTTTCAATTGTGTCTTGTGTAGTTACATAAGATCTCATAGCAATTGAACAACTCTTTAAATAGTTCATTTAAGTCAATTGAACTAGTTATGGTGAAGAAGAACAAGGTTAATATGAAATGCTCATATGGTTAACCTTTTGGGTTACTATGTTGAACCAACATACATGTACACGTTTGGGCATGGTTTTCATGAACCTAGTAAACGTCTACCCAAGTGTGTGTGACAAGCTAAGTTTTCGATCTAACGGTTGAGAAATATTAGCTTGAATCTAAACCAGGTTTTCATCTAATGGTGAATAAGGATTGCTTTGTAACTAAGGCAAAACCTTGATTTGAAGGCTATATAAAGGAGACATCTAGCATTGTGAAAAACTAATCCCCACACGTCTATGTGCTACTAGTGCGCCCGCTAGATTCGATCTCCATTAACCTTTGATTTTCTTCTCTAAAATCAGGTTAACAACTTAAAGACTTCATTGGGATTGTGAAGCCAGACCGATACTACTTTATCGTAGTTGTGTGATCTGATCTTGCATCTTCTATCGTACGAGTACAATCGATTGATTGGCTTGATATCGTGAGAGTTCTCCGATATGCAAGATAAAGAAGTCACAAACATCTTCGTCTCACTGTTTGTGATTCCTCGACAATCCGCTTGTGTAGTCAGGAAGGATTGTAGAGAGGTGATTGATTAATCTAGGATGTTCTTCGGGAATATAAGACCAGATTATCAATTGGTTCATGTTACCTTGATTTTATATCTAAAGACGGAACAAAACCTAAGGTTTATCTGTGGGAGACAAATTTATCATCTTATAGACTTTTCTGTGTGAGACAGATTTGTTTATTATCAAGTCTGTGATTTTGGGTTACATCAACTCTTGGTTATGGTTGAGATCAGCTAAGGGAATCAAGTGCGCAGTATCCTGCTGGGATCAGAGGCGTAGGAGTACAACTGTACCTTGGATCGGTGGGAGACTGATTGGGGTTCAACTATAGTCCATTCCGAAGTTAGTTTGCAGTAGGCTAGTGTCTGTAGCGGCTTAATACAGTGTGTATTCAATCTGAACTATGTCTCGGGGTTTTTCTGCATTTGCGGTTTCCTCGTTAACAAAATTTCTGGTGTCTGTGTTATTTCTTTTCCGCATTATATTTTATATAATTGAAATAATACATGTTGTGCGTTCGTGATCATCAATTGGAAATCCAACCTTTGGTTGTTGATTGATATTGGTTGATCCTTGGACATTGGTCTTTGGTACCGTCCAAGTATTCATTGTATTTGATGAAGACTCGCTATTGTTTTTAGCTTGAGTAAAAATCAAATCAAGAGAGAGATAATAACTCTTTGAGATATTTTTATCTAGATTGAGTCTGACTGTCTAGTTGATTCTCTAGCAAAGTATTTCGGAGTTAGTCCATACAGATTGCTAATCGAAATATTGGGTGTTGTTGTTAGACCCCCTCTTTTTCAATATGTAAACTCGGGTTACATAGACTTTTGGAGTCAGCAACATGAACGATTTTGCGATTTTGCGACGTTGGTACATCCACCAACATCTCGCAGTGCTCCTACTACAGAGATAACGACTAATCGTCCTTGATTGAAGCCATTTCTCGGTAGTGATAAGAGGAAAACATTTCCTGCACCTTCACAGGTGAGTATCTTTTTGTTACAACTTTCATAGAAGTATAACGATTCACGGTTTAATCATTATGTTGACTTCTGTAGAATGAACGCGTCGTAAGGCCCCGGAATAGTGGTGATTTTGCGAAAGTTGGAGTAGGTCCTTAGAGTGGTGAGAAAATGAGCAAAAGTCACAAAATGTTATCTAACATTGTAGAGCCTCCACCCGCTTCATTGGTTAGTTATAGATATCTGTTTCATGACAAATATTTTTTTAACATTATTAAAGTCGTAAAAAAAATCACGTTGTTACTTTATTGCAAGGATTTTCTCCATCTAGCCTTGAGGGTTTCGGTTTTCCATGGCTGGAAAATCAACTCAGGATTTGGTCCTCTGAGGGATAAGAAACCTAGGATGAACAAACCGTTGATGTAAGTATTTTATTAGCATTTCTTGTAATGTTTTCGAGAAGATCCTCATACTTATAGTTGTTGTTTATATGAGGAAATAACAATGGATAATCAAAATGATGATGGCGCTCAATCATCTTTGGAGGAAGACGAGGAAAGAAGTCACCACGATTCAGAATCAAATAGAAAGAATGGTGATTCCAATAATATCATCGGTACTCTGCCCCTCCAAATGATTTATAAATCACCCAAGTAAATTCTTATCTTTTATGCTTTCATGATAATAAGGATTTTACGGGAAGAAATGACTTGTTGGTTCTCTAGAGAAATGTGGTGGAGGAGGAAAGTGCTCGATGAAGCAAATCGTCTTAACCTTTAAACAAATGTACTGCACGGGAGTACTTTAAGTTTGAGAGACTAATCTGTAGGACCCTGGTCTAAACCAAGACAATGGTCGTTTCAGGTTCAATTTGGTCACAAGAAGAGGAGAAGGGTTGATCTTTTGGGAGGGAAGCTGATAACGTGTGGAGATCAATGAAGATTGATCGATTGATAATGTGATGTGTTAATAAACTGCTTTGAAAAGGAATTCTCTGTGTAGACGAGAGAAATTATTTGTGTTTGATAATTGATTGCCGCAGGTTTGCTTACATTGAGTCTTCTGTTATCAAATCATAGGTTCAGAAACCTATTTATTGCAGCACATCAATCTCCTGTAAGTGGTAATAGTTGAAGGAAGTGGAAGAATGGGGAAAGTGGGATAACGTGCAAAAAACACTTCCACTTTGCATGGAATACTTGGTTGATTGACCATCCACTATACCATTTACTCCTTAACTATTAGCACGACTTACCATATTTCTCATCATGGATGTACCGCACATCGCACGTGTTGTAAGCCGCCAGATTAAAACCCTAGTGATATCCTCCCATGTGACATGAACTTATGTCTCATGTATAAATCTGCTTTGTAGATGTACGTATTTTTATGTGCGGTCAATCTTTAACCTACGACTATAACTCTTAATCGAAGAACTGAATAGTTCATACTTCAAGGTCATGATGGATGAAGCATGAAGTGCTTGCTGGAACATCAACATGCTCTGTAGACCATGGACGTTGAATTAGGTCACTGATGACCAGACATATCATTATACTAGTTGAAGCAGTAATGATAGTCGAATGACTTAAATATGATTTAATGAGATTGTTGAATCGATCATAAACTATTATGTTGGTGCGTTGAGAACTTGACAGGAAACCGTATAAAATAACCATCGTTGTATGATCGTAGAAGGTTCATCTCGATCTATGTGTCATGAGTCAGTCAAATGACAATGAGAGATTATAATATCAAAATAATGGTCGACTAACGAACCAAACGTTGGTTGATGAACCAACAAAATACTGGTAGCTGGATCAGTATGAAATTCTCGAATGTTGATTGTTGATTCAACACGAGAAATATTGCTTTGATAGCAATTGATAGTTGAATCAATAAAATATTGGTAACCGACCGAGTATTAAGTTATTAATTAAAATGTTGATTGCGGATGGATCTACATAAAAATTATTGATGTTTGAATCTGTTCAGAATTATGCTAGACATGGCATTAGGTTCAAAACCCTAATTTCAATCAATGGGTGATCAACTGAGAATCAACCAATGGATTAGAGAGGGACTAACTACATGAGGTGACTGACCGACCATGTAGTGTTTAGATGCTCTACTGAGCATTCACCAAAGTCCTTTGCATAGTTGGTGAAATGATGATTAATTGTTATTTAATCATTATTAAATTAGTGCTCGAATGAGCAGTAGATTGTGAAACCTAATTATGGAGAGAGGAATGACCGACCAAAGGGGTGTGGAACCGGCCTTTGGTGGTCGCGGGACCATCTGATGGTGAATGGATGATCTTCCCAGTTGCAGGAAAGAGTTTGAACCATATGAACTGTGGATGATTAATTAGGTCATTAATCATTGAAAGAGGTGGAACCGGCTTCTGCAAGCCAAAGGGACGACCAAGACCGGTCATGGTGGCATGCCCATGTCTCCATGCTGTCCGCAGACCAATCCTGAGAATTTTGGTATTTTCTGATGGTCCATCGAGCATTATTTGTTCTTTTTTATGTAGAATCTGAGTTTAACTGAAACTCTTAATCTTGGTTGAAAGACCAAACACTAAAAATATTAAAAAAATATTATTTTAATATTTATCATGGTAGAAGGATATGATGGCTGGGGGACCACTTCCTTTGCTAACCATATGGTTCATGGAGCAAGATTTGAAAAGATATGGAAATAGGGAGTTTTGATAGAAAGAGGAAGTCATTGAAAGAGGAAACCCTAATAATATTAAAATAATATAAAACAAATAAGGAAAATGAGTGGGGGACTGACCAAAACTGGTGCACGGCTAGCCGGCCGGTCGTGCAGTCCCCACCCCATGGTTTTCCAATTTTTATTATTTTATTAATATTTTCTCTCTCTTTCTTTTCCTTTTTTGATCAAACTTCCATAACCTTGTTCTTTAATGTTTTTGGATGCTTTTTTGAACATTATTATTATAGACACCCGCGCCTCTTACTCGGGGGTGGCCGATATCCCCGAAAGTTAAATATTCATCACTGCTCCCTGGAATTCTGTTGAGAAAAGCCATGGATCCTGAGTAAGTGAACATTAGCGTATTTTTTCTAGGAATTCAACTGATGAATGCTGCAACTAGAATTAATTAGTGGCTCTATACTAGCATGCAGATATAATATTTATTCTGAATATTAATCTGGGCCAGACACCAGAGATGAATTCCGAATTCAAAAGAGACGCTAAGTCTTTCAGCTTAATCATGAAATATGTGGAACATTGAAAGCTTCTTCTTCAGAAACCCTAATATCGCCAACTTATATAATCACTTTCATGAGATTACATGACTGCAATTCACTTCTCTTGCGGAAGGTGAAGACATGAATTTCTTATGATTCCTATACCTATCAGAGATGCATAATTTCCGAGGTGATTTTACGAATATGACCTTCATCAAAAATCCACTATCAACAACTTCAAAAAAAAAGTACTCCTTCCATTCTTTTAATTTTAGTCAGTTTTGACCTTATATAAATATTAAGAAAATCATGAAATTTTACTACACTACCGCCCTTAATTAGTTACCTATTTTGTTTTTATAAAAAAGTTAGTATTAATAGCTCCTAAAATTGCCAGGACGAGTTTAAATAGGTAACAAAAAGAAAGACTAAAAGCGAGGTTACCTATCAAAGAAAGGAATTTAGCTTACGATTCATTAAGAATTTAGCTTACGATTCATTAAGAACTGTAATGGCCAAAAGTTATGTTCGGGATAAATTCAGAAAACCTACTTTAGTTCGTTAGCTTCCTGCTATGCCGCCTTGTTATACAGCAAAAATGGTAGATAAAATAAAGAAGCGATTGTGCCAAATACCACACTCTACCATCTAGCATGACTACAGAGAAGAAAACCATGCAATAAATGGCCTAACCAAACATACAGCCGTTGGAAGTCAAGCTAAAAATCTATCAACTAAAATCTAGGACACTAGGACCAGACAATCCCAAGTTTTGCCAAATTATACTCAGCGACTCTATGAATACTACATATCCACATATAATAACAATCTAAAATTAAATATGTGTTCTAAAAAAACAAATTACACTTGTCGCCTTAAATTTCAAGGTCGCCATAAGCCATTTCATCTACTAAAAATTGGTCCAGACATTTAAACAAAATAAAATGCCAAGGATAGACAACTGATCAAATGCTATTTTTAGTTCTACATCTGATTAATTTTATTTATTTTTTTCATAAAAAAAGAAAGAAAAGGGATAATACTATTCTATAGATTAAAAAAGAAAAGGAAAAAAGAGGAAAGAGGAAAGAACTTGATCTAAATATTACACTATGAGCAAGTATTTGGAGAGAAAAAAAAGAGAGAGGAGGAATTACAACAGTAAGATTGGCTAATTAAGGAGGAATTACCACAGTAAGATTGGCTAATTAAGGAGGAATTACCACAGTCATATTAGCTAAAGTCTTAATATTGAAGGGTCTAATTCTTGATGGTTTACCACTCCATAATGCTTTGGACAGAAGTTTGTATGTATGCTCAGATGGATGAAAGAAATCCCAAAACAAGTATTCGTTAGGATTTTCACAGACGCTGAATTCCTCTTTCCCACACTGAGCCATTCCTTTAAGAACTCCTACACCACAACATGCGGTTGACGTATTCGAGAACCCTGCATTTCATATACGAGCCAAAATAAATAGCACGGCAAAAAATAGCATATTCATTTACCCCCGGGTGCAAGTCGGAGAAATTACCGTATCGCTGTGGAATTGCCCTAAACCGCTGAACGATATCATAAACAGCACCATAGACAGCAACAGCTCCAGGATGCGTTAGAGGCACACCCATGACAATGGTTTCAAGTCCCTTGTTATATTTCTTAATCATCTTATTCATCTTCCCAAAACATTTAGTAACGGGTTCGCCAGGAAGAAGAGCCCTTGCTGGTACACAACCTACTGGTCCAAGTGAAAAGATTCCTATCCGACGAGCACCGAGTTGGTAAATTTGGTCGATCAAGTATCCAACTTCTGCTAGCATGGCATCAACAAATGCATCCGGATCTAGTGTCGGAGTTTCAAAAGGAATGAAGAAATTGAAGATGTCGTTTGAACCCGACTCGAATAAGAAAAGTGATTGCTGAACAAGTTTCTTATCGATCCTGTTTTGACTCATCAGGAGTTTGAATTGGTCGAGCTGTTGGTGGATCGGCATCACTCCCTGCATAAAATGATTTATTAGTAACACCCAAACAACATCAATTTGCGTAGAATAGAATGGAGTATACATAAATTACCTCGTCGGCGTTTGTTGCATTAATAACACCACTACCTGCACTGGCGAAGTTGATGCCGTTCGATGGGTAACCCTGGCTCTTATTGTTGTTTACCTCCATGGCAGCCTGGAGAAACGGTTTTTGCAGATCAATTCCTAGAAATTGGCCTGCATGCAATTTAACGAAGCATACGAACAAAAAAAAAGAGTGAATGAATGGGATCGCGGAACTAAGGAAGGATTCAATCTCATTAAAATAGTAATGGTACTTACAGAAGAAGTCAGGGACGGTTCGACCGTTGGTAAACCTTCCAGTAGGGTGATGGAAGTAATTTTGACCGTAAGGTGTAAAATTTGCTTGAATGGTGCAGTCCTTTTTGAAACGATTGTTTCCGGCATCGAAGATGGAGTCTCCAAATGAAAATACTGCAGGAACATTGTATGATGCTACCATTGTAGTTAAAACAGATAGCATCAAGATTAGTAACAACTGCTTATTCTTGTTCATCGCATCCATCTCTCAAAACCCAGCAGCAAACTAGCAGCTTACTGTAAAGATCTAAGAGTAGCAAGTAGTAACTTGGGGATGCATTTAAAGATTAAGATGTTGAGAGAAAAAGGAAGGATATGATTAGTGAAACGGAAATGCACGAGCAAAATGCAGTGGTGGGTGTTGTCTTTCTGAAAAGTGGAGATGATTTCCTGGATATATATAATTTTTGGCACCCCACTGTTTTGTTGTTTCTATGAACACATGCACGGTAGCATCTGCAAATGTGACATTGGTCCAACTAATTTATTGAAATGCTGGACCAGTTCAATTAAGCAACTTCTTTGAATCCGTTATCAATTTAATGCACAAGTACACTTCTCTACTTAATGCATTTCCAAGTTTGTACCAATCCATCAAGCAGGGTGATTAAATGATCATGACCATATTGGCAGCGGCAAACCACATGCCAACCAACACTAAGGTATGTATGTTATGCTGGCACAAAAGTTCTTACCCTAGCATGTTAATCACAATACTAAAGCAAAAGATATTTTAATTCTAGAAGATTTTAGGAATTCTCAAAAAATATTAACCGCCGACATCTAGACAATATGAGACTATTCTCCGGTGCAGCCTGTGGTAGGTGTGGTGTAACAAGTGGGGTCATGAATCTGTTCTCATATAATATTCATTCCGTTTTTGGAGAAGTGATTTTTTTTTCTATTTTGACGTAAAAATAAAAAAGTGAAAACATAGCTTTTCTTGAAGCAGAAATAATATGCTAGGCTTGTTTATTGCACAAACCCAATGAACTCGAACAATGGACAATCTTAGCGAAATCCAAAAGTAAGCATGCATGTGTAACGTAACAGTTTAACACTATTAACGAACTAACATTTGCAAATTAAAAAAGATTTTTTATATTGATGATCCATAGTCCAAAGCTTTTACATGTATCGCTACATTATTAGAACACTTTGTGATCACTAGGAAGACTAAGATCTCCAGCGCCATTCCTCTATCCTCCACTCCCAAGCAGATTTTTCACTTGGAATTGATGGCGATGATGGTCGCATATTTATTAACTGAAAAGGAAAACATGGAAAATGTACATCAGATGCAATGACTGATCATTGTTTTTCTTTTTGCAGTGTTTTTTTGTTTCCTTGGAGTCTCGCCAAAACCCTCGAATGTGGGCTGCACTAATATGGGCCTTTATGGAATCATCAATCAGACAATCAGTTGGGCTTTTACTTTTTACTTGTCATAAAAATTCATATACGTACCCTTTAATTACTAGAATAGATAGTAGATCGATTCAGCTAAAACTGATGATCGAAAACAGCGAAATTCATGAGTCCGTTTGATGAGGGGGACAATTCAGCTCCTCCACAGTTTTTCTCGCACTCTTCATCCTACAACCATGAACATACATATGCTTATTTATCATTATGGCGTATGGAAGAAATATAATGACAGCATATGGGTAATTGGATAGCTAACTTTGGCCTGGGATATAAATGTAAAATATACCTGAGAATCGTTGGCTGGGACAACGTCGACAAGGAAGTCAAGAACTTCTCCACGGTTAACAGCATTGGCAATGTCGATCCTCTGAAGAGTTCTTCTTCTACTTTCTTCGGTGTTCAACCATGACCTGAGTGTGAGCTCTAAGATAAAGAGTTCACAAGCCTTGGAGAATAGTACGGGTGCATCCGCACTTATCATCTGTTGCAGCATTTCACAAATTCAAATTGGCATTATGTGATTCAATGCAAATTTGTTGGGCCTATTTATGATTTCCTGATGGCCCAAATACAAATTAAACCTCATGACGACCTCATGACTGATTTATGGAAACCAAAAATGTTTACCGAGGTGAGATTTATACGTTGTCAAAACCGACTTTTTAATGTTAATTTTTTTTTGGGAGTGCGTTTTCCCTAGGACCTTATTATGATTCTGGCACATTTTTCTTTTCTCTTCTTATATGGTGTTCTACTTCCTACGCACTTGAATACTCGTTGGATAACGAGTATTCGATGTTGTAGCTTTCCGTATGGGAAGAACAATAGGAATCCATCGGAACGAAGAATGGTTCCTATTATGTGGAATTTATTACTTGGTTTGTATTGAAGATTCTCTAATAAATGTTTACTAGCATGGCGATATACTCGTTATGTCTCATTTATAAAGGCGGAATTGTCAATATTCATGACGCAACCAGTGTTGTATTTTAAGAATTGATTTTCATATTAAATAGGAAAAAATTCCAATTCCAAGATGAATTTTTGCATATATAGACTTGTATATGATGCATGTATATCATCGTTATGTAGTTAATGTTTCCAATGTTTGGAACAAAATAAAGGATTGAAAAAATGAAGGTATTAATAGAATTGATATATTTTTCTTAAACTAAAAGACTTGAACAATTCCTCCATAGAGAGCATATTGTCTAACCTTGACATCTTCGTCAGATTTCATTATCCTTTTGATCCTTGCAAGGGGGAGATTGTGCTGTTTGAAGTCTACCAAACAAAGGAAGAAAATATAACAAAGTAAATCAAAGATGTGAGATGATTTTCAAAAAAATCGCAATGAAATAAGTACTAAAGGATGTATGAAATTCATCAAAAACAAAAAATATCTTTTTTCACCTGAAAGTTGATCGATTTCTAGTATTTGTTGATGCCAGAATAACTGTAAGTTTTGCCTTTGCAATTGTAGCACACGAGACTGCAGACTTTCTTCTCCCATCTACATTCATGTTGGTACATATTAACAAATATAAGGAACATAAGTGTACATTTTTTATGGATTAGTCCTTATGAGAGTCAATCTCATGCAAATATAAAGTGTTTCATGGTTGAGTTTATAGCTATAGTTCACAACATATGCTTACCTCATTATTTGGAGAGTACTGTTGCTGAATATTATTAAGAGAAATCATAGGAGAAGATACATGCATGAAGTTATGAACTTGCGCAATTGGAGCTGGGGAAGAACATCGATAGTGATGAACTGACTGGTTCAGATCCATGCTTGATTATTATATATGAGCTTCTGACTCTTCTTTTGAATTGCAAACAGGCAGAGGTAATTTTCCAAGTAACAAGAGTTCCTCTTATATAAGCATAGAAATGGAAGGAAAAAGAGGAGTGACGAGAATAAGACAGTAGAAAATTAAAGCAGGTGAAAAAATGAAAAATCGCAATTAAAGAGGTGTAATCTCTAGGGATTTCAATTGTGAAAATATTAAATGAGTTGACATTTTCTTTACTAATGTACAAAGTTAAATAAAAGTGAAGGTTGGTGTGGGACGTTACAAGAGTACTTGAATTTTTCCATTATATATTAATTGTAGTGTATATTCTGTTCAAACAAACTTCATTTAATTTTTGTATTAATGAGGTTTTCAGTCGAGGGAATCCAAGGACTTGTCTATTGATCATGTTTTATTTCAAGAGAACAAAATGGTAAATTCTATTAAAATTTAACCATCATCTAATAAATGAAGTCCGAAGAAAACCGAAAGAAATACACAAAGTTAGTTGTTCCCTACAATAAAATTTTAGTTCGATATCCAGGTGCTCTAAAAGAATCCTACAAAGATATTGGTATGCAAATGACTAATTAAACAAAGTGTATTTGACATACATTATCATTTGATTTATAGTTCTCTTATCCTTTTATAAAGTCTATAATTAAATCCTTCAATTTGTTCAACCAAATTATAAAAGGAAGCAAGCTCCAAATCTTCTTCCCTGTATTTTTATTCTTCTTGATAGACCGTTTCCAAACGTTATATTTGGTATTTTCAACAATGAACCAACTTGCGCCAAACCTATCCAAGAAATAATGTCATATCTTCTTAGTTTTTGGACAACGCAGAGATAAGTGATTATTGGTTTCTTGGTCAGATGCACGCAAAAAACATTCGATGTAATTTACTTATTCATTTTACCTATTCTCATCAGATACTCCGAAGTGGGAGCACTAATAGCACCATTATGGAATAAAGACCAAACAAAAAAAGACATTTTGAGAAGAATATTTGGGGCTCGAGACTTGCTTATAGTGAAATACAAAAAGACACCAAGTCAAGTGAGGAGTAACAATTTGACACTAAAAAATCAGAGCCAAACTTCCATTCTATTACGTCCTCCAGTGTTGAGTATATAAGAAAAAAAAACAGATAAGTCACATAGCAGCTGTAATAAACCAATAATTTCTGCTACTTCACTCTCAATCTTCTCTTGAAATTGAACTTTCAAGCTCGATTATTTGATGGCATTTTTTTCACATGCAGTAATCTTTTTAATTCTAGAAATTTTGTAAATAGTAAGATAACCCTTTTTAAAAATTACATCACCATGTTGGACTTTTCGCTCCATAAGGGCCATCTGGTCCATGTACTTTATCATTGTCAAAGTGCATAACAAAAATGATAGGTTCACCGAAGTTTTATATTTCGATTTGCACCGGGCTCTAATAACAGTGGCCCCTACTAAACTCCAGTGGTGGTGGGGCCCACCATCTCTATTAGTGCTTTGGTACAAAACTAAGTGCAAACTTCGGTCGATGTAGAAGTGGTGAGTGCATAATGACATTCTTTACCTCTTCCTCAGAAAAGGGATTTTCAAGTGTAATACTTTCATCTAAGGAAATAGATGGAAATTTTAAATCATCGAATCATGGTCTTGTGCATGCTCTTCAGAAAATAGAGCAGTACAAAAAACAAAATCAATAAAAATCTTGCCTTTATAATAACTCAAAAACTCATATCAATGAAACGATAATTTATATTGCTAAAGTTATAGTTGAAAGAAGCAAATGCACCTTGATTTTTTTCGCCACCCTTCTTTAACGCCATTTTCTAACTAAGTCCAAAGATAATGAAGTGTTTATGATCATTGCCTCTTATCTAGCCATAATAGCAGCAGACATTAATTGAGCATTTTCCTTCATAATATCCCAGTCATCTATTGACTTGTTAAGGATACGTGATGAGCATACTAATGCTCACAGGGTAATTAGTTGTAGCTTCAAGTTCAATTATTTTATTAATTATGTTTACGAGTTAGGTATGTCTTTCTATACAAGCTAGTCTAGAAATCTCTGTAACATCAATTGATATAAATATATGTGGCATTTACATAATCAATAGAGAACCAGGATTATTCAATTCCACATGACTCCTCCAACTAATCCAACTTTTATGTTAGATAACTCTTGCCAATATTGCCCATAATAACCATTGTTAAAGGCTCCATAAACTGAGGTGAAACACCAATAGAGATTGACAACAATTCTTGAACTTAATTGTTACTAAGAAAACATAAAGTAAGTGATCTTTCATATATACCAATTCTTTTTACCACATAATTATAATAGCACTATAAACGCCCTCATAAGATGAAGGATTACATCTATTACTGCCCCATAGAGATCTAATTAAGACTTCGAATTAAGGCTTCATCAACCATTTTCTTTCTTGTCTCTTGAATAACATAAATAGTTGCATTTTATTCTTTCTAATTACAATTATCTTCTCATTTTTAATCTAAAGATCTCGTAGTTTTTTTTTTTGGTTAAAACACCATAAAACTTGCTGCTAGAGTTAGGTATGCATCTTCTAACAAGTTTGAACCAATGTTGATTCTGATTTACTACAATTTATTTGAGTATTTATGCTTAAGGTTCAAATTAAATTAAAATGTTAGAGCAGTTGAAATAAAAAAACAGTATTGGGTATAGAAAAATAAACTGATAAGTCACCTACCAACTGTAATAAACCAACAATTTCCCCTACTTAACTCTCAATCTTCTCTTGAAATTGAACTTTCTAGCTCCATCATTGATGACATTTTTTTGACATGCAGTGACCTTTTTAGTTCTAGAAATTTTGAAAATCGTAAGATAACTCTTTTTTAGAATTGCATCACCATGCTGAGATTTCGCTCAATAAGGACCATCTGGTCCATGTACTTTTTTATTGCCAAGGTGCATAATAACATTCTTTACCTCTTCCTCGGAAAAAGGATTTTCAAGTGCAATACTTCTAGTTAAGGAAATATATGGCAATTTTAAATCATCAAATCTTGGTCTTTTACATGCTCTTCAGGAAATAGAAAAATACAATTTTTTGTTTGAATAAAAATCTTACCTTTTTCATAACTCAAAGACCCATATCAATAAAACGATAATTTATATTGCTAAAGTTATAGGTGAAAGAAGCAAACGCACATTGAGTTTCCTTCGCCATCCTTTTCCCACATTTCCTTAACACTTTAACCCCATTCTCTAACTAAGTCCAAAGATAGAGAAGTATTTATGGTCCTTACCTATTCGCTATCACAATAACAGCAGATGTTAATTGAGCATTTTCCTTCATAATATCTCAGTAATCAATTAACTCCTCCAAATAATCTAATTTTTATGTTAGATAACTCTTGCCAGTACTCTAGAGGCTCCATAAACTAAGTGAAACATCAATAGAAATTATCACAACAATTCATGAACTTAATTATTATTGAGAAACACCACATCACTATAACACCACCAGAAACGCCCTCATAAAATAAATGAACAAAGGGCTATTTTGCGTTTCCTTCCAAGATCGCTAATTAGCGTTTCCTCCCCCAAATAGATTAAAATTAGTGTTTCCTCCCATCGTTAGTTTTTCCATCCAATTTTGAGTTAGCTGAGTCAACGAAAAATACGCGTGGCAAATTTACACATGTGTCAGATAAAGTTACCAAAAGACCCTCATCAGTTTCATTAAATTAAACCAAAGCCACCATTCACTTCACAATCAGAATTGATTTTACTTCTTCGTCTCGTCAACAGGTCTCTGTCCCGATAAAAAAAAAACGTCTGTTCTTAGTGAAAGAATAAAACAGTTGCAGTTGAAGGAAGGTAACGACTCGACTTAATGGTGAAGGAAGAGAATAACTTGATAGCTGGAATTAATGGTGAGGGAAGCTTGAGCTTGCAGACGAAGAATGAGTTTGGACATCAAAATAAGGGTTTCCATCTGTGAATGATTCTCTAGATGGGCTTGATCGATGAGATCAGGAAGGTTTGATCGATGAGAAGTAAACTTCCAGGCGATTTGTCAGGAGATTTAGTGAATATTTGATCGATAAATTAGGAAAGAAGAAATGATGTTTTTGTCGTTGAAGATGATAATTGTGTTGATGTTGAATTGAATGAATGGTGTTATTTATGAATGTTATATGGTTTCTGAGATATGGGTTTGATTTGAAATTGAATTCTGCAGGGAAGGAGATAGAGAATGGCATACAAATCATAGAGATTATTTATATACTATTACAGTCGCACAGAATAGGTGTATGAGAAAATGCCTGAGCACCTAATTCTTACTTCCAAGACTTGTCGTGAGCTAGCCATGGTCCCTGTGTGTATTTACAACGTGAGGTTGCGATTCTTTTGTTTTCCCATTACTCCAGTGACCCCATTTTCTTGACAAGGCTTATCATGTATACTAACACATTATAACACATCCGTTGATATTTTATAATGTTGCAAAGGTATGCAATTATATTCTTGAGATCTAATAACTTAATATATAAGATTATATATTAATTTTGATCCTTCAGTGGTTACTTAATTGGTATAGGACAGACGGATATTCAGTAGGAAGTATTTTCGAAGATAAGAACACAGAGGTTGTGTATGAATTATATGTGGGTTTTGTCGAGAAGTGGCTGGTTTTTGAGTAATGAATTGAAGAGAAACAAGGGTTCGATGTTGCCTGTGAGTTGTTGTTACAGGTTTTGGGAGGTTGTTTAAGAAGGGGTTAGATGATATTTCAGAAGTCAACAAGAAACTGAAGTGGCTCGATTTTGCCTATGAAAAACGATCCCCAAAACTATTACTGTGAAATCTTGGGTTTGATCATTGGGAAAGAAGATTTTGAACAAAAGGAAGGAAGATGAGATTTCGGGTTTACTTGGATTTCAACGATTGAGTACAATCCGAATGAATCCATTCCGATCGGTGATGGCGTACTGGTGCCGGAGAAGGAGGAGAATATGTGGTATTCTTAGACACATAAGTTGGAAACGTGTTTAAAGTTTGTTTTGAGTTAGGGGTATTTTGGGTAGAACATGGAACACGTGTACAATTTACGCCACGCGTGCATGAGTGCTGAATCAGCTAACCGAACAATGGATGGAAAAACTAACGCCGGGAGGAAACACTAATTTTAATATATTTGGGGAGGAAACGCTAATTAGCAATCTTAGAAGGGGAGGAAACGCAAAATAGCCCATGAACAAAACTACATCTATTACTGCCCCATAGAGATCTAATTAATGCTTCATCAACCATTTCTTTTTTTGTCTCTTGGACTAGGTCTGAGTGAATTAATTCTAAGGGTTTAGAATTTCTATGAACATTTTTGCTAAAAGGTTTTCTAGCATACTTTGATTCTACGCAAATTTCACATTTTTGTTCCTTTTCCAAACTAAATTTGGGTATGCAGCCTACATTAGCTAGTTTATGCATTGACTTATAATTTACATGTCCAAGTCTACCATTCCAAACATTCAAAGACTCACAAACATAAGCAGAAGAATCATTCTTATTCGTTACATCAGAGTTTACATTAAGCTTATACAGACCCTCAGTCTTATAACCCTGCCCCACATAATCCTTACCCTTAGTTACAACACATTTCCCAGATTCTATTACAATTTTAAAACCCTTATCATCTAAAACACCACAAGAAACAAGATTTTTGCAGATGTCCGGAACATGAAGAACTTCATTCAATGTGAGAGTCTTACCAGAAGTGAGCTTGAGCCCAACTTTGCCTTTTTCTACAACCGCAGCTGCAGATGAGTTACCCATATAGAGTTTCTCTCCTTCCCCTACCTTACTGTAGGAGGTAAACATATCAATGTTTCCACATACATGTTTGGTAGCCCCAGAGTGTACCCACCAATCTCTCACATTGGTTACCAAATTAACTTCAGACACCGTACCAAAAAATTTATCTTTGTTGTTTTCAACCAAATTAGCATTATTTTTCTTTTTAAGGTCCTTACGGTTTCTACAGTGAACCGCCATATGGCCAGGATTTCCACACGCATATCAATCACCCTTAATTTTATTAATGCTAGATTTAGGTTTCTGAAACATACCTTTCTTGGCTGGAGGTTTCTTGGAGTTGTTTCGGTTCTTATCACCTTTTTCAGCATTGGAACCTTTGTGTTCAATCACATGAGCTTTGTTAGACATGTCCCTTGAAGAAGATACATTTTTGTTCTTGGAGCACAAGAATTCTTCAACTTGAATCTTCTTACACAAATCAACCATAGTGACTTCACCAGTTTCATGTCTCAGTTTCTTCTTGTACTCAGACCAGGAATAAGGCAATTTCTCAAGACAGCAGACACTTGAAAAGTTTCATCAATCACCATACCTTCCGCAAGAATTTCATTGGTAATTTGCTGGAATTCAAGGAATTGATCAACCACAGATTTGTGGTTCGACATTTTAAATTCCATGAACCTAGCTACCAAGAATTTCTTACTTCCAGCAGTTTCAGCTTTGTATTTTGCCTCCAAAGCAGCCCATAAATCAAAAGAAGAAAAGTTCTCCTTAGCATTGTAAAAGTCATGCAAAGCATCCTCCAAACAATTCAGAATATGATTTTTAGCCATGTAGTTATTCCTCTTCCATTCTTCTAAAACAGACTCACGACCAGCATCATTCAAGGATTTATCAAAAGGTTTCAGAACATAAGAATCCATCTCATGGTAACTCAGAAAAAATAACATTTTCGACTGCCACCTCTTAAAGTCTTTCCCAAAAAACTTTTCAGGCCTTTCAACATCGTTCTTACCCATTTTTACAGACATAAAAGATCTATCGTGTTAAGATTGTTTCCACTGTAACAATAAAACACTAAAAGAAGATGTGAATATGTTAGAAATAAATTTCTGAAAGGTAAATAAACACTCAATTGATAGCAAACAGAGGACAGAGTCACGTGTTCAACACGCTGTCCTTAACACGATAGTTGACCGGTACGCCTCAAGAATGAGTGATGCCTATACCCTGTGGTCGAGTCGCATCCAAGATAAAACTGCCCGTTGCAAGCACTGTTAGTACTGCAGTACTTTCCCACTCTTACGAACTCAACAGTAATGGCACAGAAGAAATGAAAATACCACACAGAGGGAGAGAGACGAAAAGAAGAGGATAGTAGCTCTTCTGGACACAAATTGAAATGAAGAATTCGAGTGGTTTATATAGGGGAGAAGAGAGAGGTCGAATTGCATGTGCATTAAGAGCGAATTAAAGAGAGAATAAATCAGAATTAAAGACAAAATAAATTCAAAAGATTTTTCATAACAGCAATAAAACGGTCATGCACATTATGTCGACACAAGGAAAACGGAAATAAATACGCCCCCCACAATTAAGAAAAAAAAGATAAGTCTTGGTTGATCTAAGTTCAAGGCGCAAGCACGAGCTCGAGCTCTAATACCAAGCCTTAGTGAAACAAAATGATTTTTGCCCCACCCGTTGAACCCACATTGTTTTACTAACTATCCATAAAGGAATAGTATATAGTGGAACTCCTCTTTAGTTATACCCAATGTGGGACTAAAGTTTTTATTTCATTCACTCATAAAAAAATGAGTAAGTGCTCTTAGAGACCCAAAGGTCCTAAGTTCCATTCTTACTAAGACCATAAAACCACAATAATAAACTCATTTTCTCCAACAGCATCAACTGATATATAAACGCTGAGCATACTTAGCCTTCGAACCCTGAGCTACCATGCATGAAGGTTATGAAATACTTCATTGTTTAAGCAGCCAAAATACGAAGAATCAACTTGAACATATATGATAGTAAACTGATCAGTAATGAATGATTACAGGGTTATTAAATTACATCTATCAAACAGTCATTGCTTGTGCAATTTTCAAGGTATAATTGCCACAAAATGTCATGCAATCGAAATTCACTGGTCTTGATTACCACTTACGAACCTCAAACCAAGAATTGTTTTCACATATTTGTGCCAAAGCAAACATTTCCTTGGAAAATCAAATTGTCCGCAAATATATGAATCATAACGGGAACAGAACATATATGTGCATAACTGAAGAAACAATCATACAAACTACTTATATAAAGAAGTAGACACCTGCATAATCTCTAGTTCCTATATTTTTCAGTAAGCCTAGTAATGTTATATATGCACCTCATAGAAAATTGATCAATTTAATCCTACTGAATACTATGGCATCCCAGTTCCCAGCTGGTGGAGATGAGATTTTTCATCACTGATTACTATGGCAAAGAAGTAATAGCAAAGTGAAAGTAGAGAATTTTAAAAGTATTGCAAGAGTTTGGAATGATCATACCTCTTATTTGATGGTTCTACCAACAAAAATTGTAGAAAAACAATTGTCAACTGTTAACAACTAAATCAAATAGAAATTTAAGAAAAAATAGCAAATAAAAATCGCACACAGTCATACTTACATAGCAGTGATCGAGTAATCGTGACAGAGTATGACAACCTCTCGTTGAGGTTTATGTAGTGTTGTAGTTGAACATCTCCAGGGGATTGATATAGCGGAAATAATGGAGCAGTTGATAGGGATTTCGTTTTAATTCGTAATGTATTGAATCATAACGAAGCTTATCTTTGGTAACTCCACCTTTAATGTCATTATGCCCGTAACGCATGAAAATTTATGGGACAGCGAACTCAAATCTAGGACGTTGGATGCAGGCGTAAGAAGGGTGTAAATTCTGAACTACGATTTATCCCGTACACTTTCTTGCATTTTGAGAGCAATGGGAGCCATCGATCGCTGTAAAACGTCCAAGCAGAACCGTCGGATGGGCGAAAACACATTTGTTTTTGTAAGATAGATAACATAAATACAGAATACGTGCATTATTCTTTGTAATTACAATTATCTTCTCTTTTTTTGACCCAAATTTCTCATAATTTTTTTTTTAATTGAAACACCATTAAACTTGCTTTTAAAGTTAGGTACGCGTCTTATATTAAGTTCGAACCAATGTCAAATCTGATTTACTTCAACCTATTTGAGTATTTATGCTTAATGTTCAAATAAAATTAAAATGTAGAACAAGTAAACTTATTTTGTTTCATGACCCTGTAATTACATATGCTTTGATTTAGAGAAGTCTATTTTAGCAATAAATAGAGTTTGCTACATCAAGTGGTGTAGAGATATACATGGGAGGTATTCTCTTCTGGCCTACTATTTGATCTATATACTAGAAGTTATGCCTATTACCCCTTCAAAAAAAGAAGTTATACCTATTTGATTTGTTATAAAACCCAACGACAATGAATTTAAGATTAATTTTATGGTGATATGTTCTTGTTATAGAGATCTATATTCCTACCAAAATTGGAGACTTATAAAAGCACAATCTACCACTTTGAAAATCAATTGTTAAAGATTAATGATTGAACATGAAATTTATGGATAGAAGGTAAGGTTCGGTATTGCGGAATATAACACCAGGATTTTTTAAAGGATCCCATAGCATCTACAGCAAGATGCTTAGGAATTTTTTGACAAAGATGAATGTTGATAGTCAAAAAATATCTTCTCTAACAGAAATATCAAAGGTGAACGTGGAATGACATATATGATAGTTATGTAGACATCATCTAATCCATCCCCTGATTTTAGAAGTTCCCCTAGCGGATTTTAATTATCAAAATCAAAAGTTATCATTAAAGAGATAACTGTAAAATCAATGGTTTAAAGAAAAATAACCATAAATTTGGGGCAATTAAATAAGTAAAACAGTTTATGGTTGATAAAATAATTTTACCTATTTTTGAATACATGAAATTTAGATCTCGCATTCAAAGACAACATAACTCAAGAAAGCCGGCTTCTCACCATTTTGTCTTTTAAAAAAGTTACTTGTTTCAAGTACATGACCATTGACCAAACTGTAAATCTCCTTGAATCTATTTGTTGTCATTTTACATCCACTATGGACCACATAGTTTATCTGAAAATGCCCAACAATGAGTCAATGACAGCTCAAAATCCTCCCACCTCGTTTCTGCAAATGACATTTTTGGGTTTCCATAAGTAACTCGATCACAACCAAAAAAATATTTTGATTTTTCAAAGCGCAGCTGCCATTTAGACTATATAAACTGAGTTCTTCACAATGGGTATTACCTACATTTGTGTAATTGTCGCTTAATTCTAATAATATTTTCATGCTTTAAAAAAAAAGGAAAAAAAAAAACAACTGAGTTCTTCACGTCGTTCAGCACCCCGATCTCAAATGCTAACAAATTCGCAGGTCATAAAAATGCTAGACATCCCCACTTGATGATAATTACCAGTGTTTCTATGAGTTCCCATGGCAAAGGCTACGGAACCTGCTGTAGGAAAATAAATAAATACCTAACATATGTTTTCCTTTTACCTAATACAGGGGACAGTCCACCGTATCTGGACTAGGACTCTATCAAGATCAAGGGCAATAGAAGCAATCTCAGGGGAGGGGTGTTTTAGTGATTTAGAGTTATGTACAGTACTATAAATGCACATGCACATGACGTGGGTGAAAGTTGAAACTCAAGGGAAGGGAAGTATATCTGGGAGACTGAGTGGTACCATGTACATCTTTCTCTTTTGGTTTTTAAGGTGACCACTTTCCAGATTAGGAGTCCAAATTCAAAATCTCCGGTTACTGTCTTTTAGAGGCAAAAGGAAAGTAACTGGAGTAGAGTTGCCCTCCACTCAATCTGTATGTACATATTTCATCATCAAACACGTGTATATAGGAAGACACGTGGAGAGCATGCGGACAAAGTCATCAAAACATGATGACACACGCCCACAGCCAAGAAGCCCATCCCGTCGATGTCGGATCTTTGCCCGAACAAATCTAAAGGCAGAAGTTAAAAGATGTACCGAAAACACGATGTACTGCGGAGCACCAAATAACTCCCGAAGAATTACTTTATCTCATCCCCAAAAGAAACCAAGATCAACGGTGAAGAGGAGGTTAACTGACATGGACGTGACAGGGGCAGAAGACACTTGTCTGACACGAGCATGCGTCTCAACTACCCGCATTAAACACTCTGCGCAGTATACGTGTCGATCAACCCGTGGAACGAACGAGGATGACTCTGCGTGAATAAGTAATGAACGAAGACCTCCGCGTGATGGACACAAAGCACAAGAAGATAAGGTTCCAACGGCCCTCAGAAACGGGTCCCACACTCTAACCCTATAAATACCCCCTCTCCACCAAGAGTAGGGGGATCGAAAAATCAGGGAGAGAATGAGAGAGAGAAGGATTGTGAGTGTAAGTTTATCTTTTAGAATACACAGACCTACGTAAACTCCAAAGTCACTCGACTATCTCTGTAACCATCAAGTATATAGTGAAACAACAACCCCGTGAATGTAGGCCTTAGTGCTGAACCACGTAAACCCCAGTCTTATTTACATTTTAGCACTTTGTATTCGTCTAACACTCCATGAGTTTTACTTTTATACTTCGTTTTCTTTATCTTCCCCTATATAAACACCTATGGCGATGATATTAGATGAGGCTATGATAAACCCGAAGGTTTTGAGCCAAGGAATCAATGTGATTGTCTCTTCAGAGAGAGTATGTACCTAGAGTGCGAACATTGTTTGTGAACATATAGATGCCTTCGTGATTTACGTATTCAAAATTTGGCGCTAGAAACAGGGACTTCGTCCCGGTAAAAAAATTTTCTTATCCTGTGATTTCATCTTAAATTAGCATATGATTGCTCTGCTTCATTAGCTCTAGCAGTATTTACCTCTTGTTAACTTTACCATATTCAAAAACGCACCCGTTATCTTCGATAGCTCTGGCAGTATCTGTCGAAGCAATTTAAACTGGTTAAAATATTTGTCGCTTAGATCCATGGATTCATATTTTTTAGATCTCGTACGGACCTGTCTTTCCGGTGGGACTTCGTCCACTTTCAAAAGATCCACGTGCATTTTCAAAGGGATCTTTTCACGTTTCCACGTACTTTCAATGAACCCGCACTTTTAATAAGACTTTAACCCATGTATTTTAACTCGTATGTTTTAATCAAATGAGCCTCCCTAAAAGTTCTCTGTGGCCCTCGGGCAGTTTTTCCCTGTCTTGGAGTAAGGTATTTCGCAAACTAACCCGATCCGCACGGACATTTATGTTTCTCGTTGTTTGAAATTCCCTTGTGCAGAAAGAAAGCGACAAAAGGACCCACGATGGAAAAGATGCAGGAAGCAGGAAAATCCAAAGCCTCGTCAAAGGAAGCACCAAGGACAACCATGGTCATCACCCGGAGCAAGCAGAAAGGAGACAAAGCCAAAATGACTAGTCAGAGGCAGGATACTGCGGAAATCACTTCGCCTATGAACGCTAACTCCGTTGCAGCCGCGGCTCTCAGAGCAGCGGCGACAAAGTACAGTACGGCAGCGGCAGCCCAAAGGCTGCGGAAGCCAGCAAAACTTTTGCTACAAATCAATTTCACCAACCAAAAGAAATGGTGGATGAATCCAGAACACATCAACCCGCGCACCCGCCAACCTTCGGAATGCCATCAACAAACGGTCAGAATCAAACTGTGTCGGCGGCTCTAACACCGAAGATGGACACTCCGTCCGATTTGGAAATGCCAACAATCGAAGCTGAACCTCCACCACCTTTAGTGCAAACCATAGAAGAAGGCGGCACCATGGTCGTAGTAGCACGAGCTGGGACTCCCAATTAGGGGTCAAACCAATCACATCGATTGATGGCTGAGCTTGAAGAATTGAAGAAGAGCCAGCAGGTTTACGCGGATGTTGTAGCTCTGCTGGCCAGAGAAAACCAAGATTTAAAATACCGGATTGCCCTAAGAACGAAGACCAACCAGCAACTTGACGAAGCAAATTCAAAGGCACCAGAACCAAATCGAGACCGAAGAGTCATCGTAGCAGCTAATGGAGACGCGGCTAGGGGAGGTAGCGCATCCGACCCGGATTATAATGACGGAGAGTCAGACTATCACGAGCAGAAGAGGGTAGGGCACCACCGCGCGATGGAAGAGCTGCGTGACGAAATGATGGCCGAGATCAGGAAGTTAAAGAGTAGACAAGGCGGGGGAAGATTAGAAGAGGTCATGAGAGAGGCTAATTCCACGCCCCTAACTCATCGCCTGGCCAACACCCCTATTCCGCTGAAGTGCCCTGTTCCGACCTTCGAATGCTATGACGGATCCAGTGATCCCGCTGCACATATTCGGTATTATAACCGTGTTTTAGCCAGATGGAGTCAGAACGACGCCGTACTCTGTAGATACTTCTCATCAAGCCTGAAGGGATCGGTATTGTCTTGGTTTGATAATTTTCCGTCGGACTCCATCCACTCTTACGACCAACTCGAGGAAAAGTTCTTAAGAACTTACATGTACAACAAGGTTGTTAACACCGGAATGAATAAGCTCTTTTCTCTAGCAATTGGCTACAAGGAAACCACGAGCGAATACACTAAAAGATGACACAAGATCTGCCAAGCCATAGGAAGTGTGGACCCAGTGGTAAGTATCAACTGCTACAAGTGGGGATTAGACCGAATGAGTCCACTATTTGTTGAGATTCATGGAAGCGTGCCTAAGACAGAGGGAGATCTTCGAATAATTATTGAAAAGCACGCTCGTCTTGAAGAAATCCAGCGTGAAAACCCGAGGGCGTACCGCAGAGGTCTCACCGTACCAATTCCGCAGAACAAACCAATGGGGCCAAAAGGAATAGCTCAGTGGAACGGCCTCACGAAGATAGGAAGGAACGAAGGGATGAACGACGAAAAGACGATCGAAAATTCGAAGATCAAGTTTACACGAAGCTCAATGCTAGCTATGCTCGGATCTTGCGAGAGATCAAAGGAAGGGAAAATTTGGAGTGGCCATGGTCTAAGGGAAAACAGCCCCCAAGAACCGAGAAGTCTAAAGATTACTGTGAATATCACTGCTTCAACGGACACCAGACCGAGAAATGTAAAAACCTCAAAATAATGATCCAAAAACTGATTGATGCTGGCGAACTCCAACATTACATACGAAAGGAGTCGCGAGGATAGATCCAAACGGACCAAGCCAGTCCAACTTCCAGAGGGAACCGCACAATCAACACCATCTCGTGTTCTGAAGCCGCAGGGCCCTCACTTACAGCGCAGATAGGAAAGAGGCTACGGAAGCAGTTCGAGGACCACTGCGAATTGTATAAGATTGATGGTGTAGAGGTGGAAGCACGAAGAGTGGATGGACTCACCTATTATCTTCGATGCTGAAGATATCGAAGAAGATATGGAAGACCATAACGACCCCTGGTCCTAACACTACCAGTGGCTGGATGTAACCTCAAAAAGATCCTCATAGACGGGGGAAGCTCAGTAAACGTCTATTCTACGACGCATTCAAACGAATGAAGCTCCATGAAGAACAGCTAATGACCTCTTATTACACCATCTACGGATTCAATGGAGCACCCACGAAGCCATTGGGAGACATCGTGTTGCAGGTTAACGCCGGACCCATGAAAGTAGAAACACGATTCAGCGTGGTTGACGCCCCATCCCCCTACAACGCCATTATTGGACGAAAGTGGTTACATAAACTCAAGGAGTGGCGGCAACTTACTACCAATATCTCAGATTCCCTACACCTGAGGGAGTGATGGAAATCAAGGGACGGGTCTCTGCAAGAGAGTGCCAAGCCACTCAGGATCGTATCAACAACGAACAAGAAGAGCAGCGAAAAACCCGAAGAATTAAAAATAAAGAAGCGCGAAAGAAAAGGCCATAGACCTGTTCCTCAAGGAAACCACAGGAGGGGTTTGACAAAGGATGATAATGTCCTAAACACAGAAACAGGTACTTCAGCAGCCAACGAAGGACAGAAACATACCAAATAGCAATCAAAGAACGTCCCAGTCCTCGGGGATCCGAAGCCGGTGTTCACACCAGTAGAGCCCGTGAAAGAAATCAACATAGGAACGGAAGAAAACCCGAAGATGATCAAAGTAGGGACCATAATGGACGAAAGAAGAGAAGATTCCTTAACCAAATTACTTAAAGAATACGCGGATGTATTCGCCTGGAAGCTAGGAGATATGCCGGGGATTGACCCGAAAATAATCCAACACGAGCTGCGCATCAAACCAGGCACGCCACCTTTCAGGCAGAAAATAAGAAAAGTTGCACCTACCATAAGGCAGTGGAAAAAGAACTTCGGAAACTACTAGAAGCGGGTTCATCAAGAAGTCAAGTACCCTACATGGATCTCCAACATGGTCGTCGTTCCTAAGAAAAATGGAGGGTTAGGATATGCATCGATTTTACTAACCTCAACAAGGCATGTCCAAAGGACAGCTATCCCCTGCCAAGCATAGATCAGCTGGTTGAAGCAGTAGAAGGATACGAAGAGCTGTCTTTCATGGATGGATATTCTGGTTACAACCAAGTAGCCCTGGCGAAGAAGATCAACTACACACAGCATTCTACACCCCACATGGCCTTTATTGCTACACTAGAATGCCCTTTGGACTTCGAAACGCAGGGGCAACATACCAAAGAATGGTCGATGCTATCTTCAGGCCATGGATTGGTAGTACCTTAGAAGTCTACGTTGATGACATGCTCGTCAAAAGTAAGCTGCGCAAAGATCACCATCAGGATCTGAGAGATATCTTCGAAGCAATGAGGAAACATCACATGAAAGTAAACCCAGAGAAATGCACCTTCGGTGTCACTTCAGGGAAATTCCTCGGATATCTGGTAACAAAAAGGGGCATTGAGGTAGACCCAGCGAAGATTCAAGCCATAGTAGAAATGCCATCCCCGAAGAATTTAAAAGAGTGCAGAAGCTCAATGGGTCCATAGCAGCCTTGGGCAGATTTATTGCCCGATCCTCGGACAAATGCAAACATTTTTTCAATATTCTCAAAAAAGGGAGTAAGTTTGAATGGACCGCAGAATGCGAAGAAGCCTTCCAGAAAATCAAAGAACACCTGGCTTCAATTCCAATCCTGCAGAAGCCTGATCCTGATGAGGTTTTGGCATTGTACATAGCAGCGACGGAAGACGCAGTTAGCGTGTTGGTCAAAACCAATACGAAGATAGAACAACCTATATTATGTCAGTAAGACCCTCAATTCTGCGGAAAGGAACTACACGAAGATCGAACAACTTATCCTAGCATTGGTATGGGCTACTCAAAAGCTGAGAACCTACTTCCTAACTCACTTCATCCGGGTCCCATGCAAAGCACCACTGGAAGCAGTCCTTAAAAGCGCAGGAAAAGTGGGCAGAATAGCCAAGTGGAACACCCACCTGGACCAATTCAACATCATTCATGAAATTCAACATTCCCGAAAATCCCAAGTTTTGGCGGATTTCTTAGCAGACCTCCCCCTGGACAACGACGAAGAGATTAAGGGAATACCAGAAGCCGAGGAAGAAAGCAAGGATCCAATGGATATCCTCGAACCCGCGAGTCAAAGACAATGGGAAGTCTTCGTCGATGGTTCCAAAAATAAGGAAGGAGCAGGAATAGGCATCGTCATCACCACCCCAACCGGAGAAAGGATCGTACAGGCACTCAGGTTAGAATTCAAAGAGCATACTAACAACATCGTCGAATACGAGGCAGTCGTACATGCCCTCCGTTTAATAATAGAGATGGGGGTAACCGATGTAAGACTGACAAGTGATTCGCAGCTTGTCATACGGCAAATAGGGCTCGAGTACAATGTGTACGACGACACCCTCTCAGCTTACATGGCCTTGGTCCAAACATTGGCATCACAAATTCCGAACATCAAGTTCCGGCACTTATGCAGAAGGGATCTCAGGCACGCGGATGCCCTAGCATATATATCATCCATGCTGAAGGACAAAAGCGTCGAAGCTATTAAAAACAAGGGTATACGAGCCTTCGATTGCATCACAATTCTCCTTCGCTACCAATCAAGATACAGTGGAAGAAAATATCGAAGACCAGGTAGGAGAAGACATCCATAACGATTTTGACGAAGAAGATATCCTGTCAAGAGCAAATCAAGACGAAGATTTCAGCAACGAAGATGATTGGAGAATGGTGATCCATGCGTTTCTGAAAGAAGGAACCTTACCCGCGGACCATAAACAAGCCAGGAAAATACTCTCCAAAGTAGGAAGATATGACCTTCGGGATGGAATCCTGTACAAGAAATCCTTCCTCGGACCGTTACTACACTGCTTTTCCAGGAAAGAGGGGCATCGAATTCTAAACGACATCCATTATGGTGACGCAGGAAATCATAGCAGCATGAGATCACTAGCCGACAAAGCAAAAATACAAGGATATTACTAGCACACAATGATACAGGATGCCGCAAGAATGTCCCGACGATGTGAAGAATGTCAGCGTTTCGCCAAAAAGATACACGCGCCCGCAACAATGTTAAATTCAGTAGATAGCCCGTGGCCATTGGTAGGCCTTTAAAAGAGTATAAAAATTATCCCCGGCAGCGGCGCCAAAAACTTGGTAGTCCCCGAAAGGGTATAGAAATTGAGCGCAAATAAAAACGGAAGCCTACAGTAATACCGCAAGTGCACGGTCGTCAGTTGTAGCTCGTGCAAGTACGGGTCGATCCACAGAGATCGGGTGTGTTTTGGAGTGTTTAGCTAATTGGGTTCCTAAATTGCTATTGGGCTATGAAGCCTTTTGGCTTAAATTGGGCTTTGAGTGCTAATGGGTTTGTTCACAATAAAATGAACTGAGCTTGGGCTCAGTTAGTCTTTGAAGTGCAAATGGGCTTTGGCCTTAAACTTAGGCTTTTGATTAAGCCTGAATTGGATTTGGGCCTTAATGAATTTGGGCTTTGGTCTTAAACAACTGGCTTTGGTTAAGCCCACAGATGACTGAATTGGGCTTCAGTTTGAAGTGAGCCTTGGACTTGAGATGTATTGGGCTTAACTGGGCTTCAAAGGCTCTTGGGAGTGAACTGAGCTTTTGGGCTCAGTTGGTTTGGGTCTTTAGCTAGGCCTTTGGGGAGGAAGCAGCAGGAGAAGAAGTGGCAGCAACAGCTGCAGCAGTGCAAGAGAAAGAGGTGCAGGGCAAGTGCAACAGCAACAGCAAAGGGGAGATAGTGATGCAGCAGGAACTGCAGGAAGGCAGCAGCAGCAGCTTGACAGCATGGAAGTGGTAGCAGCAGTAGCAACTGCACAGAGTGCAGCACAGTGCAGCAGATGAAAGTGCACAGCAAGGCAAGTGCACAACAAGAAAAGAAGGCAGCACACAGCAGGAGCAAGAGTGGCAGCAGCTTGGCAGGGCAGCTGCACAAGCAGTGCAAAGAAAGAGCTGCACAGCAGCACAAGAGAGCACACAGCAGGGGACAGCAAATAGAATGTACAAGCAAGGAACAAAGCAACAGCAAAATAAAAGTGAACAGAAGCAAATGAAAATTACAGTGGACAAAACAATGCAAAGCAACAGAAAATAAAATGAAAGATACAACAGGGCAACAGCAAAAGCAAAGAACAAAACAAGAATGGACCAAGGCCTAAGGCCAAGGGCAGGGGTGATAAAGAACTGACAAGAAGCATACTAAGCAAGAATACAGGCATTCCTATAGAATGGGTTGAAAACTAGCTTGCTATAAGCACTAGCTTCTCCCAATGCACAATCAACACTACAACCTAAGCATACAAGGAGAATGGCAAAACATCAGCTTGCTATGAGCACTGATTTCTTGCCATTGCACAATCAGCACATTGCTTCACAGATACCTAGCCTAGCCTAGCATTCCTTCAAATTGACAGTGACAAAGCAACAACAACATGATAGTGAATTGATACTAACAGTGAGCAACATCTAAACAGGATACAACTAACTGAACTAACAATAACAGAACATTTAACATATTTATAACAGAACATTTAACAGAACATACTAACTGAGCAAGAAATTAACAGAACATTTAACATATACAGAACAAAGCAAGAAATTAACAAAACACAGCAAGAATTAACTACTAGCACATTTAACTGAAACATGAAAATTCAACAGGACAGAGAATTAACAGAACTTTAGCAGTCCTGGATGTGGGCTAAATCCCAACATGAGGTTTACAACACACCCACACCCATATTTATACCCAATTTCAGTTTAGGGTTCATACCAAATTTTCCTAAAATCAAACATTAAAATAATTGGGATTCTCACCTAATTCACCTAATTCGGCCATACCCATATCTTCTCTGTCTTCTCCATGCTTTTTCAATTGAAAATTGGGGACAATTTCCCAATACCTAATTTGGCAGAGAAATTAGGGTTTCAGATTTTACCTTCTTTGATGCGATTTCTCTTCAATTAGCATCGACCCATGTCTTCTCTTGCTTCCCTTGCGTAATTCCCATGCTTCAATTTCATCTCTAGGTCACCTACTTCATCAATCTCTCACCGCTTAGGTTTCAGGGAAGAAACGTGAGAGATTGAGGGAATAGGGGGCTAGATAGTTAGGGGGTGATGATGGTGGAGGTGGGGTGTTGGTAGAGGAGTTGGTGATGGAGTCAGAGCAGGTGGAGAAGGTGGTGGTGGTGATGGTGGTGCGGCAGGGTGATGGTGGTTTCTGCAGAGGAGTGGGTGGAGGAGGAGGCTCGATAGAATGGGAGAAAGGAGTGTTTGGGTAGTGGTATAGGCTCGGTTGCTAGGGTGTTAGGCGATCCATCGAGTCGGATGAACAGCGAGGATGAGCCGTGGGATATGGAGCTGGTAGGTAGATCGGACGGTGATGCGGAGGCAAGCGATGAGAGACCGTTGGATTATATGATACAACAAAATAAACGGTACTTGATGGAGTTGGGTACTGTAGTGTTAGGCGGGTTATCAAACTTCGATGCGCAGCAAGGGAGCGACCGTTGGATTCAACTACCATCTAATCTGAAGGCTTGGAATTTCAGCGCTGTGGTGCTCGGCAGAGACTTCAGATTTTGATGATCTATGAAGGAGCGACCGTCGGATGCTTCTGAGAAATGATCTGATGGCTGAGAACGGAGGCGCTTTTGTGTGTAGAAAATGAGGTTGTGCGCACCATTCTTCGCGGCTTCCTTGCGTAATTTCTCTCCCGCTTTTTCACTACTTTTCTGCTCTTTCGCTCCGCGACTCATCCGAACTTTATTTACTACCTAAAAATGAAAATTAATTAATAAAATATTTATTCTTGAAAACATGAAAATACAGAATATGGGATAAATGTATAATTAATGCATAAAAGATGATTAAATTGCCAACAAAAAGGGATAAATATATACAATATTTGGCACTCATCAAATACCCCCAAACCTGAATTTTACTTGTCCTCAATAAAACAAACACTAAGGAAATCCTAACTATACACTGTCGCTGGTCTCTCGAATGCATTTAGCGTATGCACTAAGCCTTTAAACCACTAAGTTCCCTAGTGGACGAGTTGAAGTCTCGTGAAGGTTTACCAAGGTGTGCCTACAAACCTAAGGACAAAATATAAGCTCAGATTCCATCAAACGTGACATGTGCAAAACAGTTTAAGCTCACAGCAAAATGGAGATGTCAATCTAGCTATCGAAGGCACAATCCTAGCACTGATAACAAATAAGGACATGTGATAAGAGTGTAAAGTGTAGCTACACATGTGTAAAGAAAGATCTGAAATCATGACTACTATCACCAAGAGATAGTTTCTCAAGGCTAAGACTGAGGTCGAAATCTAGCTAGCTGTCCGGACTTTACGAGAATTGTGAATGAGTTGGAGGTATTTCACAATTGCTCGCGTTGTACATCAATGGCATACAACCCTTCCTTGCTTATTACAAAAAAAAAACAACAAATAACTCTTTAAATGACTCTTATTTACATTTACTATTCTCTTTTATTTTGGAACAAGAGATGATGGAATTGATAAATACTTGATTTTTTTTTTTTTTTTTTTTTTTTCTCTTTTTTTTCTGAATATATACATCGTTTTTTTTTTTTTTTTTTTTTTTTTTTTTTTTTTTTTTTTTTTTTTTGAGGAAACACTTTTGATACATATACAAAAGGAAACAAAATTACATGACACTTTGCAAGAGGTAGCCCTTTTTGATGCACCCAGTTAAATTCGATGGTTGTCTTTCTTAATGTAACCTCCACCTTCTATCCCAACCAACCAAAGAACAAGCTAGTCAAGTTTCGTTCAGTATTCTAAAGTGATTGGCAATCGTAACTTCCTATCAAACACCTTGAAGATCGAGGCCATACATGTATTGGTAGATCGTGCGCGTGCAAATTTCTTATCACTATGTGAATTGTGCTAGAATCAGGGTGCCTAAATATCTAGACTAAGACTCCTAATAAAAATACATATTTGCACATGAGTCAGCATTTCAAGGTAAATGAGCTCCATTTTTATGATTTTTCTAATTTTTTAATTTTTTTAGAATTTTGATTTTTCAAATTTTTTTTTGGAATTTTTCAATTTTTTTCAAAAAGAAGGAGTTCGTTTTCAATTATGGCAAATTATCATGGTATCTACTCTATACCCCCAAACCTAAACTAAACATTGTCCTCAATGTTTCAAAATATGGAAAGAATTAAAATGCAACATATGGAAAGGGACATGCTGAGTAGAGTAAAAGGAGAGAGAATACCCGATTTCGGCGAAAGCAGAATTAAAACTCCGTTATTCAAGGCAAAAATCCAACATATTTTAGCCGAGATCAAATTGGATTCGCAAAATATATACAAAAGGAACAAAAGTTTTTTTTTTTTTTTTTTTTTTTTTTTTTTTTTTTTTTTTTTTTTTTTTTTTTTAAAAGTAAAGTTTTTTTTTTTTTTTTTTTTTTTTTTAAATAAAATAAAATTTGGTTTTTGTATGGGAGCAAGCCCACTGTGCAAGCCTCTAATGAAATGGATGGAAGGCTGCGGCCCACGAAACACTAAGTTTTAATTTTGAAAGTTTAATTTGGCCCAGTTGGTTAAGGCCCGACGTTTGTTTTAAAACTTTGGTTTCGAGGTCCACTTTCGAGTGGAATACAAGTCCAATTGATGCTTACAAGCTCAGCTGGGTTTAAACCCAGAGTTCAAAATACAAGTCCAATGAAAGAATTTAAACAAGCCCACAAAAAATAAATACAAGCCCACAAATAAATTATTACAAACCCAAAATAGAAAAATAAAAAGCCCAAAAAAATTGGGTTAATTATTACAAGCCCACAATTAAAAAAATTGGAAGCCCACAGGTTGGGTTCTCTCAATGAATGGGTTTAGGCTTACCGTTTTAGCACAGCCCAGCTGCTCTGATATTGTTGCAAAAACCCAGTTGGGTTTTGGTTCTTTTCCTTGGTGGCGTCCCAGCAGAGGAAAAACAGGTTCAGATCAGCAGGTCCAACAGCAAATGAAATGAAGCAGATGCAGATGCAAATGCTATGCAGTGAAATACAAAATAGCTAAGAAAACAACAAGAAAAACACAACACCAATCCCCGGCAACGGCGCCAAAAACTTGGTAGGCCTTTAAAAGAGTATAAAAATTATCCCCGGCAGCGGCGCCAAAAACTTGGTAGTCCCCGAAAGGGTATAGAAATTGAGCGCAAATAAAAACGGAAGCCTACAGTAATACCGCAAGTGCACGGTCGTCAGTTGTAGCTCGTGCAAGTACGGGTCGATCCACAGAGATCGGGTGTGTGTTTTGGAGTGTTTAGCTAATTGGGTTCCTAAATTGCTATTGGGCTATGAAGCCTTTTGGCTTAAATTGGGCTTTGAGTGCTAATGGGTTTGTTCACAATAAAATGAACTGAGCTTGGGCTCAGTTAGTCTTTGAAGTGCAAATGGGCTTTGGCCTTAAACTTAGGCTTTTGATTAAGCCTGAATTGGATTTGGGCCTTAATGAATTTGGGCTTTGGTCTTAAACAACTGGGCTTTGGTTAAGCCCACAGATGACTGAATTGGGCTTCAGTTTGAAGTGAGCCTTGGACTTGAGATGTATTGGGCTTAACTGGGCTTCAAAGGCTCTTGGGAGTGAACTGAGCTTTTGGGCTCAGTTGGTTTGGGTCTTTAGCTAGGCCTTTGGGGAGGAAGCAGCAGGAGAAGAAAGTGGCAGCAACAGCTGCAGCAGTGCAAGAGAAAGAGGTGCAGGGCAAGTGCAACAGCAACAGCAGAAGGGGAGATAGTGATGCAGCAGGAACTGCAGGAAGGCAGCAGCAGCAGCTTGACAGCAGTGGAAGTGGTAGCAGCAGTAGCAACTGCACAAGCAGTGCAGCAGCAGTGCAGCAGATGAAAGTGCACAGCAAGGCAAGTGCACAACAAGAAAAAAGAAGTAGCAGCAAGCAGCAGGAGCAAGAGTGGCAGCAGCTTGGCAGGGCAGCTGCACAAGCAGTGCAAAGAAAGAGCTGCACAGCAGCACAAGAGAGCACACAGCAGGGGACAGCAAATAGAATGTACAAGCAAGGAACAAAGCAACAGCAAAATAAAAGTGAACAGAAGCAAATGAAAATTACAGTGGACAAAACAATGCAAAAGCAACAGAAAATAAAATGAAAGATACAACAGGGCAACAGCAAAAGCAAAGAACAAAACAAGAATGGACCAAGGCCTAAGGCCAAGGGCAGGGGTGATAAAGAAAGACAAGACAAAGCAATACTAAGGCAAGAATACAGGCATTCCTATAGAATGGGTTGAAAACTAGCTTGCTATAAGCACTAGCTTCTCCCAATGCACAATCAACACTACAACCTAAGCATACAAGGAGAATGGCAAGAACATCAGCTTGCTATGAGCACTGATTTCTTGCCATTGCACAATCAGCACATTGCTTCACAGATACCTAGCCTAGCATTCCTTCAAATTGACAGTGACAAAGCAACAACAAACATGATAGTGAATTGATACTAACAGTGAGCAACATCTAAACAGGATACAACTAACTGAACTAACAATAACAGAACATTTAACATATTTATAACAGAACATTTAACAGAACATACTAACTGAGCAAGAAATTAACAGAACATTTAACATATAACAGAACAAAGCAAGAAATTAACAAAACACAGCAAGAGAACTACTAGCACATTTAACTGAAACATGAAAATTCAACAGGACAAGAGAATTAACAGAACTTTAGCAGTCCTGGATGTGGGCTAATCCCAACATGAGGTTTACAACACACCCACACCCATATTTATACCCAATTTCAGTTTAGGGTTCATACCAAATTTTCCTAAAATCAAACATTAAAATAATTGGGATTTCTCACCTAATTCACCTAATTCGGCCATACCCATATCTTCTCTGTTCTTCTCCATGCTTTTTCAATTGAAAATTGGGGACAATTTCCCAAATACCTAATTTGGCAGAGAAATTAGGGTTTCAGATTTTACCTTCTTTGATGCGATTTCTCTTCAATTAGCATCGACCCATGTCTTCTCTGCTTCCCTTGCGTAATTCCCATGCTTCAATTTCATCTCTAGGTCACCTACTTCATCAATCTCTCACGCTTAGGGTTTCAGGGAAGAAACGTGAGAGATTGAGGGAATAGGGGGCTAGATAGTTAGGGGGTGATGATGGTGGAGGTGGGGTGTTGGTAGAGGAGTTGGTGATGGAGTCAGAGCAGGTGGAGAAGGTGGTGGTGGTGATGGTGGTGCGGCAGGGTGATGGTGGTTTCTGCAGAGGAGTGGGTGGAGGAGGAGGGCTCGATAGAATGGGAGAAAGGGAGTGTTTGGGTAGGTGGTATAGGCTCGGTTGCTAGGGTGTTAGGCGGATCCATCGAGTCGGATGAACAGCGAGGATGAGCCGTGGGATATGGAGCTGGTAGGTAGATCGGACGGTGATGCGGAGGCAAGCGATGAGAGACCGTTGGATTATATGATACAACAAAATAAACGGTACTTGATGGAGTTGGGTACTGTAGTGTTAGGCGGGTATATCAAACTTCGATGCGCAGCAAGGGAGCGACCGTTGGATTCAACTACCATCTAATCTGAAGGCTTGGAATTTCAGCGCTGTGGTGCTCGGCAGAGACTTCAGATTTTGATGATCTATGAAGGAGCGACCGTCGGATGCTTCTGAGAAATGATCTGATGGCTGAGAACGGAGGCGCTTTTGTGTGTAGAAAATGAGGTTGTGCGCACCATTCTTCGCGGCTTCCTTGCGTAATTTCTCCCGGCTTTTCACTACTTTTCTGCTCTTTTCGCTCCGCGACTCATCCGAACTTTATTTACTACCTAAAAATGAAAAATTAATTAATAAAAATATTTATTCTTGAAAACAATGAAAATACAGAATATGGGATAAAATGTAGAATTAATGCATAAAAGATGAGTTAAATTGCCAACAAAAAGGGATAAATATATACAATATTTGGCACTCATCAGCCATTTGCAAAATGGGGCATAGATTTCGTCGGGCCCTTCATCGAAGGATTAGGGAAAAGACGATTTTTGATAGTAGCCACGGACTACTTCAGTAAATGGGTAGAAGCTAAAGCCTTAGCCAGGATCAGAGACGTGGATGTGTTTACCTTCATATTCCAAAACATCATTTGCAGGTTTGGCATACCAGCAGAAATCGTGTCCAATAATGGTAAGCAGTTACAGGGGAAAAATATAGACATGCTCTTTGATACTTTCAAAATAAAAAAAGAACAAATCCACCCCCATATACCCTCAGAGCAACGGACAAACGGAAGCCACTAACAAAACCCTCGCCCTTATCCTCAAAAAGCAATTAGATAAACATAAGGGGCGATGGTGTGAACAGTTGCACAATGTGCTATGGGCATACAGGACAACACGAAGATCTTCCACTGGGGAATCCCCGTTTCTCCTTACTTATGGAGCCGAAGCAGTCATCCCAACAGAGATCCTCATGCCAACCACAAAGACCGAAGCATGGGAGAAAAATCTCACAACGGACATGATGTTAGAGAGATTGGACGACCTGGAAGGAAGAAGGGAAGCATCATTGCAGAAGATGGAAAATTATCAACGAAGGCTAGCAAGGGAGTATAACAAAAAGGTAAAACTTCGGAATTTTGTAGAGGGGCGGTATGTGCCAAGAACAATCCCACAGTATCAACGAGAAACGAAATGGGGAAAGCTAGCACCTACATGGGGAGGACCTTTTGTAATACACGACATTGCGGGAAACAGTTCCTACTATCTTCGCAATATGAAATGCGAGGTTCTCCGGCATCCTTGGAATGCTAAGTGGCTCAAACCTTACTACCCATAGGAGCAACGCAGCTTTGCATCTGCGTGAAGAATACCAGAAGAAGAAGGCAGCGTAACCGCTCTACATGTTTCTATCTCTGGACGAGGAGTAGCAGGCCTCAACCTATCAATCAAACAAGCTTTCTGAAATTCAAGTAAACAAAACTTATCAACATTATTGGGGAAAGTAGTTAATCTACAATCTCTCAGGGCTCCCCCATCAGTGTCCATGAGTGTAAGACCAGGGGGAAGGCACCCAGCAGAAAGAGATACCCAACCAATCTTAAGGCAACGGGTCGACGGAATGGGTGTATGTAAATATTTTTAACCCCATATCCTAGAACGTTGCCTCGGCCCCCACCGTCTGGGAATCCTCTGTCCAAGGGTTTGCCAGCGGGGTGACAGGTCTCAAGACGATCACGAAGGTACCTCCCTTCGGTATCGCACCCAAACACTTAAAATACTCTTCTTTCGTTTTAGTGTCCTTCCTCACAATGCTTAAAATAAACAACAAACTGATATTGAAGGTATATCAAAAGAAGGATTCATTTCATAAAGGTTGGTTACAAAAAGCGGCAAGGCCAATTCAAGGAAAAACACATCAAAAATATTCTTTTTACAAAATACTAGCAAAACCTAACGGAAGGCTAATGCCGAGGTCTCTACTTAGGAGAGGCCGCCCCATCAGCAAGGTTGTTCCGAAGAGTTGAAGGGACGCTCTCACCAGAAGAGGGTCCCGAGGAGCCATGCAAGGAGGCAGGTACAGGACGACGCGGATAGCTCTTGACGAGGCCATGCTCGGTCTTAAGGCCAAGCTCAATCTTCTCTAGCATCTTGTTTGTCTCCTCAGCCAATTGACACCGAGCCTTATGCATAATAACTGTCGTCCGCTGGTGGTCTTGAGATAACAACAACGATAGACGATTCACTTCTTTAGAAGCAGCACCAACGGCCTCCTCGCGGAATGCCGCGAGACTCTTAAAATAATTCGTCTGTCCTTCCTGCTGCGCTAAGGAAGATTGAGCCTTTTCAAATTTTTCATTTGTAGCGCGGAGTTGTCCCTCGAGCTCTGAAAAAGACAACAAAAGGGAGTTAGCACAGAAAACACACAATCACACTCGACGAAATAAGGTTATACCTTCGACACAAGCCGAAGCCTCTTCATACTCAGTAACAACCGCATCTCGCGCTTCGTCAAGATAGTCGTATTCCTCGGATAATTTCTTATAATCTAGTCGAAGGTTGGTGAGAGTAAATTGACTGACATCTAATTCTACCTGCTTCACCGAATCCATGTGACGAAGGTGGTTGACTTCGTTGTTTATCTCTGTTACCCCTTTGCTAAGTCGGTACATACATACTTCGAGATTCCTCTCAGACTCAGAATGGCGGGCTACTTCAGCACGAGACGCAGCAAGGTCTTTGCTGAGAGCCCCAACTTCGGCTCTGGCATCGTCCCTTTCTCTGGTAAGACACAACATACTCTCCTTAATTCCCGGAAAAGGAAGGGAGCGAGCCTTTTGTAATTCCTCTTCCAGAATATATATTCTAGACTCCAACAACGAGGTACGCTCACGGGATTCCCGCAGATTCTCACGTATCCACAGCAGCGTACCATTGAACAAAGTACGGTCATGATTATACAGATTCTGCATATCAACCATCTGAACATGCCTTGCGCGCCATCCCTCAGCTCGAGCGTCCCACTTTTTGGCTTCGCTCTTAATTTTTTCGACCAACTCTTTGATACGAGATTTTTGCCGTGCCCTTTCGTTTCGAAGCCATATCAGCTCGGGGACGCCACCCACTTGAGATAGGGTGGGGAGACTCAGACAGAACAACTAAGTATTATAGAGGAATTACGAGGAATTACGAGGGTAAAAGATGAAAAAGAACCAAACCTGTGAAAGCTGAGACTTGGCCGCGAGTTTGCTCTAACTCAGCACGAACGGCGGCAAGCTCTGAACGAAGACCAGCCTCCGCTTCACCCAGCCTTTCTTTCTCTTTAAGGCTTTTCTTCAGTTCTTCTATTTCCACCTCAGCCGCAGATAATGCCTTTTCTCTGTGACGGAGCTTAGCCTCCAGCTTCAAAGATTTCGCCTTAAAGAATTGATACAGCACATGGTTACAATGCTCACTCCTCATCATCTACACATCAAACGGCAAACATTATTATACCGAAGGATTCAATTGTCACGAAGAGATATGTACGAAGACTTACCTCCAAGACACGCTGCTGGGGAAAACCATATTGATACCCATCGGCTATGGCCATCATGTCAGCAACGGAAGTGGGAGGCTCCGATACGAGGGTAGCCTCTGGAACACTCAAGATTTTCCCCCACATCTCAGCAACACGCGCCTCGGAAGATAGTTTCATCATCCGACGGGTATAAGCATCGGAATCCTTCTCACCAGCAACCACCGGGGCAGGATGGGGGACAAACAACAGACTTTTTTTCTTGAGCCAATCCATTATGGCATCCCCACCCTCAAACATCAGCGAATGAGGGAAATCCTCGGAAGGAGAGTCAACCACAGACTTCCCCTTTGCTGATATTGCCCCATCGACACAAGTTTCGGCATCACCACACGCATTGTGATCATCCGCGCCCTCATTCCGAACAACAGCATCTTCCTTACCAGAACCCCCGAGCACATCCCAATCATCATTGGAGGAAAGCAACGAAAAGTCTTCGGGAAAATCAAGGGCATCGTCAAAGAGTTCCCCTGCGGAATATATCCTGTCAAAGGAGAACTCTTGCGAAATGGTGGGGAGAGTTTCTGCAGCCTCACCAGCAGGAGCAGACATGTCCGCGATAACACTGTCGTCAGCCACCGCAGTATTATTTCTCCCTTCAACACCATCACAACCCGCACCAATCTCTTTCTCGACGTCAGGAGGGGAAGTATCAGTGCGTTCTTCCCCATCAGACATTTCATCCTCGGCAAACTCTTCGTTCACCGGACTGGTAACTTCTTCATGAACCTCAGCCTCACCCGTTACAATGGTAGAAGACTGCTTGGGCCCAATATTTTTCTTTTTCGACACCTACAAACCAATACACGTTCCACAAAAAGAGTTATGTCCTCATACACAGTTTGATTTTCAAAAAAAAAAAAAAACCACAAAATTAGCAGTCCATCTCAACATAACCCAGAAACCCTAAAACTAGCATACATGCTTGAATTCCCTAAAACCCTAAAACCCTAAACTTAAAAGTCCAATCAACACAAGTGAAACAATGGCCTCCTCGACTTGAGAAGAAGAACAGGGGCAAACTAGCATAAATGCATCAAAAGATGTTATTCATCACAAACAAGGGACGACAGCAGCAGAAAATTTACAATCAACACAACTTAAAACAACAGAAACAAAGAAAAGAAACCTTACCACCACAAACAAAATCCCGAAAGAAGACAACAAACCAGAAACAAAGAAGAAACGAGCGTGATTAATGCTAGGGAAGAGAGAATTTAATGGTTGAAGAACAAAGAATGAAGACTGACAGGGAGAATGAAATTAATTTTCAAGGAGAATGAAATTAATTTTTCTCTCCTCTCCTTAATATACTCGAAAGAAAGAGAAGGAAGTTAATGGAGGAATGGGAAACGTTCCCATTAAATGAGCAGTTAATGCACGAGTAAAAAACATGCCCAAGTATCTAGGAGAAGTTATTAGGAGAGAGGAAGAATATGTAACGTCTGTTTTCTTCAATGCTCCCACTAAACACTCAAGCCCGAAGAAAAGGGGCAAATTATGTGTGCATATTTCATCATCAAACACGTGTATATAGGAAGACACGTGGAGAGCATGCGGACAAAGTCATCAAAACATGATGGCACACGCCCACAGCCAAGAAGCCCATCCCGTCGACGTCGGATCTTTGCCCGAACAAATCTAAAGGCATAAGTTAAAAGATGTACCGAAAACACGATGTACTGCGGAGCACCAAATAACTCCCGAAGAGTTACTTTATCTCATCCCCAAAAGAAGCCAAGATCAACGGTGAAGAGAAGGTTAACTGACATGGACGTGACAGGGGCAGAAGACACTTGTCTGACACGAGCATGCGTCTCAACTACCCGCATTAAACACTCTGAGCAGTATACGTGTCGATCAACCCGTGGAACGAACGAGGATGACTCTGCGTGATTAAGTAATGAACGAAGACCTCCGCGTGATGGACACAAAGCACAAGAAGATAAGGTTCCAACGGTCCTCAGAAACGGGTCCCACACTCTAACCCTATAAATACCCCCTCTCCACCAAGAGTAGGGAGATCGAAAAATCAGGGAGAGAAGGAGAGAGAGAAGGATTGTGAGTGTAAGTTTATCTTTTACAATACACAGACCTATGTAAACTCCAAAGTCACTCGACTATCTCTGGAACCATCAAGTATATAGTGAAACAACAATCCCGTGGATGTAGGCCTTAGTGCTGAACCACGTAAACCCCAGTCTTATTTACATTTCAGCACTTTGTATTCGTCTAACACTCCATGAGTTTTACTTTTATACTTCGTTTTCTTTATCTTCCCCTATATAAACACCTCTGGCAATGACATTAGATGAGGCTATGATAAACCCGAAGGTTTTGAGCCAAGGAATCAATGTGATTGTCTCTTCAGAGCGAGTATGTACCTAGAGTGCGAACATTATTTGTAAACATATATATGCCTTCGTGATTTACGTGTTCACACAATCATCAATTTCTGAAAAAATAAGATTGATGTTGACGAATATAACTGACTTTACTAAGCCTGATAAACCGAAAAGATATATGCGTGAGTTATAAGCATCTAACTGATCAGAATTAATGCATGCCCATATATATGGAGTAGCTGAGAAGTAGATGTTATATGCCTTTTAGTTATGTTTGGTGGACACTGGACCAAATTTCGGTTACACAAATCTCTCAATGCCAGACCAGATTGGGATTGCTGCTTGGTGGTTGGAATGTTAACTTTATTTGGAGGGTCACAGCAATATTAGCCTCCAGCTAATAGGAAGCTTCAAAATCAAGAGAAAGGTATACAACCTTCAGTGATCACTTCACTTGACTATATGGAACTGAAGTAACTAGCCTAGATAGTTTACATCACATGAAAGTATCATATAATTGGCAATGTCCACAAATGTTTCTAGTTCCAGAGCTATTAATTCTCCATGTAATTAACATTCTGGTATGATACTAGTGTGTATACATGACCATTTAATAAACTCGGAGGAAAAGTAAAAAAAATAGGCATTATGATGAGGAAACTTGAATCAAAGATTGCTTACTGTTTAAGAAAGTTCATCATTACAAATTACCATAAGAATGAACTATAATGAATATAAGTAGCGTACTAATGATCGATCAAGACGATTAAATTCCAGTTTAACCAACAAATAATTCTGTCTGCTCTGGTCTCTCTCTTTCTCTATGTATGTACTGTGTACTTGGGCACAGTCCACTCTTGCAATAAACGTGACTACTCAACAAGTACCTCTTCTCAGATATAGGCCTAATCTATAAGAATTTTACTAAAGTAATAGCAAAATCCGAAAAGAAAAAAAGCAGAAAAGGGAAATAGAATAACCCCAAAAATGCTGACGGTGTGGTAGATGATCAAGATACCAAAATCCAACTTACGACGATTCCCTGACTGGCTGACTCCCATATAGCTAATTAAGCAAATATCAGAGTATCACACTATCACCCTCTATTTTTTGTACCATTTCTTCTCTTCTGTCTTCAAAATAAACCAGTGATTCCCATATATAGGTATAGCTAAGCTCATAACAAAATATCACCCTCTCTGTTTGTACCATTTCTTCTCTTCTGTTTTCAAAATGAACCAATATATGCTTAGAAAATCTGCAACCCCCTCATCTTATTATCAATGACTTTATCTCACGGGTGCTTCTATTTTTGTTTTTCTGTCTTTATTGATTCTGATGTGCATACTGATACTGCCATACTCTGTCTATATATACACTGAATATACTATCTCTCTCCCTTGTAGCTTCCTTTTTTCTTTCCTTCTTTTCTGTTGCTTTTTTCCCTTTTTTTCATTTTTTCCATACTGCTTCATCACTCTCCATTTTGCTATTCACATCTTGCACGTAGGTAGAAGCTAGACAATCTAATTAAGAATGAGTAATACCGGTACGCTTCTCTTGATCAGTCAGGGCATGACGGAAATGGCAGCGATGACCATAAGGACAGAAACCTCCATTTAAAACCATTCTGCAAACCTCAGTTTTGTACCTAGGATGGCGAATCACAGGACGTAGTTCACGAATTCCATGCGCAAATTGACAATGGTCCCCATATGGACATACACCTGTTTCTTGCCACTTATTGCATAACTCTGTCTTTGACATTCCTTGATTGTATACATCCAATTCCAGTGGGTCCTCCTCCTTCTTCTCCTTTTGATCATCAACTCCTTTTTTGTTCTCACCAACAGCAGGAACAGTAGGCAAATTAACTCGAGGCTGTTCCATTCATACAACAAAAAATTACTAATCAAATCTAAATATTGCAAAATACTTGAAATGAGGACTAAAAAACAGCAAAATTTATCAAATAAACTTCATTTTAATTCGAAGAACTCAACAAATGAATAAATCACTATTAAACAGAAATTAGTATGAAGTAACTTAAAATAAAACCAATGATTCTTACCGCAGTGCTAGGAATGAATGGTTTACTAGCAACACAAAGTCGGTTGGCTGTTTTGTTGAAAGAAGGAGCAGTTGTATTGGTAGCAGCAGGATTATTAGATTGATTCATCTTCAAGTAAGCACTAGAACGAATGGAGATGCTCTTTGGCAAAGAAACTCTATCTGCTTGAACTTGAACTGGTTTCTCATCAAATCCCTTGCTATTATTCCCGATTACACTGGTTGGACTCGTAACTGGAGCTTCACGACTCGGTGCAACTCGGTTGTCATTCTTAGGTCCACCACCTCCACCAGTACTGCCTCCATTATCTCCAATGTTGAGAGAAGGAAAATCCTTGATGATCGAAAGAGTTGGAAATCCAGAAGAAATGTAAGCAGAGCGGTGATTCTTCTGATGATTGCCAGAAACCTCAGTTGATAGACTTAATCGATTTATCAGATCTCTGTTAAGCAATCGAAGGGCAGCATTTTCTTGACTTAATATATCAACTTTCCTTGACGAATCTTCGAGATAGCTCCAACATAATTCATACCGATCCATTAATTGTTCATACAGTAGAATGACACGAGCAAGGTAAAGTCGATCCTCTTTTGTAATTTGATTGTTTTCTTCATTAGAAGAAGATGAAGATGAAGAAGGAGTTAGATAAATTGAGTTACAGATTGATGATTTTGGCGGGAAAGTTGAAGAATTCTGAGAACTAAATCTTGAATCACCACCCGATGATGATGATTTATGATTTGGTGATGCTGGTACATAGTAATACTCTACGTTACTCAGTGAACGAATCGGTGTCTGATAATCTATCGACGACTTCATACTGCTACTGCTGTCCTGAGATTTAGACGAATCGTTTTTCTGCATCTTCGATATCTAGCATGAATACATACAAAACCGATAATCAGAACATCAACTTTTAAAAGAGATAATCAAAATATCAATTTCCAAAACCTAATTACTACTAAATCAGAGAAATTCCTCATCAAGAAAGTTAGGTTTTCCAAAATCAACAACAAAATGAAATTGATTACCGCTGAATGATTCAAGAAACATCATATCTTGAAAGATACAAAAATCAAACCGACTAGAAAATAGCTAGAAACAGCTCAATCAACGAATTCGAACATCTAAAAAACCCTAAAATTTCCATGAAACTTTTCCGAACCGCCTCAGATTGAAACAACACCAACATCAATCAAACCTAAATATACTAACGAATCAGTAAGAAATCAAATCAAAAGACAATCTACAGAGAAATTAAACTACATTGAACTTAGAACATTAACAAATCGATACTTCGAACTGATCACAAATCTAAACACAGATTAGTTTATGATCATCATCATCATCACAATGATCATCATCAAGAAATCGCAGAGATTCTTCAAGAAACACTCACAAGTTGAGAAGCGTAGATGAGAAGATTCTTCGGTGAGAGAAACAGTTAGAGACAGAGAGATTCAGAGAGAGAGAGAATGTGAAATTAGTAATGAAGAATCTGGAAATGAAAGACTGAAGAGTAAGACCTTTATATAGAGGAGAGAAAGAAACAGAGTTGTCCATCGGCGAGGAACTTGGGTCGGTTCTCTTTCTACTGAGTTTAACAGAAATGTGGGACCCACGCATACAACTGTGAAATCTGATGTGGATGCGTATTTTTCGCTTTTTTATTGACGTGGAATAACAAACTCTTACGAGCATCATTTGCCGTTGATTCATCCTTAAGCCTTGGGAAAACTGGGGTCCAGCAGGTGAGATTGGTGATAGTATATGTGTAGTAGATTAATACAATAGGGCGTGTTGCATGGAATATTAGGATTTAACTGAGTTGAGATATTTCTACGTGTGATTTACCGAACGAAATGTCGTCTAAAAGGAGAAAACCGTCGTCGTACGGTAGATTGTAGTCCTCATTGTTTCAAGATGCATTGCATCACTGAGGGAATTAAGGATAATTTTCTTGGTACTTATGGTCTGATTCAATGTTTTTGGATTAGTTAAAAATTTGTCCAAAATTTACATTAGTGATTCTAAACGGACGGAGGAGAAAACAACCAAAAAAACCCGCCTCTAACAGTTTTCCAACATTTGCGGGTTCTACTGGGCCCCACCTCTTCGGAAGTTAGCATGGGCCCACGTATTTTGTGTCTGTCGGTTTTTTTCATTGTTTTTCAGCTCGGTTTGTTTAGACTTTTTGAAAACAGTTGAATCTGAGTTTTTGTGCATCCGTATCTTTTAGGTTGTTCGACATCTTAATTTCCTTCTATAATTTTGATAGTTATGCAACAAGAGTTAGGATTTTCTTAATTTTTCTGAGACTAAAAGTAGGCAAATATTTGGTGCTTTTTACGTAGAGGGTGTTTCAAATATCAGAAGAGGATTAATCCTAGAAGTTAAAAGTCAAAAACAATTTATTTCTAGCATATTTGGATGCACATCCACAAATAATTTAGTGACTTTCACAAGTCAAAAATTAAGAAATTAATTTGGGTGTAAAATTTCATAACGAGTGCTTCTAAAAACAAAATAGTCGACTTTTCGTGATCTTTGCTTCCAATTTCTGTTTCCGGAGAAGCAAAAACACTTATACTTTTGGTATTCAAATACTGTCAAATTAAGTTATATTATTCGTTAAAACAAAGGCATAATATCAGACATCAGAATGCGTAAAACCACATGACAAGGGAAAGGATTTTGCTCTCGCGCTGCTAGATCAAACTTGATCTAGCAGCAAAATAACCTAGCACGTGGCGTTTTTCTGATGTCATCCAACCAAAATATTAACTCTAGTTAAATGTTAACTTTAACCTTATTTTAGATATGTCCGACTTCCAACCAGAGAAGACATGAACCACTGGGTAACTTTTTTACTCGAAGATTCACGAGTAAGAGCATACGGCAATGGCAGAACAATACAGATTCAAATATTATGAATCTTCGAAAATTCAAAAATTCGATATAGTCATATAGATTTTGTTGGTTAAACTTCAACAAAGAAGTCACTAACAAGCTGGTTAGGACAAGATTAGGAAATTGATGTAATCCTAAGGGAATTAGAAGTCATCTAGTTCTAAAAAAAGGAAAGACATGTAATAAGGTAATAGGACTAGGAAAAAGAATTCATAGTTCTATATATATATGATCACCAAAGTTTTGGTTGATCATATGAGCAAGATTAGAGCTTGTGTTTAGTTTTGAGAGATTTTCTAAACATCAATAAAGAGAGTTGTCTTTATATAAGCTAAGTTTCATCTTGCAGTTGTCATTAATTGGTATCAGAGCTTGTCTACACCGAGCCATGGGAGACGAGAGCACCATCATACGTGCAAAAGATTTCACTCCACCATCAATACAAGTTCCAATCCTCAACGCCACAAACTACACAGTATGGGCCATGAGAATGAAGGTACTGATGAAAATCTACAAAGTTTGGAAACAATTGATCCTGGTACATTGGACCCAGACAAAAACAATGTTGCCATTGGATTACTCTTTCAAGCAATACCAGAATGTCTTGTTCTACAAGTTGGTGAACAGGAAACTTCAAAGAAAATTTGGGATGTAATAAAGGCACGTAATCTCGGAGCTGATCGAGTTAAAGAAGCCCGTCTGCAAACCTTAATGTCTGAATTTGAAAGAGTGAAGATGAAAGACACAGATACTATTGATAGCTTTGCAGGAAAGCTATCAGAGATAGCCTCAAAAGCTGCGTCACTTGGACAATCCATTGATGAAGATAAACTGGTAAAGAAGTTTCTCAATAGTTTACCAAGATCCAAGTATATTCATATCATAGCCTCTCTTGAACAAGTCTTAGATTTAAAGAAGACTAGTTATGAAGATATAATTGGAAGATTGAAAGCATATGAAGAGAGAATCCTTGATGAAGAAAACAATGAAGAAACTCAAGGAAAACTCTTGTACACAAACTCTTACCAACAAAACTCTGCGACAAGAGGAAGAGGTCGTGAAAGAGGTGGTAGAGGAAACAGAGGCCGAGGAAGGGGAGGAAGGTTTAACTCGCAAGATAGAACAACAAGTCAGAATGATCAAAACCAAGGGAAAGAAAAGAAGGATATATCAAACATTATTTGTTACAGATGTGATAAACCAGGACACTTCTCCTCTGTATGCCCTGAAAGAATACAAAAGATGGAAGAAACAAACAAGAATGAAACAAGGAAAGCAGATACAGCTCTTTTCATGCACGAAGTTGTATTCTTAAACGAAGGAAAACTAATACCAAAGAACTACGAATCAAAGGATGGAGAAGAAGGAATCTGGTATTTAGATAATGGAGCCAGCAATCACATGACTGGTAAGAGACACTACTTTTCTGAACTCAATGAGAAAATCAAAGGACAAGTGAAGTTTGGAGATGGATCTTCTGTAGAAATTGAAGGGAAAGGATCAATTCTATTTCAGAGCAAGACCGGAGAACAGAAGCTTGTCACAAACATCTACTTCATCCCAAACTTACAAAGCAACATTCTAAGTTTAGGACAAGCTACAGAAGTTGGATGTGATGTTAGAATGCGACAAGATTATCTAACAGTTCATGACCCAAGTGGAAGACTTTTAGTTAGAGTCTCACGCTCACAGAATAGACTCTACAAGATAAGTCTCATGATTGGAAGGCCATTGTGTCTGAATATGAGACTGGAAGATCAGACATGGAAGTGGCACGCAACGTTAGGACACATAAGTTTCAGAACCTTAAAAACTATGTCTCAGAACAAGATGGTTCGAGGGCTACCACAGATAAACGATGAATCAAGGATCTGTGAATCATGTTTAGTTGGGAAACAAACGCGTCAAGGTTTTCCAAAAGAAACAACATTCAGAGTGGTAGTAAGTCGCGACGTGGTGTTCGATGAGACAGCACATTGGAACTGGAAAGAAACTAATGATGGACCAAGTAGGGATCCAGGTATGTTTCACATGATATGGGGTCAAGTAATTGATGAAGGAGAAGGACCCATAACCATCAACACTGAAGAGAATCACTATGATAATCAAGAAGAAGAAGAGAATATTGAAAACACTGAGAATAACGTATAAGAAGAAGAAGAAAACCAAGAAGCTCAAGTTATTCCACCATTGCGAAAATCAACAAGACAGATACAAAAGCCACAGTATCTGAAGGATTATGTTCTTCAAGCTGCAGAAGAATGTGAGATTATGCTACTTTCTATTAATGATGAACCAAGGAATTTTCAGGAATACAAAGTTAGATCAAATCTTAAGAGAAATCAGATTTGTTAAGTGCTCTAAAGAAACATCAGTATACAGAAGAGAAGAAAAGCGTTCTTCTTGTGATTGCAGTTTATGTAGATGATCTATTTTTGACTGGCAACTCCCTTAAGGTGATCAATGAGTTCAAGAGAGAAATGTCATCAAAGTTTGAGATGTCGGACCTCGGAAAACTCACTTATTACCTTGGCATAGAAGTCCATCAAGGAGTAGATGAGATTCAGATTAAACAAGAAGCTTATGCAAGGAGAATTCTGAAAGAAGCAGGACTTGAAACTTGTAATCCAACTAAGATACCAATGGAGTTTGGACTTAAAGTTTCAAAGGCACAAGAAGAAGCTGAGATTGATCCAACGAGTTATAGAAGAAATGTTGGATGTCTTAGATACTTGTTACACACAAGACTAGACTTGGCTTTCTCTGTGGGAGTAGCAAGCTGTTATATGCAGAGTCCACGCAAGTCTCATGGTGATGTAATAAAGCAGATATTAAGATATCTAAGAGGAACAAGCAGCTGTGGATTGAAGTATGGTCGAGGAGGATCAAAAAAAATCGTTGGGTATAGTGACAGCAGTCATAATATTGACCAAGATGATGGAAAAGTTACAACTGGTCGTATATTTTATCTAGGTGAAGCACCTATTACATGGTGTTCACAGAAGCAAGACACTGTAGCCCTCTCATCCTGTGAAGTTGAGTTTATGGCTGCAACAGAAGCAGCTAAACAATCAATATGGCTTCAAGAACTGTTGGGTGAAATCAAAGGAAGAGAACCTGAAAAAGTTCTCATCAAGATTGATAATAAGTCTGCAATTGCACTCACTAAAAATCCAGTATTTCATGGGAAGACGAAACACATTCACAAAAGGTATCATTTCATACGAGAATGCATCGAGAAGGAGGTCATTAACGTAGAACACATACCAGGAACTGAGTAGAAAGCAGATATATTGACAAAGGCATTATCTCGGATCAAGTTTGAAGAAATGAGACAATTGATTGGAGTACAAGATGTGTCACGGGTAAGGTTGAAGCTTAACGGGGAGAATGTTGGTTAAACTTCAACATAGAAGTCACTAACAATCTGGTTAGGACAAGATTAGGAAATTGATGTAATCCTAAGGGAATTAGAAGTCATCTAGTTCTAAGAAAAGGAAAGACATGTATTAAGGTAATAGGACTAGGAAAAGGAATTCATAGTTCTATATATATATGATCACCAAAGTTGTGGTTGATCATATGAGCAAGATTAGAGCTTGTGTTTAGTTTTGAGAGATTTTCTAAACATCAATAAAGAGATTTGTCTTTATATAAGCTAAGTTTCATCTTGCAGTTGTCATTAATTGGTATCAGAGCTTGTCTACACCGAGCCATGGGAGACGAGAGCACCATCATACGTGCAAAAGATTTCACTCCACCATCAATACAAGTTCCAATCCTCAACGCAACAAACTACACAGTATGGGCCATGAGAATAAAGGTACTGATGAAAATCTACAAAGTTTGGAAACAATTGATCCTGGTACATTGGACCCAGACAAAAACAATGTTGCCATTGGATTACTCTTTCAAGCAATACCAGAATGTCTTGTTCTACAAGTTGGTGAACAGGAAACTTCAAAGAAAATTTGGGATGTAATAAAGTCACGTAATCTCGGAGCTGATCGAGTTAAAGAAGCCCGTCTGCAAACCTTAATGTCTGAATTTGAAAGAGTGAAGATGAAAGACACTGATACTATTGATAGCTTTGCAGGAAAGCTATCAGAGATAGCCTCAAAAGCTGCGTCACTTGGACAATCCATTGATGAAGATAAACTGGTAAAGAAGTTTCTCAATAGTTTACCAAGATCCAAGTATATTCATATCATAGCCTCTCTCGAACAAATCTTAGATTTAAAGAAGACTAGCTATGAAGATATAATTGGAAGATTGAAAGCATATGAAGAGAGAATCCTTGATGAAGAAAACAATGAAGAAACTCAAGGAAAACTCTTGTACACAAACTCTTACCAACAAAATTCTGCGACAAGAGGAAGATGTCGTGAAAGAGGTGGTAGAGGAAACAGATGCCGAGGAAGGGGAGGAAGGTTTAACTCACAAGATAGAACAACAAGTCAGAATGATCAAAACCAAGGGAAAGAAAAGAAGGATATATCAAACATTATTTGTTACAGATGTGATAAACCAGGACACTTCTCCTCTGTATGCCCTGAAAGAATACAAAAGATGGAAGAAACAAACAAGAATGAAACAAGGAAAGCAGATACAACTCTTTTCATGCACGAAGTTGTATTCTTAAACGAAGGAAAACTAATACCAAAGAACTACGAATCAAAGGATGGAGAAGAAGGAATCTGGTATTTAGATAATGGAGCCAGCAATCACATGACTGGTAAGAGACACTACTTTTCTGAACTCAATGAGAAAATCAAAGGACAAGTGAAGTTTGGAGATGGATCTTCTGTAGAAATTGAAGGGAAATGATCAATTCTATTTCAGAGCAAGACCGGAGAACAGAAGCTTGTCACAAACATCTACTTCATCCCAAACTTACAAAGCAACATTCTAAGTTTAGGACAAGCTACAGAAGTTGGATGTGATGTTAGAATGCGACAAGATTATCTAACAGTTCATGACCTAAGTGGAAGACTTTTAGTTAGAGTCTCACGCTCACAGAATAGACTCTACAAGATAAGTCTCATGATTGGAAGGCCATTGTGTCTGAATATGAGACTGGAAGATCAGACATGGAGGTGGCACGCAACGTTAGGACACATAAGTTTCAGAACCTTAAAAACTATGTCTCAGAACAAGATGGTTCGAGGGATACCACAGATAAACGATGAATCAAGGATCTGTGAATCATGTTTAGTTGGGAAACAAACGCGTCAAGGTTTTCCAAAAGAAACAACATTCAGAGTGGTAGTAAGTCGCGACGTGGTGTTCGATGAGACAGCACATTGGAACTGGAAAGAAACTAATGATGGACCAAGTAGGGATCCAGGTATGTTTCACATGATATGGGGTCAAGTAATTGATGAAGGAGAAGGACCCATAACCATCAACACTGAAGAGAATCACTATGATAATCAAGAAGAAGAAGAGAATATTGAAAACACTGAGAATAACGTATAAGAAGAAGAAGAAAACCAAGAAGCTCAAGTTATTCCACCATTGCGAAAATCAACAAGACAGATACAAAAGCCACAGTATCTGAAGGATTATGTTCTTCAAGCTGCAGAAGAATGTGAGATTATGCTACTTTCTATTAATGATGAACCAAGGAATTTTCAGGAATACAAAGTTAGATCAAATCTTAAGAGAAATCAGATTTGTTAAGTGCTCTAAAGAAACATCAGTATACAGAAGAGAAGAAAAGCGTTCTTCTTGTGATTGCAGTTTATGTAGATGATCTATTTTTGACTGGCAACTCCCTTAAGGTGATCAATGAGTTCAAGAGAGAAATGTCATCAAAGTTTGAGATGTCGGACCTCGGAAAACTCACTTATTACCTTGGCATAGAAGTCCATCAAGGAGTAGATGAGATTCAGATTAAACAAGAAGCTTATGCAAGGAGAATTCTGAAAGAAGCAGGACTTGAAACTTGTAATCCAACTAAGATACCAATGGAGTTTGGACTTAAAGTTTCAAAGGCACAAGAAGAAGCTGAGATTGATCCAACGAGTTATAGAAGAAATGTTGGATGTCTTAGATACTTGTTACACACAAGACTAGACTTGGCTTTCTCTGTGGGAGTAGCAAGCTGTTATATGCAGAGTCCACGCAAGTCTCATGGTGATGTAATAAAGCAGATATTAAGATATCTAAGAGGAACAAGCAGCTGTGGATTGAAGTATGGTCGAGGAGGATCAAAAAAAATCGTTGGATATAGTGACAGCAGTCATAATATTGACCAAGATGATGGAAAAGGTACAACTGGTCGTATATTTTATCTAGGTGAAGCACCTATTACATGGTGTTCACAGAAGCAAGACACTGTAGCCCTCTCATCCTGTGAAGTTGAGTTTATGGATGCAACAGAAGCAGCTAAACAATCAATATGGCTTCAAGAACTGTTAGGTGAAATCAAAGGAAGAGAACCTGAAAAAGTTCTCATCAAGATTGATAATAAGTCTGCAATTGCACTCACTAAAAATCCAGTGTTTCATGGGAAGACGAAACACATTCACAAAAGGTATCATTTCATACGAGAATGCATCGAGAAGGAGGTCATTAACGTAGAACACATACCAGGAACTGAGCAGAAAGCAGATATATTGACAAAGGCATTAGCTCGGATCAAGTTTGAAGAAATGAGACAATTGATTGGAGTACAAGATATGTCACGGGTAAGGTTGAAGCTTAACGGGGAGAATGTTGGTTAAACTTCAACATAGAAGTCACTAACAAGCTGGTTAGGACAAGATTAGGAAATTGATGTAATCCTAAGGGAATTAGAAGTCATCTAGTTCTAAGAAAAGGAAAGACATGTAATAAGTTAATAGGACTAGGAAAAGGAATTCATAGTTCTATATATATATGATCACCAAAGTTGTGGTTGATCATATGAGCAAGATTAGAGCTTGTGTTTAGTTTTGAGAGATTTTCTAAACATCAATAAAGAGAGTTGTCTTTATATAAGCTAAGTTTCATCTTGCAGTTGCCATTAATTGGTATTGGAGCTTGTTTCTGAGTCATGGAAAACGAAACCACCATTGTGGGTGCAAAACAGTTCACGCCACCATCAATACAAGTTCCAATCCTCAACGCCACAAACTACACAGTATGGGCCATGAGAATGAAGCTACTGATGAAAATCTACAAAGTTTGGGAAACAATTGATCCTGGTACATTGGACCCAGACAAAAACAATGTTGCCATTGGATTACTCTTTCAAGAAATACCAGAATGTCTTGTTCTACAAGTTGGTGAACAGGAAACTTCAAAGAAAATTTGGGATGCAATAAAGGCACATAATCTCGGAGCTGATCGAGTTAAAGAAGCCCGTCTGCAAACCTTAATGTCTGAATTTGAAAGAGTGAAGATGAAAGACACTGATACTATTGATAGCTTTGCAGGAAAGCTATCAGAGATAGCCTCAAAAGCTGCGTCACTTGGACAATCCATTGATGAAGATAAACTGGTAAAGAAGTTTCTCAATAGTTTACCAAGATCCAAGTATATTCATATCATAGCCTCTCTCGAACAAATCTTAGATTTAAAGAAGACTAGCTATGAAGATATAATTGGAAGATTGAAAGCATATGAAGAGAGAATCCTTGATGAAGAAAACAATGAAGAAACTCAAGGAAAACTCTTGTACACAAACTCTTACCAACAAAATTCTGCGACAAGAGGAAGATGTCGTGAAAGAGGTGGTAGAGGAAACAGATGCCGAGGAAGGGGAGGAAGGTTTAACTCACAAGATAGAACAACAAGTCAGAATGATCAAAACCAAGGGAAAGAAAAGAAGGATATATCAAACATTATTTGTTACAGATGTGATAAACCAGGACACTTCTCCTCTGTATGCCCTGAAAGAATACAAAAGATGGAAGAAACAAACAAGAATGAAACAAGGAAAGCAGATACAACTCTTTTCATGCACGAAGTTGTATTCTTAAACGAAGGAAAACTAATACCAAAGAACTACGAATCAAAGGATGGAGAAGAAGGAATCTGGTATTTAGATAATGGAGCCAGCAATCACATGACTGGTAAGAGACACTACTTTTCTGAACTCAATGAGAAAATCAAAGGACAAGTGAAGTTTGGAGATGGATCTTCTGTAGAAATTGAAGGGAAATGATCAATTCTATTTCAGAGCAAGACCGGAGAACAGAAGCTTGTCACAAACATCTACTTCATCCCAAACTTACAAAGCAACATTCTAAGTTTAGGACAAGCTACAGAAGTTGGATGTGATGTTAGAATGCGACAAGATTATCTAACAGTTCATGACCTAAGTGGAAGACTTTTAGTTAGAGTCTCACGCTCACAGAATAGACTCTACAAGATAAGTCTCATGATTGGAAGGCCATTGTGTCTGAATATGAGACTGGAAGATCAGACATGGAGGTGGCACGCAACGTTAGGACACATAAGTTTCAGAACCTTAAAAACTATGTCTCAGAACAAGATGGTTCGAGGGATACCACAGATAAACGATGAATCAAGGATCTGTGAATCATGTTTAGTTGGGAAACAAACGCGTCAAGGTTTTCCAAAAGAAACAACATTCAGAGTGGTAGTAAGTCGCGACGTGGTGTTCGATGAGACAGCACATTGGAACTGGAAAGAAACTAATGATGGACCAAGTAGGGATCCAGGTATGTTTCACATGATATGGGGTCAAGTAATTGATGAAGGAGAAGGACCCATAACCATCAACACTGAAGAGAATCACTATGATAATCAAGAAGAAGAAGAGAATATTGAAAACACTGAGAATAACGTATAAGAAGAAGAAGAAAACCAAGAAGCTCAAGTTATTCCACCATTGCGAAAATCAACAAGACAGATACAAAAGCCACAGTATCTGAAGGATTATGTTCTTCAAGCTGCAGAAGAATGTGAGATTATGCTACTTTCTATTAATGATGAACCAAGGAATTTTCAGGAATACAAAGTTAGATCAAATCTTAAGAGAAATCAGATTTGTTAAGTGCTCTAAAGAAACATCAGTATACAGAAGAGAAGAAAAGCGTTCTTCTTGTGATTGCAGTTTATGTAGATGATCTATTTTTGACTGGCAACTCCCTTAAGGTGATCAATGAGTTCAAGAGAGAAATGTCATCAAAGTTTGAGATGTCGGACCTCGGAAAACTCACTTATTACCTTGGCATAGAAGTCCATCAAGGAGTAGATGAGATTCAGATTAAACAAGAAGCTTATGCAAGGAGAATTCTGAAAGAAGCAGGACTTGAAACTTGTAATCCAACTAAGATACCAATGGAGTTTGGACTTAAAGTTTCAAAGGCACAAGAAGAAGCTGAGATTGATCCAACGAGTTATAGAAGAAATGTTGGATGTCTTAGATACTTGTTACACACAAGACTAGACTTGGCTTTCTCTGTGGGAGTAGCAAGCTGTTATATGCAGAGTCCACGCAAGTCTCATGGTGATGTAATAAAGCAGATATTAAGATATCTAAGAGGAACAAGCAGCTGTGGATTGAAGTATGGTCGAGGAGGATCAAAAAAAATCGTTGGATATAGTGACAGCAGTCATAATATTGACCAAGATGATGGAAAAGGTACAACTGGTCGTATATTTTATCTAGGTGAAGCACCTATTACATGGTGTTCACAGAAGCAAGACACTGTAGCCCTCTCATCCTGTGAAGTTGAGTTTATGGATGCAACAGAAGCAGCTAAACAATCAATATGGCTTCAAGAACTGTTAGGTGAAATCAAAGGAAGAGAACCTGAAAAAGTTCTCATCAAGATTGATAATAAGTCTGCAATTGCACTCACTAAAAATCCAGTTTTCATGGGAAGACGAAACACATTCACAAAAGGTATCATTTCATACGAGAATGCATCGAGAAGGAGGTCATTAACGTGAACACATACCAGGAACTGAGTAGAAAGCAGATATATTGACAAAGGCATTATCTCGGATCAAGTTTGAAGAAATGAGACAATTGATTGGAGTACAAGATGTGTCACGGGTAAGGTTGAAGCTTAACGGGGGAATGTTGGTTAAACTTCAACATAGAAGTCACTAACAATCTGGTTAGGACAAGATTAGGAAATTGATGTAATCCTAAGGGAATTAGAAGTCATCTAGTTCTAAGAAAAGGAAAGACATGTATAAGGTAATAGGACTAGGAAAAGGAATTCATAGTTTCTATATATATGATCACCAAAGTTGTGGTTGATCATATGAGCAAGATTAGAGCTTGTGTTTAGTTTTGAGAGATTTCTAAACATCAATAAAGAGATTGTCTTTATATAAGCTAAGTTTCATCTTGCAGTTGTCATTAATTGGTATCAGAGCTTGTCTACACCGAGCCATGGGAGACGAGAGCACCATCATACGTGCAAAAGATTTCACTCCACCATCAATACAAGTTCCAATCCTCAACGCAACAAACTACACAGTATGGGCCATGAGAATAAAGGATACTGAAAAATCTCACAAGTTTGGAAACAATTGATCCTGGTACATTGGACCCAGACAAAAACAATGTTGCCATTGGATTACTCTTTCAAGCAATACCAGAATGTCTTGTTCTACAAGTTGGTGAACAGGAAACTTCAAAGAAAATTTGGGATGCAATAAAGGCACGTAATCTCGGAGCTGATCGAGTTAAAGAAGCCCGTCTGCAAACCTTAATGTCTGAATTTGAAAGAGTGAAGATGAAAGACACTGATACTATTGATAGCTTTGCAGGAAAGCTATCAGAGATAGCCTCAAAAGCTGCGTCACTTGGACAATCCATTGATGAAGATAAACTGGTAAAGAAGTTTCTCAATAGTTTACCAAGATCCAAGTATATTCATATCATAGCTCTCTCGAACAATCTTAGATTTAAAGAAGACTAGCTATGAAGATATAATTGGAAGATTGAAAGCATATGAAGAGAGAATCCTTGATGAAGAAAACAATGGAGAAACTCAAGGAAAACTCTTGTACACAAACTCTTACCAACAAAACTCTGCGACAAGAGGAAGGTCGTGGAAGAGGTGGTAGAGGAAACAGAGCCGAGGAAGGGGAGGAAGGTTTAACTCACAAGATAGAACAACAAGTCAGAATGATCAAAACCAAGGGAAAGAAAAGAAGGATAGATCAAACATTATTTGTTACAGATGTGATAAACCAGGACACTTCTCCTCTGTATGCCCTGAAAGAATACAAAAGATGGAAGAAAAAACAAGAATGAAACAAGGGAAGCAGATACAACTCTTTTCATGCACGAAGTTGTATTCTTAAACGAAGGGAAAACTAATACCAAAGAACTACGAATCAAAGGATGGAGAAGAAGGAATCTGGTATTTAGATAATGGAGCCAGCAATCACATGACTGGTAAGAGACACTACTTTTCTGAACTCAATGAGAAAATCAAAGGACAAGTGAAGTTTGGGATGGATCTTCTGTAGAAATTGAAGGGAAAGGATCAATTCTATTTCAGAGCAAGACCGGAGAACAGAAGCTTGTCACAAACATCTACTTCATCCCAAACTTACAAAGCAACATTCTAAGTTTAGGACAAGCTACAGAAGTTGGATGTGATGTTAGAATGCGACAAGATTATCTAACAGTTCATGACCTAAGTGGAAGACTTTAGTTAGAGTCTCACGCTCACAGAATAGACTCTACAAGATAAGTCTCATGATTGGAAGGCCATTGTGTCTGAATATGAGACTGGAAGATCAGACATGGAGGTGGCACGCAACGTTAGGACACATAAGTTTCAGAACCTTAAAAACTATGTCTCAGAACAAGATGGTTCGAGGGATACCACAGATAAACGATGAATCAAGGATCTGTGAATCATGTTTAGTTGGGAAACAAACGCGTCAAGGTTTTCCAAAAGAAACAACATTCAGAGTGGTAGTAAGTCGCGACGTGGTGTTCGATGAGACAGCACATTGGAACTGGAAAGAAACTAATGATGGACCAAGTAGGGATCCAGGTATGTTTCACATGATATGGGGTCAAGTAATTGATGAAGGAGAAGGACCCATAACCATCAACACTGAAGAGAATCACTATGATAATCAAGAAGAAGAAGAGAATATTGAAAACACTGAGAATAACGTATAAGAAGAAGAAGAAAACCAAGAAGCTCAAGTTATTCCACCATTGCGAAAATCAACAAGACAGATACAAAAGCCACAGTATCTGAAGGATTATGTTCTTCAAGCTGCAGAAGAATGTGAGATTATGCTACTTTCTATTAATGATGAACCAAGGAATTTTCAGGAATACAAAGTTAGATCAAATCTTAAGAGAAATCAGATTTGTTAAGTGCTCTAAAGAAACATCAGTATACAGAAGAGAAGAAAAGCGTTCTTCTTGTGATTGCAGTTTATGTAGATGATCTATTTTTGACTGGCAACTCCCTTAAGGTGATCAATGAGTTCAAGAGAGAAATGTCATCAAAGTTTGAGATGTCGGACCTCGGAAAACTCACTTATTACCTTGGCATAGAAGTCCATCAAGGAGTAGATGAGATTCAGATTAAACAAGAAGCTTATGCAAGGAGAATTCTGAAAGAAGCAGGACTTGAAACTTGTAATCCAACTAAGATACCAATGGAGTTTGGACTTAAAGTTTCAAAGGCACAAGAAGAAGCTGAGATTGATCCAACGAGTTATAGAAGAAATGTTGGATGTCTTAGATACTTGTTACACACAAGACTAGACTTGGCTTTCTCTGTGGGAGTAGCAAGCTGTTATATGCAGAGTCCACGCAAGTCTCATGGTGATGTAATAAAGCAGATATTAAGATATCTAAGAGGAACAAGCAGCTGTGGATTGAAGTATGGTCGAGGAGGATCAAAAAAAATCGTTGGATATAGTGACAGCAGTCATAATATTGACCAAGATGATGGAAAAGGTACAACTGGTCGTATATTTTATCTAGGTGAAGCACCTATTACATGGTGTTCACAGAAGCAAGACACTGTAGCCCTCTCATCCTGTGAAGTTGAGTTTATGGATGCAACAGAAGCAGCTAAACAATCAATATGGCTTCAAGAACTGTTAGGTGAAATCAAAGGAAGAGAACCTGAAAAAGTTCTCATCAAGATTGATAATAAGTCTGCAATTGCACTCACTAAAAATCCAGTGTTTCATGGGAAGACGAAACACATTCACAAAAGGTATCATTTCATACGAGAATGCATCGAGAAGGAGGTCATTAACGTAGAACACATACCAGGAACTGAGCAGAAAGCAGATATATTGACAAAGGCATTAGCTCGGATCAAGTTTGAAGAAATGAGACAATTGATTGGAGTACAAGATATGTCACGGGTAAGGTTGAAGCTTAACAGGGAGAATGTTGGTTAAACTTCAACATAGAAGTCACTAACAATCTGGTTAGGACAAGATTAGGAAATTGATGTAATCCCAAGGGAATTAGAAGTCATCTAGTTCTAAGAAAAGGAAAGACATGTAATAAGGTAATAGGACTAGGAAAAGGAATTCATAGTTCTATATATATATGATCACCAAAGTTGTGGTTGATCATATGAGCAAGATTAGAGCTTGTGTTTAGTTTTGAGAGATTTTCTAAACATCAATAAAGAGAGTTGTCTTTATATAAGCTAAGTTTCATCTTGCAGTGGCCATTAGATTTAACTTCCGTTCGTCATATGCATAGTTAAACTGCAATTCTAGTAGTAAAACACACCCGTGGATTATAATAGGATCTCCTTCAAGAGGACTGACATCATCAGGGATGATATTGTGAACACGTAAATCACAAAGGCATCTATATGTTCACAAACAATGTTCACACTCTAGGTACAGACTCGCACTGATAATACAATGGCATTGATTCCTTGGCTCCAAACCTTCGGGTTTATCATAGCCTCATCTAATAACATCGCGAGGGGCGTTTACGTAGGGGAAGATAAAGAAAACGAAGCATAAAAGTAAAACTCATGGAGTGTTAGACAAATATAAAGTGCTGAAATGTAAATAAGACTGGGATTTACGTGGTTCAGCACTAAGGCCTACATCCACGGGGTTGTTGTTTCACTATATACTTGATAGTTACAAAGATAGTCGAGTGACTTTGGGGTTTACATAGGTCTGTATATTGTAAAGGACTAACTTACACTCACAATCTTTATCTCTCCTTCTCTTCCTCAATTTTCCCATCCCCCTTACTCTTGGTGGAGAGGGGGTATTTATAGGGTTAGAGTGTGGGACCCATATCTGAGGGCCGTTGGAACCTTATCTTCTTGTGTTTTGTGTCCATCACGCGGGGGTCTTCGTTCATTACTTCATCACGCAGAGTCGTCCTCGTTCGTTCCACGGGTTTATCGACACGTATGCTGCTCAGAGTGTTTAATGCGGGTAGTTGAGGCGCCTGCTAGTGTCAGGCAAGTGTCTTCTGCCCCTGTCACATCCATGTCAGTTCACCTTCTCTCCACCGTTGATCTTGGCTTCTTTTGGGGATGAGATAAAGTAACTCTTCGGGAGTTATTTGGTGCTCCGCAGTACATCGTGTTACCGGTACATCTTTTTAACTTCTGCCCTTAGATTTGTTCGGGCAAAGATCCAACGTCGGCGGGATGGGAATCTTGGCTGTGGGCGCGTGTCATCATGCTTTGATGACTTTGTCCGCATGCTCTCCACATATGTTCCTATATACACGTGTTTGATGATGAAATATGTGCACACAATTTGCCCCTTTTATTCGGGCTTGAGTGTTTAGTGGGAGCATTGAAGAAAACAGTCATTACATATTCTTCCTCTCTCCTAATAACTTCTCCTAGATACTTGGGCATGTTTCTTATTCGTGCATTAACTGCTCATTTAATGGGCACGTTTCCCATTCCTCCCTTCTCTTTCTTTCGAGTATATTAAGGAGGGGAGAAAAATTAATTTCATTCTCCTTGAAAATTAATTTCATTCTCTGTCAGTCTTCATTCTTTGTTCTTCAACCATTTAATTCTCTGTCTTAGCATTAATCACGCTCACTTCTTCATTGTTTCCGGTTTGTTGTCCTCTTTCTGCTGCTGTTTGTGGTGGTAAGGTTTCTTTTCTTTGTTCCTGTTGCTTTAAGCTGTGTTGATTGTAAATTTTCTGGTGTTGATCGTACTGTAGCCTCCCATTTCTGCTGCTGTCGTCCCTTGTTTGTGATGAAGAACCTCCTTTAATGCTTGTATGCTAGTTTGCCCCTGTTCTTCATCTCAAATCGAGGAGGCCATTGTTTTACTTGTATTGATTGGACTTTTGAGTTTAGGGTTTTAGGGTTTTGGGGAATTTCAAACATGTATGCTAGTTTTAGGGTTTCTGTACTATGTTGAGATGGACTGCTATTTTTGTGGTTTTTTGATCTTTGTTTATGTCCTTGTGTCTGTTTCTAAGTTGTTTATGTTGTACCTCTTCGCAGCCATGTCTGATCGTCCGCAGATTCCTTATCAAACTCCGGGTTCTCGTCTACCGAGATCCCCTCCACGCAGAGAGTATCAAATGGATCCTGGTGGTATTAGAGTTTCTTCTTCTGGGGCGAAGGCCTCTCCTCCTAGGAAAGAGGGTCCCTCAAAAAATCCTTCCGGGTCTCGAAACGCTGCCGATCGTGCGGTTTCTTGTCCTCGTGATGACGTTAGGTGTACGCAGACACCTCCTCGTGCTGTTGCCTTTGATGTTCCGCCTCTGCGTTCAGTAATTCCCGTGCAACACCCTCTGCCGCCGCCTCCAGTACTTTCTTTCAAAAGGAAGAACTCCAAAGGTGTTGTGCCGAGAGCCGAATCGTCTAAGAATCCTCCTTTGAAAAGAAAAGCTTCCGAAGCTTTTGTTGGTTCGTCTGATCTCGCGGAAGGGGATGAGGCTGCCCCGGTGATACGCAGCGTTTCGGTCAGCAAGAAGAAAGTCACGTTTAAATATATTGACCTTGAAGTTTTCAAGGAGAAGCATGAGCTTCAAGCCGTCGATGTTCGTTTCTATGCCCCTGAGGATGATATTACTTACAAGCTCATCTCGAAGTATCAGTTTGATGAATTTCACTTGTTGACTACGGTTGGAGCCTTCGAGGCGGGCCTTATGCTGCCGTTGTACAAGTCTGGTGACTCCTTTTATTACGATGTGCTCGCTGGTCGTGAAGGCTCTTCCACAAATACTCACAGTCGTTCTGTGTCGCAATTATCGGGGAATTATCTCCGTGCACTGAGGGAGTGTTATCTGCGGAGTAAGGGGGAGACGACGATGACGTGTTACGTTCCAAATCCCGCGGAGAGGGAATGGTATACTCCTGAAAACTTCAACAACTCGTTTGGTGATTACGTCAATAGTAGGAACCGTAAACCGTGGAGTGTTAGCCTTCGGAATCTCGCTGCTCCTCAGGGCGAAGTTCGTCTATTAAGTGAGGTCAGCGATGCAAAACTGAAGTATGTTCCAGGCACCGAGGGGTCTAGTCAGCGGAAACTTTTTCCGGCACGTGAGAGGATCAAGCGTGACCATGACTACGAGTGGCACGCTACTGTTATCGAAGTTGTTGGTCCTTGGGCGTACGGTTGGATTCCCGGTCCACGCGGTTGGCGTCCTTCTGAGAGTAGCAGGCCACGTGAATCTCCTCCTGCTCGTTATGGAGATTTATGTCCCTGGCGTTTAAACTTCGCAGGTATGAACTTTCCTTATGCCCTCGACGTCGTTGAAGGAGATGAGGAGGAAGGTTCTGGTGCTATACTTCCACCGAAGAGTGCCACTACTGCCAAGGTATGGTTATTGCAGATTCTGGCCGCGCCTCTCCTTTTTTTGAAAATCAAACTGTTCGAAAAAATAACTCTGTGGAACATGTGTTGGTTTGCAGGTTTCGAAGAAGAAAAAGATTGGGCCGAAGCAGTCTTCTACGATTGTGATGGGTGAGGCTGAGGTTCATGAAGAAGTTACCAGTCCGGTAAATGAAGAGTTTGCCGAGGATGAGGATATTTCTGATGGGGAAGAACGCACTGATACTAATGCCGCGGAGGAGGAGATTGGTGCGGGTTGTGATGGTGATGGAGGGAGAAATAATGCCACGGTAGCTGACGGCAGTGTTATCGCTGATATGTCTGTTCCTGCTGGTGATGCTGCGGAAACTCTCTCTACCATTTCTCAAGAGTTATCTTTTGACAGGGTTTATTCCGCAGGGGAACTCTTTGACGATGCTCTTGATTTTCCTGAAGACTTCTCTCTACTTTCCCCCAATGATGATTGGGATGTGCTCGGGGGGTCTGGTAAGGAAGACGTTGTTGTTCAGAATGGAGGCGCGGATGATCACGATGCGCATGTTGATGCCGAAACTTGTGCTGATGGGGAAATATCAGCAAAGGGGAAGTCCGTGGTTGACTCGCCTTCCGAGGATTTCCCTCATTCGCTGACGTTTGAGGGTGAGGATGCCATAATGGATTGGCTCAAGAAAAAAGGTCTGCTGTTTGTCCCTCATCCTTCCCCGGTGGTTGCTGGTGAAAAGCTTGAGTGTTCCCGAAGCTTCCCTCGTATCGGAGCCTCCTACTTCTGTCGCGGATATGATGGCCATAGCCGATGGGTATCAATATGGTTTTCCTCAGCAGCGTGTCTTGGAGGTAAGTCTTCGTGTCTTCGTACCTATCTCTTCGTGACGATTGAATCCTTCGGTGTAATAATGTTTGCTGTTTTGATGTGTAGATGATGAGGAGTGAGCATTGTAACCATGTGCTGTATCAGTTCTTTAAATCTAAATCTTTGAAGCTGGAGGCTAATCTTCGTCACAAAGAAAAGGAATTGTCTGCGGATGAGGTGGAAATAGAAGAACTGAAGAAAAGCCTTAAAGAGAAAGAAAGGCTGGGTGAAGCGGAGGCTGGTCTTCGTTCAGAGCTTGCTGCCGTTCGCGCTGAGTTAGAGCAAACTCGCGGCCAAGTTTCAGCTTTCACAGGTTTGGTTCTTTTTCCTCTTTTACCCTCGCAGTGCGTCGTAATTCCTCTATATTACTTAGTTGTTCTGTCTGAGTCTCCCCACCCTATTTCCAGTGGGTGGCGTCCCCGAGCTGATATGGCTTCGAAACGAAAGGGCACGGCAAAAATCTCGTATCAAAGAGCTGGTCGAGAAAATTAAGAGCGAAGCCAAAAAGTGGGACGCTCGGGCTGAGGTATGGCGCGCAAGGCATGTTCAAATGGTTGATATGCAGAATCTGTATAAACATGACCGTACTTTGTTCAATGGTACACTTCTGTGGACACGTGAGAATCTTCGGGAATCCCGTGAACGCACTTCATTGTTGGAGTCTAGGATACATCTTATGGAAGAGGAATTACGAAAGGCTCACTCCCTTCCTTTTTCGGGAGTTAAGGAGAGCATGATGTGTCTTACCTGAGAAAGGGACGATGCCCGAGCCGAAGTTGGGGCTCTAAGCAAGGCCCTTGCTGCGTCTCGCGCTGAAATAGCTCGCAAGGCTGAGTCTGAGAGAAATCTTGAAGTATGTATGTACAGACTCAGCAAAGGGGTATCAGAGATAAACAACGAAGTCAACCACCTTCGTCACATGGATTCGATGAAGCAGGTAGAATTAGATGCCAGTCAATTTACTCTCACCAACCTTCAACTAGATTATAAGAAATTATCCGCGGAATATGACCATCTTGATGAAGCGCGAGATGCGGTTGTTAATGAGTATGAAGAGGCTTCGGCTTGTGTCGAAGGTATAACCCTATTTCATCGAGTGTGATTGTTTCTTTTCTGTGCTAACTCCCTGGTGTTTTATTTTTCAGAGCTCGAGGGACAACTCCGCGTTGCAAATGAAAAATTTGAAAAGGCTCAATCTTCCTTAGCGCAGCAGGAAGAACAGACTAATCATTTTAAGAGTTTGGCGGCATCCCGCGAGGAGGCCGTTGGTGCTGCTTCTAAAGAAGTAAATCGTCTATCTTCGTTATTATCCCAAGCCCAACAGCGGACGACAGTTATTATGCATAACGCTCGGTGTCAATTGGCTGAGGAGACAAACAAGATGCTGGAGAAGATTGAGCTTGGCCTCAAGACCGAGCATGGCCTCGTGAAGAGTTATCCGCGTCGTCCAGTGCCTGCTTCCTTGCCTGGATCCTCGGGACCCTCATCTGGTGGGAGCGTCCCTTCAACTCTTCGGAACAACCCTGCTGATGGGGCGACATCATCTAAGTAGAGGCCGCGGCATCATTATCCTTCCGTTAGATTTTGCTAGTATTTTGTAAAAAGAATATTTTTGATGTGTATTCCTTGTATTGGCGTTGCCGCTTTTTGTAACCAATCTTTATGAAATGGATCATTTTTTGATATACCTGCAATATCAGTTTGTTGTTTATTTTAAGCATTGTGATGAAAGACGCTAAAAATAAAAGAAGAGTTTTTTTAAGTGTTTGGGTGCGATACCGAAGGGAGGTACCTTCGTGATCGGCTTGAGACCTGTCACCCCGCTGGCGAACCCTTGGCCAGAGGATTCCCATACGGTGGGGGCCGAGGCAACGTTCTAGGATATGGGGTTAAAATATTTACATACACCCATTCCGTCGACCCGTTGCCTTAAGATTGGTTGGGTATCTCTTTCTGCTGGGTGCCTTCCCCCTGGTCTTACACTTATGGACACTGATGGGGGAGCCCTGAGAGATTGTAGATTAAGTACTTTCCCCAATATTGTTGATAGGTTTTGTTTACTTGAATTTTAGAAAGCTTGTTTGGTTGATAGGTTGAGGCCTGCAATTCCTCGTCCAGAGATAGAAACATGTGGAGCGGTCACGTTGCCTTCTTCTTCTGGTCTTCTTCACGCAGATGCAAAGCTGCGTTGCTCCTTTGGGTAATATAGTTTAAGCCACTTAGCATTCCAAGGATGCCGGAGGACCTCACCTTTCAGATTGCGAAGGTAGTAGGAACCGTTTCCCGCAATGTCGTGTATTATAAAAGGTCCTCCCCACGTAGGTGCTAACTTTCCCCATCTCTTTTCTCGTTGATACTGTGGGGTTGTTCTCAACACATACTGCCCCTCTACAAAATTTCGAAGCTTTACTTTTTTGTTGTACTCCCTTGTTAGTCTTCGTTGATAATTTTCCATCTTCTGCAATGCTGCTTCCCTTCTTCCTTCTAGATCGTCCAATCTCTCTAACATCATATCTGTTGTGAGATTTTTCTCCCATGCTTCGGTCTTTGTGGTTGGCATGAGGATCTCTGTTGGGATGACTGCTTCAGCTCCATAAGTGAGGAGAAACGGGGATTCCCCAGTGGCAGATCTTCTTGTTGTTCTGTATGCCCATAACACATTATGCAACTGTTCACACCATCGCCCCTTGTGTTCGTCTAATTGTTTTTTGAGGATAAGGGAGAGGGTCTTGTTAGTGGCTTCCGCCTGTCCATTGATTTGAGGGTATATGGCGGTGGATATGTTCTTCCTTATCTTGAAAGTATCGAAGAGCATGTCTATGTTTTTCCCCTGTAATTGCTTACCATTATCGGACACGATTTCTGCTAGTATGCCGAACCTGCAAATGATGTTCTGGAATATAAAAGTAAACACATCCACGTCTCTGATCCTGGCTAAGGCTTTAGCTTCTACCCATTTACTGAAGTAGTCCGTAGCTACTATCAAAAATCGTCTTTTCCCTGATCCTTCGATGAAAGGCCCGACGATATCTATGCCCCATTTTTCAAATGGCCACGGGCTATCTACAATATTTAACATTGTTGCCGGCGCGTGTATATTTTTGGCGAAACGCTGACATTCTTCACACGTCGGGACATCTTGCGGCATCCTGTATCATTGTGGGCCAGTAATATCCTTGCGTTTTTGCTTTGTCGGCTAGTGATCTCATGCCGCTATGATTCCCCGTCACCATAATGGATGTCGTTTAGAATTCGATGCCCCTCTTTCCGGATAAGCAACGTAGTAACGGTCCGAGGAAGGATTTCTTGTACAGGACCCCATCCCGAAGATCATATCTTCCTACTTTGGAGAGTATTTTCCTAGCTTGTTTATGATCCGCGGGTAACTTCCCTTTTCGAGAAACGCATGGATCACCATTCTCCAATCATCTTCGTTGCTGAAGTCTTCGTCTTGATTTGCTCTTGACAGGATATCTTCTTCGTCAAAATCGTTATGGATGTCTTCTCCTACCTGGTCTTCGATATTTTCTTCCACTGTATCTTGATTGGTAGCGAAGGAGAATTGAGATGCAATCGAAGGCTCGTATACCCTTGTTATTTTAATAGCTTCGACGCTTTTCCTTCAGCATGGATGATATATATGCTAGGGCATCCGTGCCTGAGATCCCTTCTGCATAAGTGCCGGAACTTGATGTTCGGAATTTGTGATGCCAATGTTTGGACCAAGGCCATGTAAGCTGAGAGGGTGTCATCGTACACATTGTACTCGAGCCCTATTTGCCGTATGACAAGCTGCGAATCACTTGTCAGTCTTACATCGGTTACCCCCATCTATTATTACACGGAGGGCATGTACGACTGCCTCGTATTCGACGATGTTGTTGGTATGCTCTTTGAATTCTAACCTGAGTGCCTGTACAATCCTTTCTCCGGTTGGGGTGGTGATGACAATGCCTATTCCTGCTCCTTCCTTATTTTTGGAACCATCGACGAAGACTTCCCATTGTCTTTGACTCGCGGGTTCGAGGATATCCATTGGATCCTTGCTTTCTTCCTCGGCTTCTGGTATTCCCTTAATCTCTTCGTCGTTGTCCAGGGGGAGGTCTGCTAAGAAATCCGCCAAAACTTGGGATTTTCGAGAATGTTGAATTTCATGAATGATGTTGAATTGGTCCAGGTGGGTGTTCCACTTGGCTATTCTGCCCACTTTTCCCGCGCTTTTGAGGACTGCTTCCAGTGGTGCTTTGCATGGGACCCGGATGAAGTGAGTTAGGAAGTAGGTTCTCAGCTTTTGAGTAGCCCATACCAATGCTAGGATAAGTGTTCGATCTTTGTGTAGTTCCTTTCCGCAGAATTGAGGGTCTTACTGACGTAATAGATAGGTGTTCTATCTTCGTATTGGTTTTGACCAACACTGCGCTGACTGCGTCTTCTGTTGCTGCTATGTATAATGCCAAAACCTCATCAGGATCCGGCTTCTGCAGGATCGGAATTGAAGCTAGGTGTTCTTTGATTTTTTGGAAGGCTTCTTCGCATTCTGCGGTCCATTCAAACTTGCTCCCTTTTTTGAGAATATTGAAGAAATGTTTGCATTTGTCCGAGGATCGGGCAATAAATCTGCCCAAGGCTGCTGGACCCATTGAGTTTCTGCACTTCTTTTAAATTCTTCGGGGACGGCATTTCTACTATGGCCTGAATCTTTACTGGGTCTACCTCAATGCCCCTTTTTGTTACCAGATACCGAGGAATTTCCCGAGGTGACACCGAAAGTACATTTCTCTGGATTCACTTTCATGTGATGTTTTCTCATTGCTTCGAAGATATCTCTCAGATCCTGGTGGTGATCTTTGCGCAGCTTACTTTTGACGAGCATATCGTCAACGTAGACTTCTAAGGTACTACCAATCCATGGCCTGAAGATAGCATCGACCATTCTTTGGTATGTTGCCCCTGCGTTTCGAAGTCCGAAGGGCATTCTAGTGTAGCAATAAAGGCCATGTGGGTGTAGAACGTGTGTGTGATCTTCTTCTGCCAGGGCTACTTGGTTGTAGCCAGAATGTCCATCCATGAATGACAGTTCTCATATCCTTCTACTGCTTCTACACCAGCTGATCTATGCTTGGCAGGGATAGCTGTCCTTTGGACATGCCTTGTTGAGGTTAGTAAAATCGATGCATATCCTAACCCCTCCATTTTTCTTAGGAACGACGACCATATTGGAGATCCATGTAGGGTACTTGACTTCCTTGATGAAACCTGCGTCTAGTAGTTTCCGAAGTTCTTTTTCCACTGCCTTATGATACTCCGGTGCAACTTTTCTTATTTTTGCCTGAAAGGTGGTGTGCCTGGTTTGATGCGCAGCTCGTGTTGGATTACTTTTGGGTCAATCCCAGGCATATCTCCTAATTTCCAGGCGAATACATCCGCGTATTCTTTAAGTAATTTGGTTAGAGAATCTTCTCTTTTTCGTCCATTATGGTCCCTACTTTGATCATCTTCGGGTTTTTTCCGTTCCTATGTTGATTTCTTTTACGGGCTCTACTGGCGTGAACACCGGCTTCGGATCCCCGAGACTGGGACGTTCTTTGATTGCTATTTGGTATGTTTCTGTCCTTCGTTGGCTGCTGAAGTACTTGTCTCTGTGTTTAGGACATTATCATCTTTTCAAACCCCCTGTAGTTTCCTTGAGGAACAGGTCTATGGCCTTCTCTTTCGCGGCTTCTTTATTTTAATTCTTCGGGTTTTTCGCTGCTCTTCTTGTTCGTTTGATGCGATCCTGAGTGGCTTGGCACTCTCTTGCAGAGACCCGATCTCCCTTGATTTCCATTACTCCCTCAGGTGTAGGGAATCTGAGATATTGGTAGTACGTTGCCGCCACTCCCTTGAGTTTATGTAACCACTTTCGTCCGATAATGGCGTTGTAGGGGGATGGGGCGTCAACCACGCTGAATCGTGTTTCTACTTTCATGGGTCCGGCGTTAACTTGCAACACGATGTCTCCCAATGGCTTCGTGGGTGCCAATTGAATCCGTAGATGGTGTAATAAGAGGTCATCAGCTGTTCTTCATGGAGTTTCATTCGTTTGAATGCGTCGTAGAATAGAACGTTTACTGAGCTTCCCCCGTCTATGAGGATCTTTTTGAGGTTACATCCAGCCACTGGTAGTGTGAGGACCAGGGGGTCGTTATGGTCTTCCATATCTTCTTCGATATCTTCAGCATCGAAAATAATAGGTGAGTCCATCCACTCTTCGTGCTCGTCCACCTCTATCCCATCGATCTTATACAATTCGCAGCGGTCTTCGAACTGCTTCCGTAACCTCTTTCCTATCTGTGCTGTAAGTGAGGGCCCTGCGGCTTCAGAACACGATGGTGTTGATTGTGCGGTTCCCTTCTGGAAGTGGACTGGCTTGGTTCGTTTGGATCTATCCTCGGCGACATCCTTTCGTATGTAATGTTTGAGCTCGCCAGCATCGATTAATTTTTGGATCATTATTTTGAGGTTTTTACATTTTTCGGTCTGGTGTCCGTTGAAGCAGTGATATTCACAGTAATCTTTAGACTTCTCGGTTCTCGGGGGTTGTTTTCCCTTAGACCATGGACACTCCAGGTTTTCCCTTCCTTTGATCTCTCGCAGGATTCGAGCATAGCTAGCGTTGAGCTTCGTGTAAACTTGATCTTCGAATTTTAGGTCGCCTGTTCGTCGTTCGTCCCTTCGTTCCTTACTGTCTTCGTGAGGCCGCTCCGCTGAACAATTCCTTTTGGCCCCATTGGTTTGTTCTGCTGAATTGGTACGGTGAGACCTCTTCAAGACGAGCGTGCTTTTCAATAATTATTCGAAGATCTCCCTCTGTCTTAGGTACGCTTCCATGAATCTCAACGAATAATGGACTCATTCGGTCTAATCCCCACTTGTAGAAGTTGATACTTACCACCGGGTCCACACTTCCTATGGCTTGGCAGACCTTGTGCCATATGTTAGTGTATTCCCTCGTGGTTTCCTTATAGCCGATTGCCAGTGAAAAGAGCTTATCCATTCCAGTATTAACAGCCTTGTTGTACATGTAAGTTCTTAAGAACTTTTCTGCGAGTTGGTTGTAGGAGTGGATGGAGTCTGGCGGCAGATTATCAAACCAAGACAATGCCGATCCCTTCAGGATCGACGGGAAGTATCTACAGAGTACTGCGTCGTTTTGACTCCATCTAGCCAAGACACGGTTATAATACCGAATGTGTGCAGCGGGATCACTGGATCCGTCATAGCATTCGAATGTCGGGACAGGGCACTTGAGTGGAATAGGGGTGTTGGCCAGGCGATGAGTTAGGGGCGTGGAGTTAGCCTCTCTCATGACCTCTTCTAACCTTCCCCCGCCTTGTCTACTTTTTAACTGCCTGATCTCTGCCATCATTTCATCACGCAGCTCTTCCATCGCGCGGTGGTGCCCTACGCTCTTCTGCTCGTGATAGCTTGACTCTCCGTCGTTATAATCCGGGTCGGATGCGCTACTTCCCTAGCCGCGTTTCCATTGCTGCTACGATGACTCTTCGGTCTCGGTTTGGTTCTGGTGCCTTTGAATTGCTTCATCGAGTTGTTGGCTCGTCTTTGTGCTTAGGAATCCGGTCTTTTAAATCCTGGTTTTCTCTGGCCAACAGAGCTACACATCTGCGTAAACTTCTGGCTCTTCTTCAATTCCTCAAGCTCGGCCATCAATCGATGTGATTGGTTCGACCCCTGATTGGGAGTCCCAGCTCGTGCTACTACGGCCATGGTGCGCCTTCTTCTATGGTTTGCACTAAAGGTGGGGGAGGTTCAGCTTCGATTGTTGGCATTTCCAGATCGGGCGAGTGCCCATCTGCGCGTTAGAGCCGCCGGCACAGTTTGATTTGCTCGTTTGTTGATGGCATTCCGAAGGTCGGCGGGTGCGCGGGTTGGTTGTTCTGGATTCATCCACCCTTTCTTTTGGTTGGTGAAATTGATTCGTAGCAAAAGTTTTGCTGGCTTCCGCAGCCTTTGGGGCTGCCGCTGTTGTACTATACTTTGTTGCCGCTGCTCTGAGGGCCGCGGCTGCGACGGAGTTAGCGTTCATAGGCGAAGTGATTTCCGCAGTGTCCTGCCTCTGACTGGTCATTTTGGCTTTGTCTCCTTTCTGCTTGCTCCGGGTGATGACGGGGTTGTCCTTGGTGCTTCCTTTGACGTGGCTTTGGATTTTCCTGCTTCCTGCATCTTTTCCATCGTGGGTCCTTTTGTCGCTTTCGTTTTCTTTCTGCACAAGGGAATTTCAAACAGCGAGAAACAGAAATGTCCGTGCATCGGGTTAGTTTACAAAATTCCTTACTCCAAGACCGGGAAAAACTGCCCGAGGGCCACAGAGAACTTTTAAAAATGCGGGTTCATTGAAGGTACGCGGGAACGTGAAAGGATCCCCTTGAAAATGCACGTAGATCTTTTTGAAATTTTTTGAAAGCGACCCACTGGAAAGCCAGGTCCGTACGAGATCTAAAAAATGTAAATCCATGGATCTAAGCGATAAATCTTTTAACCAGTTTAAATTGCTTCGACAGATACTGCCAGGACCATCGAAGATAACGGGTGCGTTTTTGAATAGTAAAGTTAACAAAAGGTAAATACTGCTAGAGCTATGAAATAGAGCAATCATATGCTAATTTAATATGAAATCACAGGATAAGATAAATCTTTTACCGGGACGAAGTCCCTGTTTCTAGCGCCAAATTGTGAACACGTAAATCACGAAGGCATCTATATGTTCACAAACAATGTTCGCACTCTAGGTACAGACTCGCACTGATAATACAATGGCATTGATTCCTTGGCTCCAAACCTTCGGGTTTATCATAGCCTCATCTAATAACATCGCGAGGGGCGTTTACGTAGGGGAAGATAAAGAAAACGAAGCATAAAAGTAAAACTCATGGAGCGTTAGGCAAATATAAAGTGCTGAAATAAATAAGACTGGGATTTACGTGGTTCAGCACTAAGGCCTACATCCACGGGGTTGTTGTTTCACTATACTTGATGTTACAAAGATAGTCGAGTGACTTTGGGGTTTACATAGGTCTGTATATTGTAAAGGACTAACTTACACTCACAATCTTTCTCTCTCCTTCTCTTCCTCAATTTTCCCATCCCCCTTACTCTTGGTGGAGAGGGGGTATTTATAGGGTTAGAGTGTGGGACCCATCTCTGAGGGCCGTTGGAACCTTATCTTCTTGTGTTTTGTGTCCATCACGCGGGGGTCTTCGTTCATTACTTCATCACGCAGAGTCGTCCTCGTTCGTTCCACGGGTTGATCGACACGTATGCTGCTCAGAGTGTTTAATGCGGGTAGTTGAGGCGCCTGCTCGTGTCAGGCAAGTGTCTTCTGCCCCTGTCACATCCATGTCAGTTCACCTTCTCTCCACCGTTGATCTTGGCTTCTTTTGGGGATGAGATAAATTAACTTTTCGGGAGTTATTTGGTGCTCCGCAGTACATCGTGTTACCGGTACATCTTTTTAACTTCTGCCCTTAGATTTGTTCGGGCAAAGATCCAACGTCGGCGGGATGGGCATCTTGGCTGTGGGCGCGTGTCATCATGCTTTGATGACTTTGTCCGCATGCTCTCCACGTATGTTCCTATATACACGTGTTTGATGATGAAATATGTGCACACAGATATCACCAACCTTGGTTCTGATTTTATCTCCAGGATCAAGAACAACAACATCTTCCCGTTTCCAGTGTTCATCACGACATATCAAATGAAACTAATATTCACCATAATTTAGCTACTACCACCACCACCCACGGTAATCATCCATTAAATTAGAGAAACATGCAGAAGTGGGATTACATTAGCTTAGTGTTTATCATGATAGAAATCCTCATCGATAACAATTAGCTATGGCAAAACAGTTGTGAGTGGTTACTAACAATTTATTATACATGTCGATCTGGAGTGCAGTCGAAAAAAATGATATACTCATTGATTAATGAACTCTAGCATCTACTTAAACCAATTGAAAAACGAAGGAAGCTATGAATATATAAAATAAAACAAGGAAAGAATGGGTGTGCCAATAACTAAAAACCATAAAGCATCAGGCAGCAGATAAAAGGCGGGAGCTATTTAAATTACGGCTAACATATGTTTACTCTCTAACCAGGGTTAGAGCTTGGGTTGGATGTTATAAAAAAAAACCATAAAGCATCAGGCAGCGGATAAAAGGCGGGAGCTATTTAAATTACGGCTAACATATGTTTACTCTCCAACCAGGGTTAGAGCTTGGGTTGGATGTTACCAAAAACGTGCCACATGCTCTGCTATTATCCTGCTTGATCATTTTTGATCTAACAGCGCTGGAGCAAAATCTTTTTCCATGACTAGGAGATATATTTGGTGGCGTGGAAAATTAGAAACACAACAATGACAAAATGTTTTAAGAGTTTCTACTAGATTATTTTAGGCAAGTATTGATCACCGCTAAAGCTGGCACCTAAATTTGCATTTAACTTATTTACCCGTAATCTCCAGTTGGTTAAATTGGATTCTGCTTCAGTGCGCTGTCTGGTAGAACATTTAGTTTGGATGAATACAACCGTGATATCTGATGCGGATGCGTATCTTTTGCTTTTTTGTTGATGTGGTATAGCAAACTCTTCAACCATCTTTAACCGTTGATTCATTTTTAAGCCTAATGAGAACTGTTGGAAAAAATTGGGTTTCACAAAGGATGAATGAATCAGAGAAGAAAGTGTTGCACTCCAAAACTTTCAAGGCTTGTATAAATTTCTTTTAGACAAATATTTCTACCCTCCCAATAACAATTGGCGATTACAACAGGTATGCGAAATATTGCCTTCAGGATACAATGAAAGCCCTGCAACGAAAACTGAATTCAAGGTTTGTACCCCTTGATTCAATCAAGAACACACAAAGAGATTTCTGATTTCTGATGATGCTTTTTGAAACAGAGAAAACAGATTGATTTTTCTTATATCTTAAACGAAACTGGGAGAAGCTATTTATAAAGGGTTTTGCACCTGTTGGGAATAGGTTTTTATTCGCCAACAGGTTTCTATTCACGAAACGTCAGGTTCCTTCATCAACAGACATCAATGGTGTCTTTTGGATTCGAAATTTTCGAACAGGCTTTTATCGGCCAAATAAAACCGTCAGTTCAAAAAATTCTTCCGGGGGCGTTGCCCCCTTGAAACCCCCACCAGGGGCGGTCTCCCCTGGACCCCCACGACCTGACCTGTCAGGTCGACCACAGCCTGGGGGGCGATGCCCCCCAGGACCCCCCTTTGGTTAGCGGCGTTGAAAATATTCCAACAAGAACTGGGGTCCAGCATTAAGTAATGGGTAATATCTGGGTAGTAAGGTAATACAGTGGGATGAATTGCAAGGAATACGATTAACTGACTCAAGATACTTCTGCCTACTGCCTGTGATTATTTCTGTGAAGTGTTGTTTAAATGGAGAAAATTCTTGTCGTACGAGTAAATAATAATCCCACTGCTAGGAAAGGTCACATTATTCCAAACGAGGGCACCAGCGCGTGTTACTTAAAAATCACATGATAATGAGATATATTTGGAGATACAACGGCTGAATGTCCCGGAGATTTTTTTAGACATATATTTGAACATTAAATCTGGCCACTCAATTTGCATGTAACTTATTTACGGGTAATCGTCTAGTTTCTACCATAAAGGGATTTTATGAACTCAAAAATTGGAAAAAATATCTGATAGCAATGTAATCTAATAATAAGTTTTTAGGTGATAGTAAATAAATATTTGAGTTTCGAATTCGACAGTACCAAATTCTCTCTCGATGTTGGTACCCCTATAACTCAGGGTTGAGTTTGAGTGATGGCCTTATTATGTGTTTGGGCCATAGAGTGCTGTTGAGGAGAGCAAAATAGCTAGAGAGAATGATTGATTTGAGTTTTGTGATGGCGTGGGACTGAAGTTTGAATGTGTTGTTAGTTGTTACAGTGGGAAGGTTTCGTTTTCAAAGAAAGTCACACATACACTAATAATAAGATTAGGAGTGAAATAATATATTATATTAAATTAAATTACGTACTAACAGAATTATTCACTGTATTTATTTATAAAAATTAGAAAAGACTAGAGAGCATCCCTTTCATTATAAGTTGCTTCTTTATTACAACTTTAAACTAACTTCTTCTCCTTCTTCTTTAACTTACTTCCATTTTAGTTCAAGCTCTCCCATCAATTCTTTCTTTACATTCAAAGAGGTATGAGTTTGGTGAACCCTGAACCTACAAAACCCCACACCATTTCTGTTACTCAAAAATAATTTATTAATATCATTACAATTTTCATTAGTCTCTTTATTCTTAAGTTTATTACAAATTACAAAAAAAAAAAAAAAAAAAAAAAAAGTAAATTATAGTTTGTCATAAAAGTAAAATCAAAGTTTTTCACGTGTTTATGGAAAATGTTATACACTGCTCGTCAAACTCTTGCCCACGTAGAATCCTAGTGAAATCATTTAGAAATATTCCACATTGCTTGGATCCTATGTACTGTATTTGTGAAGTGTATAAACCTTTGCACAATTTTAGATTTGTAAGTTGGAGTTCAAGGTTAATTTGTGCCCATGGATTTCTAAACATGGTATCAAAGCTTAGCTAGTATTTAGAGGATGTATGCGGCTCGGTGCAGTTTAAATGTTTTAGGTACGTCTGGTTTAAATACCACTGCCTAGGGCTCAATGTTTTGATGTCAAGGATTTTGTATTCAAGCTCAAGGATGGTCATCTTGTGTTTGAGAGCTCATTTTGCCTGGATCGTCTTTTGTGTTTTTGGAATGTATAATAAGCTTTACAGTTGTTTTTCGATTTCTATAAGTAAAATAAGTCCAAAATTAATATCGGACTTTTGAGCACACAATTTTAAAATTATGTCCACACGCTAGAAAGTTAACTTTCTATAAAGTAAAATATTTTTGCTTTTGACTTTTAGTATTTGAACATTTATAAAATGCTTTTGTTTTTGATTTCTTATCCGACCATCTTAGATGATCTTAATTATGTAAGTTGGTTTCAAGGTTAGTTAGACTCATGCGTTTGAATTTTTATCTTGGTGGTTCTTGCCGTTGCAAGAGCATCTTATACACCCATCTAGCATCATATGTCTAGGCATGATGGATTTCTGCGTTTCTTAGACGTGCAAAATTTTATTTGGAAAGATGTTGGAGATTTAGCGACTTACCCAGCTGCCAAACTGGAGTATAACAGTATGACACACTCACCAGGACCCATTACACCAGCAAAACTGTCTGTGATCGGAGCCACATCCAGAAAAGACTAGCCAGCGGTGCAGCTTGTTGCCTCTACAAAAATTAAAAAATGTGATCCTCTTGATAGTCGTTAGTTTTTTTTTTTTTTTTTGGTGTTTTCTAATTTTTTAGTAATAATATTTTCTTTATTTACCAAATGAAAGATTATGGGGATACCATAGTTGAACAAACTTGTGATACAGTGAAGATCAAATTTGTTAGAAGCTCTCAATATCTGGCGAGTGCTGTTATCAAAGACGATGCTGCTGCGATTTCTTGCCTGCGCCCTCATGGAAAGCCAATATCTAATATGTCAAGAGCAAATACATTTATGTTGGCTGTGTTGGAGAAATCTCCACAGCCAAATTGTCTCTAGTTTGATGCTCCTCACCAAATAGGTCTTCATAGTTTTGGAATGTCAGATCAACATCAGGTATGCCAAGGTCGTCATGGAATTCATGGCAGTCGATTTCTTCACATATTCCAAGGTCTTGCATATTGTGTGACCACAGCTGCACAAGCCACAAGTTACACGGTGAGTAAGATATGATATGAGGGTGCAATATTCGTGAATGAATAAAGAATGACAAATTTGCAAATATAATCAGAAGCTTCAAACAGTAACTAATTTGAGATCAAACCTGGCTAGAAGGATCCCCTTGGAATGCTATTCCAACACTAGAAGTACTAGTTAGGTGCTCCAGTTGAGAGAAAGGGAAGGTAAAAGGTCCGTGCATTTCCTGATGGTTCATACTTCCAGAATCTTGTTGGAGATCGATGCCCAAGCCTTGAAGATACGGCCGATTATGGACAAGATCATTACAAGGATGCCCCTGAGTATTATTTCCAACAGTGTATAAATCAGTCCTCACATTGTTCCTTTCAGCATATTGAAGCTTATCTAGGTTCAGAATCTGTTGCAGAACAAAGCGAGTGTCTTGCAGCAATCGGTTGTTACTGAACACCTACGAGAATGGAAAACAAAAATAGAATTAAAATAACAGTTTCTATGAGGGTGCAGTATCGTCCACATAATCTAAATGTCCATAGAGAAGATAAATATGAAGATTATGCTTCATTTAGACTGTTGGGTGGGCGATGAGATGTAAATTGTAATGCACAGAAGACCAAAGTATGGGGACACACTGTCACTAAAGAAAAACAGTTACGGATAAAAATTTGATCTAGCTACTTGGACAGAGTCCGTTGCTTATCGGGCACTTTCTTCTAAATGGAAAGCGCTTGGAGAAACACCATGACTTAGTAACAGCACATGTAATATTATTAAGATTCTAACATCGATTTTAGCTCTTATTCTCAGGCTTCCTTTCTCTATTGCTCCTAAATAGCTGCACCTCTCTACTAAGGCCATCCGGAAGTCCCCTGACACACCCATTGCTGCAATGGGATTCCTCATGCTACTCAACATTCTCAATTCACAGTAGTTGGACTAAAAGTCTAAAACATACCCTCGAAATTTCATAAAAACATAAACGCTTGATGAACTCCGTACTGATAGAAATCATGGAAAACTAAATGCAGAGGGATAGATGTTATTATGCTATATATGAACAACAGATAACCAAAAATATACCAAGGTCTTGCTTCCGGATCCAGCGAATCTGAAGATTTGGTATGACATGCATATGAGTACATCTATTTTAATTGAACAATGAATCTGGTTGGCACTGCTCTACAAATGATTGATTTGTGGATAAAAACTTCAGCACTGAGAACAGTTGTCTGCATATATTTGAATTGAACAAGTAAGCATACCTTGCAGTTCAAATTAGTCGAACCCAAGTTAAACTTGGAGCCACAAACCGGTGGCGGTATCGAGCTACTACCATACGCAGTGGAAGTATTACTACCACCCAAAGCCAATCCTTGAGGAGAAGAAATATGAAAATTGTCATTGTTATGAAGTTGATTGAAATCATATCCCCATAGTTCAGCAAAATCCTTAGCAGAAGGACAACCATAGTAATTAGTCATTACACGTTTTTGATGCTGTATTGTTTTCTCTTCATCAACATGCAAGTTAATGTCACAATTCGCACACATAAAAAGTGGATGATCTAAGCAATTAACAGATGCTGGTGCTTTTCCACAAGCTTCACATAAAAGTGCCCGGTAATGTGCACTCGAAAGAGAATTTGCTGAATGAACTTTTGAATCACAACAAAGACAAAGACGGGCTGAATCTTCCTGACAATATACAACTGGTTTTGATTCACAACAGTATTCGCAGATTCTTTCCATTTTCTTTTCTTTGTGATCAATTTAGAAACTAGAGTTGTTTTCCGGATCCACCTAGTTTAAGCGCCACTGCCAGGGAATGGCTTCAATGAAGAAATGAAAGATTGAATCAGAGAATTCAGGAGCACATTTTGTGATATGCATTTGAAATAGTAAAAATCAAGAGCAAACAAGGATCTCCATTACAAAGAATGATGAGCTCTATATCTCTACGTCATTATCCCAAGGAAGCTTTTTTGGCTGACGTGTCAGCACAGTATGACATGGATTTGACACGTGGGTATCATTTGGATGGCATCTAAAGAAAGTGTAAAGCATGGGAAGTCTCTGAACTGATCCAAAAGTTTAGCACTTATAGTCCAATCAGATTTTTGCCACGAATTCTATGGATTGGCTAAAAGACTCGGCCACAAAGCAAAGCTGATGAGCATTCGATTTCCTGTAACATCTTGAAAGTGCTCAAATGGGCTATGAATAGCACATTTGAAAGTGCTCAAATGGGCTTTGAGTATTAATTGAACATGTATTTAGACAGAAATGAATTCCTTTATCTGTATCTGTTTACAGATATCCAGTTTTAGGAACAACTGCTCATCTTAAAAAACGGGGTAAAAACAGAAAAAACAAAGACCTGTATAACCAAAACCTGTATATAATACTATTTCACACTTCTTTCAAAGTAGTATTAAACAGTGAGTTATAAACATTGTCCCCAAAAAACTACATTCATTAACAAAATGAGACAATGAATCAGTTAGCTATACGCTTGCGCGTTCCAAATCACAGGGCAAAGGAAGTTGGAACCAGAAATGAGATGCTAAGGCTTTTTCTTTTTACCCTGGGCAGCTTGACTTACTGTGTGGACTTCAATAATGTCATCATCTTCCATACCTAGGCTTGCAGGGGTTTCAGCAGGACTAATTTTATCACCGTCAAAACAAAAGGCCAAGCTTTGTATATCACGCTTTACTTTGTCAGCATACTGTTTGAAGAATTTCTCAAACTTTTCATCCTATCACATGAATCAAAAGAAAATCAATCATAGCAGTTAATTACACAACTTTAAGATAATTTTTTCTTAAAAGTTGTCTAGTTCAAATGTCAGACACACATAGATAATATGTGCAAGACCGAAAAACTGATGCCACGAAGGAAGACCGAAAAACTGACGTCATGAAGGAAGACCATAGATACAGTTACGCTAGTAAGTGCATCTGCAATCATGAGAATTAAAAATAGGGTTTAAAGCCCACGGACATTATAATTTCCTGCCACGTAATCTCTAGCGGACTCTATTTCCTTCGACAAAGATAATTGATCATCAAAATTATGGGCTAATTAAGGTTCAAGATAGTATTCATATTTCCAGCACCCTTACTTACCATTGAGCCGAGGTTTCTGCATTGATGGGGAAGAAGATGGTGATGGTGATGGTGATGATTAAAGTGCTGATATGTAGTTTGCAGTTTTTGTGTATTCATTTATTATATGTGACAGTAGGAACGTAGATATAATGGATGTAGATGTAGTTTTGAAAGGCAAATTGCGAATACATCGTGAAAGAGCTAACATGAACAAAATTTAAAGGGTTGGTTCGAGTTAAGACTGTACCACGTAAACTTTAAATTGCTTGGCTCCGTCTTTGTCCTGGATAGAAATTATAATCTTTGCTCTTTCATCACGCACCTTTGGTGGTTGTTCAGTTTTAGCATCAGTACCTGAACTGCTAAGTTCCTTCTTAGCTGAATCTTCTACAGCTTCCAAAACTTCTCCAGCTGATAGCGCAAATGATACTAACTCCTGCTTCTTCAGCCTATGTAGAACACCAATTTATTACAAATGACCATGCACAAAACGTCATTACCTAAATACTAGTTAAATGAGGATATTCATTATACTCTCTACAGTCATAAACTTGACCCTATGTAGTAAAGATTTCATATCAATAACTTCCAACCATAAAACAAATATGAAAGGCCGCTTACTGCCTAATCTTACTAACCAGTAAGTGCCTGAGAAAAGTAAAATCAACCAGGATGTGCCACAAAACAAAGTACAAGAAAGTGAAACCAAGTATATATGATAACGAATCTCATCCATATTCATGCAAACAACAAATTAAAATCATCAGTGCTGAAAAGCCTCTTCAAATTACTATAATTCAATCCTTTAAGAAAGACTTTGTTACCAAAGCTACAAACATGATTCAGCAAACAAAAGATCTCTGTTTAATTTGGCAATTGGTTACAACTTTTAACATGGAGTTTAGTACTCCATAGTTGACAATACCAGGGTGGGGTCATTTGCATGATTCTTCTATAATCGGATATCAAGCACAATTACCATTCTAACTTAATTTTTTATACGGATAACTCCCAACTAGATGGCCCTAATACATACCTTCCAGCTCATGGAAGCATATGGATTCATATAAAATGCATTAGAGGACTGTCAATTGGTTATAACTTGATGTACAAATTTTATCAACATTACAAGCTAAGTCATGCATAACCTCTTAATTCCATGATAAAGATAATGTTTCCACCAGAATTCCTCTCCTACAATCTTAAGAAATGATGCCCAAGCTTAACCAATTCTTGAACCAGAAAAAAAAATCAAAATCACCCTTCAAAAAACTGATTCTATCTTCATAATATTAATTCTAGAATACTAACACTATAAATCCATGCACAGATAATCTCAGCATTCAAATGCGAAACAAAATTTGTCAAACCTAGAAGACCAACAACACAAACATAACAAATTCATCCCAAAGAAAACAAAGAAATACCTCAATTGCTTTATAGTAGAATTTTCTAGTTCCGCCTTAGATTTTGAAACAACTGGTGGTGGAGGTAACAACCAATCATCTTCATTGTCATCTAAATCAATCACATTTTTCACTTCAACCTTCTTTTCATCACTTTCCTAAAAAAAATCACAAAAATCGATTTCAAAACGCTTGAAATTCCAAAACAATAACAACCAATCAGAAGATTTTAAGAAAAATATAGAAAAAAGGAATTACATCTGAAACTAATTTTTTTCTTCGTTTCGGCGATAACTTGAAAACATGTTCACAATCTGAACCGTCATCTGCAACGATAAACAAAACCTAAGTAAAGGAATCGTTGTAAGATTATTACCAAAAAACGTAGAGTGTGAGATAGAGAAAGAGAGAAAGTACCATCGAGTGAGATGAAATTGGCGGTAGGTTGGACACGGCTGTAATCAAAGAGAGGTTCAAGTTCTTCTTCTTCAGGTTTGTCTTCCTGCAAAGAAGACGCACAAATTCGACCAAATCAATATGATAAAATCCTAGATTTATTACAGAAATGGAGAAAATCAGAGAGTGAGAGGTCACCATAACTAAAGAGAGAGAGGATTTCAATTTCGAGTAAACCCCCAAATTTGAGAGTTTAAAGTTTTCGTACCTTTTTTGTACGGGAAGGGCCACCTTCGTACAATGCTCTAGGGTTAGATTTGTATTTTTCATTGGAATGGCTTCTCGTGTACTCTTGATGAGTGCTATGAGGAGGACCAATTTCCCTAACCAAGGATCAATATTCAAAAACCACCACGAATAGCAAAACAATATTTGGTTGGTCCTGAAACATAGTATTGGGCTAAGGCCGAGCACTATGGTTGGTCCCTTTGCTTAGCTATGCCAAGCAGAACACTTTTGTTAGAGCAAGTTTTATGGTGGAATCCAACCTATTCCAAGTGTGGAAAATTCATGGAATGTCAAGTCTAGTGGCTTCCAAGTTGGGGTTTTCCACAGAAAATCCAAGCAACGTTCCATGGTTTGGTGGAAGGGTTCGTGGAATCCATCGAAACGCCAATAAGAATGGCGTCGAACGCCAATAAGATTGGCGCAGTAGAGGACAAGAAACACCAATATGAATGGCGCTTAACGCTAATCAAAATAGCATAAGTCAAGCGCTGAAAAGAATGGTGTTCAGCGCTATTAAGATTGGCGTTTTTCAGCGCCAATCTTAATTGCGCTAACCAAAAAAAACATCCAGGAGCCACTCCACTTCCCCAATCCTATACTTAGTATTTTTTTCTACTCTCTCATTTTTTTCCTCTTGAACAAACTAGTTTTTTGGTTTCATATATTGAACCAAATCAAATCAAAAAGAAGATAAAATTGATTGATACTAAAAATACTTCAACTACATTGATTCCACTACATCAAATTGCAAAAAAAAAAAAAAAAAAAAAAAAAAAAAACGTAATTGAAGCTACATAGTTCCATAAGCTACATAGTGCTAGGATAATCAAGTGTTCTAGGAGGATAACCATGTTTTTCCAAAATCTTATTTTGTTTATCCAACATAAATTGTTGCTTCCATTTCGGCAAGGTCTCAACCACCACATCCCACACTTCGAGTTCATGTTTTTCCAAAGCCAAATCCACGGATTTCTTTTTTGTCTCTGCAATAGTTAATAAATATTCTTCTTGTCCATCCAATCTTGCCATCTTCTTTGCATTCTCTTCACTAAAATGTTTCAAAATACGCTCCGTTCCGTCGTTGATGGCCGATAGCTCCGAAGCTTCCCTTTGTTGAGCCCTTTTCCCCGTTGGTCGACGAGGGCCATCCTCTTCATGCCATCTTGGGTCGCTTCTTGCGGGAGCACTACTTGTTGAAGCATTAACACTAGGAGCATCCGATTCATCTTCCACATTTTGAGTAGGATCAATTTCTTCGGGATTGAATCCGAGAACATGGGCTTTTAAAAGTCGGTACACCTCTTCATTTTGAAAAGGTTTTCCCTTGCTAACCTTACTATATTCCAATCTAGCTTTTCTCTCCTACAAAAAACAAACAAAAACCCAAGTTAGAAATCCTTCAATAAAATAAAATGATATACATTAAGAAATCTTAATAAAACTTACAAGATCATCAATTCCGCATCCGCTTGCATTGTTTCTATGCAAATTTCTTAAGATACCAACCCATTTTTTGACATCTTTTTTCAAGGTACCAAATCTATTTTGCAACTTATGAACAGTTATGTCATTTTTATTCCCAAAGCTGCCTTGGGGGTGACCTGGGGGTGCCCCTTAGTAATTAGGTTACCCCTTATCCAAAAGCGAGAGCCCGAATAACACTGGTCCTCCGGGGGTGCCAAAATCAACTTTTGGAGCCGAATTTTCCAAAAATGTTTATTTCCTAAAAATACATAAAAACACAATATTAGTACAAAAATAGAGTTCCAACAATACGGACATTGAGGACAAATTAGACACAAAAATGTGTCTATCACCTAACGATACCTTGTTCCTCACAAAACTCCTTTATTGGGTCTTCGATGTATTCACCGTCATTATCGGAAGGTATCTTCTTAACCACACGACCAAGTTGTTTCTCTACCATGGTCTTCCACTTCTTAAACACCTCGGTAACTTCATTCTTATGCTTCATGGTGTAAAGACAAATTCTCCTCGAAAAGTCATCGATAAAGGTCACAAACCACCTAGAACCTCCCTTAGAAACTGTACGAGAGGGACCCCAAACATCCGAATGGATGTAATCTAACATACCCTGCGTGTGATGTACAGTGGTACCAAAACTGCTCCTACATTGCTTCCCGAAGATACAATGCTCACAGAAATCAAGCTTGCAAGTCTTTTCACCACCAAGCAATCCTTTACTACTCAACATGGACATACCTTTCTTACTCATATGCCCAAGACGCATATGCCATAGACGTGTTGACTCCACCTGTTTCTCATCAATTGATTGAGAAACCATAGCTCCACCACAAACTATATCTCCTTGTAAGAAATATAAATTACCATGTCTTTCACCAGTCATCTTCAAACCACCATTGTAGAATACCTTCAAGAATCCATATTCAGCAACATACTTTTATCCAAGAGATTCAAGTACTCCTAACGAAATCAAACTCTTCCTCAAATCTAGAACATATCTAACCTCTGAAAGTATTGTGATAACACCATGCGAACGAACCTGTACCGTAACAACTCCAACTGTTTTGCAGGCATTAGAATTTCCCATCATAACAGTACCACCATTCACTTCTTTGCAAGTAGTGAAATAATCCTTTGAAGGACACATATAATACGAAGCACCGGAATCAAGCATCCAACCATCATTGAGATAACTCTTTGATGTAACGGTTAACACTTCCTCATCAAAACCACACACTGTGTATTCTAAAACTTCACTGCCTTCAGCAACCGAAGCAACAATATTCTTCGAATCCGATTTCTCACGTTTCTCATCTCTTGCCTTAAGCTTGAGACAATCATCCCTTATATGACCAGTTTTTCGACGATAATAACACTCAATATCGCTATTTTTGGAACGATTCTTTGACTTCGACTTCTTATTACCATTCTTTCCTCTATCAACAAACAAGCCCTCGACTTGTGCTTCATCGCTGAAATCTTGCTTCCTTAACGCCTTAGCTTGTAAAGCAGAGACAACATCATCGAAAACCAACTTATCTTCATCTTCGTCGTATTCATCGGTTTTGCCACTCAACAAATAGTCAACGAAAGCATCATACGATGGAGGAAAATAACATAATAATATCATGGATTTATCCATATCAGAGATATTGACACTGATATTAGAAAATCAGAACATATCTTATTAAACTCATTAATATGATCAATCATAGACTTACCTGGAAACATCCTAAAAGCATGGAGTCTACGCTTCAAGTAAAGTTCAGAAGTCAAATCCTTTTGTAAGTAGAGCTTCTCTAACTTCTCCCACAACACCTTTGCATAAGTTTCACTCGAAAAGTTATGAGTGATATTCCTTGACAAACATAAACAAATAGTTGAACACGCCTCCAAATCAAGGTCATCCCACTTCTCATCATTCCAATCCTTTGGTAACGTTGCTGGCTTCGCCTTGATTGCTTTGATTTGTTTCTTACTAACAAGAATATCTTTTACATCAGTTTTGCATGATGTGAAACTATTCTTCCCATTGAACTTGATAATGTAAAATCCATGCACCTTCAAAAATCCACTTGATGTATAACTAGACATCTTTACTTCTAACTATGATCCTCTCCACCCTCACCGCACCACTTGTTAGGATTAATACCTTAGAAGTAACCTCTTCACAGGACACTAGTTCTTTGGATCACGTAGAACTAAAGAAAACAGAAAATAAGATACACTAAACGAAACAAGAAAGACACAAGATTTAACGTGGTTCGGAAATATGCCTACGTCCTCAAACGGATACGATCAACTCTTATTATTAGAACGAATTACAGAGAATTAAACCCCAAACTATGAGCAGCATATTGATGTTCACAAACACCAAAATAATTCCCTAGAACAAAATGCTCTAAACCCTAAAATTCTCTAGTTATGAGAACTCTTCTCTAAATTGTGCTGTGTATTTTTCCTTAAGATTTGTACACCTATTTATATAGGTTACAAACTTGTCTTCCAAGTATATGAGTTATAATAGGAAACCTAAACATAACTAAGAAAAGAAACCTTGAGTTTAACTAAAACAGGAAACCTCTAGCTATACCAAAATAAGGAAACACCTAGATGATTCTAGAAAACTCTGGAACCTTCCTAAAACATCGATGGTAGGCTTCTAAAAGGTCCTACAAGTTATAACCGCAAGTGCACGGTGTCGAGGTGTAGAACAATGCAAATACGGGTCGCTCCATAGAGACAAGGTGTGTGTGAGTTGAAGTTTCCTAGATAGTTCTGAGCTAGTGACAGTGAAGCAAAGGGACAAAGGCAGTGAAGTAAAGATCCAAAGAAACAAAGTAAAACAGTTGCAGTGAGGCAGTGAGGGAAAGAAACAGTGACTTTAGGCTTAATCACTAAGGCTTTTGATTCCACCTCTAACCTATGCTAAGTCAATTTTCAATGCTAACTCATGTTCTTGCCCCTTGTTTAGATATTAGTGAGATTCTAGCCTCAGCTAACTATCTAGATAGCAGTGGAGGTTCGAGCCTGCTGCTTATCAAAGAGGTGGTTTTAAGAGAAGGATTTAGGGTCACTAAGTTAAGTCTAGTCCTTGTAGTAATTGGGGCTCTCACACTGCAACTACCCGCAGATAAGCCACTTAGATGATTAAACCTTCCTAAAGGATAATCTAATTACAGCTAAAATGTTCTTCCATAGCACTAACTGTCTGATTAGAGCACAACTAGTCTAAGGTTTGAACAATAAACATTAATCATGAGCTGCAGCACCATCAATCACAGGGTTATCCTAACTACAATGTATGCTTGACATACAATGTGAGAGCAATGTGATGAAATGCTTAAATTATAACTGTCCTACACAGTTTCAGAACACAAGAACATTGTCTACACATTAACCAACTAGCATGAGCATGGAAGCTTCATCTCAACCTTAGCAAGTGATAAATTAAAACATGATGAATATGTGAAAATAAAACTGAATTTGAAAGTGAAGCAAAAACAGAACATGAACAATTGAGGAACTGGCTAGTCCAGTCCTCTTGGTGGTGCACTGGCTAGTCCAGGCATGCCCAAAATCAACACCCAAGTCCCCCAATTTATACATGCAAGTTTCCCCCAAAAAATACCCAAAATCAGAAAACTAGGGTTTCATGAAAAGTGAAATTAGGTCTCACCTAATCTCTGAATCCAATCAAATATCTTCACCCACTCTTCAATTTCTTCTCCTGCGTCTCCTGCTACTCCCAATTGATTTTCTAACCTAACTTATTTCATCATCCCCTAATCCTAGGGTTTCAGAGAAAAATAGGGTTTGGAAATGATGAAAAAAGTTGATAGAAGGATAGTGAACGTGTTGGTAATGATGGTTTATAGTGGTGGCGGTATGGAAGGTGCAGACGTAGTTGGTGGTGGTGGCAGAGGCAGAGCAGGTGGTGAAGGTGAGGCTGTTGCAGACGGAGTGGAGAAGATGGAGGTGGAGTCGATGGAATTAGGGATAGGGGTGTGTTTGGTTTTGGGTTATAAACCTAGATGCTAGGGTGTTGAGTGGGTTTAGCAATTGTTGATGAACAACGAGGATGAGACGTTGGATGCGAAGATGATGGATCGATCTAACGGCGAGATGGAAGGAAGCGGGAAGCGACCGTTGGATGTCCGATACAACGAAACTGACGGCTCAAGATGGAGTTAGGTGCTGTAGTGTTTGACAGGAGCTTCAGACTTCGATGCACGACGATGAAGCGACCGTAGGATGCTGAGATGATCCAATCTGACGGCTAGAAAGGGAAACGGGTATGGATATAGGAATTGGATTTGGGTGAGGGTTTTGGGCCTTGGGTATGCCAAGCCCATATCTTATTTAAGAAGAATTCTTCCTCTTCAAGCCCACTTCTAGTTTATCCGGCTCTTGAAAACATAATTCTTCGCTGCCTTCCTGCGGTAGTCTTGACCGTTTCTTTGCTCTTTTCGCTCAACAATTCATCCAAGCTTTATTTAGTACCTAAAAATACAAAATTAATTAATAAAAATATTTATTCTTGAAAACAATGAAAATACAGAATATGGGATAAAATGTAGAATTAATGCACAAAAGATGAGTTAAATGCCAAGAAAAATATATAGAAATATGCACTTTTTAGCACTCATCA